>NC_079189.1:257480143-258080143 GCF_029499605.1 Hyla sarda
CCGTCAACAGCTTCACACCTTGTATACTGTGGATTTAAGCATCAATAAATTCTTTTCGGAATCGGAGCGGAAGGCAGCAATAGAGCAAAATGTCAACGGCACCTGGGATTCCCAGCCAGTCTCCCATGCCAGTACTTACCGGGCCCTAAGCTGGGTAGCAGTCTGCGATCTGACGAGAGCAGGCGCATTCAGCTTAGGATGGCCATTGACAGCTTCACGCCTTGTATATTGTGGATTTCAGCATCAATAAATATTTTTATTAATCGGAGAAGAAGGCGGCAACAGAGCAAAATGTGAATGGCACCTTGGATTGCCAGCCAGTCTCCCATGCCGGTATCCACCGGGCAGCAGTCTGCGATCTGAGGAGAGCAGGCACGTTCAGGCTTAGGACGGCCGTTGACAGCTTCACACCCTGTATATTGTGGATTTAAGCATCAATAGATCCTTTTCCGAATTGGATCGGAAGGCGGCAACAGATTAAAATGTCAACAACACCTGGGATTCCCCGCCAGTCTCCCATGCTGGTACTTACCGGGCCCTAAGCTGGGTAGCAGTCTGCGATCTGACGAGAGCAGGCGCGTTCAGCTTAGGATGGCCGTTGACAGCTTCACGCTTTGTATACTGTGGATTTAAGCATCAATAAATAATTTTCGGAATCGGAGCAGAAACAGAGCAAAATGTCAACTGCACCCGGGATTCCCAGCCAGTCTCCCATGCTGGTACTTACCAGGCCCGAAGCTGGGAAGCAGTCTGCGATCTGACGAGAACAGGCGCATTCAGCTTAGGATTGCCGTAGACATCTTCACACCCTGTATACTGTGGATTTAAGCATCAATAAATCCTTTTCGGAATCGGAGCGTAAGGCGGCAACAGAGCAAAATGTCAACGACACCTGGGATTCCCAGCCAATCTCCCATGCTGGTACTTACCGTGCCCTAAGCTGGGTAGCAGTCTGCGATCTGACGAGAGCAGGCGTGTTCAGCTTAGGATGGCCGTTGACAGCTTCTTGCCCTTTATACTGTGCATTTAAGCATCAATAAATCCTTTTTGGAATCGGAACGGAAGGCGGCAACAGAGCAAAATGTCAACGGCAGCCGGGATTCCCAGCCAGTGTCCCATGCCGGTACTTACCGGGCCCTAAGATCTGTACCAGTCTGCGATCTGACGAGAGCAGGCACGTTAAGCTTAGGATGGCCGTCGACAGCTTCACACCTTGTATACTGTGGATTTAAGCATCAATAAATTCTTTTCGGAATCGGAGCGGAAGGCAGCAATAGAGCAAAATGTCAACGGCACCTGGGATTCCCAGCCAGTCTCCCATGCTGATACTTACCGGGCCCTAAGCTGGGTAGCAGTCTGCGATCTGACGAGAGCAAGTGCGTTCAGCTTAGGATGGCCTTTGACAGCTTCTCACCCTTTATACTGTGGATTTAAGCATCAATAAATCCTTTTCGGAATCGGAGAGGAAGGCGGCAACAGAGCAAAATGTCAATAGCACCTTGGATTGCCAGCCAGTCTCCCATGCCCGTACTTGCCGGGCAGCAGTCTGCGATCTGACAAGAACAGGCACTTTCAGCTTAGGATGGCCGTAGACATCTTCATACCCTGTATACTGTGGATTTAAGCATCTATAAAACCTTTTCGGAATCGGAGCGGAAGGCGGCAACAGAGCAAAATGTCAACAACACCTGGGATTCCCAGCCAGTCTCCCATGCTGGTACTTACCAGGCCCGAAGCTGGGTAGCAGTCTGCGATCTGACGAGAACAGGCGCATTCAGCTTAGGATGGCCGTAGACATCTTCATACCCTGTATACTGTGGATTTAAGCATCAATAAAACCTTTTCGGAATCGGAGCGGAAGGCGGCTACAGAGCAAAATGTCAACAACACCTGGGATTCACAACCAGTCTCCCATGCTGGTACCTACCGGGACCTAAGCTGGGTAGCAGTCTGCAATCTGACGAGAGCAGACACGTTCAGCTTAGGATGGCCGTTGACATCTTCACGCCTTGTATATTGTGAATTTAAGCATCAATAAATATTTTTATTAATCGGAGAGGAAGGCGGCAACAGAGCAAAATGTCAATGGCACCTTGGATTGCCAGCCAGTCTCCCATGCCGGTAACTGCCGGGCAGCAGTCTGCGATCTGAGGAGAGCAGGCATGTTAGGGCTTAGGATGGCCGTTGACAGCTTCACACCCTGTATATTGTGGATTTAAGCATCAATAAATCCTTTTCCGAATCGGAGCGGAAGGTGGCAACAGATTAAAATGACAACTGCACCCGGGATTCCCAGCCAGTCTCCCATGCTGGTACTTACCGGGCCCTAAGCTGGGTAGCAGTCTGCGATCTGACGAGAGCAGGCGCGTTCAGCTTAGGATGGCCGTTGACAGCTTCACACTTTGTATACTGTGCATTTAAGCATCAATAAATCCTTTTCGGAATCGGAGCAGAAACAGAGCAAAATGTCGATGGCAGCCTGGATTCCCAGCAAGTCTCCCATGCTGGTACTTAACAGGCCCAAAGCTGGGTAGCAGTCTGCGATCTGACGAGAGCAGGCTCGTTCAGCTTAGGATGGCCGTTGACAGCTTCTCGCCCTTTATACTGTGCATTTAAGCATCAATAAATCCTTTTCGGAATCGGAGCGGAAGGCAGCAATAGAGCAAAATGTCAATGGCGCCCGGGATTCCCAGCCAGTCTCCCATGCCAGTACTTACCGGGCCCTAAGCTGGGTAGCCGTCTGCGATCTGACGAGAGCAGGCACGTTCAGCTTAGGATGGCCATTGACAGCTTCATGCTTTTTATACTGTGCATTTAAGCATCAATAAATCCTTTTCGGAATCGGAACGGAAGGCGGCAACAGAGCAAAATGTCAACTGCACCCGGGATTCCCAGCCAGTCTCCCATGCCGGTAGTTACTGGGCCCTAAGCTGGGTAGCAGTCTGTGATCTGACGAGAGCTGGCGCGTTCACATCTTCACATCTTGACATCTTCACGCCTTGTATATTGTGGATTTAAGCATCAATAAATATTTTTATTAATCGGAGAGGAAGGCGGCAACAGAGCAAAATGTCAATGGCACCTTGGATTGCCAGCCAGTCTCCCATGCCGGTAACTGCCGGGCAGCAGTCTGCGATCTGAGGAGAGCAGGCACGTTCAGGCTTAGGATGGCCGTAGACATCTTCACACCCTGTATACTGTGGATTTAAGCATCAATAAATCCTTTTCGGAATCGGAGCGTAAGGCGGCAACAGAGCAAAATGTCAACGACACCTGGGATTCCCAGCCAGTCTCCCATGCTGGTACTTACCAGGCCCTAAGCTGGGTAGCAGTCTGCGATCTGACGAGAGCAGGCGCGTTCAGCTTAGGATGGCCGTTGACAGCTTCACACTTTGTATACTGTGCATTTAAGCATCAATAAATAATTTTCGGAATCGGAGCAGAAACAGAGCAAAATGTCAACTGCACCCGGGATTCCCAGCCAGTCTCCCATACTGGTACTTACCAGGCCCTAAGCTGGGTAGCAGTCTGCGATCTGACGAGAGCAGGCGCGTTCAGCTTAGGATGGCCGTTGACAGCTTCGCACTTTGTATACTGTGGATACTGTGGATTTAAGCATCAATAATTAATTTTCGGAATCGGAACAGAAACAGAGCAAAATGTCAACTGCACCCGGGATTCCCAGACAGTCTCCCATGCTGGAACTTACCAGGTCTGAAGCTGGGTAGCAGTCTGCGATCTGACGAGAAACAGGCGCATTCAGCTTAGGATGGCCGTAGACATCCTCACACCCTGTATACTGTGGATTTAAGCATCAATAAATCCTTTTCGGAATCGGAGCGTAAGGCGGCAACAGAGCAAAATGTCAACGACGCCTGGGATTCCCAGCCAGTCTCCCATGCTGGTACTTACCGGGCCCTAAGCTGGCTAGCAGTCTGCGATCTGACGAGAGCAGGCGCGTTCAGCTTTGGATGGCCGTTGACAGCTTCTCGCCCTTTATACTGTGCATTTAAGCATCAATAAATCCTTTTCGGAATCGGAACGGAAGGCGGCAACAGAGCAAAATGGCAACGGCACCTGGGATTCCCAGCCAGTCTCCCATGCCAGTACTTACCGGGCCCTAAGCTGGGTAGCAGTCTGCGATCTGATGAGAGCAGGCGCGTTCAGCTTACGATGGCCATTGACAGCTTCATGCTTTTTATACTGTGCATTTAAGCATCAATAAATCCTTTTCGGAATCAGAGAGGAAGGCAGCAACATAGCAAAATGTCAACAACACCTGGGATTCCCAGCCAGTCTCCCAAGCTGGTACTTACCGGGCCCTAAGCTGGGTAGCAGTCTGCGATCTGACGAGAGCAGGCGCGTTCAGCTTAGGATGGCCGTTGACAGCTTCACACTTTGTATACTGTGGATTTAAGCATCAATAAATAATTTTCGGAATCGGAGCAGATATAGAGCAAAATGTGAACTGCACCCGGGATTCCCAGCCAGTCTCCCATGCTGGTACTTACCAGGCCCGAAACTGGGAAGCAGTCTGCGATCTGACGAGAACAGGCGCATTCAGCTTAGGATGGCCGTAGACATCTTCACACCCTGTATACTGTGGATTTAAGCATCAATAAATCCTTTTCGGAATCGGAGCGTAAGGCGGCAACAGAGCAAAATGTCAACGGCAGCCGGGATTCCCAGCCAGTGTCCCATGCCGGTACTTACCGGGCCCTAAGATCTGTACCAGTCTGCGATCTGACGAGAGCAGGCGCATTAAGCTTAGGATGGCCGTCGACAGCTTCACACCTTGTATACTGTGGATTTAAGCATCAATAAATTATTTTCGGAATCGGAGCGGAGGGCAGCAATAGAGCAAAATGTCAACGGCACCTGGGATTCCCAGCCAGTCTTCCATGCCAGCACTTACCGGGCCCTAAGCTGGGTAGCAGTCTGCGATCTGACGAGAGCAGGCGCATTAAGCTTAGGATGGCCATCGACAGCTTCACACCTTGTATACTGTGGATTTAAGCATCAATAAATCCTTTTCGGAATCGGAGCGGAAGGCGGCAACAGAACAAAATGTCAACGACACCTGGGATTCCCAGCCAGTCTCCCATGCTGTTACTTACCGGGCCCTAAGCTGGGTAGCAGTCTGCGATCTGACGAGAGCAGGCGCGTTCAGCTTAGGATGGCCGTTGACAGCTTCTCGTCCTTTATACTGTGCATTTAAGCATCAATAAATCCTTTTCGGAATCGGAACGGAAGGCGGCAACAGAGCAAAATGTCAACGGCAGCCGGGATTCCCAGCCAGTGTCTCATGCCGGTACTTACCGGGCCCTAAGATCTGTACCAGTCTGCGATCTGACGAGAGCAGGCGCGTTAAGCTTAGGATGGCCGTCGACAGCTTCACACCTTGTATACTGTGGATTTAAGCATCAATAAATTATTTTCGGAATCAGGGCAGAAGGCAGCAATAGAGCAAAATGTCAACGGCACCCGGGATTCCCAGCCAGTCTCCCATGCCAGTACTTACCGGGCCCTAAGCTGGGTAGCAGTCTGCGATCTGACGAGAGCAGGCGCGTTCAGCTTAGGATGGCCATTGACAGTTTCATGCTTTTTATACTGGGCATTTAAGCATCAATAAATCCTTTTTGGAAACGGAGAGGAAGGCGGCAACAGAGCAAAATGTCAATAGCACCTTGGATTGCCAGCCAGTCTCCCATGCCCGTACTTGCCGGGCAGCAGTCTGCGATCTGACAAGAACAGGCACATTCAGCTTAGGATAGCCGTAGACGACTTCACACCCTGTATACTGTGGATTTAAGCATCAATAAATCCTTTTCGGAATCGGAGCTGAAGGCGGCTACAAAGCAAAATGTCAACAACACCTGGGATTCCCAGCCAGTCTCCCATGCTGGTACTTACCGGGCCCTAAGCTGGGTAGCAGTCTGCGATCTGACGAGAGCAGGCGCGTTCAGCTTAGGATGGCCGTTGACAGCTTCACGCCCTTTATACTGTGCATTTAAGCATCAATAAATCATTTTCCGAATCGGAGCGGAAGGCGGCAACAGAGCAAAATGTCAACAGCACCCGGGATTCCGAGCCAGTCTCCCATGCCGGTACTTACTGGGCCCTAAGCTGGGTAGCAGTCTGCGATCTGACGAGAGCAGGCGCGTTCAGCTTAGGATGGCCGTTGACATCTTTACGCTTTGTATATTGTGGATTTAAGCATCAATAAATATTTTTATTAATCGGAGAAGAAGGCGGCAACAGAGCAAAATGTCAATGGCACCTTGGATTGCCAGCCAGTCTCCCATGCCGGTATCTGCCGGGCAGCAGTCTGCGATCTGAGGAGAGCAGGCACGTTCAGGCTTAGGATGGCCATTGACAGCTTTACACCCTGTATATTGTGGATTTAAGCATCAATAAATCCTTTTCCGAATCGGAGCGGAAGGCGGCAACAGATTAAAATGTCAACAACACCTGGGATTCCCAGCCAGTCTCCCATGCTGGTACTTACCGGGCCCTAAGTTGGGTAGCAGTCTGCGATCTGACGAGAGCAGGCGCGTTCAGCTTAGGATGGCCGTTGACAGCTTCACACCCTGTATACTGTGGATTTAAGCATCAATAAATCCTTTTCCGAATCGGAGCGGAAGGCGGCAACAGATTAAAATGTCAACTGCACCCGGGATTCCCAGCCAGTCTCCCATGCTGGTACCTACCAGGCCCTAAGCTGGGTAGCAGTCTGCGATCTGACGAGAGCAGGCGCGTTCCACTTAGGATGGCCGTTGACAGCTTCACACTTTGTATACTGTGCATTTAAGCATCAATAAATCCTTTTCGAAATCGGAGCAAAATGTCTACAGAGCTACATGTCAACAACACCTGAAATTCCCAGCCAGTCTCCCATGCTGGTACTTACCGGGCCCTAAGCTGGGTAGCAGTCTGCAATCTGACGAGAGCAGGCGCGTTCAGCTTAGGATGGCCGTTGACAGCTTCACGCCCTGTATACTGTGGATTTAAGCATCAATAAATCCTTTTCGGAATCGGAGCGTAAGGCGGCAACAGAGCAAAATGTCAACGACACCTGGGATTCCCAGCCAGTCTCCCATGCTGGTACCTACCGGGCCCTAAGCTGGGTAGCAGTCTGCGATCTGACGAGAGCAGGCGCGCTCCGCTTAGGATGGCCGTTGACAGCTTCTCGCTCTTTATACTGTGGATTTAAGCATCAATAAATTATTTTCGGAATCGGAGCGGAAGGCAGCAATAGAGCAAAATGTCAACGGCACCTGGGATTCCCAGCCAGTCTCCCATGCCAGTACTTACTGGGCCCTAAGCTGGGTAGCAGTCTGCGATCTGACGAGAGCAGGCGCGTTCAGCTTAGGATGGCCATTGACAGCTTCATGCTTTTTATACTGTGCATTTAAGCATCAATAAATCCTTTTCGGAATCGGAGAGGAAGGCGGCAACAGAGCAAAATGTCAATAGCACCTTGGATTGCCAGCCAGTCTCCCATGCCCGTACTTGCCGGGCAGCAGTCTGCGATCTGACAAGAACAGGCACATTCAGCTTAGGATAGCCGTAGACGGCTTCACACCCTGTATACTGTGGATTTAAGCATCAATAAATCCTTTTCGGAATCGAAGCGGAAGGCGGCAACAGAGCAAAATGTCAACAACACCTGGGATTCCCAGCCAGTCTCCCATGCTGGTACTTACCAGGCCCTAAGCTGGGTAGCAGTCTGCGATCTGACGAGAGCAGGCGCGTTCAGCTTAGGATGGCAGTTGACAGCTTCACACTTTGTATACTGTGGATTTAAGCATCAATAAATAATTTTCGGAATCGGAGCAGAAACAGAGCAAAATGTCAACTGCACCCGGGATTCCCAGCCAGTCTCCCATGCTGGTAATTACCAGGCCCGAAGCTGGGTAGCAGTCTGCGATCTCACGAGAACAGGCGCATTCAGCTTAGGATGGCCGTAGACATCTTCACACCCTGTATACTGTGGATTTAAGCATCAATAAATCCTTTTCGGAATCGGAGCGTAAGGCGGCAACAGAGCAAAATGTCAACGACACCTTGGATTGCCAGCCAGTCTCCCATGCCGCTATCTGCCGGGCAGCAGTCTGCGATCTGAGGAGAGCAGGCACGTTCAGGCTTAGGATGGCCGTTGACAGCTTCACACCCTGGATATTGTGGATTTAAGCATTAATAAATCCTTTTCCGAATCGGAGCGGAAGGCGGCAACAGATTAAATTGTCAACTGCACCCGGGATTCCCAGCCAGTCTCCCATGCTGGTACTTACCAGGCCCTAAGCTGGGTAGCAGTCTGCGATCTGACGAGAGCAGGCGCGTTCAGCTTAGGACGGCCGTTGACAGCTTCCCTCTTTGTATACAGTGCATTTAAGCATCAATAAATCCTTTTCGGAATCGGAACGGAAGGCGGCAACAGAGCAAAATGTCAACGGCAGCCGGGATTCCCAGCCAGTGTCCCATGCTGGTTCTTACCAGGCCCTAAGCTGGGTAGCAGTCTGCGATCTGACGAAAGCAGGCGCGTTCAGCTTAGGATGGCCGTTGACATCTTCACGCCTTGTATATTGTGGATTTAAGCATCAATAAATATTTTATTAATCGGAGAGGAAGGCGGCAACAGAGCAAAATGTCAATGGCACCCGGGATTCCCAGCCAGTCTCCCATGCCAGTACTTACCGGGCCCTAAGCTGGGTAGCAGTCTGCGATCTGACGAGAGCAGGCGCGTTCAGCTTAGGATGGCCATTGACAGCTTCATGCTTTTTATACTGTGCATTTAAGCATCAATAAATCCTTTTCGGAATCGGAGAGGAAGGCGGCAACAGAGCAAAATGTCAATAGCACCTTGGATTGCCAGCCAGTCTCCCATGCCCGTACTTGCCGGGCAGCAGTCTGCGATCTGACAAGAACAGGCACATTCAGCTTAGGATAGCCGTAGACGGCTTCACACCCTGTATACTGTGGATTTAAGCATCAATAAATCCTTTTCGGAATCGGAGCGGAAAGCGGCTACAGAGCAAAATGTCAACAACACCTGGGATTCCCAGCCAGTCTCCCATGCTGGTACTTACCAGGCCCTAAGCTGGGTAGCAGTCTGCGATCTGACGAGAGCAGGCGCGTTCAGCTTAGGATGGCCGTTGACAGCTTCACGCCCTTTATACTGTGCATTTAAGCATCAATAAATCCTTTTCCGAATCGGAGCGGAAGGCAGCAACAGATTAAAATGTCAACTGCACCCGGGATTCCCAGCCAGTCTCCCATGCTGGTACTTACCAGGCCCTAAGCTGGGTAGCAGTCTGCGATGTGACGAGAGCAGGCGCGTTCAGCTTAGGATGGCCATTGACAGCTTCATGATTTTTATACTGCGCATTTAAGCACCAATAAATCCTTTTCGGAATCGGAGAGGAAGGCGGCAACAGAGCAAAATGTCAACTGCACCCGGGATTCCCAGCCAGTCTCCCATGCCGGTACTTACTGGGCCCTAAACTGGGTAGCAGTCTGCAATCTGACGAGAGCAGGCGCGTTCAGCTTAGGATGGCCGTTGACATCTTCACGTGTTGTATATTGTGGATTTAAGCATCAATAAATCCTTTTCCGAATCGGAGCGGAAGGCGGCAACAGATTAAAATGTCAACTGCACCCAGGATTCCAGCCAGTCTCCCATGCTGGTACTTACCAGGCCCTAAGCTGGGTAGCAGTCTGCGATCTGACGAGAGCAGGCACGTTCAGCTTAGGATGGCTGTTGACAGCTTCACACTTTGTATACTGTGGATTTAAGCATCAATAAATAATTTTCGGAATCGGAGCGTAAGGCGGCAACAGAGCGAAATGTTAACGACACCTAGGAGTCCCAGCCAGTCTCCCATGCTGGTACTTACCAGGCCCTCAGCTGGGTAGCAGTCTGCGATCTGACGAGAGCAGGCGCGTTCAGCTTAGGATGGCCGTTGACAGCTTCACGCCCTTTATACTGTGCATTTAAGCATCAATAAATCCTTTTCCGAATCGGAGCGGAAGGCAGCAACAGATTAAAATGTCAACTGCACCCGGGATTCCCAGCCAGTCTCCCATGCTGGTACTTACCAGGCCCTAAGCTGGGTAGCAGTCTGCGATGTGACGAGAGCAGGCGCGTTCAGCTTAGGATGGCCATTGACAGCTTCATGATTTTTATACTGCGCATTTAAGCACCAATAAATCCTTTTCGGAATCGGAGAGGAAGGCGGCAACAGAGCAAAATGTCAACTGCACCCGGGATTCCCAGCCAGTCTCCCATGCCGGTACTTACTGGGCCCTAAACTGGGTAGCAGTCTGCAATCTGACGAGAGCAGGCGCGTTCAGCTTAGGATGGCCGTTGACATCCTCACGTGTTGTATATTGTGGATTTAAGCATCAATAAATCCTTTTCCGAATCGGAGCGGAAGGCGGCAACAGATTAAAATGTCAACTGCACCCAGGATTCCAGCCAGTCTCCCATGCTGGTACTTACCAGGCCCTAAGCTGGGTAGCAGTCTGCGATCTGACGAGAGCAGGCACGTTCAGCTTAGGATGGCTGTTGACAGCTTCATACTTTGTATACTGTGGATTTAAGCATCAATAAATAATTTTCGGAATCGGAGCGTAAGGCGGCAACAGAGCGAAATGTCAACGACACCTGGGAGTCCCAGCCAGTCTCCCATGCCGGTACTTACCAGGCCCTAAGATCTGTACCAGTCTGCGATCTGACGAGAGCAGGCGTGTTAAGCTTAGGATGGCTGTTGACAGCTTCATGCTTTTTATACTGTGCATTTAAGCATCAATAAATCCTTTTCGGAATCGGAACGAAAGGCGGCAACAGAGCAAAATGTCAACTGCACCCGGGATTCCCAGCCAGTCTCCCATGATGGTACTTACTGGGCCCTAAGATTGGTAGCAGTCTGCGATCTGACGAGAGCAGGCGCGTTCAGCTTAGGATGGCCGTTGACATCTTCACGCCTTGTATATTGTGGATTTAAGCATCAATAAATATTTTTATTAATCGGAGAGGAAGGCGGCAACAGAGCAAAATGTCAATGGCACCTTGGATTGCCAGCCAGACTCCCATGCCGTTAAATGCCGGGCAGCAGTCTGCGATCTGACAAGAACAGGCGCATTCAGCTTAGGATAGCCGTAGACGGCTTCACACCCTGTATATTGTGGATTTAAGCATCAATAAATCCTTTTCGGAATCGAAGCAAAATGTCTACAGAGCTACAGAGCAAAATGTCAACAACACCTGAGATTCCCAGCCAGTCTCCCATGCTGGTACTTACCGGGCCCTAAGCTGGGTAGCAGTCTGCGATCTGACGAGAGCAGGCACGTTCAGCTTAGGATGGCCGTTAACAGCTTCACGCCCTTTATACTGTGCATTTAAGCATCAATAAATCTTTTTTCGAATCGGAGCGGAAGGCGGCAACAGATTGAAATGTCAACTGCACCCGGGATTCCCAGCCAGTCTCCCAAGCTGGTACTTACCAGGCCCTAAGCTGGGTAGCAGTCTGCGATCTGATGAGAGCAGGCGCGTTCAGCTTAGGATGGCCGTTGACAGCTTCTTGCCCTTTATACTGTGCATTTAAGCATCAATAAATCCTTTTCGGAATCGGAACGGAAGGCGGCAACAGAGCAAAATGTCAACGGCAGTCGGGATTCCCAGCCAGTGTCCCATGCCGGTACTTACCGGGCCCTAAGATCTGTACCAGTCTGCGATCTGACGAGAGCAGGCGCGTTAAGCTTAGGATGGCCGTCGACAGCTTCACACCTTGTATACTGTGGATTTAAGCATCAATAAATTCTTTTCGGAATCGGAGCGGAAGGCAGCAATAGAGCAAAATGTCAACGGCAGCTGGGATTCCCAGCCAATCTCCCATGCCAGTACTTACCGGGCCCTAAGCTGGGTAGCAGTCTGCGATCTGACAATAGCAGGCACGTTCAGCTTAGGATGGCCATTGACAGCTTCATGCTTTTTATACTGTGCATTTAAGCATCAATAAATTCTTTTCGGAATCGGAGAGGAAGGCGGCAACAGAGCAAAATGTCAATAGCACCTTGGATTGCCAGCCAGTCTCCCATGCCCGTACTTGCCGGGCAGCAGTCTGCGATCTGACAAGAACAGGCACATTCAGCTTAGGATAGCCGTAGACGGCTTCACACCCTGTATACTGTGGATTTAAGCATCAATAAATCCTTTTCGGAATCGAAGCGGAAGGCGGCAACAGAGCAAAATATCAACGGCAGCCGGGATTCCCAGCCAGTGTCCCATGCCGGTACTTACCGGGCCCTAAGATCTGTACCAGTCTGCGATCTGACGAGAGCAGGCGCGTTAAGCTTAGGATGGCCATTGACAGCTTCATGATTTTTATACTGTGCATTTAAGGATCATTAAATCCTTTTCGGAATCGGAACGGAAGGCGGCAACAGAGCAAAATGTCAACTGCACCCGGGATTCCCAGCCAGTCTCCCATGCTGGTACTTACCAGGCCCTAAGCTGGGTAGCAGTCTGCGATCTGACGAGAGCAGGCGCGTTCAGCTTAGGATGGCCGTTGACAGCTTCACACTTTGTATACTGTGGATTTAAGCATCAATAAATATTTTTATTAATCGGAGAGGAAGGCGGCAACAGAGCAAAATGTCAATGGCACCTTGGATTGCCAGCCAGTCTCCCACGCCGGTATCTGCCGGGCAGCAGTCTGCGATCTGAGAAGAGCAGACACGTTCAGCTTAGGATGGCCGTTGACAGCTTCACACCCTGTATATTGTGCATTTAAGCATCAATAAATCCTTTTCCGAATCAGAGCGGAAGGCGGCAACAGATTAAAATGTCAACTGCACCCGGGATTCCAGCCAGTCTACCATGCTGATACTTACCAGGCCCAAAGCTCTGTAGCAGTCTGCGATCTGACGAGAGCAGGCGCGTTCAGCTTAGGAAGGCCGTTGACAGCTTCTCGCCCTTTATACTGTGCATTTAGGCATCAATAAATCCTTTTCGGAATCGGAACGGAAGGCGGCAACAGAGCAAAATGTCAACGGCAGCCGGGATTCCCAGCCTGGTACTTACCGGGCCCTAAGCTGGGTAGCAGTCTGCGATCTGACAAAAGCAGGCGCGTTCAGCTTAGGATGGCCATTGACAGCTTCATGATTTTTATACTGTGCATTTAAGCATCAATAAATCCTTTTCGGAATCGGAACGGAAGGCGGCAACAGAGCAAAATGTCAATTGCACCCGGGATTCCCAGCCAGTCTTCCATGCCGGTACTTACTGGGCCCTAAGCTGGGTAGCAGTCTGCGATCTGACGAAAGCAGGCGCGTTCAGCTTAGGATGGCCATTGACAGCTTCATGCTTTTTATACTGTGCTTTTAAGCATCAATAAATCCTTTTCGGAATCGGAACGGAAGGCGGCAACAGAGCATAATGTCAACTGCACCCGGGATTCCCAGCCAGTCTCCCATGCCGGTACTTACTGGGCCCTAAGCTGGGTAGCAGTCTGCAATCTGACGAGAGCAGGCGCGTTCAGCTTAGGATGGCCGTTGACATCTTCACGCCTTGTATATTGTGAATTTAAGCATCAATAAATATTTTTATTAATCGGAGAGGAAGGCGGCAACAGAGCAAAATGTCAATGGCACCTTGGATTGCCAGCCAGTCTCCCATGCTGGTAACTGCCGGGCAGTAGTCTGCGATCTGAGGAGAGCAGGCACGTTCAGGCTTAGGATGGCCGTTGACAGCTTCACACCCTGTGTATTGTGGATTTAAGCATCAATAAATCCTTTTCTGAATCGGAGCGTAAGGCGGCAACAGAGCAAAATGTCAACGACACCTAGGATTCCCAGCCAGTCTCCCATGCTGGTACTTACCAGGCCCTAAGCTGGGTATCAGTCTGCGATCTGACGAGAGCAGGCGCGTTCAGCTTAGGATGGCCATCGACAGCTTCACACCCTTTATATTGTGGATTTAAGCATCAATAAATAATTTTCTGAATCGAAGCGGAAGGCGGCAACAGATTAAAATGTCAACTGCCCCCGGGATTCCCAGCCAGTCTCCCATGCTGGTACTTACCAGGCCCTAAGCTGGGTAGCAGTCTGCGATCTGACGAGAGCAGGCGCGTTCAGCTTAGGATGGCCGTTGACAGCTTCACACTTTGTATACTGTGCATTTAAGCATCAATAAATCCTTTTTGGAATCGGAACGGAAGGCGGCAACAGAGCAAAATGTCAACGGCAGCCGGGATTCCCAGCCAGTCTCCCATGCTGGTACTTACCGGGCCCTAAGCTGGGTAGCAGTCTGCGATCTGACGAGAGCAGGCGCGTTCAGCTTAGGATGGCCGTTGACAGCTTCTTGATTTTTATATTGTGCATTTAAGCATCAATATATCTTTTTCGGAATCGGAACGGAAGGCGGCAACAGAGCAAAATGTCAACTGCACCCGGGATTCCCAGCCAGTCTCCCATGCTGGTACTTACCGGGCCCTAAGCTGGGTAGCAGTCTGCGATCTGACGAGAGCAGGCGCGTTCAGCTTAGGATGGCCGTTGACAGCTTCTCGCCCTTTATACTGTGCATTTAGGCATCAATAAATCCTTTTCGGAATCGGAACGGAAGGCGACAACAGAGCAAAATGTCAACGGCAGCCGGGATTCCCAGCCAGTCTCCCATGCTGGAACTTACCAGGCCCTAAGCTGGGTATCAGTCTGCGATCTGTCGAGAGCAGGCGCGTTCAGCTTAGGATGGCCGTTGACAGCTTCACACTTTGTATACTGTGCATTTAAGCATCAATAAATCCTTTTCGGAATCGGAAACGGAAGGCGGCAACAGAGCAAAATGTCAACGGCAGCCGGGATTCCCAGCCAGTGTCCCATGCCGGTACTTACCGGGCCCTAAGATCTGTACCAGTCTGCGATCTGACGAGAGCAGGCGCGTTAAGCTTAGGATGGCCGTCGACAGCTTCACACCTTGTATACTGTGGATTTAAGCATCAATAAATTCTTTTCGGAATCGGAGCGGAAGGCAGCAATAGAGCAAAATGTCAACGGCAACTGGGATTCCCAGCCAGTCTCCCATGCCAGTACCTAAGCTAGAGCAGTCTGCGATCTGACGAGAGCAGGCGCGTTCAGCTTAGGATGGCCATTGACAGCTTCATGCTTTTTATACTGTGCATTTAAGCATCAATAAATCCTTTTCGGAATCGGAGCGGAAGGCGGCAACAGATTAAAATGTCAACTGCACCCGGGATTCCCAGCCAGTCTCCCATGCTGGTACTTACTGTGCCCTTAGCTGGGTAGCAGTCTGCGATCTGACGAGAGCAGGCGCGTTCAGCTTAGGATGGCCATTGACAGCTTAATGCTTTTTATACTGTGAATTTAAGCATCAATAAATCCTTTTCGGAATCGGAACGGAAGGCGGCAACAGAGCATAATGTCAACTGCACCCGGGATTCCCAGCCAGTCTCCCATGCCGGTAATTACTGGGCCCTAAGCTGGGTAGCAGTCTGCAATCTGACGAGAGCAGGCGCGTTCAGCTTAGGATGGCCGTTGACATCTTCACGCCTTGTATATTGTGGATTTAAGCATCAATAAATATTTTTATTAATCGGAGAGGAAGGCGGCAACAGAGCAAAATGTCAATGGCACCTTGAATTGCCAGCCAGTCTCCCATGCTGGTAACTGCTGGGCAGCAGTCTGCGATCTGAGGAGAGCAGGCACGTTCAGGCTTAGGATGGCCGTTGACAGCTTCACACCCTGTGTATTGTGGATTTAAGCATCAATAAATCCTTTTCCGAATCGGAGCGGAAGGCAGCAACAGATTAAAATGTCAACTGCACCCGGGATTCCCAGCCAGTTTCCCATGCTGGTACTTACCGGGCCCTAAGCTGGGTAGCAGTCTGCGATCTGCCGAGAGCAGGCGCGTTCAGCTTAGGATGACCGTTGACAGCTTCACACTTTGTGTACTGTGGATTTAAGCATCAATAAATAATTTTCGGAATCGGAGCAGAAACAGAGCAAAATGTCAACGACACCTGGGATTCCCAGCCAGTCTCTCATGCTGGTACTTACCGGGTCCTAAGCTGGGTAGCAGTCTGCGATCTGCCGAGAGCAGGCACGTTCAGCTTAGGATGGCCGTTGACAGCTTCTCGCACTTTATACTGTGCATTTAAGCATCAATAAATCCTTTTCGGAATCGGAACGGAAGGCGGCAACAGAGCAAAATGTCAACGGCAGCCGGGATTCCCAGCCAGTGTCCCATGCCGGTACTTACCGGGCCGTAAGATCCGTACCAGTCTGCGATCTGACAGAGCAGGCACGTTAAGCTTAGGATGGCCGTCGACAGCTTCGCACCTTGTATACTGTAGATTTAAGCATCAATAAATTATTTTCGGAATCGGAGCGGAAGGCAGCAATAGAGCAAAATGTCAACGGCACCTGGGATTCCCAGCCAGTCTCCCATGCCAGTACTTACCGGGCAGCAGTCTGCGATCTGACAAGAACAGGCACATTCAGCTTAGGATAGCCGTAGACGGCTTCACACCCTGTATACTGTGGATTTAAGCATCAATAAATCCTTTTCGGAATCGAAGCGGAAGCGGCTACAGAGCAAAATGTCAACAACACCTGAGATTCCCAGCCAGTCTCCCATGCTGGTACTTACCGGGCCCTAAGCTGGGTAGCAGTCTGCGTTCTGACGAGAGCAGGCGCGTTCAGCTTAGGATGGCCGTTGACAGCTTCACGCCCTTTATACTGTGCATTTAAGCATCAATAAAACCTTTTCCGAATCGGAGCGGAAGGCGGCAACAGATTAAAATGTCAACTGCACCCGGGATTCCCAGCCAGTCTCCCATGCTGGTACTTACCAGGCCCTAAGCTGGGTAGCAGTCTGCAATCTGACGAGAGCAGGCGCGTTCAGCTTAGGATGGCCGTTGACAGCTTCTCACTTTGTATACTGTGGATTTAAGCATCAATAAATATTTTTATTAATCGGAGAGGAAGGCGGCAACAGAGCAAAATGCCAATGGCACCTTGGATTGCCAGCCAGTCTCCCACGCCGGTATCTGCCGGGCAGCAGTCTGCGATCTGAGGAGAGCAGACACGTTCAGCTTAGGATGGCCGTTGACAGCTTCACACCCTGTATATTGTGGATTTAAGCATCAATAAATCCTTTTCCGAATCAGAGCGGAAGGCGGCAACAGATTAAAATGTCAACTGCACCCGGGATTCTAGCCAGTCTACCATGCTGGTACTTACCAGGCCCTAAGCTGGGTATCAGTCTGCGATCTGACGAAAGCAGGCGCGTTCAGCTTAGGATGGCCGTTGACAGCTTCACACCCTGTATACTGTGCATTTAAGCATCAATAAATCCTTTTCGGAATCGGAACGGAAGGCGGCAACAGATCAAAATGTCAACGGCAGCCGGGATTCCCAGCCAGTGTCCCATGCCGGTACTTACCGGGCCCTTAGATCTGTACCAGTCTGCGATCTGACGAGAGCAGGCGCGTTAAGCTTAGGATGGCCGTCGACAGCTTCACACCTTGTATCCTGTGGATTTAAGCATCAATAAATTATTTTCGGAATCGGAGCGGAAGACAGCAATAGAGCAAAATGTCAACGGCAACCGGGATTCCCAGCCAGTCTCCCATGCCAGTACTTACCGGGCCCTAAGCTAGGTAGCAGTCTGCGATCTGACAAAAGCAGGCGCGTTCAGCTTAGGATGGCCATTGACAGCTTCATGATTTTTATACTGTGCATTTAAGCATCAATAAATCCTTTTCGGAATCGGAACGGAAGGCGGCAACAGAGCAAAATGTCAATTGCACCCGGGATTCCCAGCCAGTCTCCCATGCCGGTACTTACTGGGCCCTAAGCTGGGTTGCAGTCTGCGATCTGACGAGAGCAGGCGCGTTCAACTTAGGATGGCCGTTGACATCTTCACGTCTTGTATATTGTGAATTTAAGCATCAATAAATATTTTTATTAATCGGAGAGGAAGGCGGCAACAGAGCAAAATGTCAATGGCACCTTGGATTGCCAGCCAGTCTCCCATGCCGGTAACTGCCGGGCAGTAGTCTGCGATCTGAGGAGAGCAGGCACGTTCAGGCTTAGGATGGCCGTTGACAGCTTCACACCCTGTGTATTGTGGATTTAAGCATCAATAAATCCTTTTCGGAATCGGAACGGAAGGCGGCAACAGAGCAAAATGTCAACGGCAGCCGGGATTCCCAGCCAGTGTCCCATGCCGGTACTTACCGGGCCCTAAGATCTGTACCAGTCTGCAATCTGACGAGAGCAGGCGCGTTAAGCTTAGGATGGCCGTCGACAGCTTCATACCTTGTATACTGTGGATTTAAGCATCAATAAATTATTTTCGGAATCGGAGCGGAAGGCAGCAATAGAGCAAAATGTCAACAGCAACCAGGATTCCCAGCCAGTCTCCCATGCCAGTACTTACCGGGCCCTAAGCTAGGTAGCAGTCAGCGATCTGACGAAAGCAGGCGCGATCAGCTAAGGAAGGCCATTGACAGCTTCATGATTTTTATACTGTGCATTTAAGCATCAATAAATCCTTTTCGGAATCGGAACGGAAGGCGGCAACAGAGCAAAATGGCAACTGCACCCGGGATTCCCAGCCAGTCTCCCATGCCGGTACTTACTGGGCCCTAAGCTGGGTAGCAGTCTGCGATCTGACGAGAGCAGGCGCGTTCAGCTTAGGATGGCCACTGACAGCTTCATGCTTTTTATACTGTGCATTTAAGCATCAATAAATCCTTTTCGGAATCAGAACGGAAGGCGGCAACAGAGCATAATGTCAACTGCACCCGGGACTCGCAGCCAGTCTCCCATGCCGGTAATTACTGGGCCCTAAGCTGGGTAGCAGTCTGCGACCTGACGAGAGCAGGCGCGTTCAGCTTAGGATGGCCGTTGACATCTTCACGCCTTGTATATTGTGGATTTAAGCATCAATAAATATTGTTATTAATCGGAGAGGAAGTCAGCAACAGAGCAAAATGTCAATGGCACCTTGAATTGCCAGCCAGTCTCCCATGCTGGTAACTGCTGGGCAGCAGTCTGCGATCTGAGGAGAGCAGGCACGTTCAGGCTTAGGATGGCCGTTGACAGCTTCACACCCTGTGTATTGTGGATTTAAGCATCAATAAATCCTTTTCCGAATCGGAGCGGAAGGCAGCAACAGATTAAAATGTCAACTGCACCCGGGATTCCCAGCCAGTCTCCCATGCTGGTACTTACCGGGCCCTAAGCTGGGTAGCAGTCTGCGATCTGCCGAGAGCAGGCGCGTTCAGCTTAGGATGGCCGTTGACAGCTTCACACTTTGTATTCTGTGGATTTAAGCATCAATAAATAATTTTCGGAATCGGAGCAGAAACAGAGCAAAATGTCAACGACACCTGGGATTCCCAGCCAGTCTCTCATGCTGGTACTTACCGTGTCCTAAGCTGGGTAGCAGTCTGCGATCTGCCGAGAGCAGGCACGTTCAGCTTAGGATGGCCGTTGACAGCTTCTCGCACTTTATACTGTGCATTTAAGCATCAATAAATTCTTTTCGGAATCGGAACGGAAGGCGGCAACAGAGCAAAATGTCAACGGCAGCCGGGATTCCCAGCCAGTGTCCCATGCCGGTACTTACCGGGCCGTAAGATCCGTACCAGTCTGCGATCTGACAAGAGCAGGCACGTTAAGCTTAGGATGGCCGTCGACAGCTTCACACCTTGTATACTGTAGATTTAAGCATCAATAAATTATTTTCGGAATCGGAGCGGAAGGCAGCAATAGAGCAAAATGTCAACAGCACCTGGGATTCCCAGCCAGTCTCCCATGCCAGTACTTACCGGGCAGCAGTCTGCGATCTGACAAGAACAGGCACATTCAGCTTAGGATAGCCGTAGACGGCTTCACACCCTGTATACTGTGGATTTAAGCATCAATAAATCCTTTTCGGAATCGAAGCGGAAGCGGCTACAGAGCAAAATGTCAACAACACCTGAGATTCCCAGCCAGTCTCCCATGCTGGTACTTACCGGGCCCTAAGCTGGGTAGCAGTCTGCGTTCTGACGAGAGCAGGCGCGTTCAGCTTAGGATGGCCGTTGACAGCTTCACGCCCTTTATACTGTGCATTTAAGCATCAATAAAACCTTTTCCGAATCGGAGCGGAAGGCGGCAACAGATTAAAATGTCAACTGCACCCGGGATTCCCAGCCAGTCTCCCATGCTGGTACTTACCAGGCCCTAAGCTGGGTAGCAGTCTGACGAGAGCAGGCGCGTTCAGCTTAGGATGGCCATTGACAGCTTCTCACTTTGTATACTGTGGATTTAAGCATCAATAAATATTTTTATTAATCGGAGAGGAAGGCGGCAACAGAGCAAAATGCCAATGGCACCTTGGATTGCCAGCCAGTCTCCCACGCCGGTATCTGCCGGGCAGCAGTCTGCGATCTGAGGAGAGCAGACACGTTCAGCTTAGGATGGCCGTTGACAGCTTCACACCCTGTATATTGTGGATTTAAGCATCAATAAATCCTTTTCCGAATCAGAGCGGAAGGCGGCAACAGATTAAAATGTCAACTGCACCCGGGATTCTAGCCAGTCTACCATGCTGGTACTTACCAGGCCCTAAGCTGGGTATCAGTCTGCGATCTGACGAAAGCAGGCGCGTTCAGCTTAGGATGGCCGTTGACAGCTTCACACCCTGTATACTGTGCATTTAAGCATCAATAAATCCTTTTCGGAATCGGAACGGAAGGCGGCAACAGATCAAAATGTCAACGGCAGCCGGGATTCCCAGCCAGTGTCCCATGCCGGTACTTACCGGGCCCTTAGATCTGTACCAGTCTGCGATCTGACGAGAGCAGGCGCGTTAAGCTTAGGATGGCCGTCGACAGCTTCACACCTTGTATCCTGTGGATTTAAGCATCAATAAATTATTTTCGGAATCGGAGCGGAAGACAGCAATAGAGCAAAATGTCAACGGCAGCCGGGATTCCCAGCCAGTCTCCCATGCCAGTACTTACCGGGCCCTAAGCTAGGTAGCAGTCTGCGATCTGACAAAAGCAGGCGCGTTCAGCTTAGGATGGCCATTGACAGCTTCACACTTTGTATACTGTGCATTTAAGCATCAATAAATCCTTTTCGGAATCGGAACGGAAGGCGGCAACAGAGCAAAATGTCAGCGGCAGCCGGGATTCCCAGCCAGTGTCCCATGCCGGTACTTACCGGGCCCTAAGATCTGTACCAGTCTGCGATCTGACGAGAGCAGGCGCGTTAAGTTTAGGATGGCCGTCGACAGCTTCACACCTTGTATACTGTGGATTTAAGCATCAATAAATTCTTTTCGGAATCGGAGCGGAAGGCGGCAACAGATTAAAATGTCAACTGTACCCGGGATTCCCAGCCAGTCTCCCATGCTGGTACTTACTAGGCCCTAAGCTGGGTAGCAGTCTGCGATCTGACAAGCGCAGGTGCGTTCAGCTTAGGATGGCCGTTGACAGCTTCAAACTTTGTATACTGTGGATTTAAGCATCAATAAATAATTTTCGGAATCGGAGCAGAAACAGAGCAAAATGTCAACTGCACCCGGGATTCCCAGCCAGTCTCCCATGCTGGTACTTATCAGGCCCGAAGCAGGGTAGCAGTCTGCGATCTGACGAGAACAGGCACATTCAGCTTAGGATGGCCGTAGACAACTTCACACCCTGTATACTGTGGATTTAAGCATCAATAAATCCTTTTCGGAATCGGAGCGTAAGGCGGCAACAGAGCAAAATGTCAACGACACCTGGGATTCCCAGCCAGTCTCCCATGCTGGTACTTACCGGGCCCTAAGCTGGGTAGCAGTCTGCGATCTGACGAGAGCAGGCGCGTTCAGCTTAGGATGGCGGTTGACAGCTTCTCGCCCTTTATACTGTGCATTTAAGCATCAATAAATCCTTTTCCGAATCGGAGCGTAAGGCGGCAACAGATTAAAATGTCAACTGCACCCGGGATTCCCAGCCAGTCTCCCATGCTGGTACTTACCAGGCCCTAAGCTGGGTAGCAGTCTGCGATCTGACGAGAGCAGGCGCGTTCAGCTTAGGATGGCCGTTGACAGCTTCACGCCTTGTATATTGTGGATTTAAGCATCAATAAATATTTTTATTAATCGGAGAGGAATGCGGCAACAGAGCAAAATGTCAATGGCACCTTGGATTGCCAGCCAATCTCCCTTGCCGGTAACTGCTGGGCAGCAGTCTGCGATCTGAGGAGAGCAGGCACGTTCAGGCTTAGAATGGCCGTTGACAGCTTCACACCCTGTATATTGTGGATTTAAGCATCAATAAATCCTTTTCCGAATCGGAACGGAAGGCGGCAACAGAGCAAAATGTCAACGGCAGCCGGGATTCCCAGCCAGTGTCCCATGCCGGTACTTACCGGGCCCTAAGATCTGTACCAGTCTGCGATCTGACGAGAGCAGGCACGTTAAGCTTAGGATGGCCGTCGACAGCTTCACACCTTGTATACTGTGGATTTAAGCATCAATAAATTCTTTTCGGAATCGGAGCAAGGCAGCAATAGAGCAATAGAGCTAAATGTCAACCGGGATTACCAGCCAGTCTCCCATGCCAGTACTTACCGGGCCCTAAGCTGGGTAGCAGTCTGCGATCTGACGAGAGCAGGCGCGTTCAGCTTAGGATGGCCATTGACAGCTTCATGCATTTTATACTGTGCATTTAAGCATCAATAAATCCTTTTCTGAATCGGAGCGGAAGGCGGCAACAGAGCAAAATGTCACCTGCACTCGGGATTCCCAGCCAGTATCCCATGCCGGTACTTACCGGGCCCTAAGCTGGGTAGCAGTCTGCGACCTGACGAGGGCAGGCGCGTTCAGCTTAGGATGGCCGTTGACAGCTTCTTGCCCTTTATACTGTGCATTTAGGCATCAATAAATCCTTTTCGGAATCGGAACGGAAGGCGGCAACAGAGCAAAATGTCAATGGCAGCCGGGATTCCCAGCCAGTGTCCCATGCCGGTACTTACCGGGCCCTAAGATCTGTACCAGTCTGCGATCTAACGAGAGCAGGCGCGTTAAGCTTAGGATGGCCGTCGACAGCTTCACACCTTGTATACTGTGGATTTAAGCATCAATAAATTATTTTCTGAATCGGAGCGGAAGGCAGCAATAGAGCAAAATGTCAACGGCACCCGGGATTCCCAGCCAGTCTCCCATGCCAGTACTTTTCGGGCCCTAAGCTGGGTAGCAGTCTGCGATCTGACGAGAGCAGGCGCGTTCAGCTTAGGATGGCCGTTGACATCTTCACGCCTTGTATACTGTTTATTTAAGCATCAATAAAAAAAAATTTTAATCGGAGAGGAAGGGGGCAACAGATCAAAATGTCAATAGCACCTTGGATTGCCAGCCAGTCTCCCATGCCCGTACTTGCCGGGCAGCAGTCTGCGATCTGACAAGAACAGGCGCATTCAGCTTAGGATGGCCATTGACAGCTTCGTTATTATTATACTGTGCATTTAAGCATCAATAAATCCTTTTCGGAATCGGAGCGTAAGGCGGCAACAGAGCAAAATGTCAACGACACCTGGGATTCCCAGCCAGTCCCCCATGCTGGTACTTACCGGGCCCTAAGCTGGGTAGCAGTCTGCGATCTGACGAGAGCAGGCACGTTCAGTTTAGGATGGCCGTTGACAGCTTCTCGCCCTTTATACTGTGCATTTAAGCATCAATAAATCCTTTTCGGAATCGGAAAAGGAAGGCGGCAACAGAGCAAAATGTCAACGGCAGCCAGGATTCCCAG
Organism: Hyla sarda; assembly: GCF_029499605.1. NCBI lineage: Eukaryota > Metazoa > Chordata > Amphibia > Anura > Hylidae > Hyla > Hyla sarda. Next base: position 257,503,954 of record NC_079189.1, read on the forward strand.
CCAGTGTCCCATGCCGGTACTTACCGGGCCCTAAGATCTGTACCAGTCTGCGATCTGACAAGAGCAGGCGCGTTAAGCTTAGGATGGCCGTCGACATCTTCACACCTTGTATACTGTGGATTTAAGCATCAATAAATTCTTTTCGGAATCGGAGCGAAAGGCAGCAATAGAGCAAAATGTCAACGGCACACGGGATTCCCAGCCAGTCTCCCATGCCAGTACTTACCGGGCCCTAAGCTGGGTAGCAGTCTGCGATCTGACAAGAGCAGACGCGTTCAGCTTAGGACGGCCATTGACAGCTTCATGCTTTTTATACTGTGCATTTAAGCATCAATAAATCCTTTTCGGAATTGAAGAGGAAGGCGGCAACAGAGCAAAATGTCAATAGCACCTTGGATTGCCAGCCAGTTTCCCATGCCCGTACTTGCCGGGCAGCAGTCTGCGATCTGACAAGAACAGGCACATTCAGCTTAGGATAGCCGTAGACGGCTTCACACCCTGTATACTGTGGATTTAAGCATCAATAAATCCTTTTCGGAATCGGAGCGGAAGGCGGCTACAGAGCAAAATGTCAACAACACCTGGGATTCCCAGCCAGTCTCCCATGCTGGGACTTACCGGGCCCTAAGCTGGGTAGCAGTCTGCGATCTGACGAGAGCAGGCGCGTTCAGCTTAGGATGGCCGTCGACAGCTTCACACCTTGTATACTGTGGATTTAAGCATCAATAAATTCTTTTCGGAATCGGAGCGGAAGGCAGCAATAGAGCAAAATGGCAACGGCAACCGGGATTCCCAGCCAGTCTCCCATGCCAGTACTTACCGGGCCCTAAGCTGGGTAGCAGTCTGCGATCTGACGAGAGCAGGCGCGTTTAGCTTAGGATGGCCATTGACAGCTTGTTGCTTTTTATACTGTGCATTTAAGCATCAATAAATCCTTTTCGGAATCGGAACGGAAGGCGGCAACAGAGCAAAATGTCAACTGCACCCGGGATTCCCAGCCAGTCTCCCATGATGGTACTTAATGGGCCCTAAGCTGGGTAGCAGTCTGCGATCTGACGAGAGCAGGCGCGTTCAGCTTAGGATGGCCGTTGACATCTTCACGCCTTGTATATTGTGGATTTAAGCATCAATAAATATTTTTATTAATCGGAGAGGAAGGCGGCAACAGAGCAAAATGTCAATGGCACCTTGGATTGCCAGCCAGTCTCCCATGCCGGTAACTGCCGGGCAGCAGTCTGCGATCTGAGGAGAGCAGGCACGTTCAGGCTTAGGATGGCCGTTGACAGCTTCACACCCTGTATATTGTGGATTTAAGCATCAATAAATCATTTTCCGAATCGGAGCGGAAGGCGGCAACAGATTAAAATGTCAACTGCAACCGGGATTCCCAGCCAGTCTCCCATGCTGGTACTTACCAGGCCCTAAGCTGGGTAGCAGTCTGCGATCTAACAAGAGCAGGCGCGCTCAGCTTAGGATGGCCGTTGACAGCTTCACACTTTGTATACTGTGGATTTAAGCATCAATAAAAAAAATTCGGAATCGGAGCAGAAACAGAGCAAAATGTCAACTGCACCCGGGTTTCCCAGTCAGTCTCCCATGCTGGTACTTACCAGGCACGAAGCTGGGTAGCAGTCTGCGATCTGACGAGAACAGGCGCATTCAGCTTAGGATGGCCGTAGATATCTTCACAACCTGTACACTGTGGATTTAAGCATCAATAAATCCTTTTCGGAATCGGAGCAAAATGTCTACAGAGCTACAGAGCAAAATGTCAACAACACCTGAGATTCCCAGCCAGTCTCCCATGCTGGTACTTACCGGGCCCTAAGCAGGGTAGCAGTCTGCGATCTGACGAGAGCAGACGCGTTCAGCTTAGGATGGCGGTTGACAGCTTCACACTTTGTATACTGTGCATTTAAGCATCAATAAATCCTTTTCGGAATTGGAACGGAAGGCGGCAACAGAGCAAAATGTCAACGGCAGCCGGGATTCCCAGCCAGTGTCCCATGCCGGTACTTACCGGGCCCTAAGATCTGTACCAGTCTGCGATCTGACGAGAGCAGGCGTGTTCAGCTTAGGATGGCCATTGACAGCTTCATGCTTTTTATACTGTGGATTTAAGCATCAATAAATATTTTTTTTAATCGGAGAGGAAGGCGGCAACAGATCAAAATATCAATAGCACCTTGGATTGCCAGCCAGTCTCCCATGCCCGTACTTGCCGGGCAGCAGTCTGCGATTTGACAAGAACAGGCACATTCAGCTTAGGATATCCGTAGACGGCTTCACACCCTGTATACTGTGGATTTAAGCAACAATAAATACTTTTCGGAATCGAAGCGGAAGGCGGCTACAGAGCAAAATGTCAACAACACCTGGGATTCCCAGCCAGTCTCCCATGCTGGTACTTACCGGGCCCTAAGCTGGGTAGCAGTCTGTGATCTGACAAGAGCAGGCGCGTTCAGCTTAAGATGGCCGTTGACAGCTTCTCGCCCTTTATACTGTGCATTTAAGCATCAATAAATTCTTTTCGGAATCGGAACTGAAGGCGGCAACAGAGCAAAATGTTAACGGCAGCCGGGATTCCCAGCCAGTGTCCCATGCCGGTACTTACCGGGCCCTAAGATCTGTACCAGTCTGCGATCTGACGAGAGCAGGCGCGTTAAGCTTAGGATGGCCGTCGACAGCTTCACACCTTGTATACTGTGGATTTAAGCATCAATAAATTATTTTCGGAATCGGAGCGGAAGGCAGCAATAGAGCAAAATGTCAACGGCACCCGGGATTCCCAGCCAGTCTCCCATGCCAATACTTACCGGGCCCTAAGCTGGGTAGCAGTCTGCGATCTGACGAGAGCAGGCGCGTTCAGCTTAGGATGGCCATTGACAGCTTCATGCTTTTTATACTGTGCATTTAAGCATCAATAAATCCTTTTCGGAATAGGAACGGAAGGCGGCAACAGAGCAAAATGTCAACTACACCCGGGATTCCCAGCCAGTCTCCCATGCCGGTACTTACTGGGCCCTAAGCTGCGTAGCAGTCTGCGATCTGACGAGAGCAGCTTAGGATCTCACACGTTCAGCTTAGGATGGCCGTTGACATGTTCACGCCATGTATACTGTGGATTTAAGTATCAGTAAATATTTTTTTTAATCGGAGAGGAAGGCGGCAACAGAGCAAAATGTCAATAGCACCTTGGATTGCCAGCCAGTCTCCCATGCCCGTACTTGCCGGGCAGCAGTCTGCGATCTGACAAGAACAGGCGCATTCAGCTTATGATAGCCGTAGACGGCTTCACACCCTGTATACTGTGGATTTAAGCATCAATAAATCCTTTTCGGAATCGGAGCAAAATGTCTACAGAGCTACAGAGCAAAATGTCAATAACACCTGAGATTCCCAGCCAGTCTCCCATGCTGGTACTTACCGGGCCCTAAGCTGGGTTACAGTCTGCAATCTGACGAGAGCAGGCGTGTTCAGCTTAGGATGGCGGTTGACAGCTTCATGCCCTGTATACTGTGGATTTAAGCATCAATAAATCCTTTTCGGAATCGGAGCGTAAGGCGGCAACAGAGCAAAATGTCAACGACACCTGGGATTCCCAGCCAGTCTCCCATGCTGGTACTTACCGGGCCCTAAGCTGGGTAGCAGTCTGCGATCTGATGAGAGCAGGCGCGTTCAGCTTAGGATGGCCGTTGACAGCTTCACACTTTGTATACTGTGGATTTAAGCATCAATAAATAATTTTCGGAATCGGAGCAGAAACAGAGTAAAATGTCAACTGCACCCGGGATTCCCAGCCAGTCTCCCATGCTGGTACTTACGAGGCCCGAAGCTGGGTAGCAGTCTGCGATCTGACGAGAACAGGCGCATTCAGCTTAGGATGGCCGTTGACAGCTTCACACTTTGTATACTGTGCATTTAAGCATCAATAAATCCTTTTCGGAATCGGAACGGAAGGCGGCAACAGAGCAAAATGTCAACGGCAGCCGGGATTCCCAGCCAGTGTCCCATGCCGGTACTTACCGGGCCCTAAGATCTGTACCAGTCTGCGATCTGACGAGAGCAGGCGCGTTAAGCTTAGGAAGGTCGTCGACAGCTTCACACCTTGTATACTGTGGATTTAAGCATCAATAAATTCTTTTCGGAATCGGAGCGGAAGGCAGCAATAGAGCAAAATGTCAACGGCAACCGGGATTCCCAGCCAGTCTCCCATGCCAGTACTTACCGGGTCCTAAGCTGGGTAGCAGACTGCGATCTGACAAGAGCAGGCGCGTTCAGCTTAGGATGGCCGTTGACATCTTCACGCCTTGTATACTGTGGATTTAAGCATCAATAAATATTTTTTTTAATCGGAGAGGAAGGCGGCAACAGATCAAAATGTCAATAGCACCTTGGATTGCCAGCCAGTCTCCCATGCCCGTACTTGCCGGGCAGCAGTCTGCGATCTGACAAGAACAGGCGCATTCAGCTTAGGATAGCCGTAGACGGCTTCACACCCTGTATATTGTGGATTTAAGCATCAATAAATCCTTTTCGGAAGCGGAGAAAAATGTCTACAGAGCTACAGAGCAAAATATCAACAACACCTGAGATTCCCAGCCAGTCTCCCATGCTGGTACTTACCGGGCCCTAAGCTGGGTAGCAGTCTGCGATCTGACGAGAGCAGGCGCGTTCAGCTTAGGATGGCCGTTAACAGCTTCACGCCCTTTATACTGTGCATTTAAGCATCAATAAATCCTTTTCGGAATCGGAACGGAAGGCGGCAACAGAGCAAAATGTCAACGGCAGCCGGGATTCCCAGCCAGTGTCCCATGCCGGTACTTACCGGGCCCTAAGATCTGTACCAGTCTGCGATCTGACGAGAGCAGGCGCGTTAAGCTTAGGATGGCCGTCGACAGCTTCACACCTTGTATACTGTGGATTTAAGCATCAATAAATTATTTTCGGAATCGAGCGGAAGGCAGCAATAGAGCAAATTGTCAACGGCAACCGGGATTCCCAGCCAGTCTCCCATGCCAGTACTTACCGGGCCCTAAGCTGGGTAGCAGTTTGCGATCTGACGAGAGCAGGGGCGTTCAGCTTAGGATGGCCATTGACAGCTTCATGCTTTTTATACTGTGCATTTAAGCATCAATAAATCCTTTTCGGAATCGGAACAGAAGGCGGCAACAGAGCAAAATGTCAACTGCACCCGGGATTCCCAGCCAGTCTCCAATACCGGTACTTACTGGGCCCTAAGCTGCGTAGCAGTCTGCGATCTGACAAGAGCAGACGCGTTCAGCTTAGGACGGCCATTGACAGCTTCATGCTTTTTATACTGTGCATTTAAGCATCAATAAATCCTTTTCGGAATTGAAGAGGAAGGCGGCAACAGAGCAAAATGTCAATAGCACCTTGGATTGCCAGCCAGTTTCCCATGCCCGTACTTGCCGGGCAGCAGTCTGCGATCTGACAAGAACAGGCACATTCAGCTTAGGATAGCCGTAGACGGCTTCACACCCTGTATACTGTGGATTTAAGCATCAATAAATCCTTTTCGGAATCGGAGCGGAAGGCGGCTACAGAGCAAAATGTCAACAACACCTGGGATTCCCAGCCAGTCTCCCATGCTGGGACTTACCGGGCCCTAAGCTGGGTAGCAGTCTGCGATCTGACGAGAGCAGGCGCGTTCAGCTTAGGATGGCCGTCGACAGCTTCACACCTTGTATACTGTGGATTTAAGCATCAATAAATTCTTTTCGGAATCGGAGCGGAAGGCAGCAATAGAGCAAAATGGCAACGGCAACCGGGATTCCCAGCCAGTCTCCCATGCCAGTACTTACCGGGCCCTAAGCTGGGTAGCAGTCTGCGATCTGACGAGAGCAGGCGCGTTTAGCTTAGGATGGCCATTGACAGCTTGTTGCTTTTTATACTGTGCATTTAAGCATCAATAAATCCTTTTCGGAATCGGAACGGAAGGCGGCAACAGAGCAAAATGTCAACTGCACCCGGGATTCCCAGCCAGTCTCCCATGATGGTACTTAATGGGCCCTAAGCTGGGTAGCAGTCTGCGATCTGACGAGAGCAGGCGCGTTCAGCTTAGGATGGCCGTTGACATCTTCACGCCTTGTATATTGTGGATTTAAGCATCAATAAATATTTTTATTAATCGGAGAGGAAGGCGGCAACAGAGCAAAATGTCAATGGCACCTTGGATTGCCAGCCAGTCTCCCATGCCGGTAACTGCCGGGCAGCAGTCTGCGATCTGAGGAGAGCAGGCACGTTCAGGCTTAGGATGGCCGTTGACAGCTTCACACCCTGTATATTGTGGATTTAAGCATCAATAAATCATTTTCCGAATCGGAGCGGAAGGCGGCAACAGATTAAAATGTCAACTGCAACCGGGATTCCCAGCCAGTCTCCCATGCTGGTACTTACCAGGCCCTAAGCTGGGTAGCAGTCTGCGATCTAACAAGAGCAGGCGCGCTCAGCTTAGGATGGCCGTTGACAGCTTCACACTTTGTATACTGTGGATTTAAGCATCAATAAAAAAAATTCGGAATCGGAGCAGAAACAGAGCAAAATGTCAACTGCACCCGGGTTTCCCAGTCAGTCTCCCATGCTGGTACTTACCAGGCACAAAGCTGGGTAGCAGTCTGCGATCTGACGAGAACAGGCGCATTCAGCTTAGGATGGCCGTAGATATCTTCACAACCTGTACACTGTGGATTTAAGCATCAATAAATCCTTTTCGGAATCGGAGCAAAATGTCTACAGAGCTACAGAGCAAAATGTCAACAACACCTGAGATTCCCAGCCAGTCTCCCATGCTGGTACTTACCGGGCCCTAAGCAGGGTAGCAGTCTGCGATCTGACGAGAGCAGACGCGTTCAGCTTAGGATGGCGGTTGACAGCTTCACACTTTGTATACTGTGCATTTAAGCATCAATAAATCCTTTTCGGAATTGGAACGGAAGGCGGCAACAGAGCAAAATGTCAACGGCAGCCGGGATTCCCAGCCAGTGTCCCATGCCGGTACTTACCGGGCCCTAAGATCTGTACCAGTCTGCGATCTGACGAGAGCAGGCGTGTTCAGCTTAGGATGGCCATTGACAGCTTCATGCTTTTTATACTGTGGATTTAAGCATCAATAAATATTTTTTTTAATCGGAGAGGAAGGCGGCAACAGATCAAAATATAAATAGCACCTTGGATTGCCAGCCAGTCTCCCATGCCCGTACTTGCCGGGCAGCAGTCTGCGATCTGACAAGAACAGGCACATTCAGCTTAGGATATCCGTAGACGGCTTCACACCCTGTATACTGTGGATTTAAGCAACAATAAATACTTTTCGGAATCGAAGCGGAAGGCGGCTACAGAGCAAAATGTCAACAACACCTGGGATTCCCAGCCAGTCTCCCATGCTGGTACTTACCGGGCCCTAAGCTGGGTAGCAGTCTGTGATCTGACAAGAGCAGGCGCGTTCAGCTTAAGATGGCCGTTGACAGCTTCTCGCCCTTTATACTGTGCATTTAAGCATCAATAAATTCTTTTCGGAATCGGAACTGAAGGCGGCAACAGAGCAAAATGTTAACGGCAGCCGGGATTCCCAGCCAGTGTCCCATGCCGGTACTTACCGGGCCCTAAGATCTGTACCAGTCTGCGATCTGACGAGAGCAGGCGCGTTAAGCTTAGGATGGCCGTCGACAGCTTCACACCTTGTATACTGTGGATTTAAGCATCAATAAATTATTTTCGGAATCGGAGCGGAAGGCAGCAATAGAGCAAAATGTCAACGGCACCCGGGATTCCCAGCCAGTCTCCCATGCCAATACTTACCGGGCCCTAAGCTGGGTAGCAGTCTGCGATCTGACGAGAGCAGGCGCGTTCAGCTTAGGATGGCCATTGACAGCTTCATTCTTTTTATACTGTGCATTTAAGCATCAATAAATCCTTTTCGGAATAGGAACGGAAGGCGGCAACAGAGCAAAATGTCAACTACACCCGGGATTCCCAGCCAGTCTCCCATGCCGGTACTTACTGGGCCCTAAGCTGCGTAGCAGTCTGCGATCTGACGAGAGCAGCTTAGGATCTCACACGTTCAGCTTAGGATGGCCGTTGACATGTTCACGCCATGTATACTGTGGATTTAAGTATCAGTAAATATTTTTTTTAATCGGAGAGGAAGGCGGCAACAGAGCAAAATGTCAATAGCACCTTGGATTGCCAGCCAGTCTCCCATGCCCGTACTTGCCGGGCAGCAGTCTGCGATCTGACAAGAACAGGCGCATTCAGCTTATGATAGCCGTAGACGGCTTCACACCCTGTATACTGTGGATTTAAGCATCAATAAATCCTTTTCGGAATCGGAGCAAAATGTCTACAGAGCTACAGAGCAAAATGTCAATAACACCTGAGATTCCCAGCCAGTCTCCCATGCTGGTACTTACCGGGCCCTAAGCTGGGTTACAGTCTGCAATCTGACGAGAGCAGGCGTGTTCAGCTTAGGATGGCGGTTGACAGCTTCATGCCCTGTATACTGTGGATTTAAGCATCAATAAATCCTTTTCGGAATCGGAGCGTAAGGCGGCAACAGAGCAAAATGTCAACGACACCTGGGATTCCCAGCCAGTCTCCCATGCTGGTACTTACCGGGCCCTAAGCTGGGTAGCAGTCTGCGATCTGATGAGAGCAGGCGCGTTCAGCTTAGGATGGCCGTTGACAGCTTCACACTTTGTATACTGTGGATTTAAGCATCAATAAATAATTTTCGGAATCGGAGCAGAAACAGAGTAAAATGTCAACTGCACCCGGGATTCCCAGCCAGTCTCCCATGCTGGTACTTACGAGGCCCGAAGCTGGGTAGCAGTCTGCGATCTGACGAGAACAGGCGCATTCAGCTTAGGATGGCCGTTGACAGCTTCACACTTTGTATACTGTGCATTTAAGCATCAATAAATCCTTTTCGGAATCGGAACGGAAGGCGGCAACAGAGCAAAATGTCAACGGCAGCCGGGATTCCCAGCCAGTGTCCCATGCCGGTACTTACCGGGCCCTAAGATCTGTACCAGTCTGCGATCTGACGAGAGCAGGCGCGTTAAGCTTAGGAAGGTCGTCGACAGCTTCACACCTTGTATACTGTGGATTTAAGCATCAATAAATTCTTTTCGGAATCGGAGCGGAAGGCAGCAATAGAGCAAAATGTCAACGGCAACCGGGATTCCCAGCCAGTCTCCCATGCCAGTACTTACCGGGTCCTAAGCTGGGTAGCAGACTGCGATCTGACAAGAGCAGGCGCGTTCAGCTTAGGATGGCCGTTGACATCTTCACGCCTTGTATACTGTGGATTTAAGCATCAATAAATATTTTTTTTAATCGGAGAGGAAGGCGGCAACAGATCAAAATGTCAATAGCACCTTGGATTGCCAGCCAGTCTCCCATGCCCGTACTTGCCGGGCAGCAGTCTGCGATCTGACAAGAACAGGCGCATTCAGCTTAGGATAGCCGTAGACGGCTTCACACCCTGTATATTGTGGATTTAAGCATCAATAAATCCTTTTCGGAAGCGGAGAAAAATGTCTACAGAGCTACAGAGCAAAATATCAACAACACCTGAGATTCCCAGCCAGTCTCCCATGCTGGTACTTACCGGGCCCTAAGCTGGGTAGCAGTCTGCGATCTGACGAGAGCAGGCGCGTTAAGCTTAGGATGGCCGTCGACAGCTTCACACCTTGTATACTGTGGATTTAAGCATCAATAAATTATTTTCGGAATCGAGCAGAAGGCAGCAATAGAGCAAATTGTCAACGGCAACCGGGATTCCCAGCCAGTCTCCCATGCCAGTACTTACCGGGCCCTAAGCTGGGTAGCAGTTTGCGATCTGACGAGAGCAGGGGCGTTCAGCTTAGGATGGCCATTGACAGCTTCATGCTTTTTATACTGTGCATTTAAGCATCAATAAATCCTTTTCGGAATCGGAACAGAAGGCGGCAACAGAGCAAAATGTCAACTGCACCCGGGATTCCCAGCCAGTCTCCAATACCGGTACTTACTGGGCCCTAAGCTGCGTAGCAGTCTGCGGTCTGACGAGAGCAGGCGCGTTCAGCTTAGGATGGCCGTTGACATCTTCAAGCCCTGTATACTGTGGATTTAAGCATCAATAAATATTTTTTTTAATCGGAGAGGAAGGCGGCAACAGAGCAAAATGTCAATAGCACCTTGGATTGCCAGACAGTCTCCCATGCCCGTACTTGCCGGGCAGCAGTCTGCGATCTGACAAGAACAGGCACATTCAGCTTAGGATAGCCGTAGACGGCTTCACACCCTGTATACTGTGGATTTAAGCATCAATAAATCCTTTTCGGAATCGGAGCAAAATGTCTACAAAGCTACAGAGCAAAATGTCAACAACACCTGAGATTCCCATCCAGTCTCCCATGCTGGTACTTACCGGGCCCTAAGCTGGGTAGCAGTCTGCGATCTGACGAGAGCAGGCGCGTTCAGCTTAGGATGGCCGTTGACAGCTTCACACTTTGTATACTGTGGATTTAAGCATCAATAAATAATTTTCGGAATCGGAGCAGAAACAGAGCAAAATGGTACCTGCACCCGGGATTCCCAGCCAGTCTCCCATGCTGGTACTTACCAGGCCCGACGCTGGGTAGCAGTCTGCGATCTGACGAGAACAGGCGCATTCAGCTTAGGATGGCCATAGACATCTTCACACCCTGTATACTGTGGATTTAAGCATCAATAAATCCTTTTCGGAATCGGAGCGTAAGGTGGCAACAGAGCAAAATGTCAACGACACCTGGGATTCCCAGCCAGTCTCCCATGCTGGTACTTACCAGGCCCTAAGCTGGGTATCAGTCTGCGATCTGACGAGAGCAGGCGCGTTCAGCTTAGGATGGCCGTTGACAGCTTCACCCCCTTTATATTGTGGATTTAAGCATCAATAAATAATTTTCCGAATCGAAGCGGAAGGCGGCAACAGATTAAAATGTCAACTGCACCCGGGATTCCCAGCCAGTCTCCCATGCTGGTACTTTCCAGGCCCTAAGCTGGGTAGCAGTCTGCGATCTGACGAGAGCAGGCGCGTTCAGCTTAGGATGGCCGTTGACAGCTTCTTGATTTTTATATTGTGCATTTAAGCATCAATATATCCTTTTCGGAATCGGAACGGAAGGCGGCAACAGAGCAAAATGTCAACTGCACCTGGGATTCCCAGCCAGTCTCCCATGCTGGTACTTACCGGGCCCTAAGCTGGGTAGCAGTCTGCGATCTGACGAGAGCAGGCGCGTTCAGCTTAGGATGGCCGTTGACAGCTTCTTGCCCTTTATACTGTGCATTTAGGCATCAATAAATCCTTTTCGGAATCGGAACGGAACGGAAGGCGGCAACAGAGCAAAATGTCAACGGCAGCCGGGATTCCCAGCCAGTGTCCCATGCCGGTACTTACCGGGCCCTAAGATCTGTACCAGTCTGTGATCTGACGAGAGCAGGCGCGTTGAGCTTAGGATGGCCGTCGACAGCTTCACACCTTGTATACTGTGGATTTAAGCATCAATAAATTCTTTTCGGAATCGGAGCGGAAGGCAGCAATAGAGCAAAATGTCAACTGCACCCGGGATTCCCAGCCAGTCTCCCATGCCAGTACTTACCGGGCCCTAAGCTGGGAAGCAGTCTGCAATCTGACAAGAGCAGGCGCGTTCAGCTTAGGATGGCCGTCGACAGCTTCACACCTTGTATACTGTGGATTTAAGCATCAATAAATATTTTTTTTAATCGGAGAGTAAGGCGGCAACAGATCAAAATGTCAATAGCACCTTGGATTGCCAGCCAGTCTCCCATGCCCGTACTTGCCGGGCAGCAGTCTGCGATCTGACAAGAACAGGCGCATTCAGCTTAGGATAGCCGTAGACGGCTTCACACCCTGTATATTGTGGATTTAAGCATCAATAAATCCTTTTTGGATTCGGAGCAAAATGTCTACAGAGCTACAGAGCAAAATGTCAACAACACCTGAGATTTCCAGCCAGTCTCCCATGCTGGTACTTACCGGGCCCTAAGCTGGGTAGCAGTCTGCGATCTGACGAGAGCAGGCGCGTTCAGCTTAGGATGGCCATTAACAGCTTCATGCCCTTTATACTGTGCATTTAAGCATCAATAAATCCTTTTCCGAATCGGAGCGGAAGGCGGCAACAGATTAAAATGTCAACTGCACCCGGGATTCCCAGCCAGTCTCCCATGCTGGTACTTACCAGGCCCTAAGCTGGGTAGCAGTCTGCGATCTGACGAGAGCAGGCGCGTTCAGCTTAGGATGGCCGTTGACAGCTTCACACTTTGTATACTGTGCATTTAAGCATCAATAAATCCTTTTCGGAATCGGAACGGAAGGCTGCAATAGAGCAAAATGTCAGCGGCAGCCGGGATTCCCAGCCAGTGTCCCATGCCGGTACTTACCGGGCCCTAAGATCTGTACCAGTCTGCGATCTGACGAGAGCAGGCGCGTTAAGTTTAGGATGGCTGTCGACAGCTTCACACCTTGTATACTATGGATTTAAGCATCAATAAATTATTTTCGGAATCGGAGCGGAAGGCGGCAACAGATTAAAATGTCAACTGCACCCGGGATTCCCAGCCAGTCTCCCATGCTGGTACTTACCAGGCCCTAAGCTGGGTAGCAGTCTGCGATCTGACGAGAGCAGGTGCGTTCAGCTTAGGATGGCCGTTGACAGCTTCACCCTTTGTATACTGTGGATTTAAGCATCAATAAATAATTTTCGGAATCGGAGCAGAAACAGAGCAAAATGTCAACTGCACCCGGGATTCCCAGCCAGTCTCCCATGCTGGTACTTATCAGGCCCGAAGCAGGGTAGCAGTCTGCGATCTGACGAGAACAGGCACATTCAGCTTAGGATGGCCGTAGACAACTTCACACCCTGTATACTGTGGATTTAAGCATCAATAAATCCTTTTCGGAATCGGAGCGTAAGGCGGCAACAGAGCAAAATGTCAACGACACCTGGGATTCCCAGCCAGTCTCCCATGCTGGTACTTACCAGGCCCTAAGCTGGGTAGCAGTCTGCGATCTGACGAGAGCAGGCGCGTTCAGCTTAGGATGGCCGTTGACAGCTTCACGCCTTGTATATTGTGGATTTAAGCATCAATAAATATTTTTATTAATCGGAGAGGAATGCGGCAACAGAGCAAAATGTCAATGGCACCTTGGATTGCCAGCCAATCTCCCTTGCCGGTAACTGCTGGGCAGCAGTCTGCGATCTGAGGAGAGCAGGCACGTTCAGGCTTAGGATGGCCGTTGACAGCTTCACACCCTGTATATTGTGGATTTAAGCATCAATAAATCCTTTTCCGAATCGGAACGGAAGGCGGCAACAGAGCAAAATGTCAACGGCACCCGGGATTCCCAGCCAGTGTCCCATGCCGGTACTTACCGGGCCCTAAGCTGGGTAGCAGTCTGCGATCTGACGAGAGCAGGCGCATTCAGCTTAGGATGGCCATTGACAGCTTCATGCTTTTTATACTGTGCATTTAAGCATCAATAAATCCTTTTCGGAATCGGAGCGGAAGGCGGCAACAGAGCAAAATGTCAACTGCACTCGGGATTCCCAGCCAGTCTCCCATGCCGGTACTTACCAGGCCCGAAGCTGGGTAGCAGTCTGCGACCTGACGAGAGCAGGCGCGTTCAGCTTAGGATGTCCGTTGACAGCTTCTCGCCCTTTATACTGTGCATTTAGGCATCAATAAATCCTTTTCGGAATCGGAACGGAAGGCGGCAACAGAGCAAAATGTCAACGGCACCCGGGATTCCCAGCCAGTCTCCCATGCCAGTACTTACCGGGCCCTAAGCTGGGTAGCAGTCTGCGATCTGACGAAAGCAGGCGTGTTCAGCTTAGGATGGCCGTTGACATCTTCACGCCTTGTATACTGTGGATTTAAGCATCAATAAAAAAAAATTTTAATCGGAGAGGAAGGGGGCAACAGATCAAAATGTCAATAGCACCTTGGATTGCCAGCCAGTCTCCCATGCCCGTACTTGCCGGGCAGCAGTCTGCGATCTGACAAGAACAGGCGCATTCAGCTTAGGATGGCCATTGACAGCTTCATTATTATTATACTGTGCATTTAAGCATCAATAAATCCTTTTCGGAATCGGAGCGAAAGGCGGCAACAGAGCAAAATGTCAACGACACCTGGGATTCCCAGCCAGTCCCCCATGCTGGTACTTACCGGGCCCTAAGCTGGGTAGCAGTCTGCGATCTGACGAGAGCAGGCACGTTCAGTTTAGGATGGCCGTTGACAGCTTCTCGCCCTTTATACTGTGCATTTAAGCATCAATAAATCCTTTTCGGAATCGGAAAAGGAAGGCGGCAACAGAGCAAAATGTCAACGGCAGCCAGGATTCCCAGCCAGTGTCCCATGCCGGTACTTACCGGGCCCTAAGATCTGTACCAGTCTGCGATCTGACAAGAGCAGGCGCGTTAAGCTTAGGATGGCCGTCGACAGCTTCACACCTTGTATACTGTGGATTTAAGCATCAATAAATTCTTTTCGGAATCGGAGCGGAAGGCAGCAATAGAGCAAAATGTAAACGGCACACGGGATTCCCAGCCAGTCTCCCATGCCAGTACTTACCGGGCCCTAAGCTGGGTAGCAGTCTGCGATCTGACGAGAGCAGACGCGTTCAGCTTAGGACGGCCATTGACAGCTTCATGCTTTTTATACTGTGCATTTAGGCATCAATAAATCCTTTTCGGAATCGGAGAGGAAGGCGGCAACAGAGCAAAATGTCAATAGCACCTTGGATTGCCAGCCAGTCTCCCATGCCCGTACTTGCCGGGCAGCAGTCTGCGATCTGACAAAAACAGGCACATTCAGCTTAGGATAGCCGTAGACGGCTTCACACCCTGTATACTGTGGATACTGTGGATTTAAGCATCAATAAATCCTTTTCGGAATCGAAGCGGAAGGCGGCTACAGAGCAAAATGTCAACAACACCTGGGATTCCCAGCCAGTCTCCCATGCTGGTACTTACCGGGCCCTAAGCTGGGTAGCAGTCTGCGATCTGACGAGAGCAGGCGCGTTCAGCTTAGGATGGCCGTCGACAGCTTCACACCTTGTATACTGTGGATTTAAGCATCAATAAATTCTTTTCGGAATCGGAGCGGAAGGCAGCAATAGAGCAAAATGGCAACGGCAACCGGGATTCCCAGCCAGTCTCCCATGCCAGTACTTACCGGGCCCTAAGCTGGGTAGCAGTCTGCGATCTGACGAGAGCAGGCGCATTTAGCTTAGGATGGCCATTGACAGCTTGTTGCTTTTTATACTGTGCATTTAAGCATCAATAAATCCTTTTCGGAATCGGAACGGAAGGCGGCAACAGAGCAAAATGTCAACTGCACCCGGGATTCCCAGCCAGTCTCCCATGATGGTACTTAATGGGCCCTAAGCTGGGTAGCAGTCTGCGATCTGACGAGAGCAGGCGCGTTCAGCTTAGGATGGCCGTTGACATCTTCACGCCTTGTATATTGTGGATTTAAGCATCAATAAATATTTTTATTAATCGGAGAGGAAGGCGGCAACAGAGCAAAATGTCATTGGCACCTTGGATTGCCAGCCAGTCTCCCATGCCGGTAACTGCCGGGCAGCAGTCTGCGATCTGAGGAGAGCAGGCACGTTCAGGCTTAGGATGGCCGTTGACAGCTTCACACCCTGTATACTGTGGATTTAAGCATCAATAAATCATTTTCCGAATCGGAGCGGAAGGCGGCAACAGATTAAAATGTCAACTGCAACCGGGATTCCCAGCCAGTCTCCCATGCTGGTACTTACCAGGCCCTAAGCTGGGTAGCAGTCTGCGATCTAACAAGAGCAGGCGCGCTCAGCTTAGGATGGCCGTTGACAGCTTCACACTTTGTATACTGTGGATTTAAGCATCAATAAAAAAAATTCGGAATCGGAGCAGAAACAGAGCAAAATGTCAACTGCACCCGGGATTCCCAGTCAGTCTCCCATGCTGGTACTTACCAGGCCCGAAGCTGGGTAGCAGTCTGCGATCTGACGAGAACAGGCGCATTCAGCTTAGGATGGCCGTAGACATCTTCACAACCTGTACACTGTGGATTTAAGCATCAATAAATCCTTTTCGGAATCGGAGCAAAATGTCTACAGAGCTACAGAGCAAAATGTCAACAACACCTGAGATTCCCAGCCAGTCTCCCATGCTGGTACTTACCGGGCCCTAAGCAGGGTAGCAGTCTGCGATCTGATGAGAGCAGACGCGTTCAGCTTAGGATGGCGGTTGACAGCTTCACACTTTGTATACTGTGCATTTAAGCATCAATAAATCCTTTTCGGAATCGGAACGGAAGGCGGCAACAGAGCAAAATGTCAACGGCAGCCGGGATTCCCAGCCAGTGTCCCATGCCGGTACTTACCGGGCCCTAAGATCTGTACCAGTCTGCGATCTGACGAGAGCAGGCGTGTTCAGCTTAGGATGGCCATTGACAGCTTCATGCTTTTTATACTGTGGATTTAAGCATCAATAAATATTTTTTTTAATCGGAGAGGAAGGCGGCAACAGATCAAAATATCAATAGCACCTTGGATTGCCAGCCAGTCTCCCATGCCCGTACTTGCCGGGCAGCAGTCTGCGATCTGACAAGAACAGGCACATTCAGCTTAGGATATCCGTAGACGGCTTCACACCCTGTATACTGTGGATTTAAGCATCAATAAATCCTTTTCGGAATCGAAGCGGAAGGCGGCTACAGAGCAAAATGTCAACAACACCTGGGATTCCCAGCCAGTCTCCCATGCTGGTACTTACCGGGCCCTAAGCTGGGTAGCAGTCTGCGATCTGACAAGAGCAGGCGCGTTCAGCTTAGGATGGCCGTTGACAGCTTCACACTTTGTATACTGTGGATTTAAGCATCAATAAATAATTTTCGGAATCGGAGCAGAAACAGAGCAAAATGTCAACTGCACCCGGGATTCCCAGCCAGTCTCCCATGCTGGTACTTACCAGGCCCGAAGCTGGGTAGCAGTCTGCGATCTGACGAGAACAGGCGCATTCAGCTTAGGATGGCCGTAGACATATTCACACCCTGTATACTGTGGATTTAAGCATCAATAAATCCTTTTCGGAATCGGAGCGGAAGGCGGCAACAGAACAAAATGTCAACGACACCTGGGATTCCCAGCCAGTCTCCCATGCTGGTACTTACCGGGCCCTAAGCTGGGTAGCAGTCTGCAATCTGACGAGAGCAGGCGCGTTCAGCTTAGGATGGCCGTTGACAGCTTCTCGCCCTTTATACTGTGCATTTAAGCATCAATAAATTCTTTTCGGAATCGGAACGGAAGGCGGCAACAGAGCAAAATGTCAACGGCAGCCGGGATTCCCAGCCAGTGTCCCATGCCGGTACTTACCGGGCCCTAAGATCTGTACCAGTCTGCGATCTGACGAGAGCAGGCGCGTTAAGCTTAGGATGGCCATCGACAGCTTCACACCTTGTATACTGTGGATTTAAGCATCAATAAATTATTTTCGGAATCGAAGCGGAAGGCAGCAATAGAGCAAAATGTCAACGGCATCGGGGATTCCCAGCCAGTCTCCCATGCCGATACTTACCGGGCCCTAAGCTGGGTAGCAGTCTGCGATCTGACGAGAGCAGGCGCGTTCAGCTTAGGATTGCCATTGACAGCTTCATGCTTTTTATACTGTGCATTTAAGCATCAATAAATCCTTTTCGGAATAGGAACGGAAGGCGGCAACAGAGCAAAATGTCAACTGCACCCGGGATTCCCAGCCAGTCTCCCATGCCGGTACTTACTGGGCCCTAAGCTGCGTAGCAGTCTGCGATCTGACGAGAGCAGCTTAGGATCTCACACGTTCAGCTTAGGATGGCCGTTGACATGTTCACGCCATGTATACTGTGGATTTAAGCATCAGTAAATATTTTTTTTAATCGGAGAGGAAGGCGGCAACAGAGCAAAATGTCAATAGCACCTTGGATTGCCAGCCAGTCTCCCATGCCCGTACTTGTCGGGCAGCAGTCTGCGATCTGACAAGAACAGGCGCATTCAGCTTAGGATAGCCGTAGACGGCTTCACACCCTGTATACTGTGGATTTAAGCATCAATAAATCCTTTTCGGAATCGGAGCAAAATGTCTACAGAGCTACAGAGCAAAATGTCAACAACACCTGAGATTCCCAGCCAGTCTCCCATGCTGGTACTTACCGGGCCCTAAGCTGGGTTACAGTCTGCAATCTGACGAGAGCAGGCGCGTTCAGCTTAGGATGGCCGTTGACAGCTTCACGCCCTGTATACTGTGGATTTAAGCATCAATAAATCCTTTTCGGAATCGGAGCGTAAGGCGGCAACAGAGCAAAATGTCAACGACACCTGGGATTCCCAGCCAGTCTCCCATGCTGGTACTTACCGGGCCCTAAGCTGGGTAGCAGTCTGCGATCTGATGAGAGCAGGCGCTTTCAGCTTAGGATGGCCGTTGACAGCTTCACACTTTGTATACTGTGGATTTAAGCATCAATAAATAATTTTCGGAATCGGAGCAGAAACAGAGTAAAATGTCAACTGCAGCCGGGATTCCCAGCCAGTGTCCCATGCCGGTACTTACCGGGCCCTAAGATCTGTACCAGTCTGCGATCTGACGAGAGCAGGCGCGTTAAGCTTAGGATGGCCGTCGACAGCTTCACACCTTGTATACTGTGGATTTAAGCATCAATAAATTATTTTCGGAATCGGAGCGGAAGGCAGCAATAGAGCAAAATGTCAACCGGGATTCCCAGCCAGTCTCCCATGCCAGTACTTACCGGGTCCTAAGCTGGGTAGCAGACT
Organism: Hyla sarda; assembly: GCF_029499605.1. Lineage (NCBI taxonomy): Eukaryota > Metazoa > Chordata > Amphibia > Anura > Hylidae > Hyla > Hyla sarda. The sequence continues at coordinate 257,522,816 of NC_079189.1, forward strand.
GCGATCTGACAAGAGCAGGCGCGTTCAGCTTAGGATGGCCGTTGACATCTTCACGCCTTGTATACTGTGGATTTAAGCATCAATAAATATTTTTTTTAATCGGAGAGGAAGGCGGCAACAGATCAAAATGTGAATAGCACCTTGGATTGCCAGCCAGTCTCCCATGCCCGTACTTGCCGGGCAGCAGTCTGCGATCTGACAAGAACAGGCGCATTCAGCTTAGGATAGCCGTAGACGGCTTCACACCCTGTATATTGTGGATTTAAGCATCAATAAATCCTTTTCGGAATCGGAGCAAAATGTCTACAGAGCTACAGAGCAAAATGTCAACAACACCTGAGATTACCAGCCAGTCTCCCATGCTGGTACTTACCGGGCCCTAAGCTGGGTAGCAGTCTGCGATCTGACGAGAGCAGGCGCGTTCAGCTTAGGATGGCCGTTAACAGCTTCACGCCCTTTATACTGTGCATTTAAGCATCAATAAATCCTTTTCGGAATCGGAACGGAAGGCGGCAACAGAGCAAAATGTCAACGGCAGCCGGGATTCCCAGCCAGTGTCCCATGCCGGTACTTACCGAGCCCTAAGATCTGTACCAGTCTGCGATCTGACGAGAGCAGGCGCGTTAAGCTTAGGATGGCCGTCGACAGCTTCACACCTTGTATACTGTGGATTTAAGCATCAATAAATTATTTTCGGAATCGGAGCGGAAGGCAGCAATAGAGCAAAATGTCAACGGCAACCGGAATTCCCAGCCAGTCTCCCATGCCAGTACTTACCGGGCCCTAAGCTGGGTAACAGTCTGCGATCTGACGAGAGCAGGCGCGTTCAGCTCAGGATGGCCGTTAACAGCTTCACGCCATTTATACTGTGCATTTAAGCATCAATAAATCCTTTTCCGAATCGGAGCGGAAGGCGGCAACAGATTAAAATGTCAACTGCACCCGGGATTCCCAGCCAGTCTCCCATGCTGGTACTTACCAGGCCCTAAGCTGGGTAGTAGTCTGCGATCTGACGAGAGCAGGCGCACTCAGCTTAGGATGGCCATTGACAGCTTCACACTTTGTATACTGTGCATTTAAGCATCAATAAATTCTTTTCGGAATCGGAGCGGAAGGCAGCAATAGAGCAAAATGTCAATGGCACCCGGGATTCCCAGCCAGTCTCCCATGCCAGTACTTACCGGGCACTAAGCTGGGTAGCAGTCTGCGATCTGACGAGAGCAGGCGCGTTCAGCTTAGGATGGCCATTGACAGTTTCATGATTTTTATACTGTGCATTTAAGCATCAATAAATCCTTTTCGGAATCGGAACGGAAGGCGACAACAGAGCAAAATGTCAACTGCATCCGGGATTCCCAGCCAGTCTCCGATGCCGGTACTTACTGGGCCCCAAGCTGGGTAGCGGTCTGCGATCTGACGAGAGCAGGCGCGTTCAGCTTAGGATGGCCGTTGACATCTCCACGCCTTGTATATTGTGGATTTAAGCATCAATAAATATTTTTATTAATCGGAGAGGATGGCGGCAACAGAGCAAAATGTCATTGGCACCTTGGATTGCCAGCCAGTCTCCCATGCCGGTAACTGCCGGGCAGCAGTCTGCGATCTGAGGAGAGCAGGCACGTGCAGGCTTAGGATGGCCGTTGACAGCTTCACACCCTGTATATTGTGGATTTAAGCATCAATAAATCCTTTTCTGAATCGGAGCGGAAGTCGGCAACAGATTAAAATGTCAACTGCACCCGGGATTCACAGCCAGTCTCCCATGCTGGTTCTTACCAGGCCCTAAGCTGGGTAGCAGTCTGTGATCTGACGAGAGCAGGCGCGTTCAGCTTAGGATGACCGTTGACAGCTTCACACTTTGTATACTGTGGATTTAAGCATCAATAAATAATTTTCGGAATCGGAGCAGAAACAGAGCAAAATGTCAACTGCACCCGGGATTCCCAGCCAGTCTCCCATGCTGGTACTTACCAGGCCCGAAGCTGGGTAGCAGTCTGCGATCTGACGAGAACAGGCGCATTCAGCTTAGGATGGCCGTAGACGTCTTCACACCCTGTATACTGTGGATTTAAGCATCAATAAATCCTTTTCGGAATCGGAGCGTAAGGCGGCAACAGAGCAAAATGTCAACGACACCTGGGATTCCCAGCCAGTCTCCCATGCTGGTACTTACCGGGCCCTAAGCTGGGTAGCAGTCTGCGATCTGACGAGAGCAGGCGCCTTCAGCTTAGGATGGCTGTTGACATCTTCACGTCTTGTATACTGTGGATTTAAGCATCAATACATTTTTTTTTTAATCGGAGAGGAAGGCGGCAACAGATCAAAATGTCAATAGCACCTTGGATTGCCAGCCAGTCTCCCATGCCCGTACTTGCCGGGCAGCAGTCTGCGATCTGACAAGAACAGGCGCATTCAGCTTAGGATGGCCATTGACAGCTTTGTTATTATTATACTGTGCATTTAAGCATCAATAAATCCTTTTCGGAATCGGAGCGTAAGGCGGCAACAGAGCAAAATGTCAACGACACCTGGGATTCCAGTCTCCCATGCTGGTACTTACCGGGCCCTAAGCTGGGTAGCAGTCTGCGATCTGACGAGAGCAGGCACGTTCAGCTTAGGATGGCCGTTGACAGCTTCTCGCTCTTTATACTGTGCATTTAAGCATCAATAAATCCTTTTCAGAATCGGAAAAGGAATGCGGCAACAGGGCAAAATGTCAACGGAAGCCGGGATTCCCAGCCAGTGTCCCATGCCGGTACTTACCGGGCCCTAAGATCTGTACCAGTCTGCGATCTGACGAGAGCAGGCGCGTTAAGCTTAGGATGGCCGTCGACAGCTTCACACCTTGTATACTGTGGATTTAAGCATCAATAAATTCTTTTCGGAATCGGAGCGGAAGGCAGCAATAGAGCAAAATGTTAACGGCAACCGGGATTCCCAGCCAGTCTCCCATGCCAGTACTTACCGGGCCCTAAGCTGGGTAGCAGTCTGCGATCTGACGAGAGCAGGCGCGTTCAGCTTAGGATGGCCGTTGACAGCTTCACGCACTTTATACTGTGCATTTAAGCATCAATAAATCCTTTTCCGAATCGGAGCGGAAGGCGGCAACAAATTAAAATGTCAACTGCACCCGGGATTCCCAGCCAGTCTCCCATGCTGGTACTTACCAGGCCCTAAGCTGGGTATCAGTCTGCGATCTGACGAGAGCAGGCGCATTCAGCTTAGGATGCCCGTTGACAGCTTCACACTTTGTATACTGTGCATTTAAGCATCAATAAATCCTTTTCGGAATCGGAACGGAAGGCGGCAACAGAGCAAAATGTCAACGGCAGCCGGGATTCCCAGCCAGTGTCCCATGCCGGTACTTACCGGGCCCTAAGATCTGTACCAGTCTGCGATCTGACGAGAGCAGGCGCGTTAAGCTTAGGATGGCCGTTGACAGCTTCACACTTTGTATACTGTGGATTTAAGCATCAATAAATAATTTTCGGAATCGGAGCAGAAACAGAGCAAAATGTCAACTGTACCCGGGATTCCCAGCCAGTCTCCCATGCTGGTACTTACCAGGCCCGAAGCTGGGTAGCAGTCTGCAATCTGACGAGAACAGGCGCATTCAGCTTAGGATGGCCGTAGACATCTTCACACCCTGTATACTGTGGATTTAAGCATCAATAAATCCTTTTCGGAATCGGAGCGTAAGGCGGCAACAGAGCAAAATGTCAACGACACCTGGGAGTCCCAGCCAGTCTCCCATGCTGGTACTTACCGGGCCCTAAGCTGGGTAGCAGTCTGCGATCTGACGAGAGCAGGCACGTTCAGCTTAGGATGGCCGTTGACAGCTTTTCGCCCTTTATACTGTGCATTTAAGCATCAATAAATCCTTTTCGGAATCGGAAACGGAAGGCGGCAACAGAGCAAAATGTCAACGGCAGCCGGGATTCCCAGCCAGTGTCCCATGCCGGTACTTACCGGGCCCTAAGATCTGTACCAGTCTGCGATCTGACAAGAGCAGGCGCGTTAAGCTTAGGATGGCCGTCGACAGCTTCACACCTTGTATACTGTGGATTTAAGCATCAATAAATTATTTTCGGAATCGGAGCGGAAGGCAGCAATAGAGCAAAATGTCGACGGCACCCGGGATTCCCAGCCAGTCTCCCATGCCAGTTCTTACCGGGCCCTAAGCTGGGTAGCAGTCTGCGATCTGACGAGAGGAGGCGCGTTCAGCTTAGGACGGCCATTGACAGCTTCATGCTTTTTATACTGTGCATTTAAGCATCAATAAATCCTTTTCGGAATCGGAACGGAAGGCGGCAACAGAGCAAAATGTCAACTGCACCCGGGATTGCTAGCCAGTCTCCCATGATGGTACTTAATGGGCCCTAAGCTGGATAGCAGTCTGCGATCTGACGAGAGCAGACGCGTTCAGCTTAGGATGGCCGTTGACATCTTCACGCCTTGTATATTGTGGATTTAAGCATCAATAAATATTTTTATTAATCGGAGAGGAAGGCGGCAACAGAGCAAAATGTCAATGGCACCTTGGATTGCCAGCCAGTCTCCCATGCCGGTAACTGCCGGGCAGCAGTCTGCGATCTGAGGAGAGCAGGCACGTTCAGGCTTAGGATGGCCGTTGACAGCTTCACACCCTGTATATTGTGGATTTAAGCATCAATAAATCCTTTTCCGAATCGGAGCGGAAGGCGGCAACAGATTAAAATGTCAACTGCACCCGGGATTCCCAGTCAGTCTCCCATGCTGGTACTTACCAGGCCCGAAGCTGGGTACCTGTCTGCGATCTGACGAGAACAGGCGCATTCAGCTTAGGATGGCCGTAGACATCTTCACACCCTGTATACTGTGGATTTAAGCATCAATAAATCCTTTTCGGAATCGGAGCAAAATGTCAACAACACCTGAGATTCCCAGCCAGTCTCACATGCCGGTACTTACCGGGCCCTAAGCAGGGTAGCAGTCTGCGATCTGACGAGAGCAGGCGCGTTCAGCTTAGGATGGCGGTTGACAGCTTCACACTTTGTATACTGTGCATTTAAGCATCAATAAATCCTTTTCGGAATCGGAACGGAAGGCGGCAACAGAGCAAAATGTCAACGGCAGCCGGGATTCCCAGCCAGTGTCCCATGCCGGTACTTACCGGGCCCTAAGATCTGTACCAGTCTGCGATCTGACGAGAGCAGGAGTGTTCAGCTTAGGATGGCCATTGACAGCTTCATGCTTTTTATACTGTGCATTTAAGAATCAATAAATCCTTTTCGGAATCGGAGAGGAATGCGGCAACAGAGCAAAATGTCAATAGCACCTTGGATTGCCAGCCAGTCTCCCATGCCCGTACTTGCCGGGCAGCAGTCTGCGATCTGACAAGAACAGACACATTCAGCTTAGGATAGCCGTAGACGGCTTCACACCCTGTATACTGTGGATTTAAGCATCAATAAATATTTTTTTTAATTGGAGAGGAAGGCGGCAACAGAGCAAAATGTCAATAGCACCTTGGATTGCCAGCCAGTCTCCCATGCCCGTACTTGCCGGGCAGCAGTCTGAGATCTGACAAGAACAGGCACATTCAGCTTAGGATAGCCGTAGACGGCTTCACACCCTGTATACTGTGGATTTAAGCATCAATAAATCCTTTTCGGAATCGGAGCAAAATGTCTACAGAGCTACAGAGCAAAATGTCAACAACACCTGAGATTCCCAGCCAGTCTCCCATTCTGGTACTTACCGGGCCCTAAGCTGGGTAGCAGTCTGCAATCTGACGAGAGCAGGCGCGTTCAGCTTAGGATGGCCGTTGACAGCTTCACACTTTGTATACTGTGCATTTAAGCATCAATAAATCCTTTTCGGAATCGGAACGGAAGGCGGCAACAGATTAAAATGTCAACTGCACCCGGGATTCCCAGCCAGTCTCCCATGCCAGTACTTACCGGGCCCTAAGCTGGGTAGCAGTCTGCGATCTGACGAGAGCAGGCGCGTTCAGCTTAGGATGGCCATTGACAGTTTCATGATTTTTATACTGTGCATTTAAGCATCAATAAATCCTTTTCGGAATCGGAACGGAAGGCGACAACAGAGCAAAATGTCAACTGCACCCGGGATTCCCAGCCAGTCTCCCATGCCGGTACTTACTGGGCCCTAAGCTGGGTAGCGGTCTGCAATCTGACGAGAGCAGGCGCGTTCAGCTTAGGATGGCCGTTGACATCTTCATGCCTTGTATATTGTGGATTTAAGCATCAATAAATATTTTTATTAATCGGAGAGGAAGGCGGCAACAAAGCAAAATGTCAATGGCACCTTGGATAGCCAGCCAGTCTCCCATGCCGGTAACTGCCGGGCAGCAGTCTGCGATCTGAGAAGAGCAGGCATGTTCAGGCTTAGGATGGCCGTTGACAGCTTCACACCCTGTGTATTGTGGATTTAAGCATCAATAAATCCTTTTCCGAATCGGAGCGGAAGGCAGCAACAGATTAAAATGTCAACTGCACCCGGGATTCCCAGCCAGTCTCCCATGCTGGTACTTACCAGGCCCTAAGCTGGGTAGCAGTCTGCGATCTGACGAGAGCAGGTGCGTTCCGCTTAGGATGGCCGTTGACAGCTTCACACTTTGTATACTGTGCATTTAAGCATCAATAAATCCTTTTCGGAATCGGAGAGGAAGGCGGCAACAGAGCAAAATGTCAATAGCACCTTGGATTGCCAGCCAGTCTCCCATGCCCGTACTTGCCGGGCAGCAGTCTGCGATCTGACAAGAACAGGCACATTCAGCTTAGGATAGCCGTAGACGGCTTCACACCCTATATACTGTGGATTTATGCATCAATAAATCCTTTTCGGAATCGGAGCGGAAGGCGGCTACAGAGCAAAATGTCAACAACACCTGGGATTCCCAGCCAGTCTCCCATGCTGGTACTTACCGGGCCCTAAGCTGGGTAGCAGTCTGCGATCTGACGAGAGCAGGCGCGTTCAGCTTAGGATGGCCGTTGACAGCTTCATGCACTTTATACTGTGCATTTAAGCATCAATAAATCCTTTTCCGAATCGGAGCGGAAGGCGGCAACAGATTAAAATGTCAACTGCACCCGGGATTCCCAGCCAGTCTCCCATGCTGGTACTTACCAGGCCCGAAGCTGGGTAGCAGTCTGCGATCTGGCGAGAACAGGCGCATTCAGCTTAGGATGGCCGTAGACATCTTCACACCCTGTATACTGTGGATTTAAGCATCAATAAATTCTTTTCGGAATCGGAGCGTAAGGCGGCAACAGAGCAAAATGTCAACGACACCTGGGAGTCCCAGCCAGTCTCCCATGCTGGTACTTACCGGGCACGAAGCTGGGTAGCAGTCTGACGAGAGCAGGTGCGTTCAGCTTAGGATGGCCGTTGACAGCTTCATGCACTTTATACTGTGCATTTAAGCATCAATAAATCCTTTTCCGAATCGGAGCGGAAGGCGGCAACAGATTAAAATGTCAACTGCACCCGGGATTCCCAGCCAGTCTCCCATGCTGGTACTTACCAGGCCCTAAGCTTCGTATCAGTCTGCGATCTGCCGAGAGCAGGCGCATTCAGCTTAGGATGGCCGTTGACAGCTTCACACTTTGTATACTGTGCATTTAAGCATCAATAAATCCTTTTCGGAATCGGAACGGAAGGCGGCAACAGAGCAAAATGTCAACGGCAGCCGGGATTCCCAGCCAGTGTCCCATGCCGGTACTTACCGGGCCCTAAGATCTGTACCAGTCTGCGATTTGACGAGAGCAGGCGCGTTAAGCTTAGGATGGCCGTCGACAGCTTCACACCTTGTATACTGTGGATTTAAGCATCAATAAATTATTTTCGGAATCGGAGCGGAAGGCAGCAATAGAGCAAAATGTCAACGGCAACCGGGATTCCCAGCCAGTCTCCAATGCCAGTACTTACCGGGCCCTAAGCTGGGTAGCAGTCTGCGATCTGACGAGAGCAGGCGCGTTCAGCTTAGGATGGCTATTGACAGCTTCATGCTTTTTATACTGTGCATTTAAGCATCAATAAATCCTTTTCGGAATCGGAACGGAAGGCGGCAACAGAGCAAAATGTCAACTGCACCCGGGATTCCCAGCCAGTCTCCCATGATGGTACTTAATGGGCCCTAAGCTGGGTAGCAGTCTGCGATCTGACGAGAGCAGGCGCGTTCAGCTTAGGATGGCCGTTGACATCTTCACGCCTTGTATATTGTGGATTTAAGCATCAATAAATATTTTTATTAATCGGAGAGGAAGGCGGCAACAGAGCAAAATGTCAATGGCACCTTGGATTGCAAGCCAGTATCCCATGCCGGTAACTGCCGGGCAGCAGTCTGCGATCTGAGGAGAGCAGGCACGTTCAGGCTTAGGATGGCTGTTGACAGCTTCACACCCTGTATATTGTGGATTTAAGCATCAATAAATCCTTTTCCGAATCGGAGCGGAAGGCGGCAACAGATTAAAATGTCAACTGCACCCGGGATTCCCAGCCAGTCTCCCATGCTGGTACTTACCAGGTCCTAAGCTGGGTAGCAGTCTGCGATCTAACAAGAGCAGGCGCGTTCAGCTTAGGATGGCCGTAGACATCTTCACAACCTGTATACTGTGAATTTAAGCATCAATAAATCCTTTTCGGAATCGGAGCAAAATGTCTACAGAGCTACAGAGCAAAATGTCAACAACACCTGAGATTCCCAGCCAGTCTCCCATGCTGGTACTTACCGGGCGCTAAGCAGGGTAGCAGTCTGCGATCTGACGAGAGCAGGCGCATTCAGCTTAGGATGGCGGTTGACAGCTTCACACTTTGTATACTGTGCATTTAAGCATCAATAAATCCTTTTTGGAAACGGAACGGAAGGTGGCAACAGAGCAAAATGTCAACGGCAGCCGGGATTCCCAGCCAGTGTCCCATGCCGGTACTTACCGGGCCCTAAGATCTGTACCAGTCTGCGATCTGACGAGAGCAGGCGTGTTCAGCTTAGGATGGCCATTGACAGCTTCATGCTTTTTATACTGTGCATTTAAGCATCAATAAATCCTTTTCGGAATCGGAGAGGAATGCGGCAACAGAGCAAAATGTCAATAGCACCTTGGATTGCCAGCCAGTCTCCCATGCCCGTACTTGCCGGGCAGCAGTCTGCGATCTGACAAGAACAGACACATTCAGCTTAGGATAGCCGTAGACGGCTTAACACCCTGTATACTGTGGATTTAAGCATCAATAAATCCTTTTCGGAATCGGAGCGGAAGGCGGCTAAAGAGCAAAACGTCAATAACACTGGGATTCCCAGCCAGTCTCCCATGCTGGTACTTACCGGGCCCTAAGCTGGGTAGCAGTCTGCGATCTGACGAGAGCAGGCGCGTTCAGCTTAGGATGGCCGTTAACAGCTTCACGCCCTTTATACTGTGCATTTAAGCATCAATAAATCCTTTTCCGAATCGGAGCGGAAGGCGGCAACAGATTAAAATGTCAACTGCACCCGGGTTTCCCAGCCAGTCTCCCATGCTGGTACTTACCAGGCCCTAAGCTTGGTAGCAGTCTGCGATCTGACGAGAGCAGGCGCGTTCAGCTTAGGATGGCCGTTGACAGCTTCACACTTTGTATACTGTGCATTTAAGCATCAATAAATCCTTTTCGGAATCGGAACGGAAGGCGGCAACAGAGCAAAATGTCAACGGCAGCCGGGATTCCCAGCCAGTGTCCCATGCCGGTACTTACCGGGCCCTAAGATCTGTACCAGTCTGCGATCTGATGAGAGCAGGCGCGTTAAGCTTAGGATGGCCGTCGACAGCTTCACACCTTGTATACTGTGGATTTAAGCATCAATAAATTATTTTCGGAATCGGAGCGGAAGGCAGCATTAGAGCAAAATGTCAACGGCAACCGGGATTCCCAGCCAGTCTCCCATGCCAGTACTTACCGGGCCCTAAGCTGGGTAGCAGTTTGCGATCTGACGAGAGCAGGCGCGTTCAGCTTAGGATGGCTATTGACAGCTTCATGCTTTTTATACTGTGCATTTAAGCATCAATAAATCCTTTTCGGAATCGGAACGGAAGGCGGCAACAGAGCAAAATGTCAACTGCACCCGGGATTCCCAGCCAGTCTCCCATGATGGTACTTAATGGGCCCTAAGCTGGGTAGCAGTCTGCGATCTGACGAGAGCAGGCGCGTTCAGCTTAGGATGGCCGTTGACATCTTCACGCCTTGTATATTGTGGATTTAAGCATCAATAAATATTTTTATTAATCGGAGAGGAAGGCGGCAACAGAGCAAAATGTCAATGGCACCTTGGATTGCAAGCCAGTATCCCATGCCGGTAACTGCCGGGCAGCAGTCTGCGATCTGAGGAGAGCAGGCACGTTCAGGCTTAGGATGGCTGTTGACAGCTTCACACCCTGTATATTGTGGATTTAAGCATCAATAAATCCTTTTCCGAATCGGAGCGGAAGGCGGCAACAGATTAAAATGTCAACTGCACCCGGGATTCCCAGCCAGTCTCCCATGCTGGTACTTACCAGGTCCTAAGCTGGGTAGCAGTCTGCGATCTAACAAGAGCAGGCGCGTTCAGCTTAGGATGGCCGTAGACATCTTCACAACCTGTATACTGTGAATTTAAGCATCAATAAATCCTTTTCGGAATCGGAGCAAAATGTCTACAGAGCTACAGAGCAAAATGTCAACAACACCTGAGATTCCCAGCCAGTCTCCCATGCTGGTACTTACCGGGCGCTAAGCAGGGTAGCAGTCTGCGATCTGACGAGAGCAGGCGCATTCAGCTTAGGATGGCGGTTGACAGCTTCACACTTTGTATACTGTGCATTTAAGCATCAATAAATCCTTTTTGGAAACGGAACGGAAGGTGGCAACAGAGCAAAATGTCAACGGCAGCCGGGATTCCCAGCCAGTGTCCCATGCCGGTACTTACCGGGCCCTAAGATCTGTACCAGTCTGCGATCTGACGAGAGCAGGCGTGTTCAGCTTAGGATGGCCATTGACAGCTTCATGCTTTTTATACTGTGCATTTAAGCATCAATAAATCCTTTTCGGAATCGGAGAGGAATGCGGCAACAGAGCAAAATGTCAATAGCACCTTGGATTGCCAGCCAGTCTCCCATGCCCGTACTTGCCGGGCAGCAGTCTGCGATCTGACAAGAACAGACACATTCAGCTTAGGATAGCCGTAGACGGCTTAACACCCTGTATACTGTGGATTTAAGCATCAATAAATCCTTTTCGGAATCGGAGCGGAAGGCGGCTAAAGAGCAAAACGTCAATAACACTGGGATTCCCAGCCAGTCTCCCATGCTGGTACTTACCGGGCCCTAAGCTGGGTAGCAGTCTGCGATCTGACGAGAGCAGGCGCGTTCAGCTTAGGATGGCCGTTAACAGCTTCACGCCCTTTATACTGTGCATTTAAGCATCAATAAATCCTTTTCCGAATCGGAGCGGAAGGCGGCAACAGATTAAAATGTCAACTGCACCCGGGTTTCCCAGCCAGTCTCCCATGCTGGTACTTACCAGGCCCTAAGCTTGGTAGCAGTCTGCGATCTGACGAGAGCAGGCGCGTTCAGCTTAGGATGGCCGTTGACAGCTTCACACTTTGTATACTGTGCATTTAAGCATCAATAAATCCTTTTCGGAATCGGAACGGAAGGCGGCAACAGAGCAAAATGTCAACGGCAGCCGGGATTCCCAGCCAGTGTCCCATGCCGGTACTTACCGGGCCCTAAGATCTGTACCAGTCTGCGATCTGATGAGAGCAGGCGCGTTAAGCTTAGGATGGCCGTCGACAGCTTCACACCTTGTATACTGTGGATTTAAGCATCAATAAATTATTTTCGGAATCGGAGCGGAAGGCAGCATTAGAGCAAAATGTCAACGGCAACCGGGATTCCCAGCCAGTCTCCCATGCCAGTACTTACCGGGCCCTAAGCTGGGTAGCAGTTTGCGATCTGACGAGAGCAGGCGCGTTCAGCTTAGGATGGCCATTGACAGCTTCATGCTTTTTATACTGTGCATTTAAGCATCAATAAATCATTTTCGGAATCGGAGAGGAAGGCGGCAACAGAGCAAAATGTCAACAGCACCTTGGATTGCCAGCCAGTCTCCCATGCCTGTACTTGCCGGGCAGCAGTCTGCGATCTGACAAGAACAGGCACATTCAGCTTAGGATAGCCGTAGACGGCTTCACACCCTGTATACTGTGGATTTAAGCATCAATAAATCCTTTTCGGAATCGAAGCGGAAGTGGCTACAGAGCAAAATGTCAACAACACCTGGGATTCCCAGCCAGTCTCCCATGCTGGTACTTACCGGGCCCTAAGCTGAGTAGCAGTCTGCGATCTGACGCAGGCAGGTTCGTTCAGCTTAGGATGGCCGTTGTCAGCTTCACACTTTGTATACTGTGGATTTAAGCATCAATAAATTATTTTCGGAATCGGAGCAAAAACAGAGCAAAATGTCAACTGCACCCGGGATTCCCAGCCAGTATCCCATGCTGGTAATTACCAGGCCCGAAGCTGGGTAGCAGTCTGTGATCTGACAAGACCAGGCGCATTCAGCTTAGGATGGCCGTAGACAGCTTCACACCCTGTATACTGTGGATTTAAGCATCAATAAATCCTTTTCGGAATCGGAGCGGAAGGCGGCAACAGAGCAAAATGTCAAAGACACCTGGGATTCCCAGCCAGTCTACCATGCTGGTACTTACCGGGCCCTAAGTTGGGTAGCAGTCTGCGATCTGACGAGAGCAGGCGCGTTCAGCTTAGGATGGCCGTTGACAGCTTCTTGCCCTTTATACTGTGCATTTAAGCATCAATAAATCCTTTTCGGAATCGGAACGGAAGGCGGCAACAGAGCAAAATGTCAACGGCAGCCGGGATTCCCAGCCAGTGGCCCATGCCGGTACTTACCGGGCCCTAAGATCTGTACCAGTCTGCGATCTGACGAGAGCAGGCGCGTTAAGCTTAGGATGGCCGTCGACAGCTTCACACCTTGTATACTGTGGATTTAAGCATCAATAAATATTTTTATTAATCGGAGAGGAAGGCGGCAACAGAGCAAAATGTCAACTGCACCCGGGATTCCCAGCCAGTCTCCCATGATGGTACTTAATGGGCCCTAAGCTGGGTAGCAGTCTACGATCTGACGAGAGCAGGCGTGTTCAGTCTCCCATGCTGGTACTTACCAGGCCCTAAGCTGGGTATCAGTCTGCGATCTGACGAGAGCAGGCGCATTCAGCTTAGGATGGCCGTTGCCAGCTTCACACTTTGTATACTGTGCATTTAAGCATCAATAAATCCTCTTCGGAATCGGAACGGAAGGCGGCAACAGAGCAAAATGTCAACGGCAGCCGGGATTCCCAGCCAGTGTCCCATGCCGATACTTACCGGGCCCTAAGATCTGTACCAGTCTGCGATCTGACGAGAGCAGGCGCGTTAAGCTTAGGATGGCCGTCGACAGCTTCACACCTTGTATACTGTGGATTTAAGCATCAATAAATTCTTTTCGGAATTGTAGCGGAAAGCAGCAATAGAGCAAAATGTCAACGGCACCTGGGATTCCCAACCAGTCTCCCATGCCAGTACTTACCGGGCACTAAGCTGGGTAGCAGTCTACGATCTGACGAGAGCAGGCGCGTTCAGCTTAGGATGGCCATTGACAGCTTCATGCTTTTTATACTGTGCATTTAAGCATCAATAAATCCTTTTCGGAATCGGAGAGGAAGGCGGCAACAGAGCAAAATGTCAATAGCACCTTGGATTGCCAGCCAGTCTCCCATGCCCGTACTTGCCGGGCAGCAGTCTGCGATCTGACAAGAACAGGCACATTCAGCTTAGGATAGCCGTAGATGGCTTCACACAATGTATACTGTGGATTTAAGCATCAATAAATCCTTTTCGGAATCGGAACGGAAGGCGGCAACAGAGCAAAATGTCAACGGCAGCCGAGATTCCCAGCCAGTGTCCCATGCCGGTACTTACCGGGCACTAAGATCTGTACCAGTCTGCGATCTGACGAGAGCAGGCGCGTTAAGCTTAGAATGGCCGTCGACAGCTTCACACCTTGTATACTGTGGATTTAAGCATCAATAAATTCTTTTCGGAATCGGAGCAGAAGGCAGCAATAGAACAAAATGTCAACGGCAACCGGGATTCCCAGCCAGTCTCCCATGCCAGTATTTACCGGGCCCTAAGCTGTGTAGCAGTCTGCGATCTGACGAGAGCAGGCGCGTTCAGCTTAGGATGGCCATTGACAGCTTCATGCTTTTTATACTGTGCATTTAAGCATCAATAAATCCTTTTCGGAATCGGAACGGAAGGCGGCAACAGAGCAAAATTTCAACTGCACCCGGGATTCCCAGCCAGTCTCCCATGCCGGTACTTACTGGGCCCTAAGCTGGGTAGCAGTCTGCGATCTGACGAGAGCAGGCGCGTTCAGCTTAGGATGGCCGTCGACATTTTCACGCCTTGTATATTGTGGATTTAAGCATCAACAAATATTTTTATTAATCGGAGAGGAAGGCGGCAACAGAGCAAAATGTCAACTGCATCCGGGATTCCCAGCCAGTCTCCCATGATGGTACTTAATGGGCCCTAAGCTGGGTAGCAGTCTGCGATCTGACGAGAGCAGGCGCGTTCAGCTTAGGATGGCCGTTGACATCTTCACGCCTTGTATATTGTGGATTTAAGCATCAATAAATATTTTTATTAATCGGAGAGGAAGGCGGCAACAGAGCAAAATGTCAATGGCACCTTGGATTGCCAGCCAGTCTCCCATGCCGGTAACTGCCGGGCAGCAGTCTGCGATCTGAGGAGAGCAGGCACGTTCAGGCTTAGGATGGCCGTTGACAGCTTCACACCCTGTATATTGTGGATTTAAGCATCAATAAATCCTTTTCCGAATCGGAGCGGAAGGCGGCAACAGATTAAAATGTCAACTGCACCCGGGATTCCCAGCCAGTCTCCCATGCTGGTACTTACCAGGCCCTAAGCTGGGTATCAGTCTGCGATCTGACGAGAGCAGGCGCATTCAGCTTAGGATGGCTGTTGCCAGCTTCACACTTTGTATACTGTGCATTTAAGCATCAATAAATCCTTTTCGGAATCGGAACGGAAGGCGGCAACAGAGCAAAATGTCAACGGCAGCCGGGATTCCCAGCCAGTGTCCCATGCCGGTACTTACCGGGCCCTAAGATCTGTACCAGTCTGCGATCTGACGAGAGCAGGCGCGTTAAGCTTAGGATGGCTGTCGACAGCTTCACACCTTGTATACTGTGGATTTAAGCATCAATAAATATTTTTATTAATCGGAGAGGAAGGCTGCAACAGAGCAAAATGTCAACTGCACCCGGGATTCCCAGCCAGTCTCCCATGATGGTACTTAATGGGCCCTAAGCTGGGTAGCAGTCTGCGATCTGACGAGAGCAGGCGCGTTCAGCTTAGGATGGCCGTTGACATCTTCACGCCTTGTATATTATGGATTTAAGCATCAATAAATATTTTTATTAATCGGAGGCGGCAATAGAGCAAAATGTCAATGGCACCTTGGATTGCCAGCCAGTCTCCCATGCCGGTAACTGCCGGGCAGCAGTCTGCGATCTGAGGAGAGCAGGCACGTTCAGGCTTAGGATGGCCGTTGACAGCTTCACACCCTGTATATTGTGGATTTAAGCATCAATAAATCCTTTTCCGAATCGGAGCGGAAGGCGGCAACAGATTAAAATGTCAACTGCACCCGGGATTCCCAGCCAGTCTCCCATGCTGGTATTTACCAGGCCCTAAGCTGGGTAGCAGTCTGCGATCTAACAAGAGCAGGCGCGTTCAGCTTAGGATGGCCGTTGACAGCTTCACACTTTGTATACTGTGGATTTAAGCATCAATAAAAAAAATTCGGAATCGGAGCAGAAACAGAGCAAAATGTCAACTGCACCCGGGATTCCCAGTCAGTCTCCCATGCTGGTACTTACCAGGCCCGAAGCTGTGTAGCAGTCTGCGATCTGATGAGAACAGGCGCATTCAGCTTAGGATGGCCGTAGACATCTTCACAACCTGTATACTGTGGATTTAAGCATCAATAAATCCTTTTCGGAATAGGAGCAAAATGTCCACAGAGCTACAGAGCAAAATGTCAACAACACCTGAGATTCCCAGCCAGTCTCCCATGCTGGTACTTACCGGGCCCTAAGCAAGGTAGCAGTCTGCGATCTGACGAGAGCAGGCGCGTTCAGCTTAGGATGGCGGTTGACAGCTTCACGCTTTGTATACTGTGCATTTAAGCATCAATAAATCCTTTTCGGAATCGGAACGGAAGGCGGCAACAGAGCAAAATGTCAACGGCAGCCGGGATTCCCAGCCAGTGTCCCATGCCGGTACTTACCGGGCCCTAATATCTGTACCAGTCTGCGATCTGACGAGAGCAGGCGTGTTCAGCTTAGGATGGCCATTGACAGCTTCATGCTTTTTATACTGTGCATTTAAGCATCAATAAATCCTTTTCGGAATCGGAGAGGAATGCGGCAACAGAGCAAAATGTCAATAGCACCTTGGATTGCCAGCCAGTCTCCCATGCCCGTACTTGCCGGGCAGCAGTCTGCGATCTGACAAGAACAGACACATTCAGCTTAGGATAGCCGTAGACGGCTTAACACCCTGTATACTGTGGATTTAAGCATCAATAAATCCTTTTCGGAATCGGAGCGGAAGGCGGCTAAAGAGCAAAATGTCAACAACACCTGGGATTCCCAGCCAGTCTCCCATGCTGGTACTTACCGAGCCCTAAGCTGGGTAGCAGTCTGCGATCTGACGAGAGCAGGCGCGTTCAGCTTAGGATGGCCGTTGACAGCTTCACGCCCTTTATACTGTGCATTTAGGCATCAATAAATCCTTTTCGGAATTGGAACGGAAGGCGGCAACAGAGCAAAATGTCAACGGCAGCCGGGATTCCCAGCCAGTGTCCCATGCCGGTACTTACCGGGCCCAAAGGTCTGTACCAGTCTGCGATCTGACGAGAGCAGGCGCGTTAAGCTTAGGATGGCCGTAGACAGCTTCACACCTTGTATACTGTGGATTTAAGCATCAATAAATTCTTTTCGGAATCGGAGCGGAAGGCAGCAATAGAGCAAAATGTCAACGGCACTGGGATTCCCAGCCAGTCTCCCATGCCAGTACTTACCGGGCCCTATGTTGGGTAGCAGTCTGCGATCTGACGAGAGCTTAGGATGGCCATTGACAGCTTCATGCTTTTTATACTGTGCATTTAAGCATCAATAAATCCTTTTCGGAATCGGAGAGGAAGGCGGCAACAGAGCAAAATGTCAATAGCACCTTGGATTGCCAGCCAGTCTCCCATGCCCGTACTTGCCGGGCAGCAGTCTGCTATCTGACAAGAACAGGCACATTCAGCTGAGGATAGCCGTAGACGGCTTCACACCCTGTATACTGTGGATTTAAGCATCAATAAATCCTTTTCGGAATCGAAGCGGAAGCGGCTACAGAGCAAAATGTCAATAACACCTGGGATTCCCAGCCAGTCTCCCATGCTGGTACTTACCGGGCCCTAAGCTGGGTAGCAGTCTGCGATCTGACGAGAACAGGCGCGTTCAGCTTAGGATGGCCGTTGACAGCTTTACATTTTGTATACTGTGGATTTAAGCATCAATAAATAATTTTCGGAATCGGAGCAGAAACAGAGCAAAATGTCAACTGCACCCGGGATTCCCAGACAGTCTCCCATGCTGGTACTTACCAGGCCCGAAGCTGGGTAGCAGTCTTCGATCTGACAAGAACAGGCGCATTCAGCTTAGGATGGCCGTAGACATCTTCACACCCTGTATACTGTGGATTTAAGCATCAATAAATCCTTTTCGGAATCGGAGCGGATGGCGGCAACAGAGCAAAATGTCAAAGACACCTGGGATTCCCAGCCAGTCTCCCATGCTGGTACTTACCGGGCCCTAAGCTGGGTAGCAGTCTGCGATCTGATGAGAGCAGGCGCAGTCAGCTTAGGATGGCCGTTGACAGCTTCTTGCCCTTTATACTGTGCATTTAAGCATCAATAAATCCTTTTCGGAATCGGAACCGGAACGGAAGGCGGCAACAGAGCAAAATGTCAACGGCAGCCGGGATTCCCAGCCAGTGTCCCATGCCGGTACTTACCGGGCTATAAGATCTGTACCAGTCTGCGATCTGACGAGAGCAGGCGCGTTAAGCTTAGGATGGCCGTCGACAGCTTCACACCTTGTATACTGTGGATTTAAGCATCAATAAATTATTTTCGGAATCGGAGCGGAAGGCAGCAATAGAGCAAAATGTCAACGGCACCCGGGAATCCCAGCCAGTCTCCCATGCCAGTACTTACCGGGCCCTAAGCTGGGTAGCAGTCTGCGATCTGACAAGAGCAGGCGCGTTCAGCTTAGGATGGCCGTTGACATCTTCACGCCTTGTATACTGTGGATTTAAGCATCAATAAATATTTTTTTTTATCGGAGAGGAAGGCGGCAACAGATCAAAATGTCAATAGCACCTTGGATTGCCAGCCAGTCTCCCATGCCCCTACTTGCCGGGCAGCAGTCTGCGATCTGACAAGAACAGGCGCATTCAGCTTAGGATAGCCGTAGACGGCTTCACACCCTGTATATTGTGGATTTAAGCATCAATAAATCCTGTTCGGAATCGGAGCAAAATGTCTACAGAGCTACAGAACAAAATGTCAACAACACCTGAGATTCCCAGCCAGTCTCCCATGCTGGTACTTACCGGGCCCTAAGCTGGGAAGCAGTCTGCGATCCGACGAGAGCAGGCGCGTTCAGCTTAGGATGGCCGTTAACAGCTTCACGCCCTTTATACTGTGCATTTAAGCATCAATAAATCCTTTTCCGAATCGGAGCGGAAGGCGGCAACAGATTAAAATGTCAACTGCACCCGGGATTCCCAGCCAGTCTCCCATGCTGGTACTTACCAGGCCCTAAGCTGGGTAGCAGTCTGCGATCTGACGAGAGCACGCGCGTTCAGCTTATGATGGCCGTTGACAGCTTCACACTTTGTATACTGTGGACTTAAGCATCAATAAATAATTTTCGGAATCGGAGCAGAAACAGAGCAAAATGTCAACTGCACCCGGGATTCCCAGCCAGTCTCCCATGCCAGTACTTACCGAGCTCTAAGCTGGGTAGCAGTCTGCGATCTGACGAGAGCAGGCACGTTCAGATTACGATGGCCATTGACAGCTTCATGCTTTTTATACTGTGCATTTAAGCATCAATAAATCCTTTTCGGAATCGGAGAGGAAGGCGGCAACAGAGCAAAATGTCAATAGCACCTTGGATTCCCAGCCAGTCTCCCATGCCAATACTTACCGGGCCCTAAGCTGGGTAGCAGTCTGCGATCTGACAAGAGCAGGCGCGTTCAGCTTAGGATGGCCATTGACAGCTTCATGCTTTTTATACTGTGCATTTAAGCATCAATAAATCCTTTTCGGAATAGGAACGGAAGGCGGCAACAGAGCAAAATGTCAACTGCACCCGGGATTCCCAGCCAGTCTCCCATGCCGGTACTTACCGGGCCCTAAGCTGCGTAGCAGTCTGCGATCTGACGAGAGTAGGCACGTTCAGCTTAGGATGGCCGTTGACATGTTCACGCCTTGTATACTGTGGATTTAAGCATCAGTAAATATTTTTTTTAATCGAAGAGGAAGGCGGCAACAGAGCAAAATGTCAATAGCACCTTGGATTGCCAGCCAGTCTCCCATGCCCCTACTTGCCGGGCAGCAGTCTGCGATCTGACAAGAACAGGCGCATTCAGCTTAGGATAGCCGTAGACGGCTTCACACCCTGTATACTGTGGATTTAAGCATCAATAAATCCTTTTCGGAATCGGAGCAAAATGTCTACAGAGCTACAGAGCAAAATGTCAACAACACCTGAGACTCCCAGCCAGTCTCCCATGCTGGTACTTACCGGGCCCTAAGCTGGGTTACAGTCTGCAATCTGACGAGAGCAGGCGCGTTCAGCTTAGGATGGCTGTTGACAGCTTCACGCCCTGTGTACTGTGGATTTAAGCATCAAAAAATCCTTTTCGGAATCGGAGCGTAAGGCGGCAACAGAGCAAAATGTCAATGACACCTGGGATTCCCAGCCAGTCTCCCATGCAGGTACTTACCGGGCCCTAAGCTGGGTAGCAGTCTGCGATCTGACGAGAGCAGGCGCGTTCAGCTTAGGATGGCCGTTGACAGCTTCACACTTTGTATACTGTGGATTTAAGCATCAATAAATAATTTTCGGAATCGGAGCAGAAACAGAGTAAAATGTCAACTGCACCCGGGATTCCCTGCCAGTCTCCCATGCTGGTACTTACGAGGCCCTAAGCTGGGTAGCAGTCTGCGATCTGACAAGAACAGGCGCATTCAGCTTAGGATAGCCGTAGACGGCTTCACACCCTGTATACTGTGGATTTAAGCATCAATAAATCCTTTTCGGAATCGGAGCAAAATGTCTACAGAGCTACAGAGCAAAATGTCAACAACACCTGAAATTCCCAGCCAGTCTCCCATACTGGTACTTACCGGGCCCTAAAATGGGTAGCAGTCTGCAATCTGACGAGAGCAGGCGCATTCAGCTTAGGATGGCCGTAGACATCTTCACACCCTGTATACTGTGGATTTAAGCATCAATAAATCCTTTTCGGAATCGGCGCGGAAGGCGGCAACAGAACAAAATGTCAACGACACCTGGGATTCCCAGCCAGTCTCCCACGCTGGTACTTACCTGGCCCTAAGCTGGGTAGCAGTCTGCGATCTGATGAGAGCAGGCGCGTTCAGCTTAGGATGGCCGTTGACAGCTTCTTGCCCTTTATACTGTGCATTTAAGCATCAATAAATCCTTTTCGGAATCGGAACGGAAGGCGGCAACAGAGCAAAATGTCAACGGCAGCCGGGATTCCCAGCCAGTGTCCCATGCCAGTACTTACCGGGCCCTAAGCTGGGTAGCAGTCTATGATCTGACGAGAGCAGGCACGTTCAGCTTAGGATGGCCATTGACAGCTTCATGCTTTTTATACTGTGGATTTAAGCATCAATAAATCCTTTTCGGAATCGGAGAGGAAGCCGGCAACAGAGCAAAATGTCAATAGCACCTTGGATTGCCAGCCAGTCTCCCATGCCCGTACTTGCCGGGCAGCAGTCTGCGATCTGACAAGAACAGGCACATTCAGCTTAGGATAGCCGTAGACGGCTTCACACAATGTATAC
Source organism: Hyla sarda (assembly GCF_029499605.1). NCBI lineage: Eukaryota > Metazoa > Chordata > Amphibia > Anura > Hylidae > Hyla > Hyla sarda. Next base: position 257,544,074 of record NC_079189.1, read on the forward strand.
TGTGGATTTAAGCATCAATAAATCCTTTTCGGAATCGGAACGGAAGGCGGCAACAGAGCAAAATGTCAACGGCAGCCTGGATTCCCAGCCAGTGTCCCATGCCGGTACTTAACGGGTCCTAAGATCTGTACCAGTCTGCGATCTGACGAGAGCAGGCGCGTTAAGCTTAGGATGGCCGTCGACAGCTTCACACCTTGTATACTGTGGATTTAAGCATCAATAAATTATTTTCGGAATCGGAGCAGAAGGCAGCAATAGAACAAAATGTCAACGGCAACCGGGATTCCCAGCCAGTCTACCATGCCAGTACTTACCGGGCCCTAAGCTGGGTAGCAGTCTGCGATCTGACGAGAGCAGGCGCGTTCAGCTTAGGATGGCCATTGACAGCTTCATGCTTTTTATACTGTGCATTTAAGCATCAATAAATTCTTTTCGGAATCGGAACGGAAGGCGGCAACAGAGCAAAATTTCAACTGCACCCGGGATTCCCAGCCAGTCTCCCATGCCGGTACTTACTGGGCCCTAAGCTGGGTAGCAGTCTGCGATCTGACGAGAGCAGGCGCGTTCAGCTTAGGATGGCCGTTGAAATCTTCATGCATTGTATAATGTGGATTTAAGCATCAATAAATATTTTTATTAATCGGAGTGGAAGGCGGCAACAGAGCAAAATGTCAATGGAACCTTGGATTGCCAGCCAGTCTCCCACGCCGGTATCTGCCGGGCAGCAGTCTGCGATCTGAGGAGAGCAGACACGTTCAGCTTAGGATGGCCGTTGACAGCTTCACACCCTGTATATTGTGGATTTAAGCATCAATAAATCCTTTTCCGAATCGGAGCGGAAGGCGGCAACAGATTAAAATGTCAACTGCACCCGGGATTCCAGCCAGTCTACCATGCTGGTACTTACCAGGCCCTAAGCTGGGTAGCAGTCTGCGATCTGACGAGAGCAGGCGCGTTCAGCTTAGGATGGCCGTTGACAGCTTCACACTTTGTATACTGTGGATTTAAGCATCAATAAATAATTTTCGGAATCGGAGCAGAAACAGAGCAAAATGTCAACTGCACCCGGGATTCCCAGCCAGTCTCCCATGCTGGTACTTACCAGGCCCGAAGCTGGGTAGCAGTCTGCGATCTGACGAGAACAGACACATTCAGCTTAGGATGGCCGTAGACATCTTCACACCCTGTATACTGTGGATTTAAGCATCAATAAATCCTTTACGGAATCGGAGCAGAAGGCGGCAACAGAGCAAAATGTCAACGACACCTGGGATTCCCAGTCAGTCTCCCATGCTGGTACTTACCAGGCCCTAAGCTGGGTAGCAGTCTGCGATCTGACGAGAGCAGGCGCGTTCAGCTTAGGTTGGCCGTTGACATCTTCTCGTCCTTTATACTGTGCATTTAAGCATCAATAAATCCTTTTCGGAATCGGAACGGAAGGCGGCAACAGAGCAAAATGTCAACGGCAGCCGGGATTCCCAGCCAGTGTCCCATGCCGGTACTTACCGGGCCGTAAGATCTGTACCAGTCTGCGATCTGACGAGAGCAGGCACGTTAAGCTTAGGATGGCCGTCGACAGCTTCACACCTTGTATACTGTGGATTTAAGCATCAATAAATTATTTTCGGAATCGGAGCGGAAGGCAGCAATAGAGCAAAATGTCAACGGCACCTGGGATTCCCAGCCAGTCTCCCATGCCAGTACTTACCGGTCCCTAAGCTGGGTAGCAGTCTGCGATCTGACGAGAGCAGGCGCGTTCAGCTTATAATGGCCATTGAAAGCTTCATGCTTTTTATACTGTGCATTTAAGCATCAATAAATCCTTTTCGGAATCGGAGAGGAAGGCGGCAACAGAGCAAAATGTCAATAGCACCTTGGATTGCCAGCCAGTCTCCCATGCCCGTACTTGCCGGGCAGCAGTCTGCAATCTGACAAGAACAGGCATATTCAGCTTAGGATAGCCGTAGACGGCCTCACACAATGTATACTGTGGATTTAAGCATCAATAAATCCTTTTCGGAATCGGAACGGAAGGCGGCAACAGAGCAAAATGTCAACGGCAGCCGGGATTCCCAGCCAGTGTCCCATGCCGGTACTTACCGGGCCCTAAGATCTGTACCAGTCTGCGATCTGACGAGAGCAGGCGCGTTAAGCTTAGGATGGCCGTCGACAGCTTCACACCTTGTATACTGTGGATTTAAGCATCAATAAATTATTTTCGGAATCGGAGCGGAAGGCAGCAATAGAGCAAAATGTCAACAGCAACCGGGATTCCCAGTCAGTCTCCCATGCCAGTACTTACCGGGCCCTAAGCTGGGTAGCAGTCTGCGATCTGACGAGAGCAGGCGCGTTCAGCTTAGAATGGCCATTGACAGCTTCATGCTTTTTATACTGTGCATTTAAGCATCAATAAATCCTTTTCGGAATCGAAACGGAAGGCGGCAACAGAGCAAAATGTCAACTGCACCCGGGATTCCCAGCCAGTCTCCCATGCCGGTACTTACTGGGCAGCAGTCTGCAATCTGACGAGAGCAGGCGCGTTCAGCTTAGGATGGCCGTTGACATCTTCACGCCTTGTATATTGTGGATTTAAGCATCAATAAATTATTTTCGGAATCGGAGCGGAAGGCAGCAATAGAGCAAAATGTCAACAGCAACCGGGATTCCCAGCCAGTCTCCCATGCCAGTACTTACCGGGCCCTAAGCTGGGTAGCAGTCTGCGATCTGACGAGAGCAGGCACGTTCAGCTTAGGATGGCCATTGAAAGCTTCATGCTTTTTATACTGTGCATTTAAGCATCAATAAATCCTTTTCGGAATCGAAGCGGAAGGCGGCAACAGATTAAAATGTCAACTGCACCCTGGATTCCCAGCCAGTCTCCCATGCTGGTACTTACCAGGCCCTAAGCTGGGTAGCAGTCTGCGATCTGACGAGAGCAGGCGCGTTCAGCTTAGGATGGCCGTTGACAGCTTCACACTTTGTATACTGTGGATTTAAGCATCAATAAATAATTTTCGGAATCAGAGCAAAATGTCAACTGCACCCGGGATTCCCAGCCAGTCTCCCATGCTGGTACTTACCAGGCCCGAAGCTGGGTAGCAGTCTGCGATCTGACAAGAACTGACACATTCAGCTTAGGATGGCCGTAGACATTTTCACACCCTGTATACTGTGGATTTAAGCATCAATAAATCCTTTACGGAATCGGAGCAGAAGACGGCAACAGAGCAAAATGTCAACGACACCTGGGATTCCCAGTCAGTCTCCCATGCTGGTACTAACCGGGCCCTAAGCTGGGTAGCAGTCTGCGATCTGACGAGAGCAGGCGCGATCAGCTTAGGTTGGCCGTTGACATCTTCTCATCCTTTATACTGTGCATTTAAGCATCAATAAATCCTTTTCGGAATCGGAACGGAAGGCGGCAACAGAGCAAAATGTCAACGGCAGCCGGGATTCCCAGCCAGTGTCTCATGCCGGTACTTACCGGGCCCTAAGATCTGTACCAGTCTGCGATCTGACGAGAGCAGGCGCGTTAAGCTTAGGATGGCCGTCGACAGCTTCACACCTTGTATACTGTGGATTTAAGCATCAATAAATTATTTTCGGAATCGGAGCGGAAGGCAGCAATAGAGCAAAATGTCAACGGCACCTGGGATTCCGAGCCAGTCTCCCATGCCAGTACTTACCGGGCCCTAAGCTGGGTAGCAGTCTGCGATCTGACGAGAGCAGGCGCGTTTAGCTTAGGATGGCTATTGACAGCTTCATGCTTTTTATACTGTGCATTTAAGCATCAATAAATCCTTTTCGGAATCGGAGCGGAAGGCGGCTACAGAGCAAAATGTCAACAACACCTGGGATTCCTAGCCAGTCTCCCATGCTGGTACTTACTGGGCCCTAAGCTGGGTAGCAGTCTGCGATCTGACGAGAGCAGGCACGTTCAGCTTAGAATGGCCGTTGACAGCATCACGCCCTTTATACTGTGCATTTAAGCATCAATAAATCCTTTTCCGAATCGGAGCGGAAGGCGGCAACAGATTAAAATGTCAACTGCACCCGGGATTCCCAGCCAGTCTCCCATGCTGGTACTTACCAGGGCCTAAGCTGGGTAGCAGTCTGCGATCTGACGAGAGCAGGAGCGTTCAGCATAGGATGGCCGTTGACAGCTTCACACTTTGTATACTGTGCATTTAAGCATCAATAAATCCTTTTCGGAATCGGAACGGAAGGCGGCAACAGAGCAAAATGTCAACGGCAACCGTGATTCCCAGCCAGTCTCCCATGCCGGTACTTACTGGGCCCTAAGCTGGGTAGCAGTCTGCGATCTGACGAGAGCAGGCGCGTTCAGTTTAAGATGGCCGTTGACATCTTCACGCCTTGTATATTGTGGATTTAAGCATCAATAAATATTTTTTTAATCGGAGAGGAAGGCGGCAACAGAGCAAAATGTCAATGGCACCTTGGATTGCCAGCCAGTCTCCCATGCCAGTAACTGCCGGGCAGCAGTCTGCGATCTGAGGAGAGCAGGCACGTTCAGGCTTAGGATGGCCGTTGACAGCTTCACACCCTGTATATTGTGGATTTAAGCATCAATAAATCCTTTTCCGAATCGGAGCGGAAGGCGGCAACAGATTAAAATGTCAACTGCACCCGGGATTCCCAGCCAGTCTCCCATGCTGGTACTTACCAGGCCCTAAGCTGGGTAGCAGTCTGCGATCTGACGAGAGCAGGCGCGTTCAGCTTAGGATGGCCGTTGACAGCCACACGCTTTGTATTCTGTGGATTTAAGCATCAATAAATAATTTTCGGAATCGGAGCAGAAACAGAGCAAAATGTCAACTGCACCCGGGATTCCCAGCCAGTCTCCCATGCTGGTACTTACCAGGCCCGAAGCTGGGTAGCAGTCTGCGATCTGACGAGAACTGACACATTCAGCTTAGGATGGCCGTAGACATTTTCACACCGTGTATACTGTGGATTTAAGCATCAATAAATCCTTTACGGAATCAGAGCGGAAGGCGGCAACAGAGCAAAATGTCAACGACACCTGGGATTCCCAGTCAGTCTCCCATGCTGGTACTTACCGGGCCCTATGCTGGGTAGCAGTCTGCGATCTGACGAGAGCAGGCGCGATCAGCTTAGGTTGGCCGTTGACATCTTCTCATCCTTTATACTGTGCATTTAAGCATCAATAAATCCTTTTCGGAATCGGAACGGAAGGCGGCAACAGAGCAAAATGTCAACGACAGCCGGGATTCCCAGCCAGTGTCTCATGCCGGTACTTACCGGGCCCTAAGATCTGTACCAGTCTGCGATCTGACGAGAGCAGGCGCGTTAAGCTTAGGATGGCCATTGACAGCTTCACGATTTTTATACTGTGCATTTAAGCATCAATAAATCCTTTTCGGAATCGGAACGGAAGGCGGCAACAGAGCAAAATGTCAACGGCAGCCGGGATTCCCAGCCAGTCTCCCATGCCGGTACTTACTGGGCACTAAGCTGGGTAGCAGTCTGCGATCTGACGAGAGCAGGCACGTTCAGCTTAGGATGGCTGTTGACATCTTCACGCATTGTATAATGTGGATTTAAGCATCGATAAATATTTTTATTAATCGGAGAGGAAGGCGGCAACAGAGCAAAATGTCAATGGCACCTTGGATTGCCAGCCAGTCTCCCACGCCGGTATCTGCCGGGCAGCAGTCTGCGATCTGAGGAGAGCAGACACGTTCAGCTTAGGATGGCCGTTGACAGCTTCACACCCTGTATATTGTGGATTTAAGCATCAATAAATCCTTTTCCGAATCGGAGCGGAAGGCGGCAACAGATTAAAATGTCAACTGCACCCGGGATTCCAGCCAGTCTACCATGCTGGTACTTACCAGGCCCTAAGCTGGGTAGCAGTCTGCGATCTGACGAGAGCAGGCACGTTCAGCTTAGAATGGCCGTTGACAGCTTCACACTTTGTATACTGTGGATTTAAGCATCAATAAATAATTTTCGGAATCGGAGCAGAAACAGAGCAAAATGTCAACTGCACCCGGGATTCCCAGCCAGTCTCCCATGCTGGTACTTACCAGGCCCGAAGACTGGGTAGCAGTCTGCGATCTGACGAGAACAGACACATTCAGCTTAGGATGGCCGTAGACATCTTCACACCCTGTATACTGTGGATTTAAGCATCAATAAATCCTTTACGGAATCGGAGCGGAAGGTGGCAACTGAGCAAAATGTCAACGACACCTGGGATTCCCAGTCAGTCTCCCATGCTGGTACTTACCGGGCCCTAAGCTGGGTAGCAGTCTGCGATCTGACAAGAGCAGGCGCGTTCAGCTTAGGTTGGCCGTTGACATCTTCTCGTCCTTTATACTGTGCATTTAAGCATCAATAAATCCTTTTCGGAATCGGAACGGAAGGCAGCAACAGAGCAAAATGTCAACGGCAGCCGGGATTCCCAGCCAGTGTCCCATGCCGGTACTTACCGGGCCCTAAGATCTGTACCAGTCTGCGATCTGACGAGAGCAGGCGCGTTAAGCATAGGATGGCCGTCGACAGCTTCACACCTTGTATACTGTGGATACTGTGGATTTAAGCATCAATAAATTATTTTCGGAATCGGAGCGGAAGGCAGCAATAGAGCAAAATGTCAACGGCACCTGGGATTCCCAGCCAGTCTCCCATGCCAGTACTTACCGGGCCCTAAGCTGGGTAGCAGTCTGCGATCTGACGAGAGCAGGCGCGTTCAGCTTAGGATGGCCATTGACAGCTTCATGCTTTTTATACTGTGCATTTAAGCATCAACAAATCCTTTTCGGAATCGGAGAGGAAGGCGGCAACAGAGCAAAATGTCAATAGCACCTTGGATTGCCAGCCAGTCTCCCATGCCCGTACTTGCCGGGCAGCAGTCTGCGATCTGACAAGAACAGGCACATTCAGCTTAGGATAGCCGTAGACGGCTTCACACAATGTATACTGTGGATTTAAGCATCAATAAATCCTTTTCGGAATCGGAACGGAAGGCGGCAACAGAGCAAAATGTCAACGGCAGCCGGGATTCCCAGTCAGTGTCCCATGCCGGTACTTACCGGGCACTAAGATCTGTACCAGTCTGCGATCTGACGAGAGCAGGCGCGTTAAGCTTAGGATGGCCGTCGACAGCTTCACACCTTGTATACTGTGGATTTAAGCATCAATAAATTATTTTCGGAATCGGAGCGGAAGGCAGCAATAGAGCAAAATGTCAACGGAAACCGGGATTCCCAGCCAGTGTCCCATGCCGGTACTTACCGGGCCCTAAGATCTGTACCAGTCTGCGATCTGACGAGAGCAGGCGCGTTAAGCTTAGGATGGCCGTCGACAGCTTCACACCTTGTATACTGTGGATTTAAGCATCAATAAATTCTTTTCGGAATCGGAGCGGAAGGCAGCAATAGAGCAAAATGTCAACCGGGATTCCCAGCCAGTCTCCCATGCCAGTATTCACTGGGCCCTAAGCTGGGTAGCAGTCTGCGATCTGACGAGAGCAAGCGCATTCAGCTTAGGATGGCCATTGACAGCTTCATGCTTTTTATACTGTGCATTTAAGCATCAATAAATCCTTTTCGGAATCGGAACGGAAGGCGGCAACAGAGCAAAATGTCAACTGCACCCGGGATTCCCAGCCAGTCTCCCATGCCGGTACTTACTGGGCCCTAAGCTGGGTAGCAGTCTGCGATCTGAGGAGAGCAGGCGCGTTCAGTTTAGGATGGCCGTTGACATCTTCACGCCTTGTATATTGTGGATTTAAGCATCAATAAATATTTTTTTAATCGGAGAGGAAGGCGGCAACAGAGCAAAATGTCAATGGCACCTTGGATTGCCAGCCAGTCTCCCATGCCGGTAACTGCCGGGCAGCAGTCTGCGATCTGAGGAGAGCAGGCACGTTCAGGCTTAGGATGGCCGCTGACAGCTTCACACCCTGTATATTGTGGATTTAAGCATCAATAAATCCTTTTCCGAATCGGAGCGGAAGGCGGCAACAGATTAAAATGTCAACTGCACCCGGGATTCCCAGCCAGTCTCCCATGCCAGTACTTACCAGGCCCTAAGCTGGGTAGCAGTCTGCGATCTGACGAGAGCAGGCGCGTTCAGCATAGGATGGCCGTTGACAGCTTCACACTTTGTATACTGTGCGTTTAAGCATCAATAAATCCTTTTCGGAATCGGAACGGAAGGCGGCAACAGAGCAAAATGTCAACGGCAACTGTGATTCCCAGCCAGTGTCCCATGCCAGTACTTACCGGGCCCTAAGATCTGTACCAGTCTGCGATCTGACGAGAGCAGGCGCGTTAAGCTTAGGATGGCCATTGACAGCTTCACGATTTTTATACTGTGCATTTAAGCATCAATAAATCCTTTTCGGAATCGGAACGGAAGGCGGCAACAGAGCAAAATGTCAACGGCAGCCGGGATTCCCAGCCAGTCTCCCATGCCAGTACTTACTGGGCACTAAGCTGGGTAGCAGTCTGCGATCTGACGAGAGCAGGCACGTTCAGCTTAGGATGGCCGTTGACATCTTCAAGCATTGTATAATGTGGATTTAAGCATCAATAAATATTTTTATTAATCGGAGAGGAAGGCGGCAACAGAGCAAAATGTCAATGGCACCTTGGATTGCCAGCCAGTCTCCCACGCCGGTATCTGCCGGGCAGCAGTCTGCGATCTGAGGAGAGCAGACACGTTCAGCTTAGGATGGCCGTTGACAGCTTCACACCCTGTATATTGTGGATTTAAGCATCAATAAATTATTTTCGGAATCGGAGCGGAAGGCAGCAATAGAGCAAAATGTCAACGGCACCTGGGATTCCCAGACAGTCTCCCATGCCAGTACTTACCGGGCCCTAAGCTGGGTAGCAGTCTGCGATCTGACGAGAGCAGGCGCGTTCAGCTTAGGATGGCCACTGACAGCTTCATGCTTTTTATACTGTGCATTTAAGCATCAATAAATCCTTTTCGGAATCGGAGAGGAAGGCGGCAACAGAGCAAAATGTCAATAGCACCTTGGATTGCCAGCCAGTCTCCCATGCCCGTACTTGCCGGACAGCAGTCTGCGATCTGACAAGAACAGGCACATTCAGCTTAGGATAGCCGTAGACGGCTTCACACAATGTATACTGTGGATTTAAGCATCAATAAATCCTTTTCGGAATCGGAACGGAAGGCGGCAACAGAGCAAAATGTCAACGGCAGCCGGGATTCCCAGCCAGTGTCCCATGCCGGTACTTACCGGGCACTAAGATCTGTACCAGTCTGCGATCTGACGAGAGCAGGCGCGTTAAGCTTAGGATGGCCGTCGACAGCTTCACACCTTGTATACTGTGGATTTAAGCATCAATAAATCCTTTTCCGAATCGGAGCGGAAGGCGGCAACAGATTAAAATGTCTACTGCACCCGGGATTCCAGCCAGTCTACCATGCTGGTACTTACCAGGCCCTAAGCTGGGTAGCAGTCTGCGATCTGACGAGAGCAGGCGCGTTCAGCTTAGGATGGCCGTTGACAGCTTCACACTTTGTATACTGTGGATTTAAGCATCAATAAATAATTTTCGGAATCGGAGCAGAAACAGAGCAAAATGTCAACTGCACCCGGGATTCCCAGCCAGTCTCCCATGCTGGTACTTACCAGGCCCGAAGACTGGGTAGCAGTCTGCGATCTGACGAGAACAGACACATTCAGCTTAGGATGGCCGTAGACATCTTCACACCCTGTATACTGTGGATTTAAGCATCAATAAATCCTTTACGGAATCGGAGCGGAAGGCGGCAACAGAGCAAAATGTCAACGACACCTGGGATTCCCAGTCAGTCTCCCATGCTGGTACTTACCGGGCCCTAAGCTGGGTAGCAGTCTGCGATCTGACGAGAGCAGGCGCGTTCAGCTTAGGTTGGCCGTTGACATCTTCTCGTCCTTTATACTGTGCATTTAAGCATCAATAAATCCTTTTCGGAATCGGAACGGAAGGCGGCAACAGAGCAAAATGTCAACGGCAGCCGGGATTCCCAGCCAGTGTCCCATGCCGGTACTTACCGGGCCCTAAGATCTGTACCAGTCTGCGATCTGACGAGAGCAGGCGCGTTAAGCTTAGGATGGCCGTCGACAGCTTCACACCTTGTATACTGTGGATTTAAGCATCAATAAATTATTTTCGGAATCGGAGCGGAAGGCAGCAATAGAGCAAAATGTCAACGGCACCTGGGATTCCCAGCCAGTCTCCCATGCCAGTACTTACCGGGCCCTAAGCTGGGTAGCAGTCTGCGATCTGACGAGAGCAGGCGCGTTCAGCTTAGGATGGCCACTGACAGCTTCATGCTTTTTATACTGTGCATTTAAGCATCAATAAATCCTTTTCGGAATCGGAGAGGAAGGCGGCAACAGAGCAAAATGTCAATAGCACCTTGGATTGCCAGCCAGTCTCCCATGCCCGTACTTGCCGGACAGCAGTCTGCGATCTGACAAGAACAGGCACATTCAGCTTAGGATAGCCGTAGACGGCTTCACACAATGTATACTGTGGATTTAAGCATCAATAAATCCTTTTCGGAATCGGAACGGAAGGCGGCAACAGAGCAAAATGTCAACGGCAGCCGGGATTCCCAGCCAGTGTCCCATGCCGGTACTTACCGGGCACTAAGATCTGTACCAGTCTGCGATCTGACGAGAGCAGGCGCGTTAAGCTTAGGATGGCCGTCGACAGCTTCACACCTTGTATACTGTGGATTTAAGCATTAATAAATTCTTTTCGGAATCGGAGCGGAAGGCAGCAATAGAGCAAAATGTCAACGGCAACCGGGATTCCCAGCCAGTCTCCCATGCCAGTACTTACCGGGCCCTAAGCTGGGTAGCAGTCTGCGATCTGACGAGAGCAGGCGCGTTCTGCTTAGGATGGCCATTGACAGCTGCATGCTTTTTATACTGTGCATTTAAGCATCAATAAATCCTTTTCGGAATCGGAACGGAAGGCGGCAACAGAGCAAAATGTCAACTGCACCCGGGATTCCCAGCCAGTCTCCCATGCCGGTACTTACTGGGCCCTAAGCTGGGTAACAGTCTGCGATCTGACGAGAGCAGGCGCGTTCAGCTTAGGATGGCCGTTGACAGCTTCACACCCTTTATACTGTGCATTTAAGCATCAATAAATCCTTTTCCGAATCGGAGCGGAAGGCGGCAACAGATTAAAATGTCAACTGCACCTGGGATTCCCAGCCAGTCTCCCATGCTGGTACTTACCAGGCCCTAAGCTGGGTAGCAGTCTGCGATCTGACGAGAGCAGGCGCGTTCAGCATAGGATGGCCGTTGACAGCTTCACACTTTGTATACTGTGCATTTAAGCATCAATAAATCCTTTTCGGAATCGGAACGGAAGGCGGCAGCAGAGCAAAATGTCAACGGCAACCGGGATTCCCAGCCAGTGTCCCATGCCAGTACTTACCGGGCCCTAAGATCTGTACCAGTCTGCGATCTGACGAGAGCAGGCGCGTTAAGCTTAGGATGGCCATTGACAGCTTCACGATTTTTATACTGTGCATTTAAGCATCAATAAATCCTTTTCGGAATCGGAACGGAAGGCGGCAACAGAGCAAAATGTCAACGGCAGCCGGGATTCCCAGCCAGTCTCCCATGCCGGTACTTACTGGGCCCTAAGCTGGGTAGCAGTCTGCGATCTGACGAGAGCAGGCGCGTTCAGCTTAGGATGGCCGTTGACATCTTCACGCATTGTATAATGTGGATTTAAGCATCAATAAATATTTTTATTAATCGGAGAGGAAGGCGGCAACAGAGCAAAATGTCAATGGCACCTTGGATTGCCAGCCAGTCTCCCACGCCGGTATCTGCCGGGCAGCAGTCTGCGATCTGAGGAGAGCAGACACGTTCAGCTTAGGATGGCCGTTGACAGCTTCACACCCTGTATATTGTGGATTTAAGCATCAATAAATCCTTTTCCGAATCGGAGCGGAAGGCGGCAACAGATTAAAATGTCAACTGCACCTGGGATTCCAGCCAGTCTACCATGCTGGTAGTTACCAGGCCCTAAGTTGGGTAGCAGTCTGCAATCTGACGAGAGCAGGCGCGTTCAGCTTAGGATGGCCGTTGACAGCTTCACACTTTGTATACTGTGGATTTAAGCCTCAATAAATAATTTTCGGAATCGGAGCAGAAAAAGAGCAAAATGTCAACTGCACCCGGGATTCCCAGCCAGTCTCCCATGCTGGTACTTACCAGGCCCGAAGACTGGGTAGCAGTCTGCGATCTGACGAGAACAGACACATTCAGCTTAGGATGGCCGTAGACATCTTCACACCCTGTATACTGTGGATTTAAGCATCAATAAATCCTTTTCCGAATCGGAGCGGAAGGCGGCAACAGATTAAAATGTCAACTGCACCCGGGATTCCCAGCCAGTCTCCCATGCTGGTACTTACCAGGCCCTAAGCTGGGTAGCAGTCTGCGATCTGACGAGAGCAGGCACGTTCAGCATTGGATGGCCGTTGACAGCTTCACACTTTGTATACTGTGCATTTAAGCATCAATAAATCCTTTTCGGAATCGGAACGGAAGGCGGCAACAGAGCAAAATGTCAACGGCAACCGGGATTCCCAGCCAGTGTCCCATGCCAGTACTTACCGGGCCCTAAGATCTGTACCAGTCTGCGATCTGACGAGAGCAGACGCGTTAAGCTTAGGATGGCCATTGACAGCTTCATGATTTTTATACTGTGCATTTAAGCATCAATAAATCCTTTTCGGAATCGGAACGGAAGGCGGCAACAGAGCAAAATGTCAACTGCACCCTGGATTCCTAGCCAGTCTCCCATGCCGGTACTTACTGGGCCCTAAGCTGGGTAGCAGTCTGTGATCTGACGAGAGCAGGCGCGTTCAGCTTAGGATGGCCGTTGACATCTTTACGCCTTGTATATTGTGGATTTAAGCATCAATAAATATTTTTATTAATCGGAGAAGAAGGCGGCAACAGAGCAAAACGTCAATGGCACCTTGGATTGCCAGCCAGTCTCCCATGCCGGTATCTGCCGAGCAGCAGTCTGCGATCTGAGGAGAGCAGGCACGTTCAGGCTTAGGATGGCCGTTGACAGCTTCACACGTTGTATATTGTGGATTTAAGCATCAATAAATCCTTTTCCGAATCGGAGCGGAAGGCGGCAACAGATTAAAATGTCAACTGCACCCGGGATTCCCAGCCAGTCTCCCATGCTGGTACTTACCAGGCCCTAAGCTGGGTAGCAGTCTGCGATCTGACGAGAGCAGGCGCGTTCAGCTTAGGATGGCCGTTGACAGCTTCACACTTTGTATACTGTGCATTTAAGCATCAATAAATCCTTTTCGGAATCGGAACGGAAGGCGGCAACAGAGCAAAATGTCAACGGCAGCCGGGATTCCCAGCCAGTGTCCCATGCCGGTACTTACCGGTCCCTAAGATCTGTACCAGTCTGCGATCTGACGAAAGCAGGCGCGTTAAGCTTAGGATGGCCGTCAACAGCTTCACACCTTGTATACTGTGGATTTAAGCATCAATAAATTATTTTCGGAATCGGAGCGGAAGGCAGCAACAGAGCAAATTGTCAACGGACACCGGGATTCCCAGCCAGTGTCCCATGCCGGTACTTACTGGGCCCTAAGCTGGGTAGCAGTCTGCGATCTGACGAGAGCATGCGCGTTCAGCTTAGGATGGTCGTTGACATCTTCATGCATTGTATAATGTGGATTTAAGCATCAATAAATATTTTTATTAATCGGAGAGGAAGGCGGCAACAGAGCAAAATGTCAATGGCACCTTGGATTGCCAGCCAGTCTCCCACGCCGGTATCTGCCGGGCAGCAGTCTGCGATCTGAGGAGAGCAGACACGTTCAGCTTAGGATGGCCGTTGACAGCTTCACACCCTGTATATTGTGGATTTAAGCATCAATAAATCCTTTTCCGAATCGGAGCGGAAGGCGGCAACAGATTAAAATGTCAACTGCACCCGGGATTCCAGCCAGTCTACCATGCTGGTATTTACCAGGCCCTAAGCTGGGTAGCAGTCTGCGATCTGACGAGAGCAGGCGCGTTCAGCTTAGGATGGCCGTTGACAGCTTCAAACTTTGTATACTGTGGATTTAAGCATCAATAAATAATTTTCGGAAATCGGAGCAGAAACAGAGCAAAGTGTCAACTGCACCCGGGATTCCCAGCCAGTCTCCCATGCTGGTACTTACCAGGCCCGAAGCTGGGTAGCAGTCTGCGATCTGACGAGAACAGACACATTCAGCTTAGGATGGCCGTAGACATTTTCACACTCTGTATACTGTGGATTTAAGCATCAATAAATCCTTTACGGAATCGGAGCGGAAGGCGGCAACAGAGCAAAATGTCAACGACACCTGGGATTCCCAGTCAGTCTCCCATGCTGGTACTTACCGGGCCCTAAGCTGGGTAGCAGTCTGCGATCTGACGAGAGCAGGCGCGTTCAGCTTAGGTTGGCCGTTGACATTTTCTTGTCCTTTATACTGTGCATTTAAGCATCAATAAATCCTTTTCAGAATCGCAACGGAAGGCGGCAACAGAGCAAAATGTCAACAGCAGCCGGGATTCCCAGCCAGTGTCCCATGCCGGTACTTACCGGGCCCTAAGATCTGTACCAGTCTGCGATCTGACGAGAGCAGGCGCGTTAAGCTTAGGATGGCCGTCGACAGCTTCACACCTTGTATACTGTGGATTTATGCATCAATAAATTCTTTTCGGAATCGGAGCGGAAGGCAGCAATAGAGCAAAATGTCAACGGCACCTGGGATTCCCAGCCAGTCTCCCATGCCAGTACTTACCGGGCCCTAAGCTGGGTAGCAGTCTGCGATCTGACGAGAGCAGACGCGTTCAGCTTAGGACGGCCATTGACAGCTTCATGCTTTTTATACTGTGCATTTAAGCATCAATAAATCCTTTTCGGAATCGGAGAGGAAGGCGGCAACAGAGCAAAATGTCAATAGCACCTTGGATTGCCAGCCAGTCTCCCATGCCCGTACTTGCCGGGCAGCAGTCTGCGATCTGACAAGAACAGGCACATTCAGCTTAGGATAGCCGTAGACGGCTTCACACCCTGTATACTGTGGATACTGTGGATTTAAGCATCAATAAATCCTTTTCGGAATCGGAACGGAAGGCGGCAAAAGAGCAAAATGTCAACGGCAGCCGGGATTCCCAGCCAGTGTCCCATGCCGGTACCTACCGGGCCCTAAGATCTGTACCAGACTGCGATCTGACGAGAGCAGGCGCGTTAAGCTTAGGATGGCCGTCGACAGCTTCACACCTTGTATACTGTGGATTTAAGCATCAATAAATTATTTTCGGAATCGGAGCGGAAGGCAGCAATAGAGCAAAATGGCAACGGCACCCGGGATTCCCAGCCAGTCTCCCATGCCAGTACTTACCGGGCCCTAAGCTGGGTAGCAGTCTGGAATCTGACGAGAGCAGGCGCGTTCAGCTTAGGATGGCCGTTGACATCTTCAGACTTGTATATTGTGGATTTAAGCATCAATAAATATTTTTTTAATCGGAGAGGAAGGCGGCAACAGAGCAAAATGTCAATGGCACCTTGGATTGCTAGCCAGTCTCCCATGCCGGTAACTGCCAGGCAGCAGTCTGCGATCTGAGGAGAGCAGGCACGTTCAGGCTTAGGATGGCCGTTGACAGCTTCACACCCTGTATATTGTGGATTTAAGCATCAATAAATCCTTTTCCGAATCGGAGCGGAAGGCGGCAACAGATTAAAATGTCAACTGCACCCGGGGTTCCCAGCCAGTCTCCCATGCAGGTACTACCAGGCCCTAAGCTGGGTAGCAGTCTGCGATCTGACGAGAGCAGGCGCGTTCAGCTTAGGATGGCTGTTGACATCTTTACACTTTGTATACTGTGGATTTAAGCATCAATAAATAATTTTCGGAATCGGAGCAGAAACAGAGCAAAATGTCAACTGCACCCGGGATTCCCAGCCAGTCTCCCATGCTGGTACTTACCAGGCCCGAAGCTGGGTAGCAGTCTGCGATCTGACGAGAACAGGCGCATTCAGCTTAGGATGGCCGTAGACATCTTCACACCCTGTATAGTGTGGATTTAAGCATCAATAAATCCTTTTCGGAATCGGAGCGTAAGGCGGCAACAGAGCAAAATGTCAACGGCAGCCGGGATTCCCAGCCAGTGTCCCATGCCGGTACTTACCGGGCCCTAAGATCTGTACCAGTCTGCGATCTGACGAGAGCAGGCGCGTTAGGCTTAGGATGGCCGTCGACAGCTTCACACCTTGTATACTGTGGATTTAAGCATCAATAAATTATTTTCGGATTCGGAGCGGAAGGCAGCAATAGAGCAAAATGTCAACGGCACCTGGGATTCCCAGCCAGTCTCCCATGCCAGTACTTACCGGGCCCTAAGCTGGGTAGCAGTCTGCAATCTGACGAGAGCAGGCACGTTCAGCTTAGAATGGCCATTGACAGCTTCATGCTTTTTATACTGTGCATTTAAGCATCAATAAATCCTTTTCGGCATCGAAGCGGAAGGCGGCTACAGAGCAAAATGTCAACGGCACCCGGGATTCCCAGCCAGTCTCCCATGCCAGTACTTACCGGGCCCTAAGCTGGGTAGCAGTCTGCGATCTGACGAGAGCAGGTGCGTTCAGCGTAGGATGGCCATTGACAGCTTCATGAATTTTATACTGTGCATTTAAGCATCAATAAATCCTTTTCGGAATCGGAGAGGAAGTCGGCAACAGAGCAAAATGTCAATAGCACCTTGGATTGCCAGCCAGTCTCCCATGCCCGTTCTTGCCGGGCAGCAGTCTGCGATCTGACAAGAACAGGCACATTCAGCTTAGGATAGCCGTAGACGGCTTCACACCCTGTATACTGTGGATTTAAGCATCAATAAATCCTTTTCGGAATCGGAGCGGAAGGCGGCTAAAGAGCAAAATGTCAACAACACCTGGGATTCCCAGCCAGTCTCCCATGCTGGTACTTACCGGGCCCTAAGCTGGGTAGCAGTCTGCGATCTGACGAGAGCAGGCGCGTCCAGCTTAGGATGGCTGTTGACAGCTTCATGCCCTTTATACTGTGCATTAAAGCATCAATAAATCCTTTTCGGAATCGGAACGGAAGGTGGCAACAGAGCAAAATGTCAACTGCACCCGGGATTCCCAGCCAGTCTCCCATGCCGGTACTTACTGGGCCCTAAGCTGGGTAGCAGTCTGCGATCTGACAAGAGCAGGCGCGTTCAGCTTAGGATGGCCGTTGACATATTCACGCCTTGTATATTGTGGATTTAAAAATCAATAAATATTTTTATTAATCGGAGAGGATGGCGGCAACAGAACAAAATGTCAATGGCACCTTGGATTGCCAGCCAGTCTCCCATGCCGGTAACTGCCGGGCAGCGGTCTGCGATCTGAGGAGAGCAGGCACGTTCAGGCTTAGGATGGCCGTTGACAGCTTCACACCCTGTATATTGTGGATTTAAGCATCAATAAATCCTTTTCCGAATCGGAGCGGAAGGCGGCAACAGATTAAAATGTCAACTGCACCCGGGATTCCCAGCCAGTCTCCCATGCTGGTACTTACCAGGCCCTAAGCTGGGTAGCAGTCTGCGATCTGACGAGAGCAGGCGCGTTCAGCTTAGGAAGGCCGTTAACAGCTTCACACTTTGTATACTGTGGATTTAAGCATCAATAAATAATTTTCGGAATCGGAGCAGAAACAGAGCAAAATGTCAACTGCACCTGGGATTCCCAGCCAGTCTCCCATGCTGGTACTTACCAGGCCCGAAGCTGGGTAGCATTCTGCGATCTGACGAGAACAGGCGCATTCGGCTTAGGATGGCCGTAGACATCTTCACACCCTGTATACTGTGGATTTAAGCATCAATAAATCCTTTTCGGAATCGGAGCGGAAGGCGGCAACAGAGCAAAATGTCAACGACACCTGGGATTCCCAGCCAGTTTCCCATGCTGGTACTTACCGGGCCCTAAGCTGGGTAGAATTCTGCGATCTGACGAGAGCAGGCGCGTTCAGCTTAGGATGGCCGTTGACAGCTTCTAGTCCTTTATACTGTGCATTTAACAATCAATAAATCCTTTTCGGAATCGGAACGGAAGGCGGCAACAGAGCAAAATGTCAACGGCAGCCGGGATTCCCAGCCAGTGTCCCATGCCGGTACTTACCGGGCCCTAAGATCTGTACCAGTCTGCGATCTGACGAGAGCAGGCGCGTTTAGCTTAGGATGGCCGTCGACAGCTTCACACCTTGTATACTGTGGATTTAAGCATCAATAAATTCTTTTCGGAATCGGAGCGGAAGGCAGCAATAGAGCAAAATGGCAACGGCACCCGGGATTCCCAGCCAGTCTCCCATGCCGGTACTTACTGGGCCCTAAGCTGCGTAGCAGTCTGCGATCTGACGAGAGCAGGCGCGTTCAGCTTAGGATGGCCGTTGACATCTTCACGCCTTGTATACTGTGGATTTAAGCATCAATAAATATTTTTTTTTATCGGAGAGGAAGGCGGCAACAGAGCAAAATGTCAATAGCACCTTGGATTGCCAGCCAGTCTCCCATGCCCGTACTTGCCGGGCAGCAGTCTGCGATCTGACAAGAACAGGCGCATTCAGCTTAGGATAGCCGTAGATGGCTTCACACCCTGTATACTGTGGATTTAAGCATCAATAACTCCTTTTCGAAATCGGAGCGTAAGGCGGCAACAGAGCAAAATGTCAACGACACCTGGGATTCCCAGCCAGTCTCCCATGCTGGTACTTACCGGGCCCTAAGCTGGGTAGCAGTCTGCGATCTGATGAGAGCAGGCGCGTTCAGCTTAGGATGGCCGTTGACATCTTCACACTTTCTATACTGTGGATTTAAGCATCAATAAATAATTTTCGGAATCGGAGCAGAAACAGAGCAAAATGTCAACTGCACCCGGGATTCCCAGCCAGTCTCCCATGCGGGTACTTACCAGGCCCGAAGCTGGGTAGCAGTCTGCGATCTGACGAGAACAGGCGCATTCAGCTTAGGATGGCCGTAGACATCTTCACACCCTGTATACTGTGGATTTAAGCATCAATAAATCCTTTTCGGAATCGGAGCGTAAGGCGGCAACAGAGCAAAATGTCAACGGCAGCCGGGATTCCCAGCCAGTGTCCCATGCCGGTACTTACCGGGCCCTAAGATCTGTACCAGTCTGCGATCTGACGAGAGCAGGCGCGTTAAGCTTAGGATGGCCGTTGACAGCTTCACACCTTGTATACTGTGGATTTAAGCATCAATAACTCCTTTTCGAAATCGGAGCGTAAGGCGGCAACAGAGCAAAATGTCAACGACACCTGGGATTCCCAGCCAGTCTCCCATGCTGGTACTTACCAGGCCCGAAGCTGGGTAGCAGTCTGCGATCTGACGAGAACAGGCGCATTCAGCTTAGGATGGCCGTAGACATCTTCACACCCTGTATACTGTGGATTTAAGCATCAATAAATCCTTTTCGGAATCGGCGCTGAAGGCGGCAACAGAGCAAAATGTCAACGACACCTGGGATTCCCAGCCAGTCTCCCATGCTGGTACTTACCAGGCCCGAAGCTGGGTAGCAGTCTGCGATCTGACGAGAACAGGCGCATTCAGCTTAGGATGACCGTCGACAGCTTCACACCTTGTATACTGTGGATTTAAGCATCAATAAATTATTTTCGGAATCGGAGCGGAAGGCAGCAATAGAGCAAAATGTCAACGGCACCCGGGATTCCCAGCCAGTCTCCCATGCCAGTACTTACCGGGCCCTAAGCTGGGTAGCAGTCTGCGATCTGACGAGAGCAGGCGCGTTCAGCTTAGGATGGCCATTGACAGCTTCATGCTTTATATACTGTGCATTTAAGCATCAATAAATCCTTTTCGGAATCGGAGAGGAAGGCGGCAACAGAGCAAAATGTCAATAGCACCTTGGATTGCCAGCCAGTCTCCCATGCCCGTACTTGCCGGGCAGCAGTCTGCGATCTGACAAGAACAGGCACATTCAGCTTAGGATAGCCGTAGACGGCTTCTCACCCTTTATACTGTGGATTTAAGCATCAATAAATCCTTTTCGGAATCGGAACGCAAGGCGGCTACAGAGCAAAATGTCAACAACACCTGGGATTCCCAACCAGTCTCCCATGCTGGTACTTACCGGACCCTAAGCTGGGTAGCATTCTGCGATCTGACGAGAGCAGGCGCGTTCAGCTTAGGGAAAAACCGAGAAAGAGGGGATGCAGAGGAGGACGTGCAGTCAGGGAGAGAAAAGAAACTCAAAGAACATATACTAAGAAAAACATGAACCTAGTCAAAATATTTAACCTCTCCACATATGTGTTGGATGAGGTACAACAAAGGGTCCTTGAAAAAGGGCTCTCTTTTTGCCCCACTTCGAAATCAAACAACTTCGACCTGTTCATGGATCTAAATAATTTCATACGAAAAATCACCATTAAGAGATTTTTCTCTCTTAAAGAGCATGATGGCTCTTCATCCGCTATCACTGCCAGTCAGGACTCTGACATGACACCTCCACCTATACATACAGAGCTTCGTCCTAAATCTTCTTTTTATCCCGTTCATGCGAAAGGCCACTTTATAGACACTTTCTCTAATCTAGTCCAAACAGACTTTGATAGACTGACCAAGGACACCACAAAGAAATATTCTTCTAATCTTACACATGTCGAAAGTATAGCGATAAAATCGCTTTCTGATAACAAATCTATCATTATCCGCCCTGCCGATAAGGGGGGCGGGATAGTCATACTCAATAGGGATGACTATATCACAGAGGCTCACAGACTCCTGTCAGATAGCATGTACTATCGTCCCATCTCACACAATCCTACGAAGCAATTTTGTAAGGAATTGTTACTATTGGTTGAGTCTGGTGTCTCCCAAGGCATTCTATCCAAGTCTGAGAGGGACTTCATACTCATTGAGGAACCTGCCCTGCCATTATTCTACTATCTACCCAAAATCCACAAAAACATCACTAATCCCCCCGGCAGACCCATAATTTCAGGAATCAATTCCCTGTCCTCACACCTTGCTCACTATATTGACCTACTTCTACAGAACCATGTCACCAATCTCAAATCACATCTTAAAGACACCACAGAGTTCATCAAATCCATTTTGGAAGTTCCATGGTCTACAGATTATCTTTTTGTTACAATGGATATTGCATCTTTATACACAGTGATTGAACATCAAGCAGGTATCAAAGCCGTTGCACATTTCATCTCCAATGACCCCAATATGCCCGCAGCCCAGGTAGATTTTATTCTACAAGGGCTCAATTTCATTTTAACACACAATTATTTTGAATTTCTGGGCCAACTGTACATGCAACATACAGGCACTGCCATGGGGTCAAAGGTAGCCCCTAGCTTCGCAAATTTATTTGTGGGGCTATTCGAGGAACGTTTTGTTTACACACACCCTTTGTTTATCAACTGTATATACTATCGGAGATACATCGACGATATATTCATAATCTGGAAGGGCGATAGGTCTGCACTGGATGAGTATCTTTCATATCTTAATACCAATGATTGGTCTCTACGGTTTACACAGTCAGTTTACACCAATCATGCTGAGTTTCTAGACGTTTTGGTTTCCCATGATGATACGTCAATTTTTACAAAAACATACTTCAAGCCAGTTGACAGTAATAGTTACCTCAATTTTGATAGTAGCCATTTCAAAAAGTGGCTGGTTAATGTACCTTTTGGGCAATTTAAAAGAATAAGGAGAAATTGCACAAGGGAGGAGGATTTTATTTCTCAGAGTAATATTCTAAAAGCCAGGTTCAAAGCGAAGGGCTATCCTACCTCCCTTGTGCAATCTTCTTTTAGTAGAGCTCTCTCTCTCGATCAAGCTAAATGTCTACTTCCCAAGGCGGATGTTGCATCTACTAGCATCACTAATCGTTCTACAAATTTCATAACTACTTACAGTAGAGAACACCAAGACATCAGAAAGATTCTAACCAAGCATTGGTCCATCTTAACCGCAGACCCCCATCTCAACAGCCTTCTTCCATCTAAACCTCCCATCACATTTCGTAGAGCTCGTACCTTGCGTAATCTGGTAGCTCCCAGTAAGCTGAAATCTCAGATTACATTTTCCTCCACCTTTCTTGACACTATAGGGAGCTACCGTTGTGGTTTGGCACGGTGTAAATGCTGTTCCAATATTGCACATAAATGCAAAACCTTTACCTCCACTACTACGGGGGATACTTTCCCCATAAAATCATTGTTGAACTGTGGATCTCAATACATTGTATATGTATTGCAGTGCCCTTGTGGCTTGCAATACGTGGGAAGGACGATCAGATGTTTTAGGGAACGCCTCAATAAACATCGGAGCAATACAGCTCATGGTTTTCTCCTACACAGTGTTTCTCGACATCTGACTGAGAAACACAGTGGGGATTTCAATTGTATTTTGGCTACCCCCATTGAACAGATTACAAAGAGTGTGAACCAGAGATTCAATACGTTAAGGAGGAGGGAAAATTTCTGGATTCACACCCTGGGCACCCTAACACCCAGAGGTCTGAACGAAATGATAGAATGTAATCTGTAATACGCTAAATTAAGAATATTATTATTACTATTTTTAAAAAATTTTTGAATATTTTAAACATTTAATATATCTTATAAATAATTATATTTTTTTCACACACCTTCTTATCCCAGATCGGACATGTTTTGTTTTACATATCACTTTGTGTTTTTAGCTTATAATAATCCGCACTAAGGGATATTATATATCTATACATTTTTATATATATTTCTCTATTATAGTTTTAGAACGCCAGGACATATATCATCCATACGTAGTGATATATGTTGGTCTCTATTTGGCTTTAATCTTTTACCTTGTTTAACATATTTCTTTTTAATTGGGCTTTTTTGCTTATTCTAACCCTATGAGTACCACAGTCTAATATTCCATGAGGGCGCTACACCAGAAAAATCGGTGTGAGCACTACATGATCCATTCATTCACACATGTATGTTTATATGCCAAATTTGCGCATACTTTGAATTTTTCAACTTCCCCATTTATATGGCATATATGTCTAGTAGTCTATTTTCTTCCATTCATTATATATTGATTTTATGCATCTTTGCACTTCCATTAGTTTCACTACATTATCTTACCTTCTTCCAAATTACCTCTGACAGCTCAATTTCGGTCAATTCCGTTGTCTCTGAACACCTACTGGTTCATTCCGGTCACGTGACGATCGTCTCATAGTAACGCATCTGTGGCCCTTGTATTCGTTGGCTGTTTTTGGTCCTATGACGTCCGGCCCGATGCCCGTGACCATAGTATTTGTTTATCAACAATACTGGTGCGTGTAAGGGGGTGGCGTCTGTGACAGCATCCGGACCGCGGCATTGTCCGGATGTTTACATCTGGTATTAGCATCGGCTCATCCAGCATGCGCCGGATGTTTACCTTTGACGGTCCGGACACTGCCAACGGAGATCGATGTTCTGTATGCCTGTTTTACATTCCTTACTGTATTATTAAGATGGCTTTTGTGATTTTATATTCACAACGGTCTGATACAATTGTTAAATGTATACTGGATGTTTTTTTAGACTCATTTATTATATTCTGTTTTTTGCATCATGTGACATAAACATGTTTGGCTCCTCCCACTTAAGTGGTTGGCGCCCATTTTGTACATATTTAAACTCTGCATATCTCACTGCATGTATTCTGATCTGAAGAAGGGGGTGGCTCCCCCGAAACGCGTAATCCACTTTATTGTTTTATCTATTGCAATAAACCTCCCAGTGTTTTGTACCATTGCTACATCTCTGGCTTCGGTTTTATTCCATTGGAGTCTGCAGCGCCTTTAAGAGGTCTTTTTCTCAACTTCCATATCACAAGCTCTATCAGGATTGGTCTTCCTCCTTTTCCTGTGACCTCCGGCTTAGCAGCGGTTCCAGTACTCCGTGAACTTTTGTAACCCCACTGTGGGTTGATATGCAAGTTCTGACTTGCTCTCAGGTGAGCAGCCACTACCTAGGGGTCATTCATTTTGACCACAAACTGCTGTAATATTCCATTCCCATACGGTATCACACGAGGCGCCTCCCTCTGGTCTCTCCTTTTTTCTTTCTACAGGTCTTCAGCTTAGGGTGGCCGTTGACAGCTTCATGCCCTTTATACTGTGCATTTAAGCATCAATAAATCCTTTTCCGAATCGGAGCGGAAGGCGGCAACAGAGCAAAATGTCAACTGCACCCTGGATTCCTAGCCAGTCTCCCATGCCGGTACTTACTGGGCCCTAAGCTGGGTAGCAGTCTGTGATCTGACGAGAGCAGGCGCGTTCAGCTTAGGATGGCCGTTGACTTCTTTACGCCTTGTATATTGTGGATTTAAGCATCAATAAATATTTTTATTAATCGGAGAAGAAGGCGGCAACAGAGCAAAATGTCAATGGCACCTTGGATTGCCAGCCAGTCTCCCATGCCGGTATCTGCCGGGCAGCAGTCTGCGATCTGAGGAGAGCAGGCACATTCAGGCTTAGGATGGCCGTTGACAGCTTCACACCCTGTATATTGTGGATTTAAGCATCAATAAATCCTTTTCCGAATCGGAGCGGAAGGCGGCAACAGATTAAAATGTCAACTGCACCCGGGATTCCCAGCCAGTCTCCCATGCTGGTACTTACCAGGCCCTAAGCTGGGTAGCAGTCTGCGATCTGACGAGAGCAGGCGCGTTCAGCTTAGGATGGCCGTTGACAGCTTCACACTTTGTATACTGTGCATTTAAGCATCAATAAATCCTTTTCGGAATCGGAACGGAAGGCGGCAACAGAGCAAAATGTCAACGGCAGCCGGGATTCCCAGCCAGTGTCCCATGCCGGTACTTACCGGGCCCTAAGATCTGTACCAGTCTGCGATCTGACGAAAGCAGGCGCGTTAAGCTTAGGATGGCCGTCGACAGCTTCACACCTTGTATACTGTGGATTTAAGCATCAATAAATTCTTTTCGGAATCGGAGCGGAAGGCAGCAATAGAGCAAAATGTCAACGGCACCCGGGATTCCCAGCCAGTCTCCCATGCCAGTACTTATCGGGCCCTAAGCTGGGTAGCAGTCTGCGTTCTGACGAGAGCAGGTGCGTTCAGCTTAGGATGGCCATTTACAGCTTCATGAATTTTATACTGTGCATTTAAGCATCAATTAATCCTTTTCGGAATCGGAGAGGAAGGCGGCAACAGAGCAAAATGTCAATAGCACCTTGGATTGCCAGCCAGTCTCCCATGCCCGTTCTTGCCGGGCAGCAGTCTGCGATCTGACAAGAACAGGCACATTCAGCTTAGGTTAGCCGTGGACGGCTTCACACCCTGTATACTGTGGATTTAAGCATCAATAAATCCTTTTCGGAATCGGAGCGGAAGGCGGCTAAAGAGCAAAATGTCAACAACACCTGGGATTCCCAGCCAGTCTCCCATGCTGGTACTTACCGGGCCCTAAGCTGGGTAGCAGTCTGCGATCTGACGAGAGCAGGCACGTTCAGCTTAGGATGGCCGTTGACAGCTTCACGCCCTTTATACTGTGCATTTAAGCATCAATAAATTCTTTTCGGAATCAGAACGGAAGGTGGCAACAGAGCAAAATGTCAACTGCACCCGGGATTCCCAGCCAGTCTCCCATGCCGGTACTTACTGGGCCCTAAGCTGGGTAGCAGTCTGCGATCTGACAAGAGCAGGCGCGTTCAGCTTAGGATGGCCGTTGACATCTTCATGCCTTGTATATTGTGGATTTAAGCATCAATAAATATTTTTATTAATCGGAGAGGATGGCGGCAACAGAGCAAAATGTCAATGGCACCTTGGATTGCCAGCCAGTCTCCCATGCCGGTAACTGCCGGGCAGCAGCCTGCAATCTGAGGAGAGCAGGCACGTTCAGGCTTAGGATGGCCGTTGACAGCTTCACACCCTGTGTATTGTGGATTTAAGCATCAATAAATCCTTTTCGGAATCGGAACGGAAGGCGGCAACAGAGCAAAATGTCAACGGCAGCCGGGATTCCCAGCCAGTGTCCCATGCCGGTACTTACCGGGCCCTAAGATCTGTACCAGTCTGCGATCTGACGAGAGCAGGCACGTTAAGCTTAGGATGGCCGTCGACAGCTTCACACCTTGTATACTGTGGATTTAAGCATCAATAAATTATTTTCGGAATCGGAGCGGAAGGCAGCAATAGAGCAAAATGTCAACGGCACCCGGGATTCCCAGCAAGTCTCCCATGCCAGTACTTACTGGGCCCTAAGCTGGGTAGCAGTCTGCGATCTGACGAGAGCAGGCGCGTTCAGCTTAGGATGGCCATTGACAGCTTCATGATTTTTACACTGTGCATTGAAGCATCAATAAATCCTTTTCGGAATAGGAGAGGAAGGCGGCAACAGAGCAAAATGTCAATAGCACCTTGGATTGCCAGCCAGTCTCCCATGCCCGTACTTGCCGGGCAGCAGTCTGCGATCTGACAAGAACAGGCACATTCAGCTTAGGATAGCCGTAGACGGCTTCACACCCTGTATACTGTGGATTTAAGCATCAATAAATCCTTTTCGGAATCGGAGCGGAAGGCGGCTAAAGAGCAAAATGTCAACAACACCTGGGATTCCCAGCCAGTCTCCCATGCCCGTACTTGCCGGGCAGCAGTCTGCGATCTGACGAGAGCAGGCGCGTTCAGCTTAGGATGGCCGTTGACAGCTTCACACCCTTTATACTGTGCATTTAAGCATCAATAAATCCTTTTCCGAATCGGAGCGGAAGGCGGCAACAGATTAAAATGTCAACTGCACCCGGAATTCCCAGCCAGTCTCCCATGCCAGTACTTACCGGGCCCTAAGCTGGGTAGCAGTCTGCGATCTGGCGAGAGCAGGCGCGTTCAGCTTAGGATGGCCATTGACAGCTTCATGCTTTTTATACTGTGCATTTAAGCATCAATAAATCCTTTTCGGAATCGGAACGGAAGGCGGCAACAGAGCAAAATGTCAACTGCACCCGGGATTCCCAGCCAGTCTCCCATGCCGGTACTTACTGGGCCCTAAGCTGGGTAGCAGTCTGCGATCTGACGAGAGCAGGCGCGTTCAGCTTAGGATGGCCGTTGACAGCATCACACTTTGTATACTGTGGATTTAAGCATCAATAAATATTTTTATTAATCGGAGAGGAAGGCGGCAACAGAGCAAAATGTCAATGGCACCTTGGATTGCCAGCCAGTTTCCAATGCCGGTAACTGCCGGGCAGCAGTCTGCGATCTGAGGAGAGCAGGCACGTTCAGGCTTAGGATGGCCGTTGACAGCTTCACACCCTGTATATTGTGGATTTAAGCATCAATAAATTATTTTCCGAATCGGAGCGGAAGGCGGCAACAGATTAAATTGTCAACTGCACCCGGGATTCCCAGCCAGTCTCCCATACTGGTACTTACCAGGCCCTAAGCTGGGTAGCAGTCTGTCATCTGACGAGAGCAGGCGCGTTCAGCTTAGGATGGCCGTTGACAGCATCACACTTTGTATACTGTGGATTTAAGCATCAATAAATAATTTTCGGAATCGGAGCAGAAACAGAGCAAAATGTCAACTGCACCCGGGATTCCCAGCCAGTCTCCCATGCTGGTACTTACCAGACCCGAAGCTGGGTAGCGGTCTGCGATCTGACGAGAACAGGCGCATACAGCTTAGGATGGCCGTAGACATCTTCACACCCTGTATACTGTGGATTTAAGCATCAATAAATCCTTTTCGGCATCGGAGCAGAAGGCGGCAACGACACCTGGGATTCTAGCCAGTCTCCCATGCTGGTACTTACCGGGCCCTAAGCTGGGTAGCAGTCTGCGATCTGATGAGAGCAGGCGCGTTCAGCTTAGGATGGCCGTTGACAGCTTCACACCTTGTATACTGTGCATTTAAGCATCAGTAAATCCTTTTCGGAATCGGAACGGAAGGCGGCAACAGAGCAAAATGTCAACGGCAGCCGGGATTCCCAGCCAGTGTCCCATGCCGGTACTTACCGGGCCCTAAGATCTGTACCAGTCTGCGATCTGACGAGAACAGGCGCATTCAGCTTAGGATGGCCGTAGACATCTTCACACCCTGTATACTGTGGATTTAAGCATCAATAAATCCTTTTCGGAATCGGAGCGTAAGGCGGCAACAGAGCAAAATGTCAACGACACCTGGGATTCCCAGCCAGTCTCCCATGCTGGTACTTACCGGGCCCTAAGCTGGGTAGCAGTCTACGATCTGACGAGAGCTGGCGCGTTCAGCTTAGGATGGCCGTTGACAGCTTGTCGCCCTTTATACTGTGCATTTAAGCATCAATAAATCCTTTTCGGAATCGGAACAGAAGGCGGCAACAGAGCAAAATGTCAACGGCAGCCGGGATTCCCAGCCAGTGTCCCATGCCGGTACTTACCGGGCCCTAAGATCTGTACCAGTCTGCGATCTGATGAGAGCTGGCGCATTAAGCTTAGGATGGCCGTCGACAGCTTCACACCTTGTATACTGTGGATTTAAGCATCAATAAATTCTTTTCGGAATCGGAGCGGAAGGCAGCAATAGAGCAAAATGTCAACGGCACCTGGGATTCCCAGCCAGTCTCCACTGCCAGTACTTACCGGGCCCTAAGCTGGGTAGCAGTCTGCGATCTGACGAGAGCAGGCGCGTTCAGCTTACGATGGCCATTGACAGCTTCATGCTTTTTATACTGTGCATTTAAGCATCAATAAATCCTTTTCGGAATCGGAGAGGAAGGCGGCAACAGAGCAAAATGTCAATAGCATCTTGGATTGCCAGCCAGTCTCCCATGCCCGTACTTGCCGGGCAGCAGTCTGCGATCTGACAAGAACAGGCACATTCAGCTTAGGATAGCCGTAGACGGCTTCACACCCTGTATACTGTGGATTTAAGCATCAATAAATCATTTTCGGAATCGAAGCGGAAGGCGGCTACAGAGCAAAATGTCAACAACACCTGGGATTCCCAGCCAGTCTCCCATGCTGGTACTTAACGGGCCCTAAGCTGGGTAGCAGTCTGCGATCTGACGAGAGCAGGCACGTTCAGCTTAGGATGGCCGTTGACAGCTTCACACTTTGTATACTGTGGATTTAAGCATCAATAAATAATTTTCGGAATCGGAGCAGAAACAGAGCAAAATGTCAACTGCACCCGGGATTCCCAGCCAGTATCCCATGCTGGTACTTACCAGGCCCGAAGCTGGGAAGCAGTCTGCGATCTGACGAGAACAGGCGCATTCAGCTTAGGATGGCCGTAGACATCTTCACACCCTGTATACTGTGCATATAAGCATCAATAAATCCTTTTCGGAATCGGAGTGGAAGGCGGCAACAGAGCAAAATGTCAACGGCAGCCGGGATTCCCAGCCAGTGTCCCATGCCAGTACTTACCGGGCCCTAAGCTGGGTAGCAGTCTGCGATCTGACGAGAGCAGGTGCGTTCAGCTTAGGATGGCCATTGACAGCTTCATGAATTTTATACTGTGCATTTAAGCATCAATAAATCCTTTTCGGAATCGGAGAGGAAGGCGGCAACAGAGCAAAATGTCAATAGCACCTTGGATTGCCAGCCAGTCTCCCATGCCCGTTCTTGCCGGGCAGCAGTCTGCGATCTGACAAGAACAGGCACATTCAGCTTAGGATAGCCGTAGACGGCTTCACACCCTGTATACTGTGGATTTAAGCATCAATAAATCCTTTTCGGAATCGGAGCGGAAGGCGGCTAAAGAGCAAAATGTCAACAACACCTGGGATTCCCAGCCAGTCTCCCATGCTGGTACTTACCGGGCCCTAAGCTGGGTAGCAGTCTGCGATCTGACGAGAGCAGGCGCGTCCAGCTTAGGATGGCCGTTGACAGCTTCATGCCCTTTATACTGTGCATTAAAGCATCAATAAATCCTTTTCGGAATCGGAACGGAAGGTGGCAACAGAGCAAAATGTCAACTGCACCCGGGATTCCCAGCCAGTCTCCCATGCCGGTACTTACTGGGCCCTAAGCTGGGTAGCAGTCTGCGATCTGACAAGAGCAGGCGCGTTCAGCTTAGGATGGCCGTTGACATATTCATGCCTTGTATATTGTGGATTTAAAAATCAATAAATATTTTTATTAATCGGAGAGGATGGCGGCAACAGAACAAAATGTCAATGGCACCTTGGATTGCCAGCCAGTCTCCCATGCCGGTAACTGCCGGGCAGCGGTCTGCGATCTGAGGAGAGCAGGCACGTTCAGGCTTAGGATGGCCGTTGACAGCTTCACACCCTGTATATTGTGGATTTAAGCATCAATAAATCCTTTTCCGAATCGGAGCGGAAGGCGGCAACAGATTAAAATGTCAACTGCACCCGGGATTCCCAGCCAGTCTCCCATGCTGGTACTTACCAGGCCCTAAGCTGGGTAGCAGTCTGCGATCTGACGAGAGCAGGCGCGTTCAGCTTAGGAAGGCCGTTAACAGCTTCACACTTTGTATACTGTGGATTTAAGCATCAATAAATAATTTTCGGAATCAGAGCAGAAACAGAGCAAAATGTCAACTGCACCTGGGATTCCCAGCCAGTCTCCCATGCTGGTACTTACCAGGCCCGAAGCTGGGTAGCAGTCTGCGATCTGACGAGAACAGGCGCATTCAGCTTAGGATGGCCGTTGACAGCTTCTCGTCCTTTATACTGTGCATTTAAGAATCAATAAATCCTTTTCGGAATCGGAACCGGAACCGGAACGGAAGGCGGCAACAGAGCAAAATGTCAACGGCAGCCGGGATTCCAAGCCAGTGTCCCATGCCGGTACTTACCGGGCCCTAAGATCTGTACCAGTCTGCGATCTGACGAGAGCAGGCGCGTTCAGCTTAGGATGACCGTCGACAGCTTCACACCTTGTATACTGTGGATTTAAGCATCAATAAATTCTTTTCGGAATCGGAGCGGAAGGCAGCAATAGAGCAAAATGGCAACGGCACCCGGGATTCCCAGCCAGTCTCCCATGCCGGTACTTACTGGGCCCTAAGCTGCGTAGCAGTCTGCGATCTGACGAGAGCAGGCGCGTTCAGCTTAGGATGGCCGTTGACATCTTCACGCCTTGTATACTGTGGATTTAAGCATCAATAAATCCTTTTCGGAATCGGAGTGGAAGGCGGCAACAGAGCAAAATGTCAACGGCAGCCGGGATTCCCAGCCAGTGTCCCATGCCGGTACTTACCGGGCCCTAAGATCTGTACCAGTCTGCGATCTGACGAGAGCTGGCGCGTTAAGCTTAGGATGGCCGTCGACAGCTTCACACCTTGTATACTGTGGATTTAAGCATCAATAAATTATTTTCGGAATCGAATCGGAGGGCAGCAATAGAGCAAAATGTCAACGGCACCTGGGATTCCCAGCCAGTCTCCCATGCCAGTACTTACCGGGCCCTAAGCTGGGTAGCAGTCTGCGATCTGACGAGAGCAGGCGCGTTCAGCTTAGGATGGCCGTTGACAGCTTCTCGCCCTTTATACTGTGCATTTAAGCATCAATAAATCCTTTTCGACATCGGAACGGAAGGCGGCAACAGAGCAAAATGTCAACAGCAGCCGGGATTCCCAGCCAGTGTCTCATGCCGGTACTTACCGGGCCCTAAAATCTGTACCAGTCTGCGATCTGACGAGAGCAGGCGAGTTAAGCTTAGGATGGCCGTCGACAGCTTCACACCTTGTATACTGTGGATTTAAGCATCAATAAATCCTTTTCGGAATCGGAGCGGAAGGCGGCTACAGAGCAAAATGTCAACAACACCTGGGATTCCCAGCCAGTCTCCCATGCTGGTACTTACCGGGCCTAAGCTGGGTAGCAGTCTGCGATCTGACGAGAGCAGGCGCGTTCAGCTTAGGATGGCCGTTGACAGCTTCACGCCCTTTATACTGTGCATTTAAGCATCAATAAATAATTTACCGAATCGGAGCGGAAGGCGGCAACAGAGCAAAATGTCAACTGCACCCGGGATTCCCAGCCAGTCTCCCATGCTGGTACTTACCGGGCCCTAAGCTGGGTAGCAGTCTGCGATCTGACGAGAGCAGGCGCGTTCAGCTTAGGATGGCCGTTGACAGCTTCACACTTTGTATACTGTGGATTTAAGCATCAATAAATAATTTTCGGAATCGGAGCAGAAACAGAGCAAAATGTCAACTGCACCCGGGATTCCCAGCCAGTCTCCCATGCTGGTACTTACCAGGCCCAAAGCTGGGTAGGAGTCTGCGATCTGACGAGAACAGGCGCATTCAGCTTAGGATGGTCGTAGACAACTTCACACCCTGTATACTGTGGATTTAAGCATCAATAAATCCTTTTCGGAATCGGAGCGGTAGGCGGCAACAGAGCAAAATGTCAACGACACCTGGGATTCCCAGCCAGTCTCCCATGCTGGTACTTTCCGGGCCCTAAGCTGGGTAGCAGTCTGCGATCTGACGAGAGCAGGCACGTTCAGCTTAGGATGGCCGTTGACAGCTTCGTGCCCTTTATACTGTGCATTTAAGCATCAATAAATCCTTTTCGGAATCGGAAACGGAAGGCGGCAACAGAGCAAAATGTCAACGGCAGCCGGGATTCCCAGCCAGTGTCCCATGCCGGTACTTACCGGGCCCTAAGATCTGTACCAGTCTGCGATCTGACAAGAGCAGGCGCGTTAAGCTTAGGATGGCCGTCGACAGCTTCACACCTTGTATACTGTGGATTTAAGCATCAATAAAGCAAAATGTCAACGGCACCCGGGATTCCCAGCCAGTCTCCCATGCCAGTACTTACCGGGCCCTAAGCTGGGTAGCAATCTGTGATCTGACGAGAGCAGGCGCGTTCAGCTTAGGATGGCCATTGACAGCTTCATGCTTTTTATACTGTGCATTTAAGCATCAATAAATCCTTTTCGGAATCGGAAACGGAAGGCGGCAACAGAGCAAAATGTCAACGGCAGCCGGGATTCCCAGCCAGTGTCCCATGCCGGTACTTACCGGGCCCTAAGATCTGTACCAGTCTGCGATCTGACAAGAGCAGGCGCGTTAAGCTTAGGATGGCCGTCGACAGCTTCACACCTTGTATACTGTGGATTTAAGCATCAATAAAGCAAAATGTCAACGGCACCCGGGATTCCCAGCCAGTCTCCCATGCCAGTACTTACCGGGCCCTAAGCTGGGTAGCAATCTGTGATCTGACGAGAGCAGGCGCGTTCAGCTTAGGATGGCCATTGACAGCTTCATGCTTTTTATACTGTGCATTTAAGCATCAATAAATCCTTTTCGGAATCGGAGAGGAAGGCGGCAACAGAGCAAAATGTCAATAGCACCTTGGATTGCCAGCCAGTCTCCCATGCCCGTACTTGCCGGGCAGCAGTCTGCGATCTGACAAGAACAGGCACATTCAGCTTAGGATAGCCGTAGACGGCTTCACACCCTGTATACTGTGGATTTAAGCATCAATAAATCCTTTTCGGAATCGGAGCGGAAGGCAGCTACAGAGCAAAATGTCAACAACACCTGGGATTCCCAGCCAGTCTCCCATGCTGGTACTTACCGAGCCCAAAGCTGGGTAGCAGTCTGCGATCTGACGAGAGCAGGCGCGTTCAGCTTAGGATGGCCGTTGACAGCTTCACGCCCATTATACTGTGCATTTAAGCATCAATAAATCCTTTTCCGAATCGGAGCGGAAGGCGGCAACAGAGCAAAATGTCAACTGCACCCGGGATTCCCAGCCAGTCTCCCATGCCGGTACTTACTGGACCCTAAGCTGGGTAGCAGTCTGCGATCTGACGAAAGAAGGCGCATTCAGCTTAGGATGGCCGTTGACAGCTTCACGCCTTGTATACTATGGATTTAAGCATCAATAAATATTTTTATTAATCGGAGAGGAAGGCGGCAACAGAGCAAAATGTCAATGGCACCTTGGATTGCCAGCCAGTCTCCCATGCCGCTATCTGCCGGGAAGCAGTCTGCGATCTGACAAGAACAGGCGCATTCAGCTTAGGATAGCCGTAGACGGCTTCACACCCTGTATATTGTGGATTTAAGCATCAATAAATCCTTTTCGGAATCGAAGCAAAATGTCTACAGAGCTACAGAGCAAAATGTCAACAACACCTGAGATTCCCAGCCAGTCTCCCATGCTGGTACTTACCAGGCCCTAAGCTGGGTAGCAGTCTGCGATCTGACAAGAGCAGGCGCGTTCAGCTTAGGATGGCCGTTGACAGCTTTATACTTTGTATACTGTGGATTTAAGCATCAATAAATAATTTTCGGAATCGGAGCAGAAAAAAGAGCAAAATGTCAACTGCACCCGGGATTCCCAGCCAGTCTCCCATGCTGGTACTTACCAGGCCCGAAGCTGGGTAGCAGTCTGCGATCTGACGAGAACAGGCGCATTCAGCTTAGGATGGCCGTAGACATCTTCACACCCTGTATACTGTTGATTTAAGCATCAATAAATCCTTTTCGGAATCGGAGCATAAGGCGGCAACAGAGCAAAATGTCAACGGCAGCCGGGATTCCCAGCCAGTGTCCCATGCCGGTACTTACCGGGCCCTAAGATCTGTACCAGTCTGCGATCTGACGAGAGCAGGCGCGTTAGGCTTAGGATGGCCGTCGACAGCTTCACACCTTGTATACTGTGGATTTAAGCATCAATAAATCCTTTTCGGAATCGGAGCGGAAGGCGGCAACAGAGCAAAATGTCAACGACACCTGGGATTCCCAGCCAGTCTCCCATGCTGGTACTTACCGGGCCCTAAGCTGGGTAGCAGTCTGCGATCTGACGAGAGCAGGCGCGTTCAGCTTAGGATGGCCGTTGACAGCTTCTCGTCCTTTATACTGTGCATTTAACAATCAATAAATCCTTTTCGGAATCGGAACGGAACGGAAGGCGGCAACAGAGCAAAATGTCAACGGCAGCCGGGATTCCCAGCCAGTGTCCCATGCCGGTACTTACCGGGCCCTAAGATCTGTACCAGTCTGCGATCTGACGAGAGCAGGCGCGTTTAGCTTAGGATGGCCGTCGACAGCTTCACACCTTGTATACTGTGGATTTAAGCATCAATAAATTATTTTCGGAATCGTAGCGGAAGGCAGCAATAGAGCAAAATGTCAACAACACCTGGGATTCCCAGCCAGTCTCCCATGCTGGTACTTACCGGGCCCTAAGCTGGGTAGCAGTCTGCGATCTGACGAGAGCAGGCGCGTTCAGCTTAGGATGGCCGTTGACATCTTCACACTTTCTATACTGTGGATTTAAGCATCAATAAATAATTTTCGGAATCGGAGCAGAAACAGAGCAAAATGTCAACTGCACCCGGGATTCCCAGCCAGTCTCCCATGCGGGTACTTACCAGGCCCGAAGCTGGGTAGCAGTCTGCGATCTGACAAGAACAGGCGCATTCAGCTTAGGATGGCCGTAGACATCTTCACACCCTGTATACTGTGGATTTAAGCATCAATAAATCCTTTTCGGAATCGGAGCGTAAGGCGGCAACAGAGCAAAATGTCAACGGCAGTCGGGATTCCCAGCCAGTGTCCCATGCCGGTACTTACCGGGCCCTAAGATCTGTACCAGTCTGCGATCTGACGAGAGCAGGCGCGTTAAGCTTAGGATGGCCGTCGACAGCTTCACACCTTGTATACTGTGGATTTAAGCATCAATAAATTATTTTCGGAGCGGAAGGCAGCAATAGAGCAAAATGTCAACGGCACCTGGGATTCCCAGCCAGTCTCCCATGCCAGTACTTACCGGGCCCTAAGCTGGGTAGCAGTCTGCGATCTGACGAGAGCAGGCACGTTCAGCTTAGAATGGCCATTGACAGCTTCATGCTTTTTATACTGTGCATTTAAGCATCAATAAATCCTTTTCGGAATCGAAGCGGAAGGCGGCTACAGAGCAAAATGTCAACGGCACCCGGGATTCCCAGCCAGTCTCCCATGCCAGTACTTACCGGGCCCTAAGCTGGGTAGCAGTCTGCGATCTGACGAGAGCAGGTGCGTTCAGCTTAGGATGGCCATTGACAGCTTCATGAATTTTATACTGTGCATTTAAGCATCAATAAATCCTTTTCGGAATCGGAGAGGAAGGCGGCAACAGAGCAAAATGTCAATAGCACCTTGGATTGCCAGCCAGTCTCCCATGCCCGTTCTTGCCGGGCAGCAGTCTGCGATCTGACAAGAACAGGCACATTCAGCTTAGGATAGCCGTAGACGGCTTCACACCCTGTATACTGTGGATTTAAGCATCAATAAATCCTTTTCGGAATCGGAGCGGAAGGCGGCTAAAGAGCAAAATGTCAACAACACCTGGGATTCCCAGCCAGTCTCCCATGCTGGTACTTACCGGGCCCTAAGCTGGGTAGCAGTCTGCGATCTGACGAGAGCAGGCGCGTCCAGCTTAGGATGGCCGTTGACAGCTTCATGCCCTTTATACTGTGCATTAAAGCATCAATAAATCCTTTTCGGAATCGGAACGGAAGGTGGCAACAGAGCAAAATGTCAACTGCACCCGGGATTCCCAGCCAGTCTCCCATGCCGGTACTTACTGGGCCCTAAGCTGGGTAGCAGTCTGCGATCTGACAAGAGCAGGCGCGTTCAGCTTAGGATGGCCGTTGACATATTCATGCCTTGTATATTGTGGATTTAAAAATCAATAAATATTTTTATTAATCGGAGAGGATGGCGGCAACAGAACAAAATGTCAATGGCACCTTGGATTGCCAGCCAGTCTCCCATGCCGGTAACTGCCGGGCAGCGGTCTGCGATCTGAGGAGAGCAGGCACGTTCAGGCTTAGGATGGCCGTTGACAGCTTCACACCCTGTATATTGTGGATTTAAGCATCAATAAATCCTTTTCCGAATCGGAGCGGAAGGCGGCAACAGATTAAAATGTCAACTGCACCCGGGATTCCCAGCCAGTCTCCCATGCTGGTACTTACCAGGCCCTAAGCTGGGTAGCAGTCTGCGATCTGACGAGAGCAGGCGCGTTCAGCTTAGGAAGGCCGTTAACAGCTTCACACTTTGTATACTGTGGATTTAAGCATCAATAAATAATTTTCGGAATCAGAGCAGAAACAGAGCAAAATGTCAACTGCACCTGGGATTCCCAGCCAGTCTCCCATGCTGGTACTTACCAGGCCCGAAGCTGGGTAGCAGTCTGCGATCTGACGAGAACAGGCGCATTCAGCTTAGGATGGCCGTTGACAGCTTCTCGTCCTTTATACTGTGCATTTAAGAATCAATAAATCCTTTTCGGAATCGGAACCGGAACGGAAGGCGGCAACAGAGCAAAATGTCAACGGCAGCCGGGATTCCAAGCCAGTGTCCCATGCCGGTACTTACCGGGCCCTAAGATCTGTACCAGTCTGCGATCTGACGAGAGCAGGCGCGTTCAGCTTAGGATGACCGTCGACAGCTTCACACCTTGTATACTGTGGATTTAAGCATCAATAAATTCTTTTCGGAATCGGAGCGGAAGGCAGCAATAGAGCAAAATGGCAACGGCACCCGGGATTCCCAGCCAGTCTCCCATGCCGGTACTTACTGGGCCCTAAGCTGCGTAGCAGTCTGCGATCTGACGAGAGCAGGCGCGTTCAGCTTAGGATGGCCGTTGACATCTTCACGCCTTGTATACTGTGGATTTAAGCATCAATAAATATTTTTTTTAATCGGAGAGGAAGGCGGCAACAGAGCAAAATGTCAATAGCACCTTGGATTGCCAGCCAGTCTCCCATGCCCGTACTTGCCGGGCAGCAGTCTGCGATCTGACAAGAACAGGCGCATTCAGCTTAGGATAGCCGTAGACGGCTTCACACCCTGTATACTGTAGATTTAAGCATCAATAACTCCTTTTCGAAATCGGAGCGTAAGGCGGCAACAGATCAAAATGTCAACGACACCTGGGATTCCCAGCCAGTCTCCCATGCTGGTACTTACCAGGCCCGAAGCTGGGTAGCAGTCTGCGATCTGACGAGAACAGGCGCATTCAGCTTAGGATGGCCGTAGACATCTTCACACCCTGTATACTGTGGATTTAAGCATCAATAAATCCTTTTCGGAATCGGCGCTGAAGGCGGCAACAGAGCAAAATGTCAACGACACCTGGGATTCCCAGCCAGTCTCCCATGCTGGAACTTACCAGGCCCGAAGCTGGGTAGCAGTCTGCGATCTGACGAGAACAGGCGCATTCAGCTAAGGATGACCGTCGACAGCTTCACACCTTGTATACTGTGGATTTAAGCATCAATAAATTATTTTCGGAATCGGAGCGGAAGGCAGCAATAGAGCAAAATGTCAACGGCACCCGGGATTCCCAGCCAGTCTCCCATGCCAGTACTTACCGGGCCCTAAGCTGGGTAGCAGTCTGCGATCTGACGAGAGCAGGCGCGTTCAGCTTAGGATGGCCATTGACAGCTTCATGCTTTTTATACTGTGCATTTAAGCATCAATAAATCCTTTTCGGAATCGGAGAGGAAGGCGGCAACAGAGCAAAATGTCAATAGCACCTTGGATTGCCAGCCAGTCTCCCATGCCCGTACTTGCCGGGCAGCAGTCTGCGATCTGACAAGAACAGGCACATTCAGCTTAGGATAGCCGTAGACGGCTTCTCACCCTTTATACTGTGGATTTAAGCATCAATAAATCCTTTTCGGAATCGGAACGCAAGGCGGCTACAGAGCAAAATGTCAACAACACCTGGGATTCCCAGCCAGTCTCCCATGCTGGTACTTACCGGACCCTAAGCTGGGTAGAAGTCTGCGATCTGACGAGAGAAGGCGCGTTCAGCTTAGGGTGGCCGTTGACAGCTTCATGTCCTTTATACTGTGCATTTAAGCATCAATAAATCCTTTTCCGAATCGGAGCGGAAGGCGGCAACAGAGCAAAATGTCAACTGCACCCTGGATTCCTAGCCAGTCTCCCATGCCGGTACTTACTGGGCCCTAAGCTGGGTAGCAGTCTGTGATCTGACGAGAGCAGGCGCGTTCAGCTTAGGATGGCCGTTGACTTCTTTATGCCTTGTATATTGTGGATTTAAGCCTCAATAAATATTTTTATTAATCGGAGAAGAAGGCGGCAACAGAGCAAAATGTCAATGGCACCTTGGATTGCCAGCCAGTCTCCCATGCCGGTATCTGCCGGGCAGCAGTCTGCGATCTGAGGAGAGCAGGCACATTCAGGCTTAGGATGGCCGTTGACAGCTTCACACCCTGTATATTGTGGATTTAAGCATCAATTAATCCTTTTCCGAATCGGAGCGGAAGGCGGCAACAGATTAAAATGTCAACTGCACCCGGGATTCCCAGCCAGTCTCCCATGCTGGTACTTACCAGGCCCTAAGCTGGGTAGCAGTCTGCGATCTGACGAGAGCAGGCGCGTTCAGCTTAGGATGGCCGTTGACAGCTTCACACTTTGTATACTGTGCATTTAAGCATCAATAAATCCTTTTCGGAATCGGAACGGAAGGCGGCAACAGAGCAAAATGTCAACGGCAGCCGGGATTCCCAGCCAGTGTCCCATGCCGGTACTTACCGGGCCCTAAGATCTGTACCAGTCTGCGATCTGACGAAAGCAGGCGCGTTAAGCTTAGGATGGCCGTCGACAGCTTCACACCTTGTATACTGTGGATTTAAGCATCAATAAATTCTTTTCGGAATCGGAGCGGAAGGCAGCAATAGAGCAAAATGTCAACGGCACCCGGGATTCCCAGCCAGTCTCCCATGCCAGTACTTATCGGGCCCTAAGCTGGGTAGCAGTCTGCGATCTGACGAGAGCAGGTGCGTTCAGCTTAGGATGGCCATTTACAGCTTCATGAATTTTATACTGTGCATTTAAGCATCAATTAATCCTTTTCGGAATCGGAGAGGAAGGCGGCAACAGAGCAAAATGTCAATAGCACCTTGGATTGCCAGCCAGTCTCCCATGCCCGTTCTTGCCGGGCAGCAGTCTGCGATCTGACAAGAACAGGCACATTCAGCTTAGGATAGCCGTGGACGGCTTCACACCCTGTATACTGTGGATTTAAGCATCAATAAATCCTTTTCGGAATCGGAGCGGAAGGCGGCTAAAGAGCAAAATGTCAACAACACCTGGGATTCCCAGCCAGTCTCCCATGCTGGTACTTACCGGGCCCTAAGCTGGGTAGCAGTCTGCGATCTGACGAGAGCAGGCGCGTTCAGCTTAGGATGGCCGTTGACAGCTTCACGCCCTTTATACTGTGCATTTAAGCATCAATAAATTCTTTTCGGAATCAGAACGGAAGGTGGCAACAGAGCAAAATGTCAACTGCACCCGGGATTCCCAGCCAGTCTCCCATGCCGGTATTTACTGGGCCCTAAGCTGGGTAGCAGTCTGCGATCTGACAAGAGCAGGCGCGTTCAGCTTAGGATGGCCGTTGACATCTTCACGCCTTGTATATTGTGGATTTAAGCATCAATAAATATTTTTATTAATCGGAGAGGATGGCGGCAACAGAGCAAAATGTCAATGGCACCTTGGATTGCCAGCCAGTCTCCCATGCCGGTAACTGCCGGGCAGCAGCCTGCAATCTGAGGAGAGCAGGCACGTTCAGGCTTAGGATGGCCGTTGACAGCTTCACACCCTGTGTATTGTGGATTTAAGCATCAATAAATCCTTTTCGGAATCGGAACGGAAGGCGGCAACAGAGCAAAATGTCAACGGCAGCCGGGATTCCCAGCCAGTGTCCCATGCCGGTACTTACCGGGCCCTAAGATCTGTACCAGTCTGCGATCTGACGAGAGCAGGCACGTTAAGCTTA
Source organism: Hyla sarda (assembly GCF_029499605.1). NCBI lineage: Eukaryota > Metazoa > Chordata > Amphibia > Anura > Hylidae > Hyla > Hyla sarda. The sequence goes on from NC_079189.1 coordinate 257,584,954, forward strand.
GGATGGCCGTCGACAGCTTCACACCTTGTATACTGTGGATTTAAGCATCAATAAATTATTTTCGGAATCGGAGCGGAAGGCAGCAATAGAGCAAAATGTCAACGGCACCCGGGATTCCCAGCAAGTCTCCCATGCCAGTACTTACTGGGCCCTAAGCTGGGTAGCAGTCTGCGATCTGACGAGAGCAGGCGCGTTCAGCTTAGGATGGCCATTGACAGCTTCATGATTTTTACACTGTGCATTTAAGCATCAATAAATCCTTTTCGGAATCGGAGAGGAAGGCGGCAACAGAGCAAAATGTCAATAGCACCTTGGATTGCCAGCCAGTCTCCCATGCCCGTTCTTGCCGGGCAGCAGTCTGTGATCTGACAAGAACAGGCACATTCAGCTTAGGATAGCCGTAGACGGCTTCACACCCTGTATACTGTGAATTTAAGCATCAATAAATCCTTTTCGGAATCGGAGCGGAAGGCGGCTAAAGAGCAAAATGTCAACAACACCTGGGATTCCCAGCCAGTCTCCCATGCTGGTACTTACCGGGCCCTAAGCTGGGTAGCAGTCTGCGATCTGACGAGAGCAGGCGCGTCCAGCTTAGGATGGCCGTTGACAGCTTCATGCCCTTTATACTGTGCATTAAAGCATCAATAAATCCTTTTCGGAATCGGAACGGAAGGTGGCAACAGAGCAAAATGTCAACTGCACCCGGGATTCCCAGCCAGTCTCCCATGCCGGTACTTACTGGGCCCTAAGCTGGGTAGCAGTCTGCGATCTGACAAGAGCATGCGCGTTCAGCTTAGGATGGCCGTTGACATATTCACGCCTTGTATATTGTGGATTTAAAAATCAATAAATATTTTTATTAATCGGAGAGGATGGCGGCAACAGAACAAAATGTCAATGGCACCTTGGATTGCCAGCCAGTCTCCCATGCCGGTAACTGCCGGGCAGCGGTCTGCGATCTGAGGAGAGCAGGCACGTTCAGGCTTAGGATGGCCGTTGACAGCTTCACACCCTGTATATTGTGGATTTAAGCATCAATAAATCCTTTTCCGAATCGGAGCGGAAGGCGGCAACAGATTAAAATGTCAACTGCACCCGGGATTCCCAGCCAGTCTCCCATGCTGGTACTTACCAGGCCCTAAGCTGGGTAGCAGTCTGCGATCTGACGAGAGCAGGCGCGTTCAGCTTAGGAAGGCCGTTAACAGCTTCACACTTTGTATACTGTGGATTTAAGCATCAATAAATAATTTTCGGAATCGGAGCAGAAACAGAGCAAAATGTCAACTGCACCTGGGATTCCCAGCCAGTCTCCCATGCTGGTACTTACCAGGCCCGAAGCTGGGTAGCATTCTGCGATCTGACGAGAACAGGCGCATTCAGCTTAGGATGGCCGTAGACATCTTCACACCCTGTATACTGTGGATTTAAGCATCAATAAATCCTTTTCGGAATCGGAGCGGAAGGCGGCAACAGAGCAAAATGTCAACGACACCTGGGATTCCCAGCCAGTCTCCCATGCTGGTACTTACCGGGCCCTAAGCTGGGTAGCAGTCTGCGATCTGACGAGAGCAGGTGCGTTCAGCTTAGGATGGCCGTTGACAGCTTCTCGTCCTTTATACTGTGCATTTAACAATCAATAAATCCTTTTCGGAATCGGAACGGAAGGCGGCAACAGAGCAAAATGTCAACGGCAGCCGGGATTCCCAGCCAGTGTCCCATGCCGGTACTTACCGGGCCCTAAGATCTGTACCAGTCTGCGATCTGACGAGAGCAGGCGCGTTTAGCTTAGGATGGCCGTCGACAGCTTCACACCTTGTATACTGTGGATTTAAGCATCAATAAATTCTTTTCGGAATCGGAGCGGAAGGCAGCAATAGAGCAAAATGGCAACGGCACCCGGGATTCCCAGCCAGTCTCCCATGCCGGTACTTACTGGGCCCTAAGCTGCGTAGCAGTCTGCGATCTGACGAGAGCAGGCGCGTTCAGCTTAGGATGGCCGTTGACATCTTCACGCCTTGTATACTGTGGATTTAAGCATCAATAAATATTTTTTTTTATCGGAGAGGAAGGCGGCAACAGAGCAAAATGTCAATAGCACCTTGGATTGCCAGCCAGTCTCCCATGCCCGTACTTGCCGGGCAGCAGTCTGCGATCTGACAAGAACAGGCGCATTCAGCTTAGGATAGCCGTAGACGGCTTCACACCCTGTATACTGTAGATTTAAGCATCAATAACTCCTTTTCGAAATCGGAGCGTAAGGCGGCAACAGAGCAAAATGTCAACGACACCTGGGATTCCCAGCCAGTCTCCCATGCTGGTACTTACCGGGCCCTAAGCTGGGTAGCAGTCTGCGATCTGACGAGAGCAGGCGCGTTCAGCTTAGGATGGCCGTTGACATCTTCGTACTTTCTATACTGTGGATTTAAGCATCAATAAATAATTTTCGGAATCGGAGCAGAAACAGAGCAAAATGTCAACTGCACCCGGGATTCCCAGCCAGTCTCCCATGCGGGAACTTACCAGGCCCGAAGCTGGGTAGCAGTCTGCGATCTGACGAGAACAGGCGCATTCAGCTTAGGATGGCCGTAGACATCTTCACACCCTGTATACTGTGGATTTAAGCATCAATAAATCCTTTTCGGAATCGGAGCGTAAGGCGGCAACAGAGCAAAATGTCAACGGCAGCCGGGATTCCCAGCCAGTGTCCCATGCCGGTACTTACCGGGCCCTAAGATCTGTACCAGTCTGCGATCTGACGAGAGCAGGCGCGTTAAGCTTAGGATGGCCGTCGACAGCTTCACACCTTGTATACTGTGGATTTAAGCATCAATAAATTATTTTCGGATTCGGAGCGGAAGGCAGCAATAGAGCAAAATGTCAACGGCACCTGGGATTCCCAGCCAGTCTCCCATGCCAGTACTTACCGGGCCCTAAGCTGGGTAGCAGTCTGCGATCTGACGAGAGCAGGCACGTTCAGCTTAGAATGGCCATTGACAGCTTCATGCTTTTTATACTGTGCATTTAAGCATCAATAAATCCTTTTCGGAATCGAAGCGGAAGGCGGCTACAGAGCAAAATGTCAACGGCACCCGGGATTCCCAGCCAGTCTCCCATGCCAGTACTTACCGGGCCCTAAGCTGGGTAGCAGTCTGCGATCTGACGAGAGCAGGTGCGTTCAGCTTAGGATGGCCATTGACAGCTTCATGAATTTTATACTGTGCATTTAAGCATCAATAAATCCTTTTCGGAATCGGAGAGGAAGGCGGCAACAGAGCAAAATGTCAATAGCACCTTGGATTGCAAGCCAGTCTCCCATGCCCGTTCTTGCCGGGCAGCAGTCTGCGATCTGACAAGAACAGGCACATTCAGCTTAGGATAGCCGTAGACGGCTTCACACCCTGTATACTGTAGATTTAAGCATCAATAACTCCTTTTCGAAATCGGAGCGTAAGGCGGCAACAGAGCAAAATGTCAACAACACCTGGGATTCCCAGCCAGTCTCCCATGCTGGTACTTACCGGGCCCTAAGCTGGGTAGCAGTCTGCGATCTGACGAGAACAGGCGCATTCAGCTTAGGATGACCGTCGACAGCTTCACACCTTGTATACTGTGGATTTAAGCATCAATAAATTATTTTCGGAATCGGAGCGGAAGGCAGCAATAGAGCAAAATGTCAACGGCACCCGGGATTCCCAGCCAGTCTCCCATGCCAGTACTTACCGGGCCCTAAGCTGGGTAGCAGTCTGCGATCTGACGAGAGCAGGCGCGTACAGCTTAGGATGGCCATTGACACCTTCATGCTTTTTATACTGTGCATTTAAGCATCAATAAATCCTTTTCGGAATCGGAGAGGAAGGCGGCAACAGAGCAAAATGTCAACTGCACCCGGGATTCCCAGCCAGTCTCCCATGCCGGTACTTACTGGGCCCTAAGCTGGGTAGCAGTCTGCGATCTGACAAGAGCAGGCGCGTTCAGCTTAGGATGGCTGTTGACATATTCACGCCTTGTATATTGTGGATTTAAAAATCAATAAATATTTTTATTAATCGGAGAGGATGGCGGCAACAGAACAAAATGTCAATGACACCTTGGATTGCCAGCCAGTCTCCCATGCCGGGCAGCGGTCTGCGATCTGAGGAGAGCAGGCACGTTCAGGCTTAGGATGGCCGTTGACAGCTTCACACCCTGTATATTGTGGATTTAAGCATCAATAAATCCTTTTCCGAATCGGAGCGGAAGGCGGCAACAGATTAAAATGTCAACTGCACCCGGGATTCCCAGCCAGTCTCCCATGCTGGTACTTACCAGGCCCTAAGCTGGGTAGCAGTCTGCGATCTGACGAGAGCAGGCACGTTCAGCTTAGGAAGGCCGTTAACAGCTTCACACTTTGTATACTGTGGATTTAAGCATCAATAAATAATTTTCGGAATCAGAGCAGAAACAGAGCAAAATGTCAACTGCACCTGGGATTCCCAGCCAGTCTCCCATGCTGGTACTTACCAGGCCCGAAGCTGGGTAGCAGTCTGCGATCTGACGAGAACAGGCGCATTCAGCTTTGGATGGCCGTTGACAGCTTCTCGTCCTTTATACTGTGCATTTAAGAATCAATAAATCCTTTTCGGAATCGGAACGGAAGGCGGCAACAGAGCAAAATGTCAACGGCAGCCGGGATTCCAAGCCAGTGTCCCATGCCGGTACTTACCGGGCCCTAAGATCTGTACCAGTCTGCGATCTGACGAGAGCAGGCGCGTTCAGCTTAGGATGGCCGTCGACAGCTTCACACCTTGTATACTGTGGATTTAAGCATCAATAAATTCTTTTCGGAATCGGAGCGGAAGGCAGCAATAGAGCAAAATGGCAACGGCACCCGGGATTCCCAGCCAGTCTCCCATGCCGGTACTTACTGGGCCCTAAGCTGCGTAGCAGTCTGCGATCTGACGAGAGCAGGCGCGTTCAGCTTAGGATGGCCGTTGACATCTTCACGCTTTGTATACTGTGGATTTAAGCATCAATAAATATTTTTTTTAATCGGAGAGGAAGGCGGCAACAGAGCAAAATGTCAATAGCACCTTGGATTGCCAGCCAGTCTCCCATGCCCGTACTTGCCGGGCAGCAGTCTGCGACCTGACAAGAACAGGCGCATTCAGCTTAGGATAGCCGTAGACGGCTTCACACCCTGTATACTGTAGATTTAAGCATCAATAACTCCTTTTCGAAATCGGAGCGTAAGGCGGCAACAGAGCAAAATGTCAATGACACCTGGGATTCCCAGCCAGTCTCCCATGCTGGTACTTACCAGGCCCGAAGCTGGGTAGCAGTCTGCGAACTGACGAGAACAGGCGCATTCAGCTTAGGATGGCCGTAGACATCTTCACACCCTGTATACTGTGGATTTAAGCATCAATAAATCCTTTTCGGAATCGGCGCTGAAGGCGGCAACAGAGCAAAATGTCAACGACACCTGGGATTCCCAGCCAGTCTCCCATGCTGGTACTTACCAGGCCCGAAGCTGGGTAGCAGTCTGCGATCTGACAAGAACAGGCGCATTCAGCTTAGGATGACCGTCGACAGCTTCACACCTTGTATACTGTGGATTTAAGCATCAATAAATTATTTTCGGAATCGGAGCGGAAGGCAGCAATAGAGCAAAATGTCAACGGCACCCGGGATTCCCAGCCAGTCTCCCATGCCAGTACTTACCGGGCCCTAAGCTGGATAGCAGTCTGCGATCTGACGAGAGCAGGCGCGTTCAGCTTAGGATGGCCATTGACAGCTTCATGATTTTTATACTGTGCATTTAAGCATCAATAAATCCTTTTCGGAATCGGAGAGGAAGGCGGCAACAGAGCAAAATGTCAATAGCACCTTGGATTGCCAGCCAGTCTCCCATGCCCGTACTTGCCGGGCAGCAGTCTGCGATCTGACAAGAACAGGCACATTCAGCTTAGGATAGCCGTAGACGGCTTCTCACCCTTTATACTGTGGATTTAAGCATCAATAAATCCTTTTCGGAATCGGAACGCAAGGCGGCTACAGAGCAAAATGTCAACAACACCTGGGATTCCCAGCCAGTCTCCCATGCTGGTACTTACCGGACCCTAAGCTGGGTAGCATTCTGCGATCTGACGAGAGCAGGCGCGTTCAGCTTAGGGTGGCCGTTGACAGCTTCATGCCCTTTATACTGTGCATTTAAGCATCAATAAATCCTTTTCCGAATCGGAGCGGAAGGCGGCAACAGAGCAAAATGTCAACTGCACCCTGGATTCCTAGCCAGTCTCCCATGCCGGTACTTACTGGGCCCTAAGCTGGGTAGCAGTCTGTGATCTGACGAGAGCAGGCGCGTTCAGCTTAGGATGGCCGTTGACTTCTTTACGCCTTGTATATTGTGGATTTAAGCATCAATAAATATTTTTATTAATCGGAGAAGAAGGCGGCAACAGAGCAAAATGTCAATGGCACCTTGGATTGCCAGCCAGTCTCCCATGCCGGTATCTGCCGGGCAGCAGTCTGCGATCTGAGGAGAGCAGGCACATTCAGGCTTAGGATGGCCGTTGACAGCTTCACACCCTGTATATTGTGGATTTAAGCATCAATAAATCCTTTTCCGAATCGGAGCGGAAGGCGGCAACAGATTAAAATGTCAACTGCACCCGGGATTCCCAGCCAGTCTCCCATGCTGGTACTTACCAGGGCCTAAGCTGGGTAGCAGTCTGCGATCTGACGAGAGCAGGCGCGTTCAGCTTAGGATGGCCGTTGACAGCTTCACACTTTGTATACTGTGCATTTAAGCATCAATAAATCCTTTTCGGAATCGGAACTGAAGGCGGCAACAGAGCAAAATGTCAACGGCAGCCGGGATTCCCAGCCAGTGTCCCATGCCGGTACTTACCGGGCCCTAAGATCTGTACCAGTCTGCGATCTGACGAAAGCAGGCGCGTTAAGCTTAGGATGGCCGTCGACAGCTTCACACCTTGTATACTGTGGATTTAAGCATCAATAAATTATTTTCGGAATCGGAGCGAAAGGCAGCAATAGAGCAAAATGTCAACGGCACCCGGGATTCCCAGCCAGTCTCCCATGCCAGTACTTATCGGGCCCTAAGCTGGGTAGCAGTCTGCGATCTGACGAGAGCAGGTGCGTTCAGCTTAGGATGGCCATTTACAGCTTCATGAATTTTATACTGTGCATTTAAGCATCAATTAATCCTTTTCGGAATCGGAGAGGAAGGCGGCAACAGAGCAAAATGTCAATAGCACCTTGGATTGCCAGCCAGTCTCCCATGCCCGTTCTTGCCGGGCAGCAGTCTGCGATCTGACAAGAACAGGCACATTCAGCTTAGGATAGCTGTGGACGGCTTCACACCCTGTATACTGTGGATTTAAGCATCAATAAATCCTTTTCGGAATCGGAGCGGAAGGCGGCTAAAGAGCAAAATGTCAACAACACCTGGGATTCCCAGCCAGTCTCCCATGCTGGTACTTACCGGGCCCTAAGCTGGGTAGCAGTCTGCGATCTGACGAGAGCAGGCGCGTTCAGCTTAGGATGGCCGTTGACAGCGTCACGCCCTTTATACTGTGCATTTAAGCATCAATAAATTCTTTTCTGAATCAGAACGGAAGGTGGCAACAGAGCAAAATGTCAACTGCACCCGGGATTCCCAGCCAGTCTCCCATGCCGGTATTTACTGGGCCCTAAGCTGGGTAGCAGTCTGCGATCTGACAAGAGCAGGCGCGTTGAGCTTAGGATGGCCGTTGACATCTTCACCCCTTGTATATTGTGGATTTAAGCATCAATAAATATTTTTATTAATCGGAGAGGATGGCGGCAACAGAGCAAAATGTCAATGGCACCTTGGATTGCCAGCCAGTCTCCCATGCCGGTAACTGCCGGGCAGCAGCCTGCAATCTGAGGAGAGCAGGCACGTTCAGGCTTAGGATGGCCGTTGACAGCTTCACACCCTGTGTATTGTGGATTTAAGCATCAATAAATCCTTTTCGGAATCGGAACGGAAGGCGGCAACAGAGCAAAATGTCAACGGCAGCCGGGATTCCCAGCCAGTGTCCCATGCCGGTACTTACCGGGCCCTAAGATCTGTACCAGTCTGCGATCTGACGAGAGCAGGCACGTTAAGCTTAGGATGGCCGTCGACAGCTTCACACCTTGTATACTGTGGATTTAAGCATCAATAAATTATTTTCGGAATCGGAGCGGAAGGCAGCAATAGAGCAAAATGTCAACGGCACCCGGGATTCCCAGCAAGTCTCCCATGCCAGTACTTACTGGGCCCTAAGCTGGGTAGCAGTCTGCGATCTGACGAGAGCAGGCGCGTTCAGCTTAGGATGGCCATTGACAGCTTCATGCTTTTTATACTGTGCATTTAAGCATCAATAAATCCTTTTCGGAATCGGAGAGGAAGGCGGCAACAGAGCAAAATGTCAATAGCACCTTGGATTGCCAGCCAGTCTCCCATGCCCGTACTTGCCGGGCAGCAGTCTGCGATCTGACAAGAACAGGCACATTCAGCTTAGGATAGCCGTAGACGGCTTCACGCCCTTTATACTGTGCATTTAAGCATCAATAAATCCTTTTCCGAATCGGAGCGGAAGGCGGCAACAGATTAAAATGTCAACTGCACCCGGAATTCCCAGCCAGTCTCCCATGCCAGTACTTACCGGGCCCTAAGCTGGGTAGCAGTCTGCGATCTGACGAGAGCAGGCGCGTTCAGCTTAGGATGGCCATTGACAGCTTCATGCTTTTTATACTGTGCATTTAAGCATCAATAAATCCTTTTCGGAATCGGAACGGAAGGCGGCAACAGAGCAAAATGTCAACTGCACCCGGGATTCCCAGCCAGTCTCCCATGCCGGTACTTACTAGGCCCTAAGCTGGGTAGCAGTCTGCGATCTGACGAGAGCAGGCGCGTTCAGCTTAGGATGGCCGTTGACAGCATCACACTTTGTATACTGTGGATTTAAGCATCAATAAATATTTTTATTAATCGGAGAGGAAGGCGGCAACAGAGCAAAATGTCAATGGCACCTTGGATTGCCAGCCAGTTTCCAATGCCGGTAACTGCCGGGCAGCAGTCTGCGATCCGAGGAGAGCAGGCACGTTCAGGCTTAGGATGGCCGTTGACAGCTTCACACCCTGTATATTGTGGATTTAAGCATCAATAAATTATTTTCCGAATCGGAGCGGAAGGCGGCAACAGATTAAATTGTCAACTGCACCCGGGATTCCAAGCCAGTCTCCCATACTGGTACTTACCAGGCCCTAAGCTGGGTAGCAGTCTGTCATCTGACGAGAGCAGGCGCGTTCAGCTTAGGATGGCCGTTGACAGCATCACACTTTGTATACTGTGGATTTAAGCATCAATAAATAATTTTCGGAATCGGAGCAGAAACAGAGCAAAATGTCAACTGCACCCGGGATTCCCAGCCAGTCTCCCATGCTGGTACTTACCAGACCCGAAGCTGGGTAGCGGTCTGCGATCTGACGAGAACAGGCGCATACAGCTTAGGATGGCCGTAGACATCTTCACACCCTGTATACTGTGGATTTAAGCATCAATAAATCCTTTTCGGAATCGGAGCAGAAGGCGGCAACGACACCTGGGATTCTAGCCAGTCTCCCATGCTGGTACTTACCGGGCCCTAAGCTGGGTAGCAGTCTGCGATCTGATGAGAGCAGGCGCGTTCAGCTTAGGATGGCCTTTGACAGCTTCTCGCCCTTGATACTGTGCATTTAGGCATCAATAAATCCTTTTCGGAATCGGAACGGAAGGCGGCAACAGAGCAAAATGTCAACGGCAGCCGGGATTCCCAGCCAGTGTCCCATGCCGGTACTTACCGGGCCCTAAGATCTGTACCAGTCTGAGATCTGACGAGAGCAGGCGCGTTAAGCTTAGGATGGCCGTCGACAGCTTCACACCTTGTATACTGTGGATTTAAGCATCAATAAATTATTTTCGGAATCGGAGCGGAAGGCAGCAATAGAGCAAAATGTCAACGGCACCCGGGATTCCCAGCCAGTCTCCCATGCCAGTACTTACCGGGCCCTAAGCTGGGTAGCAGTCTGCGATCTGACGAGAGCAGGCGCGTTCAGCTTAGGATGGCCGTTGACATCTTCACGCTTTGTATACTGTGGATTTAAGCATCAATAAATATTTTTTTTAATCGGAGAGGAAGGCTGCAACAGATCAAAATGTCAACAGCACCTTGGATTGCCAGCCAGTCTCCCATGCCTGTACTTGCCGGGCAGCAGTCTGCGATCTGACAAGAACAGGCACATTCAGCTTAGGATAGCCCAAGACGGTTTCACACCCTGTATATTGTGGATTTAAGCATCAATAAATCCTTTTCGGAATCGGAGCAAAATGTCTACAGAGCTACAGAGCAAAATGTCAACAACACCTGAGATTCCCAGCCAGTCTCCCATGCTGGTTCTTACCGGGCCCTAAGCTGGGTAGCAGTCTGCAATCTGACGAGAGCAGGCGCGTTCAGCTTAGGATGGCCGTTAACAGCTTCATGCCCTTTATACTGTGCATTTTAGCATCAATAAATCCTTTTCCGAATCGGAGCTGAAGGCGGCAACAGATTAAAATGTCAACTGCACCCGGGATTCCCAGCCAGTCTCCCATGCTGGTTCTTACCAGGCCCTAAGCTGGGTAGCAGTCTGCGATCTGCCGAGAGCAGGCGCGTTCAGCTTATAATGTCCGTTGACAGCTTCACATTTTGTATACTGTGCATTTAAGCATCAATAAATCCTTTTCGGAATAGGAACGGAAGGCGGCAACAGAGCAAAATGTCAACGGCAGCCGGGATTCACAGCCAGTCTCCCATGCTGGTACTTACCGGGCCCTAAGCTGGGTAGCAGTCTGCGATCGGACGAGAGGAGGCGCATACAGCTAAGGATGGCTGTTGACAGCGTCTCGCCCTTTATACTGTGCATTTAAGCATCAGTAAATCCTTTTCGGAATCGGAACGGAAGGCGGCAACAGAGCAAAATGTCAACGGCAGCCGGGATTCCCAGCCAGTGTCCCATGCCGGTACTTACCGGGCCCTAAGATCTGTACCAGTCTGCGATCTGACGAGAACAGGCGCATTCAGCTTAGGATGGCCGTAGACATCTTCACACCCTGTATACTGTGGATTTAAGCATCAATAAATCCTTTTCGGAATCGGAGCGTAAGGCGGCAACAGAGCAAAATGTCAACGACACCTGGGATTCCCAGCCAGTCTCCCATGCTGGTACTTACCGGGCCCTAAGCTGGGTAGCAGTCTGCGCTCTGACGAGAGCTGGCGCGTTCAGCTTAGGATGGCCGTTGACAGCTTGTCGCCCTTTATACTTTGCATTTAAGCATCAATAAATCCTTTTCGGAATCGGAACAGAAGGCGGCAACAGAGCAAAATGTCAACGGCAGCCGGGATTCCCAGCCAGTGTCCCATGCCGGTACTTACCGGGCCCTAAGATCTGTACCAGTCTGCGATCTGACGAGAGCTGGCGCATTAAGCTTAGGATGGCCGTCGACAGCTTCACACCTTGTATACTGTGGATTTAAGCATCTATAAATTATTTTCGGAATCGGAGCGGAAGGCAGCAATAGAGCAAAATGTCAACGGCACCTGGGATTCCCAGCCAGTCTCCACTGCCAGTACTTACCGGGCCCTAAGCTGGGTAGCAGTCTGCGATCTGACGAGAGCAGGCGCGTTCAGCTTACAATGGCCATTGACAGCTTCATGCTTTTTATACTGTGCATTTAAGCATCAATAAATCCTTTTCGGAATCGGAGAGGAAGGCGGCAACAGAGCAAAATGTCAATAGCATCTTGGATTGCCAGCCAGTCTCCCATGCCCGTACTTGCCGGGCAGCAGTTTGCGATCTGACAAGAACAGGCACATTCAGCTTAGGATAGCCGTAGACGGCTTAACACCCTGTATACTGTGGATTTAAGCATCAATAAATCATTTTCGGAATCGAAGCGGAAGGCGGCTACAGAGCAAAATGTCAACAACACCTGGGATTCCCAGCCAGTCTCCCATGCTGGTACTTAACGGGCCCTAAGCTGGGTAGCAGTCTGCGATCTGACGAGAGCAGGCGCGTTCAGCTTAGGATGGCCGTTGACAGCTTCACACTTTGTATACTGTGGATTTAAGCATCAATAAATAATTTTCGGAATCGGAGCAGAAACAGAGCAAAATGTCAACTGCACCCGGGATTCCCAGCCAGTATCCCATGCTGGTACTTACCAGGCCCGAAGCTGGGAAGCAGTCTGCGATCTGACGAGAACAGGCGCATTCAGCTTAGGATGGCCGTAGACATCTTCACACCCTGTATACTGTGCATTTAAGCATCAATAAATCCTTTTCGGAATCGGAGCGTAAGGCGGCAACAGAGCAAAATATCAACGACACCTGGGATTCCCAGCCAGTCTCCCATGCTGGTACTTACCGGGCCCTAAGCTGGGTAGCAGTCTGCGATCTGACGAGAGCTGGCGCGTTCAGCTTAGGATGGCCGTTGACAGCTTGTCGCCCTTTATACTGTGCATTTAAGCATCAATAAATCCTTTTCGGAATCGGAACAGAAGGCGGCAACAGAGCAAAATGTCAACGGCAGCCGGGATTCCCAGCCAGTGTCCCATGCCGGTACTTACCGGGCCCTAAGATCTGTACCAGTCTGCGATCTGACGAGAGCTGGCGCATTAAGCTTAGGATGGCCGTCGACAGCTTCACACCTTGTATACTGTGGATTTAAGCATCAATAAATTATTTTCGGAATCGGAGCGGAAGGCAGCAATAGAGCAAAATGTCAACGGCACCTGGGATTCCCAGCCAGTCTCCACTGCCAGTACTTACCGGGCCCTAAGCTAGGTAGCAGTCTGCGATCTGATGAGAGCAGGCGCGTTCAGCTTACGATGGCCATTGACAGCTTCATGCTTTTTATACTGTGCATTTAACCTCTTAAGGACCCAGGACGTACGGGGACGTCCCCGCACCCTGGGCCTTAAGGACCCAGGACGTCCCCGTACGTCTTGGCGTTTTCCGGTCTCTGCCGCTCGCCGGGCAGAGATCGGAACTGGATGCCTGCTGAAATCCTTCAGCAGGCATCCAGGGCAAACGCCGAGGGGGGCCATGTAGGCCCCCCATGTCGGCGATCGCCGCAAATCGCAAGGGAAATCGCCCTTGCGATCTGCGGCGATACCGGGCTGATCGGGTCTCTGGGACCCGACCGCCCGGTAATTTCGCATGATTCCGGCTGTCACAGACAGCCAGGACCATGCTGAAGTATCGGAGCGAGGTGGCAAGCCGGCCACCTCCTCCGATCCCCTGCGATCTGTCGGTTAGTGAACCGACCAATCGCAGGAGGGGGGGCGGTTACTTCCTCCCGTCCTGCCCGGCCCCTGAAAGTCCGGAGAGGACGGGAGGAAGACCGGAGGACGCGGCGGGGGACGGGGGAGTGCTGGGGACCGGCCCCGGTACTTACCTCGTCCCTGAAGACCCGGATCCCGGCGAGGAAGATGGCGGCGGCGGCGGCGACAGGTGAGTAGATCTTCAGCCGCGGTCGGGCCCTTTACAGCAATGCACGTCGCCGTAAAGCGACATGCATTGCTATAATAGGACCCTGTAAACTACAACTCCCAGCATGCCCAGACAGCCCTTGGCGTCTGGGCATGCTGGGAGTTGCAGTTTTGCAACATCTGGAGGTCCACAGTTTTTGGACCACTGTGCCCTTCCAGATGTTGCAAAACTACACATCCTCAGCATGCCCTTACTGTCCAGGCATGCTGGGAGTTGTAGTTCTGTAACATCTGGCCCTTCAGATGTTGCAGAACTACAACTCCCAGCATGCCTGGACAGTTTTGGCATACTGGGAGTTGTAGTTTTGCAACATCTGGAAGGGCACAGATTGGGAACCACTGTATTAGTGGTCTGCAAACTGTAGTCCTCCAGATGTTGCAAAACTACAACTCCAAGCATGCTGGGAGTTGTAGTTCGGCAACATCTGGCTCTAAAGATGTTGCCGAACTACTACTCCCAGCATGCCTGAGAATGTTTGGGAGTTGTGGTTTTGCAACAGCTGGAGGCACACTGGTTGGGAAACATTGTTTCCTAACTCAGTGTTTCCCAACCCGTGTGCCTCCAGCTGTTGCAAAACCACAACTCCCAAACATTCTCAGACATGCTGGGAGTAGTAGTTTTGCAACAGCTGGAGGTCCCCCCCTGTGAATGTACAGGGTACACTCACATGGGCAGGCGGCTTACAGTGAGTATCGGGCTGCAAGTTTGCAATGCAGCAAATTTTGCGCGGCAGCTCAAACTCGCTGTAACCCCCCCGCCCGTGCGACTGTACCCTAAAAACACTACACTACATTACACTTACACAAAATAAAATAAAAAGTAAAAAACGCTACATATACACATACCCCTACACAGCCCCCCTCCCTCCCCAATAAAAATGAAAAACACCTGGTACGCCACTCTTTCCAAAATGGAGCCTCCAGCTGTTGCAAAACAACAACTCCCAGTATTGCCGGACAGCCGTTGACTGTCCAGGCATGCTGGGAGTTTTGCAACAGCTGGAGGCACCCTGTTTGGGAATCACTGGCGTAGAATACCCCTATGTCCACCCCTATGCAAATCCCTAATTCAGGCCTCAAATGCGCATGGCGCTCTCACTTTGGAGCCCTGTCGTATTTCAAGGCAACAGTTTAGGGTCACATATGGGGTATCGCCGTACTCGGGAGAAATTGACTAACAAATCTTGGGGGGCTTTTTCTCCTTTCACCCCTTATGAAAAGGTGAAGTTGGGGTCTACACCAGCATGTTAGTGTAAAAAAAATAAACTTTTTACACTAACATGCTGGTGTTGCCCTATACTTTTCATTTTGACAAGAGGTAAAGGGGAAAAAAGCCCCCCAAAATTTGTAACGCAATTTCTCCCGAGTACGGAGATACCCCATATGTAGGCGCAAAGTGCTCTGGGGGCGCACAACAAGGCCCAGAAGGGAGAGTGCGCCATGTACATTTGAGGTGATTTGCACAGGGGTGGCTGATTGTTACAGCGGTTTTGACAAATGCAAAAAAAAAAAAACCCCACATGTGACCCCATTTCGGAAACTACACCCCTCACGTAATGTAATAAGGGGTGCAGTGAGAATTTACCCCCCACAGGTGTCTGACGGATCTTTGGAACAGTGGGCTGTGCAAATAAAAAATGTTGTACAGCCCACTGTTCCAAAGATATGACAGACACCAGTGGGGGGTAAATGCTCACTTTACGCCTTCTTACGTTCCTCAAGGGGTCTAGTTTCCAAAATGGTATGCCATGTGGGGGTTATTTTGCTGTCCTGGCACCATAGGGGCTTCCTAAATGCGACATGCCCCCCGAGCAAAATTTGCTCTCAAAAAGCCAAATATGACTCCTTCTCTTCTGAGCATTGTAGTTCGCCCGTAGTGCACTTCAGGTCAACTTTTGGGGTACCTCCATACTCAGAAGAGATGTGGTTACAAATTTTGGGGGGTATTTTCTGCTATTAACCCTTGCAAAAATGTGAAATTTGGGGGGGAAACACACCTTTTAGTGATTTTTTTTTATTTTTTTTTTACGTATGCAAAAGTCGTGAAACCCCTGTGGGGTATTAAGGCTCACTTTATTTCTTGTTACGTTCCCCGAGGGGTCTAGTTTCCAAAATGGTATGCCATGTGTTTTTTTTTTGCTGTCCTGGCACCATAGGGGCTTCCTAAATGCGACATGCCCCCGAGCAAAATTTGCTCTCAAAAAGCCAAATATGACTCCTTCTCTTCTGAGCATTGTAGTTCACCCATAGTACACCTCAGGTCAACTTATGGGGTACCTCCATACTCAGAAGAGATGGGGTTACAATGTTTGGGGGGTATTTTCTGCTATTAACCCTTGCAAAAATGTGAAATTTGGGGGGAAACACACATTTTAGTGACATTTTTTTTTAATTTTTTTACATATGCAAAAGTCGTGAAACACCTGTGGGGTATTAAGGCTCACTTTATTCCTTGTTACGTACCTCAAGGGGTCTAGTTTCCAAAATGGTATGCCATGTGGGGGATTTTTGCTGTTCTGGCACCATAGGGGCTTCCTAAATGCAACATGCCCCCCAAAAACCATTTCAAAAAAACGTACTCTCCAAAATCCCCTTGTCGCTCCTTCGCTTCTGAGCCCTCTACTGCGCCCGCCGAACACTTTACATAGACATATGAGGTATGTGCTTACTCGAGAGAAATTGGGCTACAAATATAAGTATACATTTTCTCCTTTTTCCCCTTGTAAAAATTCAAAAATTGGGTCTACAAGAACATGCAAGTGTAAAAAATGGAGATTGTGAATTTTCTTCTTCACTTTGCTGTTATTCCTGTGAAACACCTAAAGGGTTAAAACGCGGACTGAATGTCATTTTGAATACTTTGGGGGGTGCAGTTTTTATAATGGGGTCATTTGTGGGGTATTTCTAAAATGAAGACCCTTCAAATCCACTTCAAACCTGAACTGGTCCATGAAAAATTGTGAGTTTGGAAATTTTGTGAAAAATTGGAAAATTGCTGCTGAACTTTGAAGCCCTCTGATGTCTTCCAAAAGTAAAAACACGTCAATTTTATGATGCAAATATAAAGTAGACATATTGTATATGTGAATAAAAAAAAAAATTATTCGGAATATCCATTTTCCTTACAAGCAGAGAGCTTCAAAGTTAGAAAAATGCAAAATTTTCAAATTTTTCATAAAATTTGGGGATTTTTCACCAAGAAAGGATGCAAGTTACCACAAAATTTTACCACTATGTTAAAGTAGAATATGTCACGAAAAAACAATCTCGGAATCAGAATGATAACTAAAAGCATCCCAGAGTTATTAATGTTTAAAGTGACAGTGGTCAGATGTGCAAAAAATGGCCGGGTCCTGAGGTGTAAAATGGCTGGGTCCTTAAGGGGTTAAGCATCAATAAATCCTTTTCGGAATCGGAGAGGAAGGCGGCAACAGAGCAAAATGTCAATAGCATCTTGGATTGCCAGCCAGTCTCCCATGCCCGTACTTGCCGGGCAGCAGTCTGTGATCTGACAAGAACAGGCACATTCAGCTTAGGATAGCCGTAGACGGCTTCACACCCTGTATACTGTGGATTTAAGCATCAATAAATCATTTTCGGAATCGAAGCGGAAGGCGGCTACAGAGCAAAATGTCAACAACACCTGGGATTCCCAGCCAGTCTCCCATGCTGGTACTTAACGGGCCCTAAGCTGGGTAGCAGTCTGCGATCTGACGAGAGCAGGCGCGTTCAGCTTAGGATGGCCGTTGACAGCTTCACACTTTGTATACTGTGGATTTAAGCATCAATAAATAATTTTCGGAATCGGAGCAGAAACAGAGCAAAATGTCAACTGCACCTGGGATTCCCAGCCAGTATCCCATGCTGGTACTTACCAGGCCCGAAGCTGGGAAGCAGTCTGCGATCTGACGAGAACAGGCGCATTCAGCTTAGGATGGCCGTAGACATCTTCACACCCTGTATACTGTGCATTTAAGCATCAATAAATCCTTTTCGGAATCGGAGTGGAAGGCGGCAACAGAGCAAAATGTCAACGGCAGCCGGGATTCCCAGCCAGTGTCCCATGCCGGTACTTACCGGGCCCTAAGATCTGTACCAGTCTGCGATCTGACGAGAGCTGGCGCGTTAAGCTTAGGATGGCCGTCGACAGCTTCACACCTTGTATACTGTGGATTTAAGCATCAATAAATTATTTTCGGAATCGAATCGGAGGGCAGCAATAGAGCAAAATGTCAACGGCACCTGGGATTCCCAGCCAGTCTCCCATGCCAGTACTTACCGGGCCCTAAGCTGGGTAGCAGTCTGCGATCTGACGAGAGCAGGCGCGTTCAGCTTAGGATGGCCGTTGACAGCTTCTCGCCCTTTATACTGTGCATTTAAGCATCAATAAATCCTTTTCGGAATCGGAACGGAAGGCGGCAACAGAGCAAAATGTCAACAGCAGCCGGGATTCCCAGCCAGTGTCTCATGCCGGTACTTACCGGGCCCTAAAATCTGTACCAGTCTGCGATCTGACGAGAGCAGGCGAGTTAAGCTTAGGATGGCCGTCGACAGCTTCACACCTTGTATACTGTGGATTTAAGCATCAATAAATCCTTTTCGGAATCGGAGCGGAAGGCGGCTACAGAGCAAAATGTCAACAACACCTGGGATTCCCAGCCAGTCTCCCATGCTGGTACTTACCGGGCCTAAGCTGGGTAGCAGTCTGCGATCTGACGAGAGCAGGCGCGTTCAGCTTAGGATGGCCGTTGACAGCTTCACGCCCTTTATACTGTGCATTTAAGCATCAATAAATAATTTTCCGAATCGGAGCGGAAGGCGGCAACAGAGCAAAATGTCAACTGCACCCGGGATTCCCAGCCAGTCTCCCATGCTGGTACTTACCGGGCCCTAAGCTGGGTAGCAGTCTGCGATCTGACGAGAGCAGGCGCGTTCAGCTTAGGATGGCCGTTGACAGCTTCACACTTTGTATACTGTGGATTTAAGCATCAATAAATAATTTTCGGAATCGGAGCAGAAACAGAGCAAAATGTCAACTGCACCCGGGATTCCCAGCCAGTCTCTCATGCTGGTACTTACCAGGCCCAAAGCTGGGTAGGAGTCTGCGATCTGACGAGAACAGGCGCATTCAGCTTAGGATGGTCGTAGACAACTTCACACCCTGTATACTGTGGATTTAAGCATCAATAAATCCTTTTCGGAATCGGAGCGGAAGGCGGCAACAGAGCAAAATGTCAATGACACCTGGGATTCCCAGCCAGTCTCCCATGCTGGTACTTTCCGGGACCTAAGCTGGGTAGCAGTCTGCGATCTGACGAGAGCAGGCACGTTCAGCTTAGGATGGCCGTTGACAGCTTCTTGCCCTTTATACTGTGCATTTAAGCATCAATAAATCCTTTTCGGAATCGGAAACGGAAGGCGGCAACAGAGCAAAATGTCAACGGCAGCCGGGATTCCTAGCCAGTGTCCCATGCCGGTACTTACCGGGCCCTAAGATCTGTACCAGTCTGCGATCTGACAAGAGCAGGCGCGTTAAGCTTAGGATGGCCGTCGACAGCTTCACACCTTGTATACTGTGGATTTAAGCATCAATAAAGCAAAATGTCAACGGCACCCGGGATTCCCAGCCAGTCTCCCATGCCAGTACTTACCGGGCCCTAAGCTGGGTAGCAATCTGCGATCTGACGAGAGCAGGCGCGTTCAGCTTAGGATGGCCATTGACAGCTTCATGCTTTTTATACTGTGCATTTAAGCATCAATAAATCCTTTTCGGAATCGGAGAGGAAGGCGGCAACAGAGCAAAATGTCAATAGCACCTTGGATTGCCAGCCAGTCTCCCATGCCCGTACTTGCCGGGCAGCAGTCTGCGATCTGACAAGAACAGGCACATTCAGCTTAGGATAGCCGTAGACGGCTTCACACCCTGTATACTGTGGATTTAAGCATCAATAAATCCTTTTCGGAATCGGAGCGGAAGGCGGCAACAGAGCAAAATGTCAACTGCACCCGGGATTCCCAGCCAGTCTCCCATGCCGGTACTTACTGGGCCCTAAGCTGGGTAGCAGTCTGCGATCTGACGAAAGAAGGCGCGTTCAGCTTAGGATGGCCGTTGACAGCTTCACGCCCATTATACTGTGCATTTAAGCATCAATAAATCCTTTTCCGAATCGGAGCGGAAGGCAGCAACAGAGCAAAATGTCAACTGCACCCGGGATTCCCAGCCAGTCTCCCATGCCGGTACTTACTGGGCCCTAAGCTGGGTAGCAGTCTGCGATCTGACGAAAGAAGGCGCATTCAGCTTAGGATGGCCGTTGACATCTTCATGCCTTGTATACTATGGATTTAAGCATCAATAAATATTTTTATTAATCGGAGAGGAAGGCGGCAACAGAGCAAAATGTCAATGGCACCTTGGATTGCCAGCCAGTCTCCCATGCCGCTATCTGCCGGGCAGCAGTCTGCGATCTGACAAGAACAGGCGCATTCAGCTTAGGATAGCCGTAGACGGCTTCACACCCTGTATATTGTGGATTTAAGCATCAATAAATCCTTTTCGGAATCGAAGCAAAATGTCTACAGAGCTACAGAGCAAAATGTCAACAACACCTGAGATTCCCAGCCAGTCTCCCATGCTGGTACTTACCGGGCCCTAAGCTGGGTAGCAGTCTGCAATCTGACGAGAGCAGGCACGTTCAGCTTAGGATGGCCATTGACAGCTTCATGCTTTTTATACTGTGCATTTAAGCATCAATAAATCCTTTTCCGAATCGGAGCGTAAGGCGGCAACAGAGCAAAATGTCAACGGCAGCCGGGATTCCCAGCCAGTGTCCCATGCCGGTACTTACCGGGCCCTAAGATCTGTACCAGTCTGCGATCTGACGAGAGCAGGCGCGTTAAGCTTAGGATGGCCGTCGACAGCTTCACACCTTGTATACTGTGGATTTAAGCATCAATAAATTCTTTTCGGAATCGGTGCGGAGGGCAGCAAGAGAGCAAAATGTCAACGGCACCTGGGATTCCCAGCCAGTCTCCCATGCCAGTACTTACCGGGCCCTAAGCTGGGTAGCAGTCTGCGATCTGACAAGAGCAGGCGTGTTCAGCTTAGGATGGCCATTGACAGCTTCATGCTTTTTATACTGTGCATTTAAGCATTTTCGGAATCGGAGAGGAAGGCGGCAACAGAGCAAAATGTCAATAGTTCCTTGGATTGCCAGCCAGTCTCCCATGCCCATACTTGCCGGGCAGCAGTCTGCGATCTTACAAGAACAGGCACATTCAGCTTAGGATAGCCGTAGACGGCTTCACACCCTGTATACTGTGGATTTAAGCATCAATAAATCCTTTTCGGAATCGAAGCGGAAGGCGGCTACAGAGCAAAATGTCAACAACACCTGGGATTCCCAGCCAGTCTCCCATGCTGGTACTTACCGGGCCCTAAGCTAGGTAGCAGTCTGCGATCTGACGAGAGCAGGCGCGTTCAGCTTAGGATGGCCGTTGACAGCTTCACACTTTGTATACTGTGGATTTAAGCATCAATAAATAATTTTCGGAATCGGAGCAGAAACATAGCAAAATGTCAACGGCAGCAGGGATTCCCAGCAAGTCTTCCATGCTGGTACTTACCAGGCCCGAAAATGGGTAGCAGTCTGCGATCTGACGAGAACAGGCGCATTCAGCTTAGGATGGCCGTAGACATCTTCACACCCTGTATACTGTGGATTTAAGCATCAATAAATCTTTTTCGGACTCGGAGTGGAAGGCGGCAACAGAACAAAATGTCAACGACACCTGGGATTCCCAGCCAGTCTCCCATGCTGGTACTTACCAGGCCCTAAGCTGGGTAGCAGTCTGCGATCTGACGAGAGCAGGCGCGTTCAGCTTAGGATGGCCGTAGACATCTTTACACCCTGTATACTGTTGATTTAAGCATCAATAAATCCTTTTCGGAATCGAAGCGGAAGGCGGCTACAGAGCAAAATGTCAACAACACCTGGGATTCCCAGCCAGTCTCCCATGCTGGTACTTACCGGGCCCTAAGCTGGGTAGCAGTCTGCGATCTGACGAGAGCAGGCGCGTTCAGCTTAGGATGGCCGTTGACAGCTTCACACTTTGTATAATGTGGATTTAAGCATCAATAATAATTTTCGGAATCGGAGCAGAAACATAGCAAAATGTCAACGGCAGCCGGGATTCCAGCCAGTCTCCCATGCTGGTACTTACCAGGCCCGAAGCTGGGTAGCAGTCTGCGATCTGACGAGAACAGGCGCATTCAGCTTAGGAAGGCCGTAGACATCTTTACACCCTGTATACTGTGGATTTAAGTATCAATAAATTATTTTCGGAATCGGAGCGGAAGGCGGCAACAGAACAAAATGTCAACGACACCTGGGAATCCCAGCCAGTCTCCCATGCTGGTACTTACCAGGCCCTAAGCTGGGTAGCAGTCTGCGATCTGACGAGAGCAGGCACGTTCAGCTTAGGATGGCCGTTGACAGCTTCTCGTCCTTTATACTGTGCATTTAAGCATCAATAAATCCTTTTCGGAATCGGAACGGAAGGCGGCAACAGAGCAAAATGTCAACGGCAGCCGGGATTCCCAGCCAGTGTCTCATGCCGGTACTTACCGGGCCCTAAGATCTGTACCAGTCTGCGATCTGACGAGAGCAGGCGCGTTAAGCTTTGGATGGCCGTCGACAGCTTCACACCTTGTATACTGTGGATTTAAGCATCAATAAATTATTTTCGGAATCGGAGCGGAAGGCAGCAATAGAGCAAAATGTCAACAGCACCCGGGATTCCCAGCCAGTCTCCCATGCCAGTACTTACCGGGCCCTAAGCTGGGTAGCAGTCTGCGATCGGACAAGTGCAGGCGCGTTCAGCTTAGGATGGCCATTGACAGCTTCATGCTTTTTATACTGTGCATTTAAGCATCAATAAATCCTTTTCGGAATCGGAGAGGAAGGCGGCAACAGAGCAAAATGTCAATAGCACCTTGGATTGCCAGCCAGTCTCCCATGCCCGTACTTGCCGGGCAGCAGTCTGCGATCTGACAAGAACAGGCACATTCAGCTTAGGATAGCCGTAGACGGCTTCACACCCTGTATACTGTGGATTTAAGCATCAATAAATCCTTTTCGGAATCGGAGCGGAAGGCGGCTACAGAGCAAAATGTCAACAACACCTGGGATTCCCAGCCAGTCTCCCATGCTGGTACTTACCGGGCCTAAGCTGGGTAGCAGTCTGCGATCTGACGAGAGCAGGCGAGTTCAGCTTAGGATGGCCGTTG
The DNA here is from genome assembly GCF_029499605.1 of Hyla sarda. Taxonomy (NCBI): domain Eukaryota; kingdom Metazoa; phylum Chordata; class Amphibia; order Anura; family Hylidae; genus Hyla; species Hyla sarda. The sequence goes on from NC_079189.1 coordinate 257,607,816, forward strand.
ACAGCTTCGCGCCCTTTATACTGTGCATTTAAGCATCAATAAATAATTTTTCGAATCGGAGCGGAAGGCGGCAACAGAGCAAAATGTCAACTGCACCAGGGATTCCCAGCCAGTCTCCCATGCTGGTACTTACCGGGCCCTAAGCTGGGTAGCAGTCTGCGATCTAACGAGAGTAGGCGCGTTCAGCTTAGGATGGCCGTTGACAGCTTCACACTTTGTATACTGTGGATTTAAGCATCAATAAATAATTTTCGGAATCGGAGCAGAAACAGAGCAAAATGTCAACTGCACCCGGGATTCCCAGCCAGTCTCCCATGCTGGTACTTACCAGCCCCAAAGCTGGGTAGGAGTCTGCGATCTGTCGAGAACAGGCGCATTCAGCTTAGGATGGTCGCAGACATCTTCACACCCTGTATACTGTGGATTTAAGCATCAATAAATCCTTTTCGGAATCGGAGCGGAAGGCAGCAACAGAGCAAAATGTCAACGACACCTGGGATTCCCAGCCAGTCTCCCATGCTGGTACTTAACGGGCCCTAAGCTGGGTAGCAGTCTGCGATCTGACGAGAGCAGGCGCGTTCAGCTTAGGATGGCCGTTGACAGCTTCACACTTTGTATACTGTGGATTTAAGCATCAATAAATAATTTTCGGAATCGGAGCAAAAAGAGAGCAAAATGTCAACTGCACCCGGGATTCCCAGCCAGTATCCCATGCTGGTACTTACCAGGCCCGAAGCTGGGAAGCAGTCTGCGATCTGACAAGATCAGGCGCATTCAGCTTAGGATGGCCGTAGACATCTTCACACCCTGTATACTGTGCATTTAAGCATCAATAAATCCTTTTCGGAATCGGAGCGTAAGGCGGCAACAGAGCAAAATATCAACGACACCTGGGATTCCCAGCCAGTCTCCCATGCTGGTACTTACCGGGCCCTAAGCTGAGTAGCAGTCTGCGATCTGACGAGAGCTGGCGCGTTCAGCTTAGGATGGCCGTTGACAGCTTGTCGCCCTTTATACTGTGCATTTAAGCATCAATAAATCCTTTTCGGAATCGGAACAGAAGGCGGCAACAGAGCAAAATGTCAACGGCAGCCGGGATTCCCAGCCAGTGTCCCATGCCGGTACTTACCGGGCCCTAAGATCTGTACCAGTCTGCGATCTGACGAGAGCTGGCGCATTAAGCTTAGGATGGCCGTCGACAGCTTCACACCTTGTATACTGTGGATTTAAGCATCAATAAATTATTTTCTGAATCGTAGCGGAAGGCAGCAATAGAGCAAAATGTCAACGGCACCTGGGATTCCCAGCCAGTCTCCACTGCCAGTACTTACCGGGCCCTAAGCTGGGTAGCAGTCTGCGATCTGATGAGAGCAGGCGCGTTCAGCTTACGATGGCCATTGACAGCTTCATGCTTTTTATACTGTGCATTTAAGCATCAATAAATCCTTTTCGGAATCGGAGAGGAAGGCGGCAACAGAGCAAAATGTCAATAGCATCTTGGATTGCCAGCCAGTCTCCCATGCCCGTACTTGCCGGGCAGCAGTCTGCGATCTGACAAGAACAGGCACATTCAGCTTAGGATAGCCGTAGACGGCTTCACACCCTGTATACTGTGGATTTAAGCATCAATAAATCATTTTCGGAATCGAAGCGGAAGGCGGCTACAGAGCAAAATGTCAACAACACCTGGGATTCCCAGCCAGTCTCCCATGCTGGTACTTAACGGGCCCTAAGCTGGGTAGCAGTCTGCGATCTGACGAGAGCAGGCGCGTTCAGCTTAGGATGGCCGTTGACAGCTTCACACTTTGTATACTGTGGATTTAAGCATCAATAAATAATTTTCGGAATCGGAGCAGAAACAGAGCAAAATGTCAACTGCACCTGGGATTCCCAGCCAGTATCCCATGCTGGTACTTACCAGGCCCGAAGCTGGGAAGCAGTCTGCGATCTGACGAGAACAGGCGCATTCAGCTTAGGATGGCCGTAGACATCTTCACACCCTGTATACTGTGCATTTAAGCATCAATAAATCCTTTTCGGAATCGGAGTGGAAGGCGGCAACAGAGCAAAATGTCAACGGCAGCCGGGATTCCCAGCCAGTGTCCCATGCCGGTACTTACCGGGCCCTAAGATCTGTACCAGTCTGCGATCTGACGAGAGCTGGCGCGTTAAGCTTAGGATGGCCGTCGACAGCTTCACACCTTGTATACTGTGGATTTAAGCATCAATAAATTATTTTCGGAATCGAATCGGAGGGCAGCAATAGAGCAAAATGTCAACGGCACCTGGGATTCCCAGCCAGTCTCCCATGCCAGTACTTACCGGGCCCTAAGCTGGGTAGCAGTCTGCGATCTGACGAGAGCAGGCGCGTTCAGCTTAGGATGGCCGTTGACAGCTTCTTGCCCTTTATACTGTGCATTTAAGCATCAATAAATCCTTTTCGGAATCGGAACGGAAGGCGGCAACAGAGCAAAATGTCAACAGCAGCCGGGATTCCCAGCCAGTGTCTCATGCCGGTACTTACCGGGCCCTAAAATCTGTACCAGTCTGCGATCTGACGAGAGCAGGCGAGTTAAGCTTAGGATGGCCGTCGACAGCTTCACACCTTGTATACTGTGGATTTAAGCATCAATAAATCCTTTTCGGAATCGGAGCGGAAGGCGGCTACAGAGCAAAATGTCAACAACACCTGGGATTCCCAGCCAGTCTCCCATGCTGGTACTTACCGGGCCTAAGCTGGGTAGCAGTCTGCGATCTGACGAGAGCAGGCGCGTTCAGCTTAGGATGGCCGTTGACAGCTTCACGCCCTTTATACTGTGCATTTAAGCATCAATAAATAATTTTCCGAATCGGAGCGGAAGGCGGCAACAGAGCAAAATGTCAACTGCACCCGGGATTCCCAGCCAGTCTCCCCTGCTGGTACTTACCGGGCCCTAAGCTGGGTAGCAGTCTGCGATGTGACGAGAGCAGGCGCGTTCAGCTTAGGATGGCCGTTGACAGCTTCACACTTTGTATACTGTGGATTTAAGCATCAATAAATAATTTTCGGAATCGGAGCAGAAACAGAGCAAAATGTCAACTGCACCCGGGATTCCCAGCCAGTCTCCCATGCTGGTACTTACCAGGCCCAAAGCTGGGTAGGAGTCTGCGATCTGACGAGAACAGGCGCATTCAGCTTAGGATGGTCGTAGACAACTTCACACCCTGTATACTGTGGATTTAAGCATCAATAAATCCTTTTCGGAATCGGAGCGGAAGGCGGCAACAGAGCAAAATGTCAACGACACCTGGGATTCCCAGCCAGTCTCCCATGCTGGTACTTTCCGGGCCCTTAGCTGGGTAGCAGTCTGCGATCTGACGAGAGCAGGCACGTTCAGCTTAGGATGGCCGTTGACAGCTTCTTGCCCTTTATACTGTGCATTTAAGCATCAATAAATCCTTTTCGGAATCGGAAACGGAAGGCGGCAACAGAGCAAAATGTCAACGGCAGCCGGGATTCCCAGCCAGTGTCCCATGCCGGTACTTACCGGGCCCTAAGATCTGTACCAGTCTGCGATCTGACAAGAGCAGGCGCGTTAAGCTTAGGATGGCCGTCGACAGCTTCACACCTTGTATACTGTGGATTTAAGCATCAATAAAGCAAAATGTCAACGGCACCCGGGATTCCCAGCCAGTCTCCCATGCCAGTACTTACCGGGTCCTAAGCTGGGTAGCAATCTGCGATCTGACGAGAGCAGGCGCGTTCAGCTTAGGATGGCCATTGACAACTTCATGCATTTTATACTGTGCATTTAAGCATCAATAAATCCTTTTCGGAATCGGAGAGGAAGGCGGCAACAGAGCAAAATGTCAATAGCACCTTGGATTGCCAGCCAGTCTCCCATGCCCGTACTTGCCGGGCAGCAGTCTGCGATCTGACAAGAACAGGCACATTCAGCTTAGGATAGCCGTAGACGGCTTCACACCCTGTATACTGTGGATTTAAGCATCAATAAATCCTTTTCGGAATCGGAGCGGAAGGCAGCTACAGAGCAAAATGTCAACAACACCTGGGATTCCCAGCCAGTCTCCCATGCTGGTACTTACCGAGCCCTAAGCTGGGTAGCAGTCTGCGATCTGACGAGAGCAGGCGCGTTCAGCTTAGGATGGCCGTTGACAGCTTCACGCCCATTATACTGTGCATTTAAGCATCAATAAATCCTTTTCCGAATCGGAGCGGAAGGCGGCAACAGAGCAAAATGTCAACTGCACCCGGGATTCCCAGCCAGTCTCCCATGCCGGTACTTACTGGGCCCTAAGCTGGGTAGCAGTCTGCGATCTGACGAAAGAATGCGCATTCAGCTTAGGATGGCCGTTGACATCTTCACGCTTTGTATACTATGGATTTAAGCATCAATAAATATTTTTATTAATCGGAGAGGAAGGCGGCAACAGAGCAAAATGTCAATGGCACCTTGGATTGCCAGCCAGTCTCCCATGCCGCTATCTGCCGGGCAGCAGTCTGCGATCTGACAAGAACAGGCGCATTCAGCTTAGGATAGCCGTAGACGGCTTCACACCCTGTATATTGTGGATTTAAGCATCAATAAATCCTTTTCGGAATCGAAGCAAAATGTCTACAGAGCTACAGAGCAAAATGTCAACAACACCTGAGATTCCCAGCCAGTCTCCCATGCTGGTACTTACCGGGCCCTAAGCTGGGTAGCAGTCTGCAATCTGACGAGAGCAGGCACGTTCAGCTTAGGATGGCCATTGACAGCTTCATGCTTTTTATACTGTGCATTTAAGCATCAATAAATCCTTTTCCGAATCGGAGCGGAAGGCAACAACAGATTAAATTGTCAACTGCACCCGGGATTCCCAGCCAGTCTCCCATGCTGGTACTTACCAGGCCCTAAGCTGGGTAGCAGTCTGCGATCTGACGAGAGCAGGCGCGTTCAGCTTAGGATGGCCGTAGACATCTTCACACCCTGTATACTGTGGATTTAAGCATCAATAAATCCTTTTCGGAATCGGAGCGTAAGGCGGCAACAGAGCAAAATGTCAACGGCAGCCGGGATTCCCAGCCAGTGTCCCATGCCGGTACTTACCGGGCCCTAAGATCTGTACCAGTCTGCGATCTGACGAGAGCAGGCGCGTTAAGCTTAGGATGGCCGTCGACAGCTTCACACCTTGTATACTGTGGATTTAAGCATCAATAAATTCTTTTCGGAATCGGAGCGGAGGGCAGCAATAGAGCAAAATGTCAACGGCACCTGGGATTCCCAGCCAGTCTCCCATGCCAGTACTTACCGGGCCCTAAGCTGGGTAGCAGTCTGCGATCTGACAAGAGCAGGCGCGTTCAGCTTAGGATGGCCATTGACAGCTTCATGCTTTTTATACTGTGCATTTAAGCATTTTCGGAATCGGAGAGGAAGGCGGCAACAGAGCAAAATGTCAATAGTTCCTTGGATTGCCAGCCAGTCTCCCATGCCCGTACTTGCCGGGCAGCAGTCTGCGATCTGACAAGAACAGGCACATTCAGCTTAGGATAGCCGTAGACGGCTTCACACCCTGTATACTGTGGATTTAAGCATCAATAAATCCTTTTCGGAATCGAAGCGGAAGGCGGCTACAGAGCAAAATGTCAACAACACCTGGGATTCCCAGCCAGTCTCCCATGCTGGTACTTACCGGGCCCTAAGCTAGGTAGCAGTCTGCGATCTGACGAGAGCAGGCGCGTTCAGCTTAGGATGGCCGTTGACAGCTTCACACTTTGTATACTGTGGATTTAAGCATCAATAAATAATTTTCGGAATCTGAGCAGAAACATAGCAAAATGTCAACGGCAGCAGGGATTCCCAGCCAGTCTTCCATGCTGGTACTTACCAGGCCCGAAGATGGGTAGCAGTCTGCGATCTGACGAGAACAGGCGCATTCAGCTTAGGATGGCCGTAGACATCTTCACACCCTGTATACTGTGGATTTAAGCATCAATAAATCCTTTTCGGACTCGGAGTGGAAGGCGGCAACAGAACAAAATGTCAACGACACCTGGGATTCCCAGCCAGTCTCCCATGCTGGTACTTACCAGGCCCTAAGCTGGGTAGCAGTCTGCGATCTGACGAGAGCAGGCGCGTTTAGCTTAGGATGGCCGTAGACATCTTTACAACCTGTATACTGTTGATTTAAGCATCAATAAATCCTTTTCGGAATCGAAGCGGAAGGCGGCTACAGAGCAAAATGTCAACAACACCTGGGATTCCCAGCCAGTCTCCCATGCTGGTACTTACCGGGCCCTAAGCTGGGTAGCAGTCTGCGATCTGACGAGAGCAGGCGCGTTCAGCTTAGGATGGCCGTTGACAGCTTCACACTCTGTATACTGTGGATTTAAGCATCAATAAATAATTTTCGGAATCGGAGCAGAAACATAGCAAAATGTCAACGGCAGCCGGGATTCCAGCCAGTCTCCCATGCTGGTACTTACCAGGCCCGAAGCTGGGTAGCAGTCTGCGATCTGACGAGAACAGGCGCATTCAGCTTAGGAAGGCCGTAGACATCTTCACACCCTGTATACTGTGGATTTAAGCATCAATAAATTCTTTTCGGAATCGGAGCGGAAGGCGGCAACAGAACAAAATGTCAACGACACCTGGGATTCCCAGCCAGTCTCCCATGCTGGTACTTACCGGGCCCTAAGCTGGGTAGCAGTCTGCGATCTGACGAGAGCAGGCACGTTCAGCTTAGGATGGCCGTTGACAGCTTCTCGTCCTTTATACTGTGCATTTAAGCATCAATAAATCCTTTTCGGAATCGGAACGGAAGGCGGCAACAGAGCAAAATGTCAACGGCAGCCGGGATTCCCAGCCAGTGTCTCATGCCGGTACTTACCAGGCCCTAAGATCTGTACCAGTCTGCGATCTGACGAGAGCAGGCGCGTTAAGCTTAGGATGGCCGTCGACAGCTTCACACCTTGTATACTGTGGATTTAAGCATCAATAAATTATTTTCGGAATCGGAGCGGAAGGCAGCAATAGAGCAAAATGTCAACAGCACCCGGGATTCCCAGCCAGTCTCCCATGCCAGTACTTACCGGGCCCTAAGCTGGGTAGCAGTCTGCGATCGGACAAGTGCAGGCGCGTTCAGCTTAGGATGGCCATTGACAGCTTAATGCTTTTTATACTGTGCATTTAAGCATCAATAAATCCTTTTCGGAATCGGAGAGGAAGGCGGCAACAGAGCAAAATGTCAATAGCACCTTGGATTGCCAGCCAGCCAGTCTCCCATGCCCGTACTTGCCGGGCAGCAGTCTGCGATCTGACAAGAACAGGCACATTCAGCTTAGGATAGCCGTAGACGGCTTCACACCCTGTATACTGTGGATTTAAGCATCAATAAATCCTTTTCGGAATCGGAGCGGAAGGCGGCTACAGAGCAAAATGTCAACAACACCTGGGATTCCCAGCCAGTCTCCCATGCTGGTACTTACCGGGCCTAGGCTGGGTAGCAGTCTGCGATCTGACGAGAGCAGGCGAGTTCAGCTTAGGATGGCCGTTGACAGCTTCGCGCCCTTTATACTGTGCATTTAAGCATCAATAAATAATTTTCCGAATCGGAGCGGAAGGCGGCAACAGAGCAAAATGTCAACTGCACCAGGGATTCCCAGTCAGTCTCCCATGCTGGTACTTACCGGGCCCTAAGCTGGGTAGCAGTCTGCGATCTAACGAGAGCAGGCGCGTTCAGCTTAGGATGGCCGTTGACAGCTTCACACTTTGTATACTGTGGATTTAAGCATCAATAAATAATTTTCGGAATCGGAGCAGAAACAGAGCAAAATGTCAACTGCACCCGGGATTCCCAGCCAGTCTCCCATGCTGGTACTTACCAGCCCCAAAGCTGGGTAGGAGTCTGCGATCTGTCGAGAACAGGCGCATTCAGCTTAGGATGGTCGCAGACATCTTCACACCCTGTATACTGTGGATTTAAGCATCAATAAATCCTTTTCGGAATCGGAGCTGAAGGCAGCAACAGAGCAAAATGTCAACGACACCTGGGATTCCCGGCCAGTCTCCCATGCTGGTACTTTCCGGGCCCTAAGCTGGGTAGCAGTCTGCGATCTGACGAGAGCAGGCACGTTCAGCTTAGGATGGCCGTTGACAGCTTCTCGCCCTTTATACTGTGCATTTAAGCATCAATAAATCCTTTTCGGAATCGGAGCGGAAGGCAACAATAGAGCAAAATGTCAACAGCACCCGGGATTCCAAGCCAGTCTCCCATGCCAGTACTTACCGGGCCCTAAGCTGGGTAGCAGTCTGCGATCGGACAAGTGCAGGCGCATTCAGCTTAGGATGGCCATTGACAGCTTCATGCTTTTTATACTGTGCATTTAAGCATCAATAAATCCTTTTCGGAATCGGAGAGGAAGGCGGCAACAGAGCAAAATGTCAATAGCACCTTGGATTGCCAGCCAGTCTCCCATGCCCGTATTTGTCGGGCAGCAGTCTGCGATCTGACAAGAACAGGCACATTCAGCTTAGGATAGCCGTAGACGGCTTCACACCCTGTATACTGTGGATTTAAGCATCAATAAATCCTTTTCGGAATCGGAGCGGAAGGCAGCTACAGAGCAAAATGTCAACAACACCTGGGATTCCCAGCCAGTCTCCCATGCTGGTACTTACCGGGCCTAAGATGGGTAGCAGTCTGCGATCTGACGAGAGCAGGCGCGTTCAGCTTAGGATGGCCGTTGACAGCTTCACGCCCTTTATACTGTGCATTTAAGCATCAATAAATAATTTTCCGAATCGGAGCGGAAGGCGGCAACAGAGCAAAATGTCAACTGCACCCGGGATTCCCAGCCAGTCTCCCATGCTGGTACTTACCGGGCCCTAAGCTGGGTAGCAGTCTGCGATCTGACGAGAGCAGGCGCGTTCAGATTAGGATGGCCGTTGACAGCTTCACACTTTGTATACTGTGGATTTAAGCATCAATAAATAATTTTCGGAATTGGAGCAGAAACAGAGCAAAATGTCAACTGCACCCGGGATTCCCAGCCAGTCTCCCATGCTGGTACTTACCAGGCCCGAAGCTGGGTATGAGTCTGCGATCTGACGAGAACAGGCGCATTCAGCTTAGGATGGTCGTAGACATCTTCACACCCTGTATACTGTGGATTTAAGCATCAATAAATCCTTTTCGGAATCGGAGCGGAAGGCGGCAACAGATCAAAATGTCAACTGCACCCGGGATTCCCAGCCAGTCTCCCATGCTGGTACTTACCGGGCCCTAAGATCTGTACCAGTCTGCGATCTGACGAGAGCAGGCACGTTCAGCTTAGGATGGCTGTTGACAGCTTCACACTTTGTATACTGTGGATTTAAGCATCAATAAATAATTTTCGAAATCGGAGCAAAATGTCAACTGCACTCGGGATTCCCAGCCAGTCTCCCACGCTGATACTTACCAGGCCCGAAGCTGGGTAGCAGTCTGCGATCTGACGAGAACAAGCGTATTCAGCTTAGGATGGCCGTAGACATCTTCACACCCTGTATACTGTGGATTTAAGCATCAATAAATCCTTTTCGGAATCGGAGCAAAATGTCTACAGAGCTACAGAGCAAAATGTCAACAACACCTGAGATTCTCATCCAGTCTCCAATGCCAGTACTTACCGGGCCCTAAGCTGGGTAGCAGTCTGCGAACTGACGAGAGCAGGCGCGTTCAGCTTAGGATGGCCATTGACAGCTTCATGCTTTTTATACTGTGCATTTAAGCATCAATAAATCCTTTTCGGAATCGGAACGGAAGGCGGCAACAGAGCAAAATGTCAACTGCACCCGGGATTCCCAGCCAGTCTCCCATGATGGTACTTACTGGGCCCTAAGCTTGGTAGCAATCTGCGATCTGACGAGAGCAGGCACGTTCAACTTAGGATGGCCGTTGACATCTTCACGCTTTGTATATTGTGGATTTAAGCATCAATAAATTATTTTCGGAATCGGAGCGGAAGGCAGCAATAGAGCAAAATGTCAACAGCACCCGGGATTCCCAGCCAGTCTCCCGTGCCAGTACTTACCGGGCCCTAAGCTGGGTAGCAGTCTGCGATCTGACGAGAGCAGGCGCGTTCAGCTTAGGATGGCCGTTAACAGCTTCACGCTCTTTATACTCTGCATTTAAGCATCATTAAATACTTCTCCGAATCGGAGCGGAAGGCGGCAACAGATCAAAATGTCAATAGCACCTTGGATTGCCAGCCAGTCTCCCATGCCCGTACTTGCCGGGCAGCAGTCTGCGATCTGACAAGAACAGGCGCATTCAGCTTAGGATAGCCGTAGACGGCTTCACACCCTGTATATTGTGGATTTAGGCATCAATAAATCCTTTTCGGAATCGAAGCAAAATGTCTACAGAGCTACAGAGCAAAATGTCAACAACACCTGAGATTCCCAGCCAGTCTCCCATGCTGGTACTTACCGGGCCCTAAGCTGGGTAGCAGTCTGCGATCTGACGAGAGCAGGCACGTTCAGCTTAGGATGGCCGTTAACAGCTTCACGCTCTTTATACTGTGCATTTAAGCATCATTAAATCCTTTTCCGAATCGGAGCGGAAGGCGGCAACAGATTGAAATGTCAACTGCACCCGGGATTCCCAGCCAGTCTCCCATGCTGGTACTTACCAGGCCCTAAGCTGGGTAGCAGTCTGCGATCTGATGAGAGCAGGCGCGTTCAGCTTATGATGGCCGTTGACAGCTTCACACTTTGTATACTGTGCATTTAAGCATCAATAAATCCTTTTCGGAATCGGAACGGAAGGCGGCAACAGAGCAAAATGTCAACGGCAGCCGGGATTCCCAGCCAGTGTCCCATGCCAGTACTTACCGGGCCCTAAGATCTGTACCAGTCTGCGATCTGACGAGAGCAGGCGCGTTAAGCTTAGGATGGCCGTCGACAGCTTCACACCTTGTATACTGTGGATTTAAGCATCAATAAATTATTTTCGGAATCAGAGCGGAAGGCAGCAATAGAGCAAAATGTCCACGGCACCTGGGATTCCCAGCTAGTCTCCCATGCCAGTACTTACCGGGCCCTAAGCTGGGTAGCAGTCTGCGATCTGACGAGAGCAGGCGCGTTCAGCTTAGGATGGCCATTGACAGCTTCATGCTTTTTATACTGTGCATTTAAGCATCAATAAATCCTTTTCGGAATCGGAGAGGAAGGTGGCAACAGAGCAAAATGTCAATAGCACCTTGGATTGCCAGCCAGTCTCCCATGCCTGTACTTGCCGGGCAGCAGTCTGCGATCTGACAAGAACAGGCACATTCAGCTTAGGATAGCCGTAGACGGCTTCACACCCTGTATACTGTGGATTTAAGCATCAATAAATCCTTTTCGGAATCGAAGCGGAAGGCGGCTACAGAGCAAAATGTCAACAACACCTGGGATTCCCAGCCAGTCTCCCATGCTGGTACTTACCGGGCCCTAAGCTGGGTAGCAATCTGCGATCTGACGAGACCAGGCGCGTTCAGCTTAGGATGGCGGTTGACAGCTTCACACTTTGTATACTGTGCATTTAAGCATCAATAAATCCTTTTCGGAATCGGAACGGAAGGCGGCAACAGAGCAAAATGTCAACAGCAGCCAGGATTCCCAGCCAGTGTCCCATCCCGGTACTTACCAGGCCCTAAGATCTGTACCAGTCTGCGATCTGACGAGAGCAGGCGCGTTAAGCTTAGGATGGCTGTTGACAGCTTCACACCTTGTATACTGTGGATTTAAGCATCAATAAATTCTTTTCGGAATCGGAGCAATAGAGCGAAATGTCAACGGCAACCGGGATTCTCAGCCAGTCTCCCATGCCAGTACTTACCAGGCCCTAAGCTGGGTAGCAGACTGCGATCTGACGATTGCAGGCGCGTTCAGCTTAGGATGGCCATTGACAGCTTCATGCTTTTTATACTGTGCATTTAAGCATCAATAAATCCTTTTCGGAATCAGAGAGGAAGGCGGCAACAGAGCAAAATGTCAATAGCACCTTGGATTGCCAGCCAGTCTCCCATGCCCGTACTTGCCGGGCAGCAGTCTGCGATCTGACAAGAACAGGCACATTCAGCTTAGGATAGCCGTAGACGGCTTCACACCCTGTATACTGTGGATTTAAGCATCAATAAATCCTTTTCGGAATCGAAGCGGAAGGAGGCTACAGAGCAAAATGTCAACAACACCTGGGATTCCCAGCCAGTCTCCCATGCTGGTACTTACCGGGCCCTAAGCTGGGTAGCAGTCTGCGATCTGACGAGAGCAGGCGCGTTCAGCTTAGGATGGCCGTTGACAGCTTCACGCCCTGTATACTGTGGATTTAAGCATCAATAAATCCTTTTCCGAATCGGAGCGGAAGGCGGCAACAGATTAAAATGTCAACTGCACCCGGGATTCCCAGCCAGTCTCCCATGCTGGTACTTACCAGGCCCTAAGCTGGGTATCAGTTTGCAATCTGACGAGAGCAGGCGCGTTCAGCTTAGGATGGCCGTTGACAGCTTCACACTTTGTATACTGTGCATTTAAGCATCAATAAATCCTTTTCGGAATCGGAAACGGAAACGGAAGGCGGCAACAGAGCAAAATGTCAACGGCAGCCGGGATTCCCAGCCAGTGTCCCATGCCGATACTTACCGGGCCCTAAGATCTGTACCAGTCTGTGATCTGACAAGAGCAGGCGCGTTAAGCTTAGGATGGCCGTCGACAGCTTCACACCTTGTATACTGTGGATTTAAGCATCAATAAATTCTTTTCGGAATCGGAGCGGAAGGCAGCAATAGAGCGAAATGTCAACGGCACCCGGGATTCCCAGCCAGTCTCCCATGCCAGTACTTACCGGGACCTAAGCTGGGTAGCAGTCTGTGATCTGACGAGAGCAGGCGCGTTCAGCTCAGGATGGCCATTGACAGCTTCATCCTTTTTATACTGTGCATTTAAGCATCAATAAATCCTTTTCGGAATCGGTGAGGAAGGCGGCAACAGAGCAAAATGTCAATAGCACCTTGGATTGCCAGCCAGTCTCCCATGCCCGCACTTGCCGGGCAGCAGTCTGCGATCTGACAAGAACAGGCACATTCAGCTTAGGATAGCCGTAGACTGCTTCACACCCTGTATACTGTGGATTTAAGCATCAATAAAGCCTTTTCGGAATCGGAGCGGAAGGCGGCTACAGAGCAAAATGTCAACAACACCTGGGATTCCCAGCCAGTCTCCCATGCTGGTACTTACCGGGCCCTAAGCTGGGTAGCAGTCTGCGATCTGACGAGAGCAGGAACGTTCAGCTTAGGATGGCCGTTAACAGCTTCACGCTCTTTATACTGTGCATTTAAGCATCATTAAATCCTTTTCCAAATCGGAGCGGAAGGCGGCAACAGATTGAAATGTCAACTGCACCCGGGATTCCAAGCCAGTCTCCCATGCTGGTACTTACCAGGCCCTAAGCTGGGTAGCAGTCTGCGATCTGATGAGAGCAGGCGCGTTCAGCTTATGATGGCCGTTGACAGCTTCACACTTTGTATACTGTGCATTTAAGCATCAATAAATCCTTTTCGGAATCGGAACGGAAGGCGGCAACAGAGCAAAATGTCAACGGCAGCCGGGATTCCCAGTCAGTGTCCCATGCCAGTACTTACCGGGCCCTAAGATCTGTACCAGTCTGCGATCTGCCGAGAGCAGGCGCGTTAAGCTTAGGATGGCCGTCGACAGCTTCACACCTTGTATACTGTGGATTTAAGCATCAATAAATTATTTTCGGAATCGGAGCGGAAGGCAGCAATAGAGCAAAATGTCCACGGCACCTGGGATTCCCAGCTAGTCTCCCATGCCAGTACTTACCGGGCCCTAAGCTGGGTAGCAGTCTGCGATCTGACGAGAGCAGGCGCGTTCAGCTTAGGATGGCCATTGACAGCTTCATGCTTTTTATACTGTGCATTTAAGCATCAATAAATCCTTTTCGGAATCGGAGAGGAAGGCGGCAACAGAGCAAAATGTCAATAGCACCTTGGATTGCCAGCCAGTCTCCCATGCCCGTACTTGCCGGGCAGCAGTCTGCGATCTGACAAGAACAGGCACATTCAGCTTAGGATAGCTGTAGACTGCTTCACACCCTGTATACTGTGGATTTAAGCATCAATAAAGCCTTTTTGGAATCGGAGCGGAAGGCGGCTACAGAGCAAAATGTCAACAACACCTGGGATTCCCAGCCAGTCTCCCATGCTGGTAATTAGCAGGCCCTAAGCTGGGTAGCAGTCTGCGATCTGACGAGAGCAGGCGCGTTCAGCTTAGGATGGTCGCAGACATCTTCACACCCTGTATACTGTGGATTTAAGCATCAATAAATCCTTTTCCGAATTGGAGCGGAAGGCGGCAACAGATTAAAATGTCAACTGCACCCGGGATTCCCAGCCAGTCTCCCATGCTGGTACTTACCAGGCCCTAAGCTGGGTAGCAGTCTGCAATCTGACGAGAGCAGGCGCGTTCAGCTTAGGATGGCCGTTGACAGCTTCACACTTTGTATACTGTGCATTTAAGCATCAATAAATCCTTTTCGGAATCAGAACGGAGGGCGGCAACAGAGCAAAATGTCAACGGCAGCCGGGATTCCCAGCCAGTGTCCCATGCCGGTACTTACCGGGCCCTAAGATCTGTACCAGTCTGCGATCTGACGAGAGCAGGCGCGTTAAGCTTAGGATGGCCGTCGACAGCTTCACACCTTGTATACTGTGGATTTAAGCATCAATAAATTCTTTTCGGAATCGGAGCGGAAGGCAGCAATAGAGCAAAATGTCAACGGCACCCGGGATTCCCAGCCAGTCTCCCATGCCAGTACTTACCGGGCCCTAAGCTGGGTAGCCGTCTGCGATCTGACGATAGCAGGCACGTTCAGCTTAGGATGGCCATTGACAGCTTCATGCTTTTTATACTGTGCATTTAAGCATCAATAAATCCTTTTCGGAATCGGAACGGAAGGCGGCAACAGAGCAAAATGTCAACTGCACACGGGATTCCCAGCCACTCTCCCATGCCGGTAGTTACTGGGCCCTAAGCTGGGTAGCAGTCTGCGATCTGACGAGAGCAGGCGCGTTCAGCTTAGGATGGCCGTTGACAGCTTCACACTTTGTATACTGTGGATTTAAGCATCAATAAATAATTTTCGGAATCGGAGCAAAATGTCAACTGCACCCAGGATTCCAGCCAGTCTCCCATGCTGGTACTTACAAGGCCCTAAGCTGGATAGCAGTCTGCGATCTGACGAGAGCAGGCGAAATCAGCTTAGGATGGCCGTTGATAGCTTCTCGCCCTTTATACTGTGCATTTAAGCATCAATAAATCCTTTTCGGAATCGGAACGGAAGGCGGCAACAGAGCAAAATGTCAACGGCAGCCGGGATTCCCAGCCAGTGTCCCATGCCGGTACTTACCGGGCCCTAAGATCTGTACCAGTCTGCGATCTGACGAGAGCAGGCGCGTTAAGCTTAGGATGGCCGTCGACAGCTTCACACCTTGTATACTGTGGATTTAAGCATCAATAAATTATTTTCGGAATCGGAGCGGAAGGCAGCAATAGAGCAAAATGTCAACGGCACTCGGGATTCCCAGCCAGTCTCCCATGCCAGTACTTACCGGGCCCTAAGCTGGGTAGCAGTCTGCGATCTGATGAGAGCAAGCGCATTCAGCTTAGGACGGTCATTGACAGCTTCATGCTTTTTATACTGTGCATTTAAGCATCAATAAATCCTTTTCGGAATCGTAGAGGAAGGCGGCAACAGAGCAAAATGTCAATAGCACCTTGGATTGCCAGCCAGTCTCCCATGCCCGTACTTGCCGGGCAGCAGTCTGCGATCTGACAAGAACAGGCACATTCAGCTTAGGATAGCCGTAGACGGCTTCACACCCTGTATACTGTGGATTTAAGCATCAATAAATCCTTTTCGGAATCGGAGCGGAAGGCGGCAACAAAGCAAAATGTCAACTGCACCCGGGATTCCCAGCAAGTCTCCCATGCCGGTACTTACTGGGCCCTAAGCTGGGTAGCAGTCTGCGATCTGACGAGAGCAGACGCGTTCAGCTTAGGATGGCAGTTGACAGCTTCACGCCCTTTATATTGTGGATTTAAGCATCAATAAATAATTTTCCGAATCGAAGCGGAAGTCGGCAACAGATTAAAATGTCAACTGCACCCTGGATTCCCAGCCAGTCTCCCATGCTGGTACTTACCAGGCCCTAAGCTGGGTATCAGTCTGCGATCTGACGAGAGCAGGCGCGTTCAGCTTAGGATGGCCGTTGACAGCTTCATGATTTTTATACTGTGCATTTAAGCATCAATAAATCCTTTTCGGAATCGGAACGGAAGGCGGCAACAGAGCAAAATGTCAACTGCACCCGGGATTCCCAGCCAGTCTCCCATGCCGGTACTTACTGGGCCCAAAGCTGGGTAGCAGTCTGCGATCTGACGAGAGCAGGCGCGTTCAGCTTAGGATGGCCGTTGACATCTTCACGCCTTGTATATTGTGAATTTAAGCATCAATAAATATTTTTATTAATCGGAGAGGAAGGCGGCAACAGAGCAAAATGTCAATGGCACCTTGGATTGCCAGCCAGTCTCCCATGCCGGTATCTGCCGGGCAGTAGTCTGCGATCTGAGGATAGCAGGAACGTTCAGGCTTAGGATGGCCGTTGACAGCTTCACACCCTGTGTATTGTGGATTTAAGCATCAATAAATCCTTTTCCGAATCGGAGCGGAAGGCGGCAACAGATTAAAATGTCAACTGCACCTGGGATTCCCAGCCAGTCTCCCATGCTGGTACTTACCAGGCCCTAAGCTGGGTAGCAGTCTGCGATCTGACAAGAGCAGGCGCGTTCAGCTTAGGATGGCCGTTGACAGCTTCACACTTTGTATACTGTGGATACTGTGGATACTGTGGATACTGTGGATACTGTGGATACTGTGGATTTAAGCATCAATAAACAATTTTCGGAATCGGAGCAGAAACAGAGCAGAATGGCAACTGCACCCGGGATTCCCAGCCAGTCTCCCATGCTGGTACTTACCAGGCCCGAAGCTGGGTAGCAGTCTGCGATCTGACGAGAACAGGCGCATTCAGCTTAGGATGGCCATAGACATCTTCACACCCTGTATACTGTGGATTTAAGCATCAATAAATCCTTTTCGGAATCGGAGCGTAAGGCGGCAACAGAGCAATATGTCAACGACACCTGGGATTCCCAGCCAGTCTCCCATGCTGGTACTTACCAGGCCCTAAGCTGGGTATCAGTCTGCCATCTGACGAGAGCAGGCGCGTTCAGCTTAGGATGGCCGTTGACAGCTTCACGCCCTTTATATTGTGGATTTAAGCATCAATAAATAATTTTCCGAATCGAAGCGGAAGACGGCAACAGATTAAAATGTCAACTGCACCCGGGATTCCCAGCCAGTCTCCCATGCTGGTACTTACCAGGCCCTAAGCTGGGTAACAGTCTGCGATCTGACGAGAGCAGGCGCGTTCAGCTTAGGATGGCCGTTGACAGCTTCACGCTTTGTATACTGTGCATTTAAGCATCAATAAATCCTTTTCGGAATCGGAACGGAAGGCGGCAACAGAGCAAAATGTCAACGACACCTGGGATTCCCAGCCAGTCTCCCATGCTGGTACTTACCGGGCCCTAAGCTGGGTAGCAGTCTGCGATCTGACGAGAGCAGGCGCGTTCAGCTTAGGATGGCCATAGACATCTTCACACCCTGTATACTGTGGATTTAAGCATCAATAAATCATTTTCGGAATCGGAGCGTAAGGCGGCAACAGAGCAAAATGTCAACGACACCTGGGATTCCCAGCCAGTCTCCCATGCTGGTACTTACCAGGCCCTAAGCTGGGTATCAGTCTGCGATCTGACGAGAGCAGGCGCGTTCAGCTTAGGATGGCCGTTGACAGCTTCTCGCCCTTTATATTGTGGATTTAAGCATCAATAAATAATTTTCCGAATCGAAGCGGAAGGCGGCAACAGATTAAAATGTCAACTGCACCCGGGATTCCCAGCCAGTCTCCCATGCTGGTACTTACCAGGCCCTAAGCTGGGTAGCAGTCTGCGATCTGACGAGAGGAGGCGCGTTCAGCTTAGGATGGCCGTTGACAGCTTCACACTTTGTATACTGTGCATTTAAGCATCAATAAATCCTTTTCGGAATCGGAACAGAAGGCGGCAACAGAGCAAAATGGCAACGACACCTGGGATTCCCAGCCAGTCTCCCATGCTGGTACTTACCGGGCCCTAAGCTGGGTAGCAGTCTGCGATCTGACGAGAGCAGGCGCATTCAGCTTAGGATGGCCGTTGACAGCTTCTTGATTTTTATATTGTGCATTTAAGCATCAATATATCCTTTTCGGAATCGGAACGGAAGGCGGCAACAGAGCAAAATGTCAACTGCACCTGGGATTCCCAGCCAATCTCCCATGCTGGTACTTACCGGGCCCTAAGCTGGGTAGCAGTCTGCGATCTGACGAGAGCAGGCGCGTTCTGCTTAGGATGGCTGTTGACAGCTTCTCGCCCTTTATACTGTGCATTTAGGCATCAATAAATCCTTTTCGGAATCGGAACGGAAGGCGGCAACAGAGCAAAATGTCAACGGCAGCCGGGATTCCCAGCCAGTCTCCCATGCTGGTACTTACCAGGCCCTAAGCTGGGTATCAGTCTGCGATCTGTCGAGAGCAGGCGCGTTCAGCTTAGGATGGCCGTTGACAGCTTCACGCTTTGTATACTGTGCATTTAAGCATCAATAAATCCTTTTCGGAATCGGAACCGGAACGGAAGGCGGCAACAGAGCAAAATGTCAACGGCAGCCGGGATTCCCAGCCAGTGTCCCATGCCGGTACTTACCGGGCCCTAAGATCTGTACCAGTCTGCGATCTGACGAGAGCAGGCTCGTTCAGCTTAGGATGGCCGTTGACATCTTCACGCCTTGTATATTGTGAATTTAAGCATCAATAAATATTTTTATTAATCGGAGAGGAAGGCGGCAACAGAGCAAAATGTCAATGGCACTTTGGATTGCCAGACAGTCTTCCATGCCGGTAACTGCCGGGCAGTAGTCTGCGATCTGAGGAGAGCAGGCACGTTCAGGCTTAGGATGGCCGTTGACAGCTTCACACCCTGTGTATTGTGGATTTAAGCATCAATAAATCCTTTTCCGAATCGGAGCGGAAGGCGGCAACATATTAAAATGTCAACTGCACCTGGTATTCCCAGCCAGTCTCCCATGCTGGTACTTACCAGGCCCTAAGCTGGGTAGCAGTCTGCAATCTGACGAGAGCAGGCGCGTTCAGCTTAGGATGGCCGTTGACAGCTTCACACTTTGTATACTGTGGATTTAAGCATCAATAAACAATTTTCGGAATCGGAGCAGAAACAGAGCAAAATGGCAACTGCACCCGGGATTCCCAGCCAGTCTCCCATGCTGGAACTTACCAGGCCCTAAGCTGGGTATCAGTCTGCGATCTGTCGAGAGCAGGCGCGTTCAGCTTAGGATGGCCGTTGACAGCTTCACACTTTGTATACTGTGCATTTAAGCATCAATAAATCCTTTTCGGAATCGGAAACGGAAGGCGGCAACAGAGCAAAATGTCAACGGCAGCCGGGATTCCCAGCCAGTGTCCCATGCCGGTACTTACCGGGCCCTAAGATCTGTACCAGTCTGCGATCTGACGAGAGCAGGCGCGTTAAGCTTAGGATGGCCGTCGACAGCTTCACACCTTGTATACTGTGGATTTAAGCATCAATAAATTCTTTTCGGAATCGGAGCAGAAGGCAGCAATAGAGCAAAATGTCAACGGCAACCGGGATTCCCAACCAGTCTCCACCGGCGCCCTAAGCTAGAGCAGTCTGCGATCTGACGAGAGCAGGCGCGTTCAGCTTAGGATGGCCATTGAAAGCTTCATGCTTTTTATACTGTGCATTTAAGCATCAATAAATCCTTTTCGGAATCGGAGCGGAAGGCGGCAACAGATTAAAATGTCAACTGCACCCGGGATTCCCAGCCAGTCTCCCATGCTGGTACTTACTGTGCCCTTAGCTGGGTAGCAGTCTGTGATCTGACGAGAGCAGGCGCGTTCAGCTTAGGATGGCCATTGACAGCTTCATGCTTTTTATACTGTGCATTTAAGCATCAATAAATCCTTTTCGGAATCGGAACAGAAGGCGGCAACAGAGCATAATGTCAAGTGCACCCGGGACTCCCAGCCAGTCTCCCATGCTGGTACTTACCAGGCCCTAAGCTGGGTAGCAGTCTGCGATCTGACGAGAGCAGGCGCGTTTAGCTTAGGATGGCCGTAGACATCTTTACAACCTGTATACTGTTGATTTAAGCATCAATAAATCCTTTTCGGAATCGAAGCGGAAGGCGGCTACAGAGCAAAATGTCAACAACACCTGGGATTCCCAGCCAGTCTCCCATGCTGGTACTTACCGGGCCCTAAGCTGGGTAGCAGTCTGCGATCTGACGAGAGCAGGCGCGTTCAGCTTAGGATGGCCGTTGACAGCTTCACACTCTGTATACTGTGGATTTAAGCATCAATAAATAATTTTCGGAATCGGAGCAGAAACATAGCAAAATGTCAACGGCAGCCGGGATTCCAGCCAGTCTCCCATGCTGGTACTTACCAGGCCCGAAGCTGGGTAGCAGTCTGCGATCTGACGAGAACAGGCGCATTCAGCTTAGGAAGGCCGTAGACATCTTCACACCCTGTATACTGTGGATTTAAGCATCAATAAATTCTTTTCGGAATCGGAGCGGAAGGCGGCAACAGAACAAAATGTCAACGACACCTGGGATTCCCAGCCAGTCTCCCATGCTGGTACTTACCGGGCCCTAAGCTGGGTAGCAGTCTGCGATCTGACGAGAGCAGGCACGTTCAGCTTAGGATGGCCGTTGACAGCTTCTCGTCCTTTATACTGTGCATTTAAGCATCAATAAATCCTTTTCGGAATCGGAACGGAAGGCGGCAACAGAGCAAAATGTCAACGGCAGCCGGGATTCCCAGCCAGTGTCTCATGCCGGTACTTACCAGGCCCTAAGATCTGTACCAGTCTGCGATCTGACGAGAGCAGGCGCGTTAAGCTTAGGATGGCCGTCGACAGCTTCACACCTTGTATACTGTGGATTTAAGCATCAATAAATTATTTTCGGAATCGGAGCGGAAGGCAGCAATAGAGCAAAATGTCAACAGCACCCGGGATTCCCAGCCAGTCTCCCATGCCAGTACTTACCGGGCCCTAAGCTGGGTAGCAGTCTGCGATCGGACAAGTGCAGGCGCGTTCAGCTTAGGATGGCCATTGACAGCTTAATGCTTTTTATACTGTGCATTTAAGCATCAATAAATCCTTTTCGGAATCGGAGAGGAAGGCGGCAACAGAGCAAAATGTCAATAGCACCTTGGATTGCCAGCCAGCCAGTCTCCCATGCCCGTACTTGCCGGGCAGCAGTCTGCGATCTGACAAGAACAGGCACATTCAGCTTAGGATAGCCGTAGACGGCTTCACACCCTGTATACTGTGGATTTAAGCATCAATAAATCCTTTTCGGAATCGGAGCGGAAGGCGGCTACAGAGCAAAATGTCAACAACACCTGGGATTCCCAGCCAGTCTCCCATGCTGGTACTTACCGGGCCTAGGCTGGGTAGCAGTCTGCGATCTGACGAGAGCAGGCGAGTTCAGCTTAGGATGGCCGTTGACAGCTTCGCGCCCTTTATACTGTGCATTTAAGCATCAATAAATAATTTTCCGAATCGGAGCGGAAGGCGGCAACAGAGAAAAATGTCAACTGCACCAGGGATTCCCAGTCAGTCTCCCATGCTGGTACTTACCGGGCCCTAAGCTGGGTAGCAGTCTGCGATCTAACGAGAGCAGGCGCGTTCAGCTTAGGATGGCCGTTGACAGCTTCACACTTTGTATACTGTGGATTTAAGCATCAATAAATAATTTTCGGAATCGGAGCAGAAACAGAGCAAAATGTCAACTGCACCCGGGATTCCCAGCCAGTCTCCCATGCTGGTACTTACCAGCCCCAAAGCTGGGTAGGAGTCTGCGATCTGTCGAGAACAGGCGCATTCAGCTTAGGATGGTCGCAGACATCTTCACACCCTGTATACTGTGGATTTAAGCATCAATAAATCCTTTTCGGAATCGGAGCGGAAGGCAGCAACAGAGCAAAATGTCAACGACACCTGGGATTCCCGGCCAGTCTCCCATGCTGGTACTTTCCGGGCCCTAAGCTGGGTAGCAGTCTGCGATCTGACGAGAGCAGGCACGTTCAGCTTAGGATGGCCGTTGACAGCTTCTCGCCCTTTATACTGTGCATTTAAGCATCAATAAATCCTTTTCGGAATCGGAGCGGAAGGCAACAATAGAGCAAAATGTCAACAGCACCCGGGATTCCAAGCCAGTCTCCCATGCCAGTACTTACCGGGCCCTAAGCTGGGTAGCAGTCTGCGATCGGACAAGTGCAGGCGCATTCAGCTTAGGATGGCCATTGACAGCTTCATGCTTTTTATACTGTGCATTTAAGCATCAATAAATCCTTTTCGGAATCGGAGAGGAAGGCGGCAACAGAGCAAAATGTCAATAGCACCTTGGATTGCCAGCCAGTCTCCCATGCCCGTATTTGTCGGGCAGCAGTCTGCGATCTGACAAGAACAGGCACATTCAGCTTAGGATAGCCGTAGACGGCTTCACACCCTGTATACTGTGGATTTAAGCATCAATAAATCCTTTTCGGAATCGGAGCGGAAGGCAGCTACAGAGCAAAATGTCAACAACACCTGGGATTCCCAGCCAGTCTCCCATGCTGGTACTTACCGGGCCTAAGATGGGTAGCAGTCTGCGATCTGACGAGAGCAGGCGCGTTCAGCTTAGGATGGCCGTTGACAGCTTCACGCCCTTTATACTGTGCATTTAAGCATCAATAAATAATTTTCCGAATCGGAGCGGAAGGCGGCAACAGAGCAAAATGTCAACTGCACCCGGGATTCCCAGCCAGTCTCCCATGCTGGTACTTACCGGGCCCTAAGCTGGGTAGCAGTCTGCGATCTGACGAGAGCAGGCGCGTTCAGATTAGGATGGCCGTTGACAGCTTCACACTTTGTATACTGTGGATTTAAGCATCAATAAATAATTTTCGGAATTGGAGCAGAAACAGAGCAAAATGTCAACTGCACCCGGGATTCCCAGCCAGTCTCCCATGCTGGTACTTACCAGGCCCGAAGCTGGGTATGAGTCTGCGATCTGACGAGAACAGGCGCATTCAGCTTAGGATGGTCGTAGACATCTTCACACCCTGTATACTGTGGATTTAAGCATCAATAAATCCTTTTCGGAATCGGAGCGGAAGGCGGCAACAGATCAAAATGTCAACTGCACCCGGGATTCCCAGCCAGTCTCCCATGCTGGTACTTACCGGGCCCTAAGATCTGTACCAGTCTGCGATCTGACGAGAGCAGGCACGTTCAGCTTAGGATGGCTGTTGACAGCTTCACACTTTGTATACTGTGGATTTAAGCATCAATAAATAATTTTCGAAATCGGAGCAAAATGTCAACTGCACTCGGGATTCCCAGCCAGTCTCCCACGCTGATACTTACCAGGCCCGAAGCTGGGTAGCAGTCTGCGATCTGACGAGAACAAGCGTATTCAGCTTAGGATGGCCGTAGACATCTTCACACCCTGTATACTGTGGATTTAAGCATCAATAAATCCTTTTCGGAATCGGAGCAAAATGTCTACAGAGCTACAGAGCAAAATGTCAACAACACCTGAGATTCTCATCCAGTCTCCAATGCCAGTACTTACCGGGCCCTAAGCTGGGTAGCAGTCTGCGAACTGACGAGAGCAGGCGCGTTCAGCTTAGGATGGCCATTGACAGCTTCATGCTTTTTATACTGTGCATTTAAGCATCAATAAATCCTTTTCGGAATCGGAACGGAAGGCGGCAACAGAGCAAAATGTCAACTGCACCCGGGATTCCCAGCCAGTCTCCCATGATGGTACTTACTGGGCCCTAAGCTTGGTAGCAATCTGCGATCTGACGAGAGCAGGCACGTTCAACTTAGGATGGCCGTTGACATCTTCACGCTTTGTATATTGTGGATTTAAGCATCAATAAATTATTTTCGGAATCGGAGCGGAAGGCAGCAATAGAGCAAAATGTCAACAGCACCCGGGATTCCCAGCCAGTCTCCCGTGCCAGTACTTACCGGGCCCTAAGCTGGGTAGCAGTCTGCGATCTGACGAGAGCAGGCGCGTTCAGCTTAGGATGGCCGTTAACAGCTTCACGCTCTTTATACTCTGCATTTAAGCATCATTAAATCCTTCTCCGAATCGGAGCGGAAGGCGGCAACAGATCAAAATGTCAATAGCACCTTGGATTGCCAGCCAGTCTCCCATGCCCGTACTTGCCGGGCAGCAGTCTGCGATCTGACAAGAACAGGCGCATTCAGCTTAGGATAGCCGTAGACGGCTTCACACCCTGTATATTGTGGATTTAGGCATCAATAAATCCTTTTCGGAATCGAAGCAAAATGTCTACAGAGCTACAGAGCAAAATGTCAACAACACCTGAGATTCCCAGCCAGTCTCCCATGCTGGTACTTACCGGGCCCTAAGCTGGGTAGCAGTCTGCGATCTGACGAGAGCAGGCACGTTCAGCTTAGGATGGCCGTTAACAGCTTCACGCTCTTTATACTGTGCATTTAAGCATCATTAAATCCTTTTCCGAATCGGAGCGGAAGGCGGCAACAGATTGAAATGTCAACTGCACCCGGGATTCCCAGCCAGTCTCCCATGCTGGTACTTACCAGGCCCTAAGCTGGGTAGCAGTCTGCGATCTGATGAGAGCAGGCGCGTTCAGCTTATGATGGCCGTTGACAGCTTCACACTTTGTATACTGTGCATTTAAGCATCAATAAATCCTTTTCGGAATCGGAACGGAAGGCGGCAACAGAGCAAAATGTCAACGGCAGCCGGGATTCCCAGCCAGTGTCCCATGCCAGTACTTACCGGGCCCTAAGATCTGTACCAGTCTGCGATCTGACGAGAGCAGGCGCGTTAAGCTTAGGATGGCCGTCGACAGCTTCACACCTTGTATACTGTGGATTTAAGCATCAATAAATTATTTTCGGAATCAGAGCGGAAGGCAGCAATAGAGCAAAATGTCCACGGCACCTGGGATTCCCAGCTAGTCTCCCATGCCAGTACTTACCGGGCCCTAAGCTGGGTAGCAGTCTGCGATCTGACGAGAGCAGGCGCGTTCAGCTTAGGATGGCCATTGACAGCTTCATGCTTTTTATACTGTGCATTTAAGCATCAATAAATCCTTTTCGGAATCGGAGAGGAAGGTGGCAACAGAGCAAAATGTCAATAGCACCTTGGATTGCCAGCCAGTCTCCCATGCCTGTACTTGCCGGGCAGCAGTCTGCGATCTGACAAGAACAGGCACATTCAGCTTAGGATAGCCGTAGACGGCTTCACACCCTGTATACTGTGGATTTAAGCATCAATAAATCCTTTTCGGAATCGAAGCGGAAGGCGGCTACAGAGCAAAATGTCAACAACACCTGGGATTCCCAGCCAGTCTCCCATGCTGGTACTTACCGGGCCCTAAGCTGGGTAGCAATCTGCGATCTGACGAGACCAGGCGCGTTCAGCTTAGGATGGCGGTTGACAGCTTCACACTTTGTATACTGTGCATTTAAGCATCAATAAATCCTTTTCGGAATCGTAACGGAAGGCGGCAACAGAGCAAAATGTCAACAGCAGCCAGGATTCCCAGCCAGTGTCCCATCCCGGTACTTACCAGGCCCTAAGATCTGTACCAGTCTGCGATCTGACGAGAGCAGGCGCGTTAAGCTTAGGATGGCTGTTGACAGCTTCACACCTTGTATACTGTGGATTTAAGCATCAATAAATTCTTTTCGGAATCGGAGCAATAGAGCGAAATGTCAACGGCAACCGGGATTCTCAGCCAGTCTCCCATGCCAGTACTTACCAGGCCCTAAGCTGGGTAGCAGACTGCGATCTGACGATTGCAGGCGCGTTCAGCTTAGGATGGCCATTGACAGCTTCATGCTTTTTATACTGTGCATTTAAGCATCAATAAATCCTTTTCGGAATCAGAGAGGAAGGCGGCAACAGAGCAAAATGTCAATAGCACCTTGGATTGCCAGCCAGTCTCCCATGCCCGTACTTGCCGGGCAGCAGTCTGCGATCTGACAAGAACAGGCACATTCAGCTTAGGATAGCCGTAGACGGCTTCACACCCTGTATAC
The DNA here is from genome assembly GCF_029499605.1 of Hyla sarda. Classification (NCBI taxonomy): domain Eukaryota; kingdom Metazoa; phylum Chordata; class Amphibia; order Anura; family Hylidae; genus Hyla; species Hyla sarda. The sequence continues at coordinate 257,634,140 of NC_079189.1, forward strand.
TGTGGATTTAAGCATCAATAAATCCTTTTCGGAATCGAAGCGGAAGGAGGCTACAGAGCAAAATGTCAACAACACCTGGGATTCCCAGCCAGTCTCCCATGCTGGTACTTACCGGGCCCTAAGCTGGGTAGCAGTCTGCGATCTGACGAGAGCAGGCGCGTTCAGCTTAGGATGGCCGTTGACAGCTTCACGCCCTGTATACTGTGGATTTAAGCATCAATAAATCCTTTTCCGAATCGGAGCGGAAGGCGGCAACAGATTAAAATGTCAACTGCACCCGGGATTCCCAGCCAGTCTCCCATGCTGGTACTTACCAGGCCCTAAGCTGGATATCAGTTTGCAATCTGACGAGAGCAGGCGCGTTCAGCTTAGGATGGCTGTTGACAGCTTCACACTTTGTATACTGTGCATTTAAGCATCAATAAATCCTTTTCGGAATCGGAAACGGAAGGCGGCAACAGAGCAAAATGTCAACGGCAGCCGGGATTCCCAGCCAGTGTCCCATGCCGATACTTACCGGGCCCTAAGATCTGTACCAGTCTGTGATCTGACAAGAGCAGGCGCGTTAAGCTTAGGATGGCCGTCGACAGCTTCACACCTTGTATACTGTGGATTTAAGCATCAATAAATTCTTTTCGGAATCGGAGCGGAAGGCAGCAATAGAGCGAAATGTCAACGGCACCCGGGATTCCCAGCCAGTCTCCCATGCCAGTACTTACCGGGACCTAAGCTGGGTAGCAGTCTGTGATCTGACGAGAGCAGGCGCGTTCAGCTCAGGATGGCCATTGACAGCTTCATCCTTTTTATACTGTGCATTTAAGCATCAATAAATCCTTTTCGGAATCGGTGAGGAAGGCGGCAACAGAGCAAAATGTCAATAGCACCTTGGATTGCCAGCCAGTCTCCCATGCCCGCACTTGCCGGGCAGCAGTCTGCGATCTGACAAGAACAGGCACATTCAGCTTAGGATAGCCGTAGACTGCTTCACACCCTGTATACTGTGGATTTAAGCATCAATAAAGCCTTTTCGGAATCGGAGCGGAAGGCGGCTACAGAGCAAAATGTCAACAACACCTGGGATTCCCAGCCAGTCTCCCATGCTGGTACTTACCGGGCCCTAAGCTGGGTAGCAGTCTGCGATCTGACGAGAGCAGGCGCGTTCAGCTTAGGATGGCCATTGACAGCTTCATGCCCTTTATACTGTGCATTTAAGCATCAATAAATCCTTTTCCGAATCGGAGCGGAAAGCAGCAACAGATTAAAATGTCAACTGCACCCGGGATTCCCAGCCAGTCTCCCATGCTGGTACTTACCAGGCCCTAAGCTGGGTATCATTCTGCGATCTGACGAGAGCAGGAGCGTTCAGCTTAGGATGGCCGTTGACAGCTTCACACTTTGTATACTGTGCATTTAAGCATCAATAAATCCTTTTCGGAATCGGAACCGGAACCGGAACGGAAGGCGGCAACAGAGCAAAATGTCAACGGCAGCCGGGATTCCCAGCCAGTGTCCCATGCCGGTACTTACCGGGCCCTAAGATCTGTACCAGTCTGCGATCTGACGAGAGCAGGCGCGTTAAGCTTAGAATGGCCGTCGACAGCTTCACACCTTGTATACTGTGGATTTAAGATTCAATAAATTAATTTCGGAATCGGAGCGGAAGGCAGCAATAGAGCAAAATGTCAACGGCACCTGGGATTCCCAGCCAGTCTCCAATGCCAGTACTTACCGGGCCCTAAGCTGGGTAGCAGTCTGCAATCTGACGAGAGCAGGCGCGTTCAGCTTAGGATGGCCATTGACAGCTTCATGCTTTTTATACTGTGCATTTAAGCATCAATAAATCCTTTTCGGAATCGGAGCGGAAGGCGGCAACAGAACAAAATGTCAACAACACCTGGGATTCCCAGCCAGTCTCCCATGCTGGTACTTACCGGGCCCTAAGCTGGGTAGCAGTCTGCGATCTGACGAGAGCAGGCACGTTCAGCTTAGGATGGCCGTTGACAGCTTCTCTCCCTTTATACTGTGCATTTAAGCATCAATAAATCCTTTTCGGAATCGGAACGGAAGGCGGCAACAGAGCAAAATGTCAACGGCAGCCGGGATTCCCAGCCAGTGTCTCATGCCCGTACTTACCGGGCCCTAAGATCTGTACCAGTCTGCGATCTGACGAGAGCAGGCACGTTCAGCTTAGGATGGCTGTTGACAGCTTCACACTTTGTATACTGTGGATTTAAGCATCAATAAATAATTTTCGGAATCGGAGCAAAATGTCAACTGCACTCGGGATTCCCAGCCAGTCTCCCATGCTGGTACTTACCAGGCCCGAAGCTGGGTAGCAGTCTGCGATCTGACGAGAACAAGCGCATTCAGCTTAGGATGGCCGTAGACATCTTCACACCCTGTATACTGTGGATTTAAGCATCAATAAATCCTTTTCGGAATCGGAGCAAAATGTCTACAGAGCTACAGAGCAAAATGTCAACAACACCTGAGATTCTCAGCCAGTCTCCAATGCCAGTACTTACCGGGCCCTAAGCTGGGTAGCAGTCTGCGAACTGACGAGAGCAGGCGCGTTCAGCTTAGGATGGCCATTGACAGCTTCATGCTTTTTATACTGTGCATTTAAGCATCAATAAATCCTTTTCGGAATCGGAACGGAAGGCGGCAACAGAGCAAAATGTCAACTGCACCCGGGATTCCCAGCCAGTCTCCCATGATGGTACTTACTGGGCCCTAAGCTTGCTAGCAATCTGCGATCTGACGAGAGCAGGCACGTTCAACTTAGGATGGCCGTTGACATCTTCACGCTTTGTATATTGTGGATTTAAGCATCAATAAATTATTTTCGGAATCGGAGCGGAAGGCAGCAATAGAGCAAAATGTCAACAGCACCCGGGATTCCCAGCCAGTCTCCCGTGCCAGTACTTACCGGGCCCTAAGCTGGGTAGCAGTCTGCGATCTGACGAGAGCAGGCGCGTTCAGCTTAGGATGGCCATTGACATCTTCACGCCTTGTATACTGTGGATTTAAGCATCAATAAATATTTTTTTTAATCGGAGAGGAAGGCGGCAACAGATCAAAATGTCAATAGCACCTTGGATTGCCAGCCAGTCTCCCATGCCCGTACTTGCCGGGCAGCAGTCTGCGATCTGACAAGAACAGGCGCATTCAGCTTAGGATAGCCGTAGACGGCTTCACACCCTGTATATTGTGGATTTAGGCATCAATAAATCCTTTTCGGAATCGAAGCAAAATGTCTACAGAGCTAAATGTCAACAACACCTGAGATTCCCAGCCAGTCTCCCATGCTGGTACTTACCGGGCCCTAAGCTGGGTAGCAGACTGCGATCTGACGAGAGCAGGAACGTTCAGCTTAGGATGGCCGTTAACAGCTTCACGCTCTTTATACTGTGCATTTAAGCATCATTAAATCCTTTTCCAAATCGGAGCGGAAGGCGGCAACAGATTGAAATGTCAACTGCACCCGGGATTCCAAGCCAGTCTCCCATGCTGGTACTTACCAGGCCCTAAGCTGGGTAGCAGTCTGCGATCTGATGAGAGCAGGCGCGTTCAGCTTATGATGGCCGTTGACAGCTTCACACTTTGTATACTGTGCATTTAAGCATCAATAAATCCTTTTCGGAATCGGAACGGAAGGCGGCAACAGAGCAAAATGTCAACGGCAGCCGGGATTCCCAGTCAGTGTCCCATGCCAGTACTTACCGGGCCCTAAGATCTGTACCAGTCTGCGATCTGCCGAGAGCAGGCGCGTTAAGCTTAGGATGGCCGTCGACAGCTTCACACCTTGTATACTGTGGATTTAAGCATCAATAAATTATTTTCGGAATCGGAGCGGAAGGCAGCAATAGAGCAAAATGTCCACGGCACCTGGGATTCCCAGCTAGTCTCCCATGCCAGTACTTACCGGGCCCTAAGCTGGGTAGCAGTCTGCGATCTGACGAGAGCAGGCGCGTTCAGCTTAGGATGGCCATTGACAGCTTCATGCTTTTTATACTGTGCATTTAAGCATCAATAAATTCTTTTCGGAATCGGAGAGGAAGGCGGCAACAGAGCAAAATGTCAATAGCACCTTGGATTGCCAGCCAGTCTCCCATGCCCGTACTTGCCGGGCAGCAGTCTGCGATCTGACAAGAACAGGCACATTCAGCTTAGGATAGCTGTAGACTGCTTCACACCCTGTATACTGTGGATTTAAGCATCAATAAAGCCTTTTTGGAATCGGAGCGGAAGGCGGCTACAGAGCAAAATGTCAACAACACCTGGGATTCCCAGCCAGTCTCCCATGCTGGTAATTAGCAGGCCCTAAGCTGGGTAGCAGTCTGCGATCTGACGAGAGCAGGCGCGTTCAGCTTAGGATGGTCGCAGACATCTTCACACCCTGTATACTGTGGATTTAAGCATCAATAAATCCTTTTCCGAATTGGAGCGGAAGGCGGCAACAGATTAAAATGTCAACTGCACCCGGGATTCCCAGCCAGTCTCCCATGCTGGTACTTACCAGGCCCTAAGCTGGGTAGCAGTCTGCAATCTGACGAGAGCAGGCTCGTTCAGCTTAGGATGGCCGTTGACAGCTTCACACTTTGTATACTGTGCATTTAAGCATCAATAAATCCTTTTCGGAATCAGAACGGAGGGCGGCAACAGAGCAAAATGTCAACGGCAGCCGGGATTCCCAGCCAGTGTCCCATGCCGGTACTTACCGGGCCCTAAGATCTGTACCAGTCTGCGATCTGACGAGAGCAGGCGCGTTAAGCTTAGGATGGCCGTCGACAGCTTCACACCTTGTATACTGTGGATTTAAGCATCAATAAATTCTTTTCGGAATCGGAGCGGAAGGCAGCAATAGAGCAAAATGTCAACGGCACCCGGGATTCCCAGCCAGTCTCCCATGCCAGTACTTACCGGGCCCTAAGCTGGGTAGCCGTCTGCGATCTGACGATAGCAGGCACGTTCAGCTTAGGATGGCCATTGACAGCTTCATGCTTTTTATACTGTGCATTTAAGCATCAATAAATCCTTTTCGGAATCGGAACGGAAGGCGGCAACAGAGCAAAATGTCAACTGCACACGGGATTCCCAGCCACTCTCCCATGCCGGTAGTTACTGGGCCCTAAGCTGGGTAGCAGTCTGCGATCTGACGAGAGCAGGCGCGTTCAGCTTAGGATGGCCGTTGACAGCTTCACACTTTGTATACTGTGGATTTAAGCATCAATAAATAATTTTCGGAATCGGAGCAAAATGTCAACTGCACCCAGGATTCCAGCCAGTCTCCCATGCTGGTACTTACAAGGCCCTAAGCTGGATAGCAGTCTGCGATCTGACGAGAGCAGGCGAAATCAGCTTAGGATGGCCGTTGATAGCTTCTCGCCCTTTATACTGTGCATTTAAGCATCAATAAATCCTTTTCGGAATCGGAACGGAAGGCGGCAACAGAGCAAAATGTCAACGGCAGCCGGGATTCCCAGCCAGTGTCCCATGCCGGTACTTACCGGGCCCTAAGATCTGTACCAGTCTGCGATCTGACGAGAGCAGGCGCGTTAAGCTTAGGATGGCCGTCGACAGCTTCACACCTTGTATACTGTGGATTTAAGCATCAATAAATTATTTTCGGAATCGGAGCGGAAGGCAGCAATAGAGCAAAATGTCAACGGCACTCGGGATTCCCAGCCAGTCTCCCATGCCAGTACTTATCGGGCCCTAAGCTGGGTAGCAGTCTGCGATCTGACGAGAGCAGGCGCATTCAGCTTAGGACGGTCATTGACAGCTTCATGCTTTTTATACTGTGCATTTAAGCATCAATAAATCCTTTTCGGAATCGTAGAGGAAGGCGGCAACAGAGCAAAATGTCAATAGCACCTTGGATTGCCAGCCAGTCTCCCATGCCCGTACTTGCCGGGCAGCAGTCTGCGATCTGACAAGAACAGGCACATTCAGCTTAGGATAGCCGTAGACGGCTTCACACCCTGTATACTGTGGATTTAAGCATCAATAAATCCTTTTCGGAATCGGAGCGGAAGGCGGCAACAAAGCAAAATGTCAACTGCACCCGGGATTCCCAGCAAGTCTCCCATGCCGGTACTTACTGGGCCCTAAGCTGGGTAGCAGTCTGCGATCTGACGAGAGCAGACGCGTTCAGCTTAGGATGGCAGTTGACAGCTTCACGCCCTTTATATTGTGGATTTAAGCATCAATAAATAATTTTCCGAATCGAAGCGGAAGTCGGCAACAGATTAAAATGTCAACTGCACCCTGGATTCCCAGCCAGTCTCCCATGCTGGTACTTACCAGGCCCTAAGCTGGGTATCAGTCTGCGATCTGACGAGAGCAGGCGCGTTCAGCTTAGGATGGCCGTTGACAGCTTCATGATTTTTATACTGTGCATTTAAGCATCAATAAATCCTTTTCGGAATCGGAACGGAAGGCGGCAACAGAGCAAAATGTCAACTGCACCCGGGATTCCCAGCCAGTCTCCCATGCCGGTACTTACTGGGCCCAAAGCTGGGTAGCAGTCTGCGATCTGACGAGAGCAGGCGCGTTCAGCTTAGGATGGCCGTTGACATCTTCACGCCTTGTATATTGTGAATTTAAGCATCAATAAATATTTTTATTAATCGGAGAGGAAGGCGGCAACAGAGCAAAATGTCAATGGCACCTTGGATTGCCAGCCAGTCTCCCATGCCGGTATCTGCCGGGCAGTAGTCTGCGATCTGAGGATAGCAGGAACGTTCAGGCTTAGGATGGCCGTTGACAGCTTCACACCCTGTGTATTGTGGATTTAAGCATCAATAAATCCTTTTCCGAATCGGAGCGGAAGGCGGCAACAGATTAAAATGTCAACTGCACCTGGGATTCCCAGCCAGTCTCCCATGCTGGTACTTACCAGGCCCTAAGCTGGGTAGCAGTCTGCGATCTGACAAGAGCAGGCGCGTTCAGCTTAGGATGGCCGTTGACAGCTTCACACTTTGTATACTGTGGATACTGTGGATACTGTGGATACTGTGGATACTGTGGATTTAAGCATCAATAAACAATTTTCGGAATCGGAGCAGAAACAGAGCAGAATGGCAACTGCACCCGGGATTCCCAGCCAGTCTCCCATGCTGGTACTTACCAGGCCCGAAGCTGGGTAGCAGTCTGCGATCTGACGAGAACAGGCGCATTCAGCTTAGGATGGCCATAGACATCTTCACACCCTGTATACTGTGGATTTAAGCATCAATAAATCCTTTTCGGAATCGGAGCGTAAGGCGGCAACAGAGCAATATGTCAACGACACCTGGGATTCCCAGCCAGTCTCCCATGCTGGTACTTACCAGGCCCTAAGCTGGGTATCAGTCTGCCATCTGACGAGAGCAGGCGCGTTCAGCTTAGGATGGCCGTTGACAGCTTCACGCCCTTTATATTGTGGATTTAAGCATCAATAAATAATTTTCCGAATCGAAGCGGAAGACGGCAACAGATTAAAATGTCAACTGCACCCGGGATTCCCAGCCAGTCTCCCATGCTGGTACTTACCAGGCCCTAAGCTGGGTAACAGTCTGCGATCTGACGAGAGCAGGCGCGTTCAGCTTAGGATGGCCGTTGACAGCTTCACGCTTTGTATACTGTGCATTTAAGCATCAATAAATCCTTTTCGGAATCGGAACGGAAGGCGGCAACAGAGCAAAATGTCAACGACACCTGGGATTCCCAGCCAGTCTCCCATGCTGGTACTTACCGGGCCCTAAGCTGGGTAGCAGTCTGCGATCTGACGAGAGCAGGCGCGTTCAGCTTAGGATGGCCATAGACATCTTCACACCCTGTATACTGTGGATTTAAGCATCAATAAATCCTTTTCGGAATCGGAGCGTAAGGCGGCAACAGAGCAAAATGTCAACGACACCTGGGATTCCCAGCCAGTCTCCCATGCTGGTACTTACCAGGCCCTAAGCTGGGTATCAGTCTGCGATCTGACGAGAGCAGGCGCGTTCAGCTTAGGATGGCCGTTGACAGCTTCTCGCCCTTTATATTGTGGATTTAAGCATCAATAAATAATTTTCCGAATCGAAGCGGAAGGCGGCAACAGATTAAAATGTCAACTGCACCCGGGATTCCCAGCCAGTCTCCCATGCTGGTACTTACCAGGCCCTAAGCTGGGTAGCAGTCTGCGATCTGACGAGAGGAGGGGCGTTCAGCTTAGGATGGCCGTTGACAGCTTCACACTTTGTATACTGTGCATTTAAGCATCAATAAATCCTTTTCGGAATCGGAACAGAAGGCGGCAACAGAGCAAAATGGCAACGACACCTGGGATTCCCAGCCAGTCTCCCATGCTGGTACTTACCGGGCCCTAAGCTGGGTAGCAGTCTGCGATCTGACGAGAGCAGGCGCATTCAGCTTAGGATGGCCGTTGACAGCTTCTTGATTTTTATATTGTGCATTTAAGCATCAATATATCCTTTTCGGAATCGGAACGGAAGGCGGCAACAGAGCAAAATGTCAACTGCACCTGGGATTCCCAGCCAATCTCCCATGCTGGTACTTACCGGGCCCTAAGCTGGGTAGCAGTCTGCGAACTGACGAGAGCAGGCGCGTTCTGCTTAGGATGGCTGTTGACAGCTTCTCGCCCTTTATACTGTGCATTTAGGCATCAATAAATCCTTTTCGGAATCGGAACGGAAGGCGGCAACAGAGCAAAATGTCAACGGCAGCCGGGATTCCCAGCCAGTCTCCCATGCTGGTACTTACCAGGCCCTAAGCTGGGTATCAGTCTGCGATCTGTCGAGAGCAGGCGCGTTCAGCTTAGGATGGCCGTTGACAGCTTCACGCTTTGTATACTGTGCATTTAAGCATCAATAAATCCTTTTCGGAATCGGAACCGGAACGGAAGGCGGCAACAGAGCAAAATGTCAACGGCAGCCGGGATTCCCAGCCAGTGTCCCATGCCGGTACTTACCGGGCCCTAAGATCTGTACCAGTCTGCGATCTGACGAGAGCAGGCTCGTTCAGCTTAGGATGGCCGTTGACATCTTCACGCCTTGTATATTGTGAATTTAAGCATCAATAAATATTTTTATTAATCGGAGAGGAAGGCGGCAACAGAGCAAAATGTCAATGGCACCTTGGATTGCCAGACAGTCTTCCATGCCGGTAACTGCCGGGCAGTAGTCTGCGATCTGAGGAGAGCAGGCACGTTCAGGCTTAGGATGGCCGTTGACAGCTTCACACCCTGTGTATTGTGGATTTAAGCATCAATAAATCCTTTTCCGAATCGGAGCGGAAGGCGGCAACATATTAAAATGTCAACTGCACCTGGTATTCCCAGCCAGTCTCCCATGCTGGTACTTACCAGGCCCTAAGCTGGGTAGCAGTCTGCAATCTGACGAGAGCAGGCGCGTTCAGCTTAGGATGGCCGTTGACAGCTTCACACTTTGTATACTGTGGATTTAAGCATCAATAAACAATTTTCGGAATCGGAGCAGAAACAGAGCAAAATGGCAACTGCACCCGGGATTCCCAGCCAGTCTCCCATGCTGGAACTTACCAGGCCCTAAGCTGGGTATCAGTCTGCGATCTGTCGAGAGCAGGCGCGTTCAGCTTAGGATGGCCGTTGACAGCTTCACACTTTGTATACTGTGCATTTAAGCATCAATAAATCCTTTTCGGAATCGGAAACGGAAGGCGGCAACAGAGCAAAATGTCAACGGCAGCCGGGATTCCCAGCCAGTGTCCCATGCCGGTACTTACCGGGCCCTAAGATCTGTACCAGTCTGCGATCTGACGAGAGCAGGCGCGTTAAGCTTAGGATGGCCGTCGACAGCTTCACACCTTGTATACTGTGGATTTAAGCATCAATAAATTCTTTTCGGAATCGGAGCGGAAGGCAGCAATAGAGCAAAATGTCAACGGCAACCGGGATTCCCAACCAGTCTCCACCGGCGCCCTAAGCTAGAGCAGTCTGCGATCTGACGAGAGCAGGCGCGTTCAGCTTAGGATGGCCATTGAAAGCTTCATGCTTTTTATACTGTGCATTTAAGCATCAATAAATCCTTTTCGGAATCGGAGCGGAAGGCGGCAACAGATTAAAATGTCAACTGCACCCGGGATTCCCAGCCAGTCTCCCATGCTGGTACTTACTGTGCCCTTAGCTGGGTAGCAGTCTGTGATCTGACGAGAGCAGGCGCGTTCAGCTTAGGATGGCCATTGACAGCTTCATGCTTTTTATACTGTGCATTTAAGCATCAATAAATCCTTTTCGGAATCGGAACAGAAGGCGGCAACAGAGCATAATGTCAAGTGCACCCGGGACTCCCAGCCAGTCTCCCATGCCGGTAATTACTGGGCCCTAAGCTGGGTAGCAGTCTGCGATCTGACGAGAGAAGGCGCGTTCAGCTTAGGATGGCCGTTGACATCTTCACGCCTTGTATATTGTGGATTTAAGCATCAATAAATATTTTTATTAATCGGAGAGGAAGGCAGCAACAGAGCAAAATGTCAATGGCACCTTGAATTGCCAGCCAGTCTCCCATGTTGGTAACTGCTGGGCAGCAGTCTGCGATCTGAGGAGAGCAGGCACGTTCAGGCTTAGGATGGCCGTTGACAGCTTCACACCCTGTGTATTGTGGATTTAAGCATCAATAAATCCTTTTCCGAATCGGAGCGGAAGGCAGCAACAGATTAAAATGTCAACTGCACCTGGGATTCCCAGCCAGTCTCCCATGCTGGTACTTACCAGGCCCTAAGCTGGGTAGCAGTCTGCAATCTGACGAGAGCAGGCGCGTTCAGCTTAGGATGGCCGTTGACAGCTTCACACTTTGTATACTGTGCATTTAAGCATCAATAAATCCTTTTCGGAATCGGAACGGAAGGCGACAACAGAGCAAAATGTCAACGGCAGACGGGATTCCCAGCCAGTGTCCCATGCCGGTACTTACCGGGCCCTAAGATCTGTACCAGTCTGCGATCTGACAAGAGCAGGCACGTTAAGCTTAGGATGGCCGTCGACAGCTTCACACCTTGTATACTGTAGATTTAAGCATCAATAAATTATTTTCGGAATCGAAGCGGAAGGCAGCAATAGAGCAAAATGTCAAATGCAACCGGGATTCCCAGCCAGTCTCCCATGCCAGTACTTACCGGGCAGCATTCTGCGATCTGACAAGAACAGGCACATTCAGCTTAGGATAGCCGTAGACGGCTTCACACCCTGTATACTGTGGATTTAAGCATCAATAAATCCTTTTCGGAATCGAAGCGGAAGCGGCTACAGAGCAAAATGTCAACAACACCTGGGATTCCCAGCCAGTCTCCCATGCTGGTACTTACCGGGCCCTAAGCTGGGTAGCAGTCTGCGATCTGACGAGAGCAGGCGCGTTCAGCTTAGGATGGCCGTTGACAGCTTCACACTTTGTATACTGTGGATTTAAGCATCAATAAATAATTTTCGGAATCGGAGCAGAAACAGAGCAGAATGTCAACTGCACCCGGGATTCCCAGCCAGTCTCCCATGCTGGTACTTACCAGGCCCGAAGCTGGGTAGCAGTCTGCGATCTGACAAGAACAGGCGCATTCAGCTTAGGATGGCCGTAGACATCTTCACACCCTGTATACTGTGGATTTAAGCATCAATAAATCATTTTCGGAATCGGAGCGGAAGGCGGCTACAGAGCAAAATGTCAACAACACCTGGGATTCCCAGCCAGTCTCCCATGCTGGTACTTACCGGGCCCTAAGCCGGGTAGCAGTCTGCGTTCTGACGAGAGCAGGCGCGTTCAGCTTAGGATGGCCGTTGACAGCTTCACGCTCTTTATACTGTGCATTTAAGCATCAATAAATCCTTTTCCGAATCGGAGCGGAAGGCGGCAACAGATTAAAATGTCAACTGCACCCGGGATTCCCAGCCAGTCTCCCATGCTGGTACTTACCAGGCCCTAAGCTGGGTAGCAGTCTGCGATCTGATGAGAGCAGGCGCGTTCAGCTTAGGATGGCCGTTGACAGCTTCACACTTTGTATACTGTGGATTTAAGCATCAATAAATATTTTTATTAATCGGAGAGGAAGGCGGCAACAGAGCAAAATGTCAATGGCACCTTGGATTGCCAGCCAGTCTCCCACGCCGGTATCTGCCAGGCAGCAGTCTGCGATCTGAGGAGAGCAGACACGTTCAGCTTAGGATGGCCGTTGACAGCTTCACACCCTGTATATTGTGGATTTAAGCATCAATAAATCCTTTTCCGAATCGGAGCGGCAGGCGGCAACAGATTAAAATGTCAACTGCACCCCGGATTCCAGCCAGTCTACCATGCTGGTACTTACCAGGCCCTCTACTGGGTATCAGTCTGCGATCTGACGAGAGCAGGCGCGTTCAGCTTAGGATGGTCGTTGACAGCTTCACACCCTGTATACTGTGCATTTAAGCATCAATAAATCCTTTTCCGAATCAGAACGGAAGGCGGCAACAGAGCAAAATGTCAACGGCAGCCGGGATTCCCAGCCAGTGTCCCATGCCGGTACTTACCGGGCCCTAAGATCTGTACCAGTCTGCGATCTGACGAGAGCAGGCGCGTTAAGCTTATGATGGCCGTCGACAGCTTCACACCTTGTATACTGTGGATTTAAGCATCAATAAATTATTTTCGGAATCGGAGCGGAAGGCAGCAATAGAGCAAAATGTCAACGGCAACCGGGATTCCCAGCCAGTCTCCCATGCCAGTACTTACCGGGCCCTAAGCTAGGTAGCAGTCTGCGATCTGACGAAAGCAGGCGCGTTCAGCTTAGGATGGCCATTGACAGCTTCATGATTTTTATACTGTGCATTTAAGCATCAATAAATCCTTTTCGGAATCAGAACGGAAGGCGGCAACAGAGCATAATGTAAACTGCACCCGGGATTCCCAGCCAGTCTCCCATGCCGGTAATTACTGGGCCCTAAGCTGGGTAGCAGTCTGCGATCTGACGAGAGCAGGCGCGTTCAGCTTAGGATGGCCGTTGACATCTTCACGCCTTGTATATTGTGGATTTAAGCATCAATAAATATTTTTATTAATCGGAGAGGAAGGCGGCAACAGAGCAAAATGTCAATGGCACCTTGAATTGCCAGCCAGTCTCCCATGCTGGTAACTGCCGGGCAGCAGTCTGCGATCTGAGGAGAGCAGGCACATTCAGGCTTAGGATGGCCGTTGACAGCTTCACACCCTGTGTATTGTGGATTTAAGCATCAATAAATCCTTTTCCGAATCGGAGCGGAAGGCAGCAACAGATTAAAATGTCAACTGCACCCGGGATTCCCAGCCAGTCTCCCATGCTGGTACTTACCAGGCCCTAAGCTGGGTAGCAGTCTGCGATCTGACGAGAGCAGGCACGTTCAGCTTAGGACGGCCGTTGACAGCTTCACGCCTTGTATACTGTGGATTTAAGCATCAATTAATAATTTTCGGAATCGGAGCAGAAACAGAGCAAAATGTCAATTGCACCCGGGATTCCCAGCCAGTCTCCCATGCTGGTACTTACCAGGCCCGAAGCTGGGTAGCAGTCTGCGATCTGACGAGAACAGGCGCATTCAGCTTAGGATGGCCGTAGACATCTTCACACCCTGTATACTGTGGATTTAAGCATCAATAAATCCTTTTCGGAATCGGAGCGTAAGGCGGCAACAGAGTAAAATGTCAACGACACCTGGGATTCCCAGCCAGTCTCCCATGCTGGTACTTACCGGGCCCTAAGCTGGGTAGCAGTCTGCGATCTGACGAGAGCAGGCAGGTTCAGCTTAGGATGGCCGTTGACAGCTTCTCGCTTTTTATACTGTGCATTTAAGCATCAATAAATCCTTTTCGGAATCGGAACGGAATGCGGCAACAGAGCAAAATGTCAACGGCAGCCGGGATTCCCAACCAGTGTCCCATGCCGGTACTTACCGGGCCCTAAGATCTGTACCAGTCTGCGATCTGACAAGAGCAGGCACGTTAAGCTTAGGATGGCCGTCGACAGCTTCACACCTTGTATACTGTGGATTTAAGCATCAATAAATTCTTTTCGGAATCGGAGCGGAAGGCAGCAATAGAGCAAAATGTCAACGGCACCCAGGATTCCCAGCCAGTCTCCCATGCCAGTACTTACCGGGCCCTAAGCTGGGTAGCAGTCTGCGATCTGACGAGAGCAGGCGCGTTCAGCTTAGGATGGCCATTGACAGCTTCATGCTTTTTATACTGTGCATTTAAGCATCAATAAATCCTTTTCGGAATCGGAGAGGAAGGCGGCAACAGAGCAAAATGTCAATAGCACCTTGGATTGCCAGCCAGTCTCCCATGCCCGTACTTGCCGGGCAGCAGTCTGCGATCTGACAAGAACAAGCACATTCAGCTTAGGATAGCCGTAGACGGCTTCACACCCTGTATACTGTGGATTTAAGCATCAATAAATCCTTTTCGGAATCGGAGCGGAAGGCGGCTACAGAGCAAAATGTCAACAACACCTGGGATTCCCAGCCAGTCTCCCATGCTGGTACTTACCGGGCCCTAAGCTGGGTAGCAGTCTGCGTTCTGACGAGAGCAGGCACGTTCAGCTTAGGATGGCTGTTGACAGCTTCACGCCCTTTATACTGTGCATTTAAGCATCAATAAATCCTTTTCCGAATCGGAGCGGAAGGCGGCAACAGATTAAAATGTCAACTGCACCCGGGATTCCCAGCCAGTCTCCCATGCTGGTACTTACCAGGCCCTAAGCTGGATATCAGTTTGCAATCTGACGAGAGCAGGCGCGTTCAGCTTAGGATGGCTGTTGACAGCTTCACACTTTGTATACTGTGCATTTAAGCATCAATAAATCCTTTTCGGAATCGGAAACGGAAGGCGGCAACAGAGCAAAATGTCAACGGCAGCCGGGATTCCCAGCCAGTGTCCCATGCCGATACTTACCGGGCCCTAAGATCTGTACCAGTCTGTGATCTGACAAGAGCAGGCGCGTTAAGCTTAGGATGGCCGTCGACAGCTTCACACCTTGTATACTGTGGATTTAAGCATCAATAAATTCTTTTCGGAATCGGAGCGGAAGGCAGCAATAGAGCGAAATGTCAACGGCACCCGGGATTCCCAGCCA
Source organism: Hyla sarda (assembly GCF_029499605.1). Lineage (NCBI taxonomy): Eukaryota > Metazoa > Chordata > Amphibia > Anura > Hylidae > Hyla > Hyla sarda. Next base: position 257,649,233 of record NC_079189.1, read on the forward strand.
GTCTCCCATGCCAGTACTTACCGGGACCTAAGCTGGGTAGCAGTCTGTGATCTGACGAGAGCAGGCGCGTTCAGCTCAGGATGGCCATTGACAGCTTCATCCTTTTTATACTGTGCATTTAAGCATCAATAAATCCTTTTCGGAATCGGTGAGGAAGGCGGCAACAGAGCAAAATGTCAATAGCACCTTGGATTGTCAGCCAGTCTCCCATGCCCGCACTTGCCGGGCAGCAGTCTGCGATCTGACAAGAACAGGCACATTCAGCTTAGGATAGCCGTAGACTGCTTCACACCCTGTATACTGTGGATTTAAGCATCAATAAAGCCTTTTCGGAATCGGAGCGGAAGGCGGCTACAGAGCAAAATGTCAACAACACCTGGGATTCCCAGCCAGTCTCCCATGCTGGTACTTACCGGGCCCTAAGCTGGGTAGCAGTCTGCGATCTGACGAGAGCAGGCGCGTTCAGCTTAGGATGGCCATTGACAGCTTCATGCCCTTTATACTGTGCATTTAAGCATCAATAAATCCTTTTCCGAATCGGAGCGGAAAGCAGCAACAGATTAAAATGTCAACTGCACCCGGGATTCCCAGCCAGTCTCCCATGCTGGTACTTACCAGGCCCTAAGCTGGGTATCATTCTGCGATCTGACGAGAGCAGGAGCGTTCAGCTTAGGATGGCCGTTGACAGCTTCACACTTTGTATACTGTGCATTTAAGCATCAATAAATCCTTTTCGGAATCGGAACCGGAACCGGAACGGAAGGCGGCAACAGAGCAAAATGTCAACGGCAGCCGGGATTCCCAGCCAGTGTCCCATGCCGGTACTTACCGGGCCCTAAGATCTGTACCAGTCTGCGATCTGACGAGAGCAGGCGCGTTAAGCTTAGAATGGCCGTCGACAGCTTCACACCTTGTATACTGTGGATTTAAGATTCAATAAATTAATTTCGGAATCGGAGCGGAAGGCAGCAATAGAGCAAAATGTCAACGGCACCTGGGATTCCCAGCCAGTCTCCAATGCCAGTACTTACCGGGCCCTAAGCTGGGTAGCAGTCTGCAATCTGACGAGAGCAGGCGCGTTCAGCTTAGGATGGCCATTGACAGCTTCATGCTTTTTATACTGTGCATTTAAGCATCAATAAATCCTTTTCGGAATCGGAGCGGAAGGCGGCAACAGAACAAAATGTCAACAACACCTGGGATTCCCAGCCAGTCTCCCATGCTGGTACTTACCGGGCCCTAAGCTGGGTAGCAGTCTGCGATCTGACGAGAGCAGGCACGTTCAGCTTAGGATGGCCGTTGACAGCTTCTCTCCCTTTATACTGTGCATTTAAGCATCAATAAATCCTTTTCGGAATCGGAACGGAAGGCGGCAACAGAGCAAAATGTCAACGGCAGCCGGGATTCCCAGCCAGTGTCTCATGCCCGTACTTACCGGGCCCTAAGATCTGTACCAGTCTGCGATCTGACGAGAGCAGGCACGTTCAGCTTAGGATGGCTGTTGACAGCTTCACACTTTGTATACTGTGGATTTAAGCATCAATAAATAATTTTCGGAATCGGAGCAAAATGTCAACTGCACTCGGGATTCCCAGCCAGTCTCCCATGCTGGTACTTACCAGGCCCGAAGCTGGGTAGCAGTCTGCGATCTGACGAGAACAAGCGCATTCAGCTTAGGATGGCCGTAGACATCTTCACACCCTGTATACTGTGGATTTAAGCATCAATAAATCCTTTTCGGAATCGGAGCAAAATGTCTACAGAGCTACAGAGCAAAATGTCAACAACACCTGAGATTCTCAGCCAGTCTCCAATGCCAGTACTTACCGGGCCCTAAGCTGGGTAGCAGTCTGCGAACTGACGAGAGCAGGCGCGTTCAGCTTAGGATGGCCATTGACAGCTTCATGCTTTTTATACTGTGCATTTAAGCATCAATAAATCCTTTTCGGAATCGGAACGGAAGGCGGCAACAGAGCAAAATGTCAACTGCACCCGGGATTCCCAGCCAGTCTCCCATGATGGTACTTACTGGGCCCTAAGCTTGCTAGCAATCTGCGATCTGACGAGAGCAGGCACGTTCAACTTAGGATGGCCGTTGACATCTTCACGCTTTGTATATTGTGGATTTAAGCATCAATAAATTATTTTCGGAATCGGAGCGGAAGGCAGCAATAGAGCAAAATGTCAACAGCACCCGGGATTCCCAGCCAGTCTCCCGTGCCAGTACTTACCGGGCCCTAAGCTGGGTAGCAGTCTGCGATCTGACGAGAGCAGGCGCGTTCAGCTTAGGATGGCCATTGACATCTTCACGCCTTGTATACTGTGGATTTAAGCATCAATAAATATTTTTTTTAATCGGAGAGGAAGGCGGCAACAGATCAAAATGTCAATAGCACCTTGGATTGCCAGCCAGTCTCCCATGCCCGTACTTGCCGGGCAGCAGTCTGCGATCTGACAAGAACAGGCGCATTCAGCTTAGGATAGCCGTAGACGGCTTCACACCCTGTATATTGTGGATTTAGGCATCAATAAATCCTTTTCGGAATCGAAGCAAAATGTCTACAGAGCTAAATGTCAACAACACCTGAGATTCCCAGCCAGTCTCCCATGCTGGTACTTACCGGGCCCTAAGCTGGGTAGCAGACTGCGATCTGACGAGAGCAGGAACGTTCAGCTTAGGATGGCCGTTAACAGCTTCACGCTCTTTATACTGTGCATTTAAGCATCATTAAATCCTTTTCCAAATCGGAGCGGAAGGCGGCAACAGATTGAAATGTCAACTGCACCCGGGATTCCAAGCCAGTCTCCCATGCTGGTACTTACCAGGCCCTAAGCTGGGTAGCAGTCTGCGATCTGATGAGAGCAGGCGCGTTCAGCTTATGATGGCCGTTGACAGCTTCACACTTTGTATACTGTGCATTTAAGCATCAATAAATCCTTTTCGGAATCGGAACGGAAGGCGGCAACAGAGCAAAATGTCAACGGCAGCCGGGATTCCCAGTCAGTGTCCCATGCCAGTACTTACCGGGCCCTAAGATCTGTACCAGTCTGCGATCTGCCGAGAGCAGGCGCGTTAAGCTTAGGATGGCCGTCGACAGCTTCACACCTTGTATACTGTGGATTTAAGCATCAATAAATTATTTTCGGAATCGGAGCGGAAGGCAGCAATAGAGCAAAATGTCCACGGCACCTGGGATTCCCAGCTAGTCTCCCATGCCAGTACTTACCGGGCCCTAAGCTGGGTAGCAGTCTGCGATCTGACGAGAGCAGGCGCGTTCAGCTTAGGATGGCCATTGACAGCTTCATGCTTTTTATACTGTGCATTTAAGCATCAATAAATCCTTTTCGGAATCGGAGAGGAAGGCGGCAACAGAGCAAAATGTCAATAGCACCTTGGATTGCCAGCCAGTCTCCCATGCCCGTACTTGCCGGGCAGCAGTCTGCGATCTGACAAGAACAGGCACATTCAGCTTAGGATAGCTGTAGACTGCTTCACACCCTGTATACTGTGGATTTAAGCATCAATAAAGCCTTTTTGGAATCGGAGCGGAAGGCGGCTACAGAGCAAAATGTCAACAACACCTGGGATTCCCAGCCAGTCTCCCATGCTGGTAATTAGCAGGCCCTAAGCTGGGTAGCAGTCTGCGATCTGACGAGAGCAGGCGCGTTCAGCTTAGGATGGTCGCAGACATCTTCACACCCTGTATACTGTGGATTTAAGCATCAATAAATCCTTTTCCGAATTGGAGCGGAAGGCGGCAACAGATTAAAATGTCAACTGCACCCGGGATTCCCAGCCAGTCTCCCATGCTGGTACTTACCAGGCCCTAAGCTGGGTAGCAGTCTGCAATCTGACGAGAGCAGGCTCGTTCAGCTTAGGATGGCCGTTGACAGCTTCACACTTTGTATACTGTGCATTTAAGCATCAATAAATCCTTTTCGGAATCAGAACGGAGGGCGGCAACAGAGCAAAATGTCAACGGCAGCCGGGATTCCCAGCCAGTGTCCCATGCCGGTACTTACCGGGCCCTAAGATCTGTACCAGTCTGCGATCTGACGAGAGCAGGCGCGTTAAGCTTAGGATGGCCGTCGACAGCTTCACACCTTGTATACTGTGGATTTAAGCATCAATAAATTCTTTTCGGAATCGGAGCGGAAGGCAGCAATAGAGCAAAATGTCAACGGCACCCGGGATTCCCAGCCAGTCTCCCATGCCAGTACTTACCGGGCCCTAAGCTGGGTAGCCGTCTGCGATCTGACGATAGCAGGCACGTTCAGCTTAGGATGGCCATTGACAGCTTCATGCTTTTTATACTGTGCATTTAAGCATCAATAAATCCTTTTCGGAATCGGAACGGAAGGCGGCAACAGAGCAAAATGTCAACTGCACACGGGATTCCCAGCCACTCTCCCATGCCGGTAGTTACTGGGCCCTAAGCTGGGTAGCAGTCTGCGATCTGACGAGAGCAGGCGCGTTCAGCTTAGGATGGCCGTTGACAGCTTCACACTTTGTATACTGTGGATTTAAGCATCAATAAATAATTTTCGGAATCGGAGCAAAATGTCAACTGCACCCAGGATTCCAGCCAGTCTCCCATGCTGGTACTTACAAGGCCCTAAGCTGGATAGCAGTCTGCGATCTGACGAGAGCAGGCGAAATCAGCTTAGGATGGCCGTTGATAGCTTCTCGCCCTTTATACTGTGCATTTAAGCATCAATAAATCCTTTTCGGAATCGGAACGGAAGGCGGCAACAGAGCAAAATGTCAACGGCAGCCGGGATTCCCAGCCAGTGTCCCATGCCGGTACTTACCGGGCCCTAAGATCTGTACCAGTCTGCGATCTGACGAGAGCAGGCGCGTTAAGCTTAGGATGGCCGTCGACAGCTTCACACCTTGTATACTGTGGATTTAAGCATCAATAAATTATTTTCGGAATCGGAGCGGAAGGCAGCAATAGAGCAAAATGTCAACGGCACTCGGGATTCCCAGCCAGTCTCCCATGCCAGTACTTATCGGGCCCTAAGCTGGGTAGCAGTCTGCGATCTGACGAGAGCAGGCGCATTCAGCTTAGGACGGTCATTGACAGCTTCATGCTTTTTATACTGTGCATTTAAGCATCAATAAATCCTTTTCGGAATCGTAGAGGAAGGCGGCAACAGAGCAAAATGTCAATAGCACCTTGGATTGCCAGCCAGTCTCCCATGCCCGTACTTGCCGGGCAGCAGTCTGCGATCTGACAAGAACAGGCACATTCAGCTTAGGATAGCCGTAGACGGCTTCACACCCTGTATACTGTGGATTTAAGCATCAATAAATCCTTTTCGGAATCGGAGCGGAAGGCGGCAACAAAGCAAAATGTCAACTGCACCCGGGATTCCCAGCAAGTCTCCCATGCCGGTACTTACTGGGCCCTAAGCTGGGTAGCAGTCTGCGATCTGACGAGAGCAGACGCGTTCAGCTTAGGATGGCAGTTGACAGCTTCACGCCCTTTATATTGTGGATTTAAGCATCAATAAATAATTTTCCGAATCGAAGCGGAAGTCGGCAACAGATTAAAATGTCAACTGCACCCTGGATTCCCAGCCAGTCTCCCATGCTGGTACTTACCAGGCCCTAAGCTGGGTATCAGTCTGCGATCTGACGAGAGCAGGCGCGTTCAACTTAGGATGGCCGTTGACAGCTTCATGATTTTTATACTGTGCATTTAAGCATCAATAAATCCTTTTCGGAATCGGAACGGAAGGCGGCAACAGAGCAAAATGTCAACTGCACCCGGGATTCCCAGCCAGTCTCCCATGCCGGTACTTACTGGGCCCAAAGCTGGGTAGCAGTCTGCGATCTGACGAGAGCAGGCGCGTTCAGCTTAGGATGGCCGTTGACATCTTCACGCCTTGTATATTGTGAATTTAAGCATCAATAAATATTTTTATTAATCGGAGAGGAAGGCGGCAACAGAGCAAAATGTCAATGGCACCTTGGATTGCCAGCCAGTCTCCCATGCCGGTATCTGCCGGGCAGTAGTCTGCGATCTGAGGATAGCAGGAACGTTCAGGCTTAGGATGGCCGTTGACAGCTTCACACCCTGTGTATTGTGGATTTAAGCATCAATAAATCCTTTTCCGAATCGGAGCGGAAGGCGGCAACAGATTAAAATGTCAACTGCACCTGGGATTCCCAGCCAGTCTCCCATGCTGGTACTTACCAGGCCCTAAGCTGGGTAGCAGTCTGCGATCTGACAAGAGCAGGCGCGTTCAGCTTAGGATGGCCGTTGACAGCTTCACACTTTGTATACTGTGGATACTGTGGATACTGTGGATACTGTGGATACTGTGGATTTAAGCATCAATAAACAATTTTCGGAATCGGAGCAGAAACAGAGCAGAATGGCAACTGCACCCGGGATTCCCAGCCAGTCTCCCATGCTGGTACTTACCAGGCCCGAAGCTGGGTAGCAGTCTGCGATCTGACGAGAACAGGCGCATTCAGCTTAGGATGGCCATAGACATCTTCACACCCTGTATACTGTGGATTTAAGCATCAATAAATCCTTTTCGGAATCGGAGCGTAAGGCGGCAACAGAGCAATATGTCAACGACACCTGGGATTCCCAGCCAGTCTCCCATGCTGGTACTTACCAGGCCCTAAGCTGGGTATCAGTCTGCCATCTGACGAGAGCAGGCGCGTTCAGCTTAGGATGGCCGTTGACAGCTTCACGCCCTTTATATTGTGGATTTAAGCATCAATAAATAATTTTCCGAATCGAAGCGGAAGACGGCAACAGATTAAAATGTCAACTGCACCCGGGATTCCCAGCCAGTCTCCCATGCTGGTACTTACCAGGCCCTAAGCTGGGTAACAGTCTGCGATCTGACGAGAGCAGGCGCGTTCAGCTTAGGATGGCCGTTGACAGCTTCACGCTTTGTATACTGTGCATTTAAGCATCAATAAATCCTTTTCGGAATCGGAACGGAAGGCGGCAACAGAGCAAAATGTCAACGACACCTGGGATTCCCAGCCAGTCTCCCATGCTGGTACTTACCGGGCCCTAAGCTGGGTAGCAGTCTGCGATCTGACGAGAGCAGGCGCGTTCAGCTTAGGATGGCCATAGACATCTTCACACCCTGTATACTGTGGATTTAAGCATCAATAAATCCTTTTCGGAATCGGAGCGTAAGGCGGCAACAGAGCAAAATGTCAACGACACCTGGGATTCCCAGCCAGTCTCCCATGCTGGTACTTACCAGGCCCTAAGCTGGGTATCAGTCTGCGATCTGACGAGAGCAGGCGCGTTCAGCTTAGGATGGCCGTTGACAGCTTCTCGCCCTTTATATTGTGGATTTAAGCATCAATAAATAATTTTCCGAATCGAAGCGGAAGGCGGCAACAGATTAAAATGTCAACTGCACCCGGGATTCCCAGCCAGTCTCCCATGCTGGTACTTACCAGGCCCTAAGCTGGGTAGCAGTCTGCGATCTGACGAGAGGAGGCGCGTTCAGCTTAGGATGGCCGTTGACAGCTTCACACTTTGTATACTGTGCATTTAAGCATCAATAAATCCTTTTCGGAATCGGAACAGAAGGCGGCAACAGAGCAAAATGGCAACGACACCTGGGATTCCCAGCCAGTCTCCCATGCTGGTACTTACCGGGCCCTAAGCTGGGTAGCAGTCTGCGATCTGACGAGAGCAGGCGCATTCAGCTTAGGATGGCCGTTGACAGCTTCTTGATTTTTATATTGTGCATTTAAGCATCAATATATCCTTTTCGGAATCGGAACGGAAGGCGGCAACAGAGCAAAATGTCAACTGCACCTGGGATTCCCAGCCAATCTCCCATGCTGGTACTTACCGGGCCCTAAGCTGGGTAGCAGTCTGCGAACTGACGAGAGCAGGCGCGTTCTGCTTAGGATGGCTGTTGACAGCTTCTCGCCCTTTATACTGTGCATTTAGGCATCAATAAATCCTTTTCGGAATCGGAACGGAAGGCGGCAACAGAGCAAAATGTCAACGGCAGCCGGGATTCCCAGCCAGTCTCCCATGCTGGTACTTACCAGGCCCTAAGCTGGGTATCAGTCTGCGATCTGTCGAGAGCAGGCGCGTTCAGCTTAGGATGGCCGTTGACAGCTTCACGCTTTGTATACTGTGCATTTAAGCATCAATAAATCCTTTTCGGAATCGGAACCGGAACGGAAGGCGGCAACAGAGCAAAATGTCAACGGCAGCCGGGATTCCCAGCCAGTGTCCCATGCCGGTACTTACCGGGCCCTAAGATCTGTACCAGTCTGCGATCTGACGAGAGCAGGCTCGTTCAGCTTAGGATGGCCGTTGACATCTTCACGCCTTGTATATTGTGAATTTAAGCATCAATAAATATTTTTATTAATCGGAGAGGAAGGCGGCAACAGAGCAAAATGTCAATGGCACCTTGGATTGCCAGACAGTCTTCCATGCCGGTAACTGCCGGGCAGTAGTCTGCGATCTGAGGAGAGCAGGCACGTTCAGGCTTAGGATGGCCGTTGACAGCTTCACACCCTGTGTATTGTGGATTTAAGCATCAATAAATCCTTTTCCGAATCGGAGCGGAAGGCGGCAACATATTAAAATGTCAACTGCACCTGGTATTCCCAGCCAGTCTCCCATGCTGGTACTTACCAGGCCCTAAGCTGGGTAGCAGTCTGCAATCTGACGAGAGCAGGCGCGTTCAGCTTAGGATGGCCGTTGACAGCTTCACACTTTGTATACTGTGGATTTAAGCATCAATAAACAATTTTCGGAATCGGAGCAGAAACAGAGCAAAATGGCAACTGCACCCGGGATTCCCAGCCAGTCTCCCATGCTGGAACTTACCAGGCCCTAAGCTGGGTATCAGTCTGCGATCTGTCGAGAGCAGGCGCGTTCAGCTTAGGATGGCCGTTGACAGCTTCACACTTTGTATACTGTGCATTTAAGCATCAATAAATCCTTTTCGGAATCGGAAACGGAAGGCGGCAACAGAGCAAAATGTCAACGGCAGCCGGGATTCCCAGCCAGTGTCCCATGCCGGTACTTACCGGGCCCTAAGATCTGTACCAGTCTGCGATCTGACGAGAGCAGGCGCGTTAAGCTTAGGATGGCCGTCGACAGCTTCACACCTTGTATACTGTGGATTTAAGCATCAATAAATTCTTTTCGGAATCGGAGCGGAAGGCAGCAATAGAGCAAAATGTCAACGGCAACCGGGATTCCCAACCAGTCTCCACCGGCGCCCTAAGCTAGAGCAGTCTGCGATCTGACGAGAGCAGGCGCGTTCAGCTTAGGATGGCCATTGAAAGCTTCATGCTTTTTATACTGTGCATTTAAGCATCAATAAATCCTTTTCGGAATCGGAGCGGAAGGCGGCAACAGATTAAAATGTCAACTGCACCCGGGATTCCCAGCCAGTCTCCCATGCTGGTACTTACTGTGCCCTTAGCTGGGTAGCAGTCTGTGATCTGACGAGAGCAGGCGCGTTCAGCTTAGGATGGCCATTGACAGCTTCATGCTTTTTATACTGTGCATTTAAGCATCAATAAATCCTTTTCGGAATCGGAACAGAAGGCGGCAACAGAGCATAATGTCAAGTGCACCCGGGACTCCCAGCCAGTCTCCCATGCCGGTAATTACTGGGCCCTAAGCTGGGTAGCAGTCTGCGATCTGACGAGAGAAGGCGCGTTCAGCTTAGGATGGCCGTTGACATCTTCACGCCTTGTATATTGTGGATTTAAGCATCAATAAATATTTTTATTAATCGGAGAGGAAGGCAGCAACAGAGCAAAATGTCAATGGCACCTTGAATTGCCAGCCAGTCTCCCATGTTGGTAACTGCTGGGCAGCAGTCTGCGATCTGAGGAGAGCAGGCACGTTCAGGCTTAGGATGGCCGTTGACAGCTTCACACCCTGTGTATTGTGGATTTAAGCATCAATAAATCCTTTTCCGAATCGGAGCGGAAGGCAGCAACAGATTAAAATGTCAACTGCACCTGGGATTCCCAGCCAGTCTCCCATGCTGGTACTTACCAGGCCCTAAGCTGGGTAGCAGTCTGCAATCTGACGAGAGCAGGCGCGTTCAGCTTAGGATGGCCGTTGACAGCTTCACACTTTGTATACTGTGCATTTAAGCATCAATAAATCCTTTTCGGAATCGGAACGGAAGGCGACAACAGAGCAAAATGTCAACGGCAGACGGGATTCCCAGCCAGTGTCCCATGCCGGTACTTACCGGGCCCTAAGATCTGTACCAGTCTGCGATCTGACAAGAGCAGGCACGTTAAGCTTAGGATGGCCGTCGACAGCTTCACACCTTGTATACTGTAGATTTAAGCATCAATAAATTATTTTCGGAATCGAAGCGGAAGGCAGCAATAGAGCAAAATGTCAAATGCAACCGGGATTCCCAGCCAGTCTCCCATGCCAGTACTTACCGGGCAGCATTCTGCGATCTGACAAGAACAGGCACATTCAGCTTAGGATAGCCGTAGACGGCTTCACACCCTGTATACTGTGGATTTAAGCATCAATAAATCCTTTTCGGAATCGAAGCGGAAGCGGCTACAGAGCAAAATGTCAACAACACCTGGGATTCCCAGCCAGTCTCCCATGCTGGTACTTACCGGGCCCTAAGCTGGGTAGCAGTCTGCGATCTGACGAGAGCAGGCGCGTTCAGCTTAGGATGGCCGTTGACAGCTTCACACTTTGTATACTGTGGATTTAAGCATCAATAAATAATTTTCGGAATCGGAGCAGAAACAGAGCAGAATGTCAACTGCACCCGGGATTCCCAGCCAGTCTCCCATGCTGGTACTTACCAGGCCCGAAGCTGGGTAGCAGTCTGCGATCTGACAAGAACAGGCGCATTCAGCTTAGGATGGCCGTAGACATCTTCACACCCTGTATACTGTGGATTTAAGCATCAATAAATCATTTTCGGAATCGGAGCGGAAGGCGGCTACAGAGCAAAATGTCAACAACACCTGGGATTCCCAGCCAGTCTCCCATGCTGGTACTTACCGGGCCCTAAGCCGGGTAGCAGTCTGCGTTCTGACGAGAGCAGGCGCGTTCAGCTTAGGATGGCCGTTGACAGCTTCACGCTCTTTATACTGTGCATTTAAGCATCAATAAATCCTTTTCCGAATCGGAGCGGAAGGCGGCAACAGATTAAAATGTCAACTGCACCCGGGATTCCCAGCCAGTCTCCCATGCTGGTACTTACCAGGCCCTAAGCTGGGTAGCAGTCTGCGATCTGATGAGAGCAGGCGCGTTCAGCTTAGGATGGCCGTTGACAGCTTCACACTTTGTATACTGTGGATTTAAGCATCAATAAATATTTTTATTAATCGGAGAGGAAGGCGGCAACAGAGCAAAATGTCAATGGCACCTTGGATTGCCAGCCAGTCTCCCACGCCGGTATCTGCCAGGCAGCAGTCTGCGATCTGAGGAGAGCAGACACGTTCAGCTTAGGATGGCCGTTGACAGCTTCACACCCTGTATATTGTGGATTTAAGCATCAATAAATCCTTTTCCGAATCGGAGCGGCAGGCGGCAACAGATTAAAATGTCAACTGCACCCCGGATTCCAGCCAGTCTACCATGCTGGTACTTACCAGGCCCTCTACTGGGTATCAGTCTGCGATCTGACGAGAGCAGGCGCGTTCAGCTTAGGATGGTCGTTGACAGCTTCACACCCTGTATACTGTGCATTTAAGCATCAATAAATCCTTTTCCGAATCAGAACGGAAGGCGGCAACAGAGCAAAATGTCAACGGCAGCCGGGATTCCCAGCCAGTGTCCCATGCCGGTACTTACCGGGCCCTAAGATCTGTACCAGTCTGCGATCTGACGAGAGCAGGCGCGTTAAGCTTATGATGGCCGTCGACAGCTTCACACCTTGTATACTGTGGATTTAAGCATCAATAAATTATTTTCGGAATCGGAGCGGAAGGCAGCAATAGAGCAAAATGTCAACGGCAACCGGGATTCCCAGCCAGTCTCCCATGCCAGTACTTACCGGGCCCTAAGCTAGGTAGCAGTCTGCGATCTGACGAAAGCAGGCGCGTTCAGCTTAGGATGGCCATTGACAGCTTCATGATTTTTATACTGTGCATTTAAGCATCAATAAATCCTTTTCGGAATCAGAACGGAAGGCGGCAACAGAGCATAATGTAAACTGCACCCGGGATTCCCAGCCAGTCTCCCATGCCGGTAATTACTGGGCCCTAAGCTGGGTAGCAGTCTGCGATCTGACGAGAGCAGGCGCGTTCAGCTTAGGATGGCCGTTGACATCTTCACGCCTTGTATATTGTGGATTTAAGCATCAATAAATATTTTTATTAATCGGAGAGGAAGGCGGCAACAGAGCAAAATGTCAATGGCACCTTGAATTGCCAGCCAGTCTCCCATGCTGGTAACTGCCGGGCAGCAGTCTGCGATCTGAGGAGAGCAGGCACATTCAGGCTTAGGATGGCCGTTGACAGCTTCACACCCTGTGTATTGTGGATTTAAGCATCAATAAATCCTTTTCCGAATCGGAGCGGAAGGCAGCAACAGATTAAAATGTCAACTGCACCCGGGATTCCCAGCCAGTCTCCCATGCTGGTACTTACCAGGCCCTAAGCTGGGTAGCAGTCTGCGATCTGACGAGAGCAGGCACGTTCAGCTTAGGACGGCCGTTGACAGCTTCACGCCTTGTATACTGTGGATTTAAGCATCAATTAATAATTTTCGGAATCGGAGCAGAAACAGAGCAAAATGTCAATTGCACCCGGGATTCCCAGCCAGTCTCCCATGCTGGTACTTACCAGGCCCGAAGCTGGGTAGCAGTCTGCGATCTGACGAGAACAGGCGCATTCAGCTTAGGATGGCCGTAGACATCTTCACACCCTGTATACTGTGGATTTAAGCATCAATAAATCCTTTTCGGAATCGGAGCGTAAGGCGGCAACAGAGTAAAATGTCAACGACACCTGGGATTCCCAGCCAGTCTCCCATGCTGGTACTTACCGGGCCCTAAGCTGGGTAGCAGTCTGCGATCTGACGAGAGCAGGCAGGTTCAGCTTAGGATGGCCGTTGACAGCTTCTCGCTTTTTATACTGTGCATTTAAGCATCAATAAATCCTTTTCGGAATCGGAACGGAATGCGGCAACAGAGCAAAATGTCAACGGCAGCCGGGATTCCCAACCAGTGTCCCATGCCGGTACTTACCGGGCCCTAAGATCTGTACCAGTCTGCGATCTGACAAGAGCAGGCACGTTAAGCTTAGGATGGCCGTCGACAGCTTCACACCTTGTATACTGTGGATTTAAGCATCAATAAATTCTTTTCGGAATCGGAGCGGAAGGCAGCAATAGAGCAAAATGTCAACGGCACCCAGGATTCCCAGCCAGTCTCCCATGCCAGTACTTACCGGGCCCTAAGCTGGGTAGCAGTCTGCGATCTGACGAGAGCAGGCGCGTTCAGCTTAGGATGGCCATTGACAGCTTCATGCTTTTTATACTGTGCATTTAAGCATCAATAAATCCTTTTCGGAATCGGAGAGGAAGGCGGCAACAGAGCAAAATGTCAATAGCACCTTGGATTGCCAGCCAGTCTCCCATGCCCGTACTTGCCGGGCAGCAGTCTGCGATCTGACAAGAACAAGCACATTCAGCTTAGGATAGCCGTAGACGGCTTCACACCCTGTATACTGTGGATTTAAGCATCAATAAATCCTTTTCGGAATCGGAGCGGAAGGCGGCTACAGAGCAAAATGTCAACAACACCTGGGATTCCCAGCCAGTCTCCCATGCTGGTACTTACCGGGCCCTAAGCTGGGTAGCAGTCTGCGTTCTGACGAGAGCAGGCACGTTCAGCTTAGGATGGCTGTTGACAGCTTCACGCCCTTTATACTGTGCATTTAAGCATCAATAAATCCTTTTCCGAATCGGAGCGGAAGGCGGCAACAGATTAAAATGTCAACTGCACCCGGGATTCCCAGCCAGTCTCCCATGCTGGTACTTACCAGGCCCTAAGCTGGGTAGCAGTCTGCGATCTGACGAGAGCAGGCACGTTCAGCTTAGGATGGCCGTTGACAGCTTCACACTTTGTATACTGTGGATTTAAGCATCAATAAATATTTTTATTAATCGGAGAGGAAGGCGGCAACAGAGCAAAATGTCAATGGCACCTTGGATTGCCAGCCAGTCTCCCACGCCGGTATCTGCCGGGCAGCAGTCTGCGATCTGAGGAGAGCAGACACGTTCAGCTTAGAATGGCCGTTGACAGCTTCACACCCTGTATATTGTGGATTTAAGCATCAATAAATCCTTTTCCGAATCGGAGCGGAAGGCGGCAACAGATTAAAATGTCAACTGCACCCGGGATTCCAGCCAGTCTACCATGCTGGTACTTACCAGGCCCTAAGCTGGGTATCAGTCTGCGATCTGACGAGAGCAGGCGCGTTCAGCTTAGGATGGCCGTTGACAGCTTCACACCCTGTATACTGTGCATTTAAGCATCAATAAATCCTTTTCGGAATCGGAACGGAAGGCGGCAACAGAGCAAAATGTCAACGGCAGTCGGGATTCCCAGCCAGTGTCCCATGCCGGTACTTACCGGGCCCTAAGATCTGTACCAGTCTGCGATCTGACGAGAGCAGGCGCGTTAAGCTTAGGATGGCCGTCGACAGCTTCACACCTTGTATACTGTGGATTTAAGCATCAATAAATTATTTTCGGAATCGGAGCGGAAGGCAGCAATAGAGCAAAATGTCAACGACAACCGGGATTCCCAGCCAGTCTCCCATGCCAGTACTTACCGGGCCCTCAAGCTAGGTAGCAGTCTGCGATCTGACGAAAGCAGGCGCGTTCAGCTTAGGATGGCCATTGACAGCTTCATGATTTTTATACTGTGCATTTAAGCATCAATAAATCCTTTTTGGAATCGGAACGGAAGGCGGCAACAGAGCAAAATGTCAACTGCACCCGGGATTCCCAGCCAGTCTCCCATGCCGGTGCTTACTGGGCCCTAAGCTGGGATGCAGTCTGCGATCTGACGAGAGCAGGCGCGTTCAGCTTAGGATGGCCGTTGACATCTTTACACCTTGTATATTGTGAATTTAAGCATCAATAAATATTTTTATTAATCGGAGAGGAAGGCGGCAACAGAGCAAAATGTCAATGGCACCTTGGATTGCCAGCCAGTCTCCCATGCCGGTAACTGCCGGGCAGTAGTCTGCGATCTGAGGAGAGCAGGCACGTTCAGGCTTAGGATGGCCGTTGACAGCTTCACACCCTGTGTATTGTGGATTTAAGCATCAATAAATCCTTTTCGGAATCGGAACGGAAGGCGGCAACAGAGCAAAATGTCAACGGCAGCCGGGATTCCCAGCCAGTGTCCCATGCCGGTACTTACCGGGCCCTAAGATCTGTACCAGTCTGCGATCTGACGAGAGCAGGCGCGTTAAGCTTAGGATGGCCGTCGACAGCTTCACACCTTGTATACTGTGGATTTAAGCATCAATAAATTCTTTTCGGAATCGGAGCGGAAAGCAGCAATAGAGCAAAATGTCAACGGCACCCGGGATTCCCAGCCAGTCTCCCATGCTGGTACTTACCGGGCCCTAAGCTGGGTAGCAGTCTGCGATCTGACGAGAGCAGGCGCGCTCAGCTTAGGATGGCCATTGACAGCTTCATGCTTTTTATACTGTGCATTTAAGCATCAATAAATCCTTTTCGGAATCGGAGAGGAAGGCGGCAACAGAGCAAAATGTCAATAGCACCTTGGATTGCCAGCCAGTCTCCCATGCCTGTACTTGCCGGGCAGCAGTCTGCGATCTGACAAGAACAGGCACATTCAGCTTAGGATAGCCGTAGACGGCTTCACACCCTGTATACTGTGGATTTAAGCATCAATAAATCCTTTTCGGAATCGGAGCGGAAGGCGGCTACAGAGCAAAATGTCAACAACACCTGGGATTCCCAGCCAGTCTCCCATGCTAGTACTTACCGGGCCCTAAGCTGGGTAGCAGTCTGCGATATGACGAGAGCAGGCGCGTTCAGCTTAGGATGGCCGTTGACAGCTTCACGCCCTTTATACTGTGCATTTAAGCATCAATAAATCCTTTTCCGAATCGGAGCGGAAGGCAGCAACAGATTAAAATGTCAACTGCACCCGGGATTCCCAGCCAGTCTCCCATGCTGGTACTTACCAGGCCCTAAGCTGGGTAGCAGTCTGCGATCTGACGAGAGCAGGCGCGTTCAGCTTCGGATGGCCGTTGACAGCTTCACACTTTGTATACTGTGCATTTAAGCATCAATAAATCCTTTTCGGAATCGGAACTGAAGGCGGCATAAGAGCAAAATGTCAACGGCAACCGGGATCCCCAGCCAGTCTCCCATGCCAGTACTTACCGGGCCCTAAGCTGGGTAGCAGTCTGCGATGTGACGAGAGCAGGCGCGTTCAGCTTAGGATGGCCATTGACAGCTTCGTGATTTTTATACTGCGCATTTAAGCATCAATAAATCCTTTTTCGGAATCGGAGCGGAAGGCGGCAACAGAGCAAAATGTCAACTGCACCCGGGATTCCCAGCCAGTCTCCCATGCCGGTACTTACTGAGCCCTAAGCTGGGTAGCAGTCTGCAATCTGACGAGAGCAGGCACGTTCAGCTTAGGATGGCTGTTGACAGCTTCTCGCCCTTTATACTGTGCATTTAGGCATCAATAAATCCTTTTCGGAATCGGAACGGAAGGCGGCAACAGAGCAAAATGTCAACGGCAGCCGAGATTCCCAGCCAGTGTCCCATGCCAGTACTTACCAGGCCCTAAGCTGGGTAGCAGTCTGCGATCTGACGAGAGCAGGCACGTTCAGCTTAGGATGGCCATTGACAGCTTCATGATTTTTATACTGTGCATTTAAGCATCAATAAATCCTTTTCGGAATCGGAACGGAAGGCGGCAACAGAGCAAAATGTCAACTGCACCCGGGATTCCCAGCCAGTCTCCCATGCCGGTACTTAATGGGCCCTAGGCTGGGTAGCAGTCTGCGATCTGACGAGAGCAGGCGCGTTCAGCTTAGGATGGCCATTGACAGCTTCATGCTTTTTATACTGTGCATTTAAGCATCAATAAATCCTTTTCGGAATCGGAACGGAAGGCGGCAACAGGGCATAATGTCAACTGCACCCGGGATTCCCAGCCAGTCTCCCATGCCGGTACTTACTGGGCCCTAAGCTGGGTAGCAGTCTGCGATCTGACGAGAGCAGGCGCGTTCAGCTTAGGATGGCCGTTGACATCTTCACGCCTTGTATACTGTGGATTTAAGCATCAATAAATATTTTTATTAATCGGAGAGGAAGGCGGCAACAAAGCAAAATGTCAACGGCACCTTGGATTGCCAGCCAGTCTCCCATGCCGGTAACTGCCGGGCAGCAGTCTGCGATCTGAGGAGAGCAGGCACGTTCAGGCTTAGGATGGCCGTTGACAGCTTCACACCCTGTGTATTGTGGATTTAAGCATCAATAAATCCTTTTCCGAATCGGAGCGGAAGGCGGCAACAGATTAAAGTGTCAACTGCACCCGGGGTTCCCCGAAAGTCTCCCATGCTGGTACTTACCAGGCCCTAAGCTGGGTAACAGTCTGCGATCTGACAAGAACAGGCGCATTCAGCTTAGGATGGCCGTAGACATCTTCACACCCTGTATACTGTGGATTTAAGCATCAATAAATCGTAAGCGTAAGGAGCGTAAGGCGGCAACAGAGCAAAAGGTCAACGGCACCTGGGATTCCCAGCCAGTCTCCCATGCTGGTACTTACCGGGCCCTAAGCTTGGTAGCAGTCTGCGATCTGACGAGAGCAGGCACGTTCAGCTTAGGATGGCCGTTGACAGCTTCTCGCCCTTTATACTGTGCATTTAAGCATCAATAAATCCTTTTCGGAATCGGAAACGGAAGGCGGCAACAGAGCAAAATGTCAACGGCAGCCGGGATTCCCAGCCAGTGTCCCATGCCGGTACTTACCGGCCCAAAGATCTGTACCAGTCTGCGATCTGACAAGAGCAGGCGCGTTAAGCTTAGGATGGCCGTCGACAGCTTCACACCTTGTATACTGTGGATTTAAGCATCAATAAATTCTTTTCGGAATCGGAGCGGAAGGCAGCAATAGAGCAAAATGTCAACGGCACCCGGGATTCCCAGCCAGTCTCCCATGCCAGTACTTACCAGGCCCTAAGCTGGGTAGCAGTCTGCGATCTGACGAGAGCAGGCGCGTTCAGCTTAGGACAGCCATTGACAGCTTCATGCTTTTTATACTGTGCATTTAAGCATCAATAAATCCTTTTCGGAATCGGAGAGGAAGGCAGCAACAGAGCAAAATGTCAATAGCACCTTGGATTGCCAGCCAGTCTCCCATGCCCGTACTTGCTGGGCAGCAGTCTGCGATCTGACAACAACAGGCACATTCAGCTTAGGATAGCCGTAGACGGCTTCACACCCTCTATACTGTGGATTTAAGCATCAATAAATCCTTTTCGGAATCGGAGCGGAAGGCGGCTACAGAGCAAAATGTCAACAACACCTGGGATTCCCAGCCAGTCTCCCATGCTGGTACCTACCGGGCCCTAAGCTGGGTAGCAGTCTGCGATCTGACGAGAGCAGGCGCGTTCAGCTTAGGATGGCCGTTGACAGCTTCACGCCCTTTATACTGTGGATTTAAGCATCAATAAATCCTTTTCGGAATCGGAGCGGAAGGCGGCAACAGATTAAAATGTCAACTGCACCCGGAATTCCCAGCCAGTCTCCCATGCTGGTACTTACCAGGCCCTAAGCTGGGTATCAGTCTGCGATCTGACGAGAGCAGGCGCATTCAGCTTAGGATGGCCGTTGACAGGTTCACACTTTGTATACTGTGCATTTAAGCATCAATAAATCCTTTTCGGAATCGGAACGGAAGGCGGCAACAGAGCAAAATGTCAACGGCAGCCGGGATTCCCAGCCAGTGTCCCATGCCGGTACTTACCGGGCCCTAAGATCTGTACCAGTCTGCGATCTGACGAGAGCAGGCGCGTTAAGCTTAGGATGGCCGTTGACAGCTTCACACCTTGTATACTGTGGATTTAAGCATCAATAAATTCTTTTCGGAATCGGAGCGGAAGGCAGCAATAGAGCAAAATGTCAATGGCAACCGGTATTCCCAGCCAGTCTCCCATGCCAGTACTTACCGGGCCCTAAGCTGGGTAGCAGTCTGCAATCTGACGAGAGCAGGTGCGTTCAGCTTAGGATGGCCATTGACAGCTTCATTCTTTTTATACTGTGCATTTAAGCATCAATAAATCCTTTTCGGAATCGGAACGGAAGGCGGCAAAAGAGCAAAATGTCAACTGCACCCAGATTCCCAGCCAGTCTCCCATGCCGGTACTTACTGGGCCCTAAGCTGAGTAGCGGTCTGCGATCTGACGAGAGCAGGCGCGTTCAGCTTAGGATGGCCGTTGACATCTTCATGCTTTGTATATTGTGGATTTAAGCATCAATAAATATTTTTATTAATCGGAGAGGAAGGCGGCAACAGAGCAAAATGTCAATGGCACCTTGTATTGCCAGCCAGTCTCCCATGCCAGTAACTGCCGGGCAGCAGTCTGTGATCTGAGGAGAGCAGGCACGTTCAGGCTTAGGATGGCCGTTGACAGCTTCACACCCTGTGTACTGTGGATTTAAGCATCAATAAATCCTTTTCCGAATCGGAGCGGAAGGCGGCAACAGATTAAAATGTCAACTGCACCCGGGATTCCCAGCCAGTCTCCCATGCTGGTACTTACCAGGCCCTAAGCTGGGTAGAAGTCTGCGATCTGACGAGAGCAGGCGCGTTCAGCTTAGGATGGCCGTTGACAGCTTCACACTTTGTGTACTGTGGATTTAAGCATCAATAAATAATTTTCGGAATCGGAGCAGAAACAGAGCAAAATGTCAACTGCACCCGGGATTCCCAGCCAGTCTCCCATGCTGGTACTTACCAGGCCCGAAGCTGGGAAGCAGTCTGCGATCTGACGAGAGCAGGCGCGTTCAGCTTAGGATGGCCATTGAAAGCTTCTTGCTTTTTATACTGTGCATTTAAGCATCAATAAATCCTTTTCGGAATCGGAGAGGAAGGCGGCAACAGAGCAAAATGTCAATAGCACCTTGGATTGCCAGCCAGTCTCCCATGCCCGTACTTGCCGGGCAGCAGTCTGCGATCTGACAAGAACAGGCACATTCAGCTTAGGATAGCCGTAGACGGCTTCACACCCTGTATACTGTGGATTTAAGCATCAATAAATCCTTTTCGGAATCGGAGCGGAAGGCGGCTACAGAGCAAAATGTCAACAACACCTGGGATTCCCAGCCAGTCTCCCATGCTGGTACTTACCGGGCCTAAGCTGGGTAGCAGTCTGTGATCTGACGAGAGCAGGCGCGTTCAGCTTATGATGGTCGTTGACAGCTTCACGCCCTTTATACTGTGCATTTAAGCATCAATAAATAATTTTCCGAATCGGAGCGGAAGGCGGCAACAGAGCAAAATGTCAACTGCACCCGGGATTCCCAGCCAGTCTCCCATGCTGGTACTTACCGGGCCCTAAGCTGGGTAGCAGTCTGCGATCTGACGAGAGCAGGCGCGTTCAGCTTAGGATGGCCGTTGACAGCTTCACATTTTGTATACTGTGCATTTAAGCATCAATAAATCCTTTTCGAAATAGAAACGGAAGGCGGCAACAGAGCAAAATGTCAACGGCAGCCGGGATTCCCAGCCAGTCTCCCATGCTGGTACTTACCGGGCCCTAAGCTGGGTAGCAGTCTGCGATCTGACGAGAGCAGGCGCGTTCAGCTTAGGATGGCCGTTGACAGCTTCTCGCCCTTTATACTGTGCATTTAAGCATCAATAAATCCTTTTCGGAATCGGAACGGAAGGCGGCAACAGAGCAAAATGTCAACGGCATCCGGGATTCCCAGCCAGTGTCCCATGCCGGTACTTACCGGGCCCTAAGATCTGTACCAGTCTGCGATCTGACGAGAACAGGCGCATTCAGCTTAGGATGGCCGTAGACATCTTCACACCCTGTATACTGTGGATTTAAGCATCAATAAATCCTTTTCGGAATCGGAGCGTAAGGCGGCAACAGAGCAAAATGTCAATGACACCTGGGATTCCCAGCCAGTCTCCCATGCTGGTACTTAACGGGCCCTAAGCTGGGGAGCAGTCTGCGATCTGACGAGAGCAGGCGCGTTCAGCTTAGGATGGCCGTTGACAGCTTCACACTTTGTATACTGTGGATTTAAGCATCAATAAATAATTTTCGGAATCGGAGCAGAAACAGAGCAAAATGTCAACTGCACCAGGGATTCCCAGCCAGTCTCCCATGCTGGTACTTACCAGGCCCGAAGCTGGGAAGCAGTCTGCGATCTGACGAGAACAGGCGCATTCAGCTTAGGATGGCCGTAGACATCTTCACACCCTGTATACTGTGCATTTAAGCATCAATAAATCCTTTTCAGAATCGGAACGGAAGGCGGCAACAGAGCAAAATGTCAACGGCAGCCGGGATTCCCACCCAGTGTCCCATGCCGGTACTTACCGGGCCCTAAGATCTGTACCAGTCTGCGATCTGACGAGAGCTGGCGCGTTAAGCTTAGGATGGCCGTCGACAGCTTCACACCTTGTATACTGTGGATTTAAGCATCAATAAATTTTTTTCGGAATCGGAGCGGAAGGCAGCAATAGAGCAAAATGTCAACTGCACCCGGGATTCCCAGCCAGTCTCCCATACTGGTACTTACCAGGCCCGAAGCTGGGAAGCAGTCTGCGATCTGACGAGAACAGGCGCATTTAGCTTAGGATGGCCGTAGACATCTTCACACCCTGTATACTGTGCATTTAAGCATCAATAAATCCTTTTCAGAATCGGAACGGAAGGCGGCAACAGATTAAAATGTCAACTGCACCCGGGATTCCCAGCCAGTCTCCCATGCTGGTACTTACCAGGCCCTAAGCTGGGTAGCAGTCTGCGATCTGATGAAAGCAGGCGCGTTCAGCTTAGGATGGCCGTTGACAGCTTCACATTTTGTATACTGTGCATTTAAGCATCAATAAATCCTTTTCGGAATCGAAACGGAAGGCGGCAACAGAGCAAAATGTCAACGGCAGCCGGGATTCCCAGCCAGTCTCCCATGCTGGTACTTACCGGGCCCTAAGCTGGGTAGCAGTCTGCGATCTGACGAGAGCAGGCGCGTTCAGCTTAGGATGGCCGTTGACAGCTTCTCGCCCTTTATACTGTGCATTTAAGCATCAATAAATCCTTTTCGGAATCGGAACGGAAGGCGGCAACAGAGCAAAATGTCAACGGCAGCCGGGATTCCCAGCCAGTGTCCCATGCCGGTACTTACCGGGCCCTAAGATCTGTACCAGTCTGCGATCTGACGAGAACAGGCGCATTCAGCTTAGGATGGCCGTAGACATCTTCACACCCTGTATACTGTGGATTTAAGCATCAATAAATCCTTTTCGAAATCGGAGCGTAAGGCTGCAACAGAGCAAAATGTCAATGACACCTGGGATTCCCAGCCAGTCTCCCATGCTGGTACTTAACGGGCCCTAAGCTGGGTAGCAGTCTGCGATCTGACGAGAGCAGGTGCGTTCAGCTTCACACTTTGTATACTGTGGATTTAAGCATCAATAAATAATTTTCGGAATCGGAGCAGAAACAGAGCAAAATGTCAACTGCACCCGGGATTCCCAGCCAGTCTCCCATGCTGGTACTTACCAGGCCCGAAGCTGGGTAGCAGTCTGCGATCTGACGAGAACAGGCGCATTCAGCTTAGGATGGCCGTTGACAGCTTCTCGCCCTTTATACTGTGCATTTAAGCATCAATAAATCCTTTTCGGAATCGGAACGGAAGGCGGCAACAGAGCAAAATGTCAACGGCAGCCGGGATTCCCAGCCAGTGTCCCATGCCGGTACTTACCGGGCCCTAAGATCTGTACCAGTCTGCGATCTGACGAGAGCTGGCGCGTTAAGCTTAGGATGGCCGTCGACAGCTTCACACCTTGTATACTGTGGATTTAAGCATCAATAAATTATTTTCGGAATCGGAGCGGAAGGCAGCAATAGAGCAAAATGTCAACGGCACCTGGGATTCCCAGCCAGTCTCCCCTGCCAGTACTTACCGGGCCCTAAGCTGGGTAGCAGTCTGCGATCTGACGAGAGCAGGCGCGTTCAGCTTACGATGGCCATTGACAGCTTCATGCTTTTTATACTGTGCATTTAAGCATCAATAAATCCTTTTCGGAATCGGAGAGGAAGGCGGCAACAGAGCAAAATGTCAATAGCACCTTGGATTGCCAGCCAGTCTCCCATGCCCGTACTTGCCAGGCAGCAGTCTGCGATCTGACAAGAACAGGCACATTCAGCTTAGGATAGCCGTAGACGGCTTCACACCCTGTATACTGTGGATTTAAGCATCAATAAATCATTTTCGGAATCGAAGCGGAAGGCGGCTACAGAGCAAAAAGTGAACACCACCTGGGATTCCCAGCCAGTCTCCCATGCTGGTACTTAACGGGCCCTAAGCTGGGTAGCAGTCTGTGATCTGACGAGAGCAGGCGCGTTCAGCTTAGGATGGCCGTTGACAGCTTCACACTTTGTATACTGTGGATTTAAGCATCAATAAATAATTTTCGGAATCGGAGCAGAAACAGAGCAAAATGTCAACTGCACCCGGGATTCCCAGCCAGTCTCCCATGCTGGTACTTACCAGGCCCGAAGCTGGGAAGCAGTCTGCGATCTGACGAGAACAGGCGCATTCAGCTTAGGATGGCCGTAGACATCTTCACACCCTGTATACTGTGGATTTAAGCATCAATAAATCCTTTTCGGAATGGGAGCGTAAGGCGGCAACAGAGCAAAATGTCAACGGCAGCCGGGATTCCCAGCCAGTGTCCCATGCCGGTACTTACCGGGCCCTAAGATCTGTACCAGTCTGCGATCTGACGAGAGCAGGCGCGTTAAGCTTAGGATGGCCGTCGACAGCTTCACACCTTGTATACTGTGGATTTAAGCATCAATAAATTATTTTCGGAATCGAAGCGGAGGGCAGCAATAGAGCAAAATGTCAACGGCACCTCGGATTCCCAGCCAGTCTCCCATGCCAGTACTTACCGGGTCCTAAGTTGGGTAGCAGTCTGCGATCTGACGAGACCAGGCGCGTTCAGCTTAGGATGGCCGTTGACAGCATCTCGCCCTTTATACTGTGCATTTAAGCATCAATAAATCCTTTTCGGAATCGGAACGGAAGGCGGCAACAGAGCAAAATGTCAACGGCAGCCGGGATTCCCAGCCAGTGTCTCATGCCGGTACTTACCGGGCCCTAAAATCTGTACCAGTCTGCGATCTGACGAGAGCAGGCGAGTTAAGCTTAGGATGGCCGTCGACAGCTTCACACCTTGTATACTGTGGATTTAAGCATCAATAAATTCTTTTCGGAATCGGAGCGGAATGCAGCAATAGAGCAAAATTTCAACAGCACCCAGGATTCCCAGCCAGTCTCCCATGCCAGTACTTACCGGGCCCTAAGCTGGGTAGCAGTCTGCGATCGGACGAGTGCAGGCGCGTTCAGCTTAGGATGGCCATTGACAGCTTCATGCTTTTTATACTGTGCATTTAAGCATCAATAAATCCTTTTCGGAATCGGAGAGGAAGGCGGCAACAGAGCAAAATGTCAATAGCACCTTGGATTGCCAGCTAGTCTCCCATGCCCGTACTTGCCGGGCAGCAGTCTGCGATCTGACAAGAACAGGCACATTCAGCTTAGGATAGCCGTAGACGGCTTCACACCCTGTATACTGTGGATTTAAGCATCAATAAATCCTTTTCGGAATCGGAGCGGAAGGCGGCTACAGAGCAAAATGTCAACAACACCTGGGATTCCCAGCCAGTCTCCCATGCTGGTACTTACCTGGACTAAGCTGGGTAGCAGTCTGCGATCTGACGAGAGCAGGCGCGTTCAGCTTAGGATGGCCGTTGACAGCTTCATGACCTTTATACTGTGCATTTAAGCATCAATAAATAATTTTCCGAATCGGAGCGGAAGGCGGCAACAGAGCAAAATGTCAACTGCACCCGGGATTCCCAGCCAGTGTCCCATGCCGGTACCTACCGGGCCCTAAGATCTGTACCAATCTGCGATCTGACGAGAGCAGGCGCGTTAAGTTTAGGATGGCCGTTGACAGCTTCACACTTTGTATACTGTGGATTTAAGCATCAATAAATAATTTTCGGAATCGGAGCAGAAACAGAGCAAAATGTCAACTGCACCCGTTATTCCCAGCCAGTCTCCCATGCTGGTACTTACCATGCCCGAAGCTGGGAAGCAGTCTGCGATCTGACGAGAACAGGCGCATTCAGCTTAGGATGGCCGTAGACATCTTCACACCCTGTATACTGTGGATTTAAGCATCAATAAATCCTTTTCGGAATCGGAGCGTAAGGCAGCAACAGAGCAAAATGTCAACGGCAGCCGGGATTCCCAGCCAGTGTCCCATGCCGGTACTTACTGGGCCCTAAGATCTGTACCAGTCTGCGATCTGACGAGAGCAGGCGCGTTAAGCTTAGGATGGCCGTCGACAGCTTCACACCTTGTATACTGTGGATTTAAGCATCAATAAATTATTTTCGGAATCGGAGCGGAGGGCAGCAATAGAGCAAAATGTCAACGGCACCTGGGATTCCCAGCCAGTCTCCCATGCCAGTACTTACCGCGCCCTAAGCTGGGTAGCAGTCTGCGATCTGACGAGAGCAGGCGCGTTCAGCTTAGGATGGCCATTGACAGCTTCATGCTTCATGCTTTTTATACTGTGCATTTAATCATCAATAAATCCTTTTCGGAATCGGAGAGGAAGGCGGCAACAGAGCAAAATGTCAATAGTTCCTTGGATTGCCAGCCAGTCTCCCATGCCCGTACTTGCCGGGCAGCAGTCTGCGATCTGACAAGAACAGGCACATTCAGCTTAGGATAGCCGTAGACGGCTTCACACCCTGTATACTGTGGATTTAAGCATCAATAAATCCTTTTCGGAATCGAAGCGGAAGGCGGCTACAGAGCAAATTGTCAACAACACCTGGGATTCCCAGCCAGTCTCCCATGCTGATACTTACCGGGCCCTAAGCTGGGTAGCAGTCTGCGATCTGACGAGAGCAGGCGCGTTCAGCTTAGGATGGCCGTTGACAGCTTCCCACTTTGTATACTGTGGATTTAAGCATCAATAAATAATTTTCGGAATCGGAGCAGAAACATAGCAGAATGTCAACGGCAGCCGGGATTCCAGCCAGTCTCCCATGCTGGTACTTACCAGGCCCGAAGCTGGGTAGCAGTCTGCGATCTGACGAGAACAGGCGCATTCAGCTTAGGAAGGCCGTAGACATCTTCACACCCTGTATACTGTGGATTTAAGCATCAATAAATCCTTTTCGGAATCGGAGCGGAAGGCTGCAACAGAACAAAATGTCAACGACACCTGGGATTCCCAGCCAGTCTCCCATTCTGGTACTTACCGGGCCCTAAGCTGGGTAGCAGTCTGCGATCTGACGAGAGCAGGCACGTTCAGCTTAGGATGGCCGTTGACAGCTTCTCGCCCTTTATACTGTGCATTTAAGCATCAATTAATCCTTTTTGGAATCGGAACGGAAGGCGGCAACAGAGCAAAATGTCAACGGCAGCCGGGATTCCCAGCCAGTGTCTCATGCCGGTACTTACCGGGCCCTAAGATCTGTACCAGTCTGCGATCTGACGAGAGCAGGCGCGTTAAGCTTAGGATGGCCGTCGACAGCTTCACACCTTGTATACTGTGGATCTAAGCATCAATAAATTATTTTCGGAATCGGAGCGGAAGGCAGCAATAGAGCAAAATGTCAACAGCACCCGGGATTCCCAGCCAGTCTCCCATGCCATTACTTACCGGGCCCTAAGCTGTGTAGCAGTCTGCGATCGGACAAGTGCAGGCGCGTTCAGCTTAGGATGGCCATTGACAGCTTAATGCTTTTTTATACTGTGCATTTAAGCATCAATAAATCCTTTTCGGAATCGGAGAGGAAGGCGGCAACAGAGCAAAATGTCAATAGCACCTTGGATTGCCAGCCAGTCTCTCATGCCCGTACTTGCCGGGCAGCAGTCTGCGATCTGACAAGAACAGGCACATTCAGCTTAGGATAGCCGTAGACGGCTTCACACCCTGTATACTGTGGATTTAAGCATCAATAAATCCTTTTCGGAATCGGAGCGGAAGGCGGCTACAGAGCAAAATGTCAACAACACCTGGGATTCCCAGCCAGTCTCCCATGCTGGTACTTACCGGGCCTAAGCTGGGTAGCGGTCTGCGATCTGACGAGAGCAGGCGCGTTCAGCTTAGGATGGCCGTTGACAGCTTCGCGCCCTTTATACTGTGCATTTAAGCATCAATAAATAATTTTCCGAATCGGAGCGGAAGGCGGCAACAGAGCAAAATGTCAACTGCACCCGGGATTCCCAGCCAGTCTCCCATGCTGGTACTTACCGGGCCCTAAGCTGGGTAGCAGTCTGCGATCTGACGAGAGCAGGCGCGTTCAGCTTAGGATGGCCGTTGACAGCTTCACACTTTGTATACTGTGTATACTGTGGATTTAAGCATCAATAAATAATTTTCGGAATCGGAGCAGAAACAGAGCAAAATGTCAACTGCACCCGGGATTCCCAGCCAGTCTCCCATGCTGGTACTTACCAGCCCCGAAGCTGGGTAGGAGTCTGCGCTCTGACGAGAACAGGCGCATTCAGCTTAGGATGGTCGTAGACATCTTCACACCCTGTATACTGTGGATTTAAGCATCAATAAATCCTTTTCGGAATCGTAGCGGAAGGCGGCAACAGAGCAAAATGTCAACGACACCTGGGATTCCCAGCCAGTCTCCCATGCTGGTACTTTCCGGGCCCTAAGCTGGGTAGCAGTCTGCGATCTGACGAGAGCAGGCACGTTCAGCTTAGGATGGCCGTTGACAGCTTCTTGCCCTTTATACTGTGCATTTAAGCATCAATAAATCCTTTTCGGAATCGGAAACGGAAGGCGGCAACAGAGCAAAATGTCAACGGCAGCCGGGATTCCCAGCCAGTGTCCCATGCCGGTACTTACCGGGCCCTAAGATCTGTACCAGTCTGCGATCTGACAAGAGCAGGCGCGTTAAGCTTAGGATGGCCATTGACAGCTTCACGATTTTTATACTGTGCATTTAAGCATCAATAAAGCAAAATGTCAACGGCACCCGGGATTCCCAGCCAGTCTCCCATGCCAGTACTTACCGGGCCCTAAGCTGGGTAGCAGTCTGCGATCTGACGAGAGCAGGCACGTTCAGCTTAGGATGGCCGTTGACAGCTTCTTGCCCTTTATACTGTGCATTTAAGCATCAATAAATCCTTTTCGGAATCGGAAAGGGAAGGCGGCAACAGAGCAAAATGTCAACGGCAGCCGGGATTCCCAGCCAGTGTCCCATGACGGTACTTACCGGGCCCTAAGATCTGTACCAGTCTGCGATCTGACGAGAGCAGCCGCGTTAAGCTTAGGATGGCCGTCGACAGCTTCACACCTTGTATACTGTGGATTTAAGCATCAATAAATTATTTTCGGAATCGGAGCGGAGGGCAGCAATAGATCAAAATGTCAACGGCACATGGGATTCCCAGCCAGTCTCCCATGCTGGTACTTACCAGGCCCGAAGCTGGGTATCAGTCTGCGATCTGACGAGAACAGGCGCATTCAGCTTAGGATGGCTGTAGACATCTTCACACCCTGTATACTGTGGATTTAAGCATCAATAAATCCTTTTCGGAATCGGAGCGGAAGGCGGCTACAGAGCAAAATGTCAACAACACCTGGGATTCCCAGCCAGTCTCCCATGCTGGTACTTACCGGGCCCTAAGCTAGGTAGCAGTCTGCGATCTGACGAGAGCAGGCACGATCAGCTTAGGATGGCCGTTGACAGCTTCATGCCCTTTATACTGTGTGTTTAAGCATCAATAAATAATTTTCCGAATCGGAGCGGAAGGCGGCAACAGAGCAAAATGTCAACTGCACCCAGGATTCCCAGCCAGTCTCCCATGCCGGTACTTACTGGGCCCTAAGCTGGGTAGCAGTCTGCGATCTGACGAGAGCAGGCGCGTTCAGCTTAGGATGGCCGTTGACATCTTTACGCCTTGTATATTGTGGATTTAAGCATCAATAAATATTTTTATTAATCGGAGAAGAAGGCGGCAACAGAGCAAAATGTCAATGGCACCTTGGATTGCCAGCCAGTCTCCCATGCCGGTATCTGCCGGGCAGCAGTCTGCGATCTGAGGACAGCAGGCACGTTCAGGCTTAGGATGGCCGTTGACAGCTTCACACCCTGTATATTGTGGATTTAAGCATCAATAGATCCTTTTCCGAATTGGATCGGAAGGCGGCAACAGATTAAAATGTCAACTTCACCCGGGATTCCCAGCCAGTCTCCCATGCTGGTACTTACCAGGCCCTAAGCTGGGTAGCAGTCTGCGATCTGACGAGAGCAGGCGCGTTCAGCTTAGGATGGCCATTGACAGTTTCATACTTTTTATACTGTGCATTTAAGCATCAATAAATCATTTTCGGAATCAGAACGGAAGGCGGCAACAGAGCAAAATGTCAACTGCACTCGGGATTCCCAGCCAGTCACCCATGCCGGTACTTACTGGGCCCTAAGCTGGGTAGCAGTCTGCGATCTGATGAGAGCAGGCGCGTTCAGCTTAGGATGGCCGTTGACATCTTCACGCCTTGTAAATTGTGGATTTAAGCATCAATAAATATTTTTATTAATCGGAGAGGAAGGCGGCAACAGAGCAAAATGTCAATGGCACCTTGGATTGCCAGCCAGTCTCCCATGCCGTTAACTGCTGGGCAGCAGTCTGCGACCTGAGGAGAGCAGGCACGTTCAGGCTTAGGATGGCCGTTGACAGCTTCACACCCTGTATATTGTGGATTTAAGCATCAATAAATCCTTTTCCGAATCGTAGCGGAAGGCGGCAACAGATTAAAATGTCAACTGCACCCGGGATTCCCAGCCAGTCTCCCATGCTGGTACTTACCAGGCCCTAAGCTGGGTAGCAGTCTGCGATCTGACAAGAGCAGGCGCGTTCAGCTTAGGATGGCCGTTGACAGCTTCACACTTTGTATACTGTGGATTTAAGCATCAATAAATAATTTTCGGAATCGGAGCAGAAACAGAGCAAAATGTCAACTGCACCCGGGATTCCCAGTCAGTCTCCCATGCTGGTACTTACCAGGTCCGAAGCTGGGTAGCAGTCTGCGATCTGATGAAAACAGGCGCATTCAGCTTAGGATGGCCATAGACATCTTCATGCCCTGTATACTGTGGATTTAAGCATCAATAAATCCTTTTCGGAATCGGAACGGAAGGCGGCAACAGAGCAAAATGTCAACGGCAGCCGGGATTCCCAGCCAGTGTCCCATGCCGGTACTTACCAGGCCCTAAGATCTGTACCAGTCTGCGATCTGACGAGAGCAGGCGCGTTAAGCTTAGGATGGCCGTCGACAGCTTCACACCTTGTATACTGTGGATTTAAGCATCAATAAATTCTTTTCGGAATCGGATCGGAAGGCAGCAATAGAGCAAAATGTCAACGGCACCTGGGAATCCCAGCCAGTCTCCCATGCCAGTACTTACCGGGCCCTAAGCTGGGTAGCAGTCTGCAATCTGACGAGAGCAGGCGCGTTCAGCTTACGATGGCCATTGACAGCTTCATGCTTTTTATACTGTGCATTTAAGCATCAATAAATCCTTTTCGGAATCGGAGAGGAAGGCGGCAACAGAGCAAAATGTCAATAGCACCTTGGATTGCCAGCCAGTCTCCCGTGCCCGTACTTGCCGGGCAGCAGTCTGCGATCTGACAAGAACAGGCACATTCAGCTTAGGATAGCCGTAGACGGCTTCACACCCTGTATATTGTGGATTTAAGCATCAATAAATCCTTTTCCGAATCGGAGCGGAAGGTGGTAACAGATTAAAATGTCAACTGCACCCGGGATTCCCAGCCAGTCTACAATGCTGGTACTTACCGGGCCCTAAGCTGGGTAGCAGACTGCGATCTGATGAGAGCAGGCGCGTTCAGCTTAGGATGGCCGTTGACAGCTTCACATTTTGTATACTGTGGATTTAAGCATCAATAAATAATTTTCGGAATCGGAGCAGAAACTGAGCAAAATGTCAACTGCACCCGGGATTCCCAGCCAGTCTCCCATGCTGGTACTTACCAGTCCCGAAGCTGGGAAGCAGTCTGCGATCTGACGAGAACAGGCGCATTCAGCTTAGGATGGCCGTAGACATCTTCACACCCTGTATACTGTGGATTTAAGCATCAATAAATCCTTTTCGGAATCGGAGCGTAAGGCGGCAACAGAGCAAAATGTCAACGGCAGCCGGGATTCCCAGCCAGTGTCCCATGCCGGTACTTACCGGGCCCTAAGATCTGTACCAGTCTGCGATCTGACGAGAGCAGGCGCGTTCAGCTTAGGATGGCCGTTTACAGCTTCTCGCCCTTTATACTGTGCATTTAAGCATCAATAAATCCTTTTCGGAATCGGAACGGAAGGCGGCAACAGAGCAAAATGTCAACGGCAGCCGGGATTCCCAGCCAGTGTCTCATGCCGGTACTTACCGGGCCCTAAGATCTGTACCAGTCTGCGATCTGACGAGAGCAGGCGCGTTAAGCTTAGGATGGCCGTCGACAGCTTCACACCTTGTATACTGTTGATTTAAGCATCAATAAATTATTTTCGGAATCGGAGCGGAGGGCAGCAATAGAGCAAAATGTCAACGGCACCTGGGATTCCCAGCCAGTCTCCCATGCCAGTACTTACCGGGCCCTAAGCTGGGTAGCAATCTGCGATCTGACGAGAGCAGGCGCGTTCAGCTTAGGATGGCCATTGACAGCTTCATGCTTTTTATACTGTGCATTTAAGCATCAATAAATCCTTTTCGGAATCGGAGAGGAAGGCGGCAACAGAGCAAAATGTCAATAGTTCCTTGGATTGCCAGCCAGTCTCCCATGCCCGTACTTGCCGGGCAGCAGTCTGCAATCTGACAAGAACAGGCACATTCAGCTTAGGATAGACAAAGACGGCTTCACACCCTGTATACTGTGGATTTAAGCATCAATAAATCCTTTTCGGAATCGAAGCGGAAGGCGGCTACAGAGCAAAATGTCAACAACACCTGGGATTCCCAGCCAGTCTCCCATGCTGGTACTTACCGGGCCCTAAGCTGGGTAGCAGTCTACAATCTGACGAGAGCAGGCGCTTTCAGCTTAGGATGGCCGTTGACAGCTTCACACTTTGTATACTGTGGATTTAAGCATCAATAAATAATTTTCGAAATCGGAGCAAAATGTCAACGGCAGCCGGTATTCCCAGCCAGACTCCCATGCCGGTACTTACCAGGCCCAAAGCTGGGTAGCAGTCTGCGATCTGACGAGAACAGGCGCATTCAGCTTAGGATGGCCGTAGACACCTTCACACCCTGTATACTGTGGATTTAAGCATCAATAAATCCTTTTCGGAATCGGAGCGGATGGCGGCAACAGAACAAAATGTCAACGACACCTGGGATTCCCAGCCAGTCTCCCATGCTGGTACTTACCTGGCCCTAAGCTGGGTAGCAGTCTGCGATCTGACGAAAGCAGGCGCGTTCAGCTTAGGATGGCCGTTTACAGCTTCTCGCCCTTTAAACTGTGCATTTAAGCATCAATAAATCCTTTTCGGAATCGGAACGGAAGGAGGCAACAGAGCAAAATGTCAACGGCAGCCGGGATTCCCAGCCAGTGTCTCATGCCGATACTTACCGGGCCCTAAGATCTGTACCAGTCTGCGATCTGACGAGAGCAGGCGCGTTAAGCTTAGGATGGCCGTCGACAGCTTCACACCTTGTATACTGTGGATTTAAGCATCAATAAATTCTTTTCGGAATCGGAGCGGAAGGCAGCAATAGAGCAAAATGTCAACGGCACCCGGGATTCCCAGCCAGTCTCCCATGCCAGTACTTACTGGGCCCTAATCTGGGTAGCAGTCTGCGATCTGACGAGAGCAGGCGCGTTCAGATTAGGATGGCCATTGACAGCTTCATGCTTTTTATACTGTGCATTTAAGCATCAATAAATCCTTTTCGGAATCGGAGAGGAAGGCGGCAACAGAGCAAAATGTCAATAGCACCTTGGATTGCCAGCCAGTCTCCCGTGCCCGTACTTGCCGGGCAGCAGTCTGCGATCTGACAAGAACAGGCACATTCAGCTTAGGATAGCCGTAGATGGCTTCACACCCTGTATACTGTGGATTTAAGCATCAATAAATCCTTTTCGGAATCGGAGCGGAGGGCGGCTACAGAGCAAAATGTCAACAACACCTGGGATTCCCAGCCAGTCTCCCATGCTGGTACTTACCGGGCCCTAAGCTAGGTAGCAGTCTGCGATTTTACGAGAGCAGGCACGTTCAGCTTAGGATGGCCGTTGACATCTTTACGCCTTGTATATTGTGGATTTAAGCATCAATAAATATTTTTATTAATCGGAGAAGAAGGCGGCAACAGAGCAAAATGTCAACGACACCTGGGATTCCCAGCCAGTCTCCCATGCTGGTACTTACCGGGCCCTAAACTGGGTAGCAGTCTGCAATCTGACGAGAGCAGGCGCGTTCAGCTTATTAAGGCCGTTGACAGCTTCTCGCCCTTTATACCGTGCACTTAAGCATCAATAAATCCTTTTCGGAATTGGAAACGGAAGGCGGCAACAGAGCAAAATGTCAACGGCAGCCGGGATTCCCAGCCAGTGTCCCATGCCGGTACTTACCGGGCCCTAAGATCTGTACCTGTCTGCGATCTGACAAGAGCAGGCGCGTTAAGCTTAGGATGGCCGTCGACAGCTTCACACTTTGTATACTGTGGATTTAAGCATCAATAAATTCTTTTCGGAATCGGAGCGGAAGGCAGCAATAGAGCAAAATGTCAACGGCACCTGGGATTCCCAGCCAGTCTCCCCTGCCAGTACTTACCGGGCCCTAAGCTGGGTAGCAGTCTGCGATCTGACGAGAGCAGGCGCGTTCAGCTTAGGATGGCCGTTGACAGCTTCATGCTTTTTATACTGTGCATTTAAGCATCAGTAAATCCTTTTCGGAATCGGAGAGGAAGGCGGCAACAGAGCAAAATGTCAACTGCACCCGGGATTCCCAGCCAGTCTCCCATGCCGGTACTTACTGGGCCCTAAGCTGGGTAGCAGTCTGCGATCTGACGAGAGCAGGCGCGTTAAGCTTAGGATGGCCGTCGACAGCTTCACACCTTGTATACTGTGGATTTAAGCATCAATAAATTCTTTTCGGAATCGGAGCGGAAGGCAGCAATAGAGCAAAATGTCAACGGCACCCGGGATTCCCAGCCAGTCTCCCATGCCAGTACTTACTGGGCCCTAATCTGGGTAGCAGTCTGCGATCTGACGAGAGCAGGCGCGTTGAGATTAGGATGGCCATTGACAGCTTCATGCTTTTTATACTGTGCATTTAAGCATCAATAAATCCTTTTCGGAATCGGAGAGGAAGGCGGCAACAGAGCAAAATGTCAATAGCACCTTGGATTGCCAGCCAGTCTCCCGTGCCCGTACTTGCCGGGCAGCAGTCTGCGATCTGACAAGAACAGGCACATTCAGCTTAGGATAGCCGTAGATGGCTTCACAGCCTGTATACTGTGGATTTAAGCATCAATAAATCCTTTTCGGAATCGGAGCGGAAGGCGGCTACAGAGCAAAATGTCAACAACACCTGGGATTCCCAGCCAGTCTCCCATGCTGGTACTTACCGGGCCCTAAGCTAGGTAGCAGTCTGCGATCTGACGAGAGCAGGCACGATCAGCTTAGGATGGCCGTTGACAGCTTCACGCCCTTTATACTGTGCGTTTAAGCATCAATAAATCATTTTCCGAATCGGAGCGGAAGGCGGCAACAGAGCAAAATGTCAACTGCACCCAGGATTCCCAGCCAGTCTCCCATGCCGGTACTTACTGGGCCCTAAGCTGGGTAGCAGTCTGCGATCTGACGAGAGCAGGCGCGTTCAGCTTAGGATGGCCGTTGACATCTTTACGCCTTGTATATTGTGGATTTAAGCATCAATAAATATTTTTATTAATCGGAGAAGAAGGCGGCAACAGAGCAAAATGTCAATGGCACCTTGGATTGCCAGCCAGTCTCCCATGCCGGTATCTGCCTGGCAGCAGTCTGCGATCTGAGGACAGCAGGCACGTTCAGGCTTAGGATGGCCGTTGACAGCTTCACACCCTGTATATTGTGGATTTAAGCATCAATAGATCCTTTTCCGAATTGGATCGGAAGGCGGCAACAGATTAAAATGTCAACTTCACCCGGGATTCCCAGCCAGTCTCCCATGCTGGTACTTACCAGGCCCTAAGCTGGGTAGCAGTCTGCGATCTGACGAGAGCAGGCGCGTTCAGCTTAGGATGGCCATTGACAGCTTCATGCTTTTTATACTGTGCATTTAAGCATCAATAAATCATTTTCGGAATCAGAACGGAAGGCGGCAACAGAGCAAAATGTCAACTGCACTCGGGATTCCCAGCCAGTCACCCATGCCGGTACTTACTGGGCCCTAAGCTGGGTAGCAGTCTGCGATCTGATGAGAGCAGGCGCGTTCAGCTTAGGATGGCCGTTGACATCTTCACGCCTTGTAAATTGTGGATTTAAGCATCAATAAATATTTTTATTAATCGGAGAGGAAGGCGGCAACAGAGCAAAATGTCAATGGCACCTTGGATTGCCAGCCAGTCTCCCATGCCGTTAACTGCCGGGCAGCAGTCTGCGACCTGAGGAGAGCAGGCACGTTCAGGCTTAGGATGGCCGTTGACAGCTTCACACCCTGTATATTGTGGATTTAAGCATCAATAAATCCTTTTCCGAATCGGAGCGGAAGGCGGCAACAGATTAAAATGTCAACTGCACCCGGGATTCCCAGCCAGTCTCCCATGCTGGTACTTACCAGGCCCTAAGCTGGGTAGCAGTCTGCGATCTGACGAGAGCAGGCGCGTTCAGCTTAGGATGGCCGTTGACAGCTTCACACTTTGTATACTGTGGATTTAAGCATCAATAAATAATTTTCGGAATCGGAGCAGAAACAGAGCAAAATGTCAACTGCACCCGGGATTCCCAGTCAGTCTCCCATGCTGGTACTTACCAGGTCCGAAGCTGGGTAGCAGTCTGCGATCTGATGAGAACAGGCGCATTCAGCTTAGGATGGCCAAAGACATCTTCATGCCCTGTATACTGTGGATTTAAGCATCAATAAATCCTTTTCGGAATCGGAACGGAAGGCGGCAACAGAGCAAAATGTCAACGGCAGCCGGGATTCCCAGCCAGTGTCTCATGCCGGTACTTACCGGGCCCTAAGATCTGTACCAGTCTGCGATCTGACGAGAGCAGGCGCGTTAAGCTTAGGATGGCCGCCGACAGCTTCACACCTTGTATACTGTTGATTTAAGCATCAATAAATTATTTTCGGAATCGGAGCGGAGGGCAGCAATAGAGCAAAATGTCAACGGCACCTGGGATTCCCAGCCAGTCTCCCATGCCAGTACTTACCGGGCCCTAAGCTGGGTAGCAATCTGCGATCTGACGAGAGCAGGCGCGTTCAGCTTAGGATGGCCATTGACAGCTTCATGCTTTTTATACTGTGCATTTAAGCATCAATAAATCCTTTTCGGAATCGGAGAGGAAGGCGGCAACAGAGCAAAATGTCAATAGTTCCTTGGATTGCCAGCCAGTCTCCCATGCCCGTACTTGCCGGGCAGCAGTCTGCAATCTGACAAGAACAGGCACATTCAGCTTAGGATAGACAAAGACGGCTTCACACCCTGTATACTGTGGATTTAAGCATCAATAAATCCTTTTCGGAATCGAAGCGGAAGGCGGCTACAGAGCAAAATGTCAACAACACCTGGGATTCCCAGCCAGTCTCCCATGCTGGTACTTACCGGGCCCTAAGCTGGGTAGCAGTCTACAATCTGACGAGAGCAGGCGCTTTCAGCTTAGGATGGCCGTAGACACCTTCACACCCTGTATACTGTGGATTTAAGCATCAATAAATCCTTTTCGGAATCGGAGCGGATGGCGGCAACAGAACAAAATGTCAACGACACCTGGGATTCCCAGCCAGTCTCCCATGCTGGTACTTACCTGGCCCTAAGCTGGGTAGCAGTCTGCGATCTGACGAAAGCAGGCGCGTTCAGCATAGGATGGCCGTTTACAGCTTCTCGCCCTTTATACTGTGCATTTAAGCATCAATAAATCCTTTTCGGAATCGGAACGGAAGGAGGCAACAGAGCAAAATGTCAACGGCAGCCGGGATTCCCAGCCAGTGTCTCATGCCGGTACTTACCGGGCCCTAAGATCTGTACCAGTCTGCGATCTGACGAGAGCAGGCGCGTTAAGCTTAGGATGGCCGTCGACAGCTTCACACCTTGTATACTGTGGATTTAAGCATCAATAAATTCTTTTCGGAATCGGAGCGGAAGGCAGCAATAGAGCAAAATGTCAACGGCACCCGGGATTCCCAGCCAGTCTCCCATGCCAGTACTTACTGGGCCCTAATCTGGGTAGCAGTCTGCGATCTGACGAGAGCAGGCGCGTTCAGATTAGGATGGCCATTGACAGCTTCATGCTTTTTATACTGTGCATTTAAGCATCAATAAATCCTTTTCGGAATCGGAGAGGAAGGCGGCAACAGAGCAAAATGTCAATAGCACCTTGGATTGCCAGCCAGTCTCCCGTGCCCGTACTTGCCGGGCAGCAGTCTGCGATCTGACAAGAACAGGCACATTCAGCTTAGGATAGCCGTAGATGGCTTCACACCCTGTATACTGTGGATTTAAGCATCAATAAATCCTTTTCGGAATCGGAGCGGAGGGCGGCTACAGAGCAAAATGTCAACAACACCTGGGATTCCCAGCCAGTCTCCCATGCTGGTACTTACCGGGCCCTAAGCTAGGTAGCAGTGTGCGATTTTACGAGAGCAGGCACGTTCAGCTTAGGATGGCCGTTGACAGCTTCACGCCCTTTATACTGTGCATTTAAGCATCAATAAATCATTTTCCGAATCGGAGCGGAAGGCGGCAACAGAGCAAAATGTCAACTGCACCCAGGATTCCCAGCCAGTCTCCCATGCCGCTACTTACTGGGCCCTAAGCTGGGTAGCAGTCTGCGATCTGACGAGAGCAGGCGCGTTCAGCTTAGGATGGCCGTTGACATCTTTATGCCTTGTATATTGTGGATTTAAGCATCAATAAATATTTTTATTAATCGGAGAAGAAGGCGGCAACAGAGCAAAATGTCAATGGCACCTTGGATTGCCAGCCAGTCTCCCATGCCGGTATCTGCCGGGCAGCAGTCTGCGATCTGAGGACAGCAGGCACGTTCAGACTTAGGATGGCCGTTGACAGCTTCACACCCTGTATATTGTGGATTTAAGCATCAATAGATCCTTTTCCGAATTGGATCGGAAAGAGAGCAGGCGCGTTCAGCTTAGGATGGCCATTGACAGCTTCATGCTTTTTATACTGTGCATTTAAGCATCAATAAATCCTTTTCAGAATCGGAACGGAAGGCGGCAACAGAGCAAAATGTCAACTGCACTCGGGATTCCCAGCCAGTCACCCATGCCGGTACTTACTGGGCCCTAAGCTGGGTAGCAGTCTGCGACCTGAGGAGAGCAGGCACGTTCAGGCTTAGGATGGCCGTTGACAGCTTCACACTTTGTATACTGTGGATTTAAGCATCAATAAATAATTTTCGGAATCGGAGCAGAAACAGAGCAAAATGTCAACTGCACCCGGGATTCCCAGTCAGTCTCCCATGCTGGTACTTACCAGGTCCGGAGCTGGGTAGCAGTCTGCGATTTGATGAGAACAGGCGCATTCAGCTTAGGATGGCCATAGACATCTTCATGCCCTGTATACTGTGGATTTAAGCATCAATAAATCCTTTTCGGAATCGGAACGGAAGGCGGCAACAGAGCAAAATGTCAACGGCAGCCGGGATTCCCAGCCAGTGTCCCATGCCGGTACTTACCGGGCCCTAAGATCTGTACCAGTCTGCGATCTGACGAGAGCAGGCGCGTTAAGCTTAGGATGGCCGTCGACAGCTTCACACCTTGTATACTGTGGATTTAAGCATCAATAAATTATTTTCGGAATCGGAGCGGAAGGCAGCAATAGAGCAAAATGTCAACGGCACCTGGGAATCCCAGCCAGTCTCCCATGCCAGTACTTACCGGGCCCTAAGCTGGGTAGCAGTCTGCGATCTGACGAGAGCAGGCGCGTTCAGCTTACGATGGCCATTGACAGCTTCATGCTTTTTATACTGTGCATTTAAGCATCAATAAATCCTTTTCGGAATCGGAGAGGAAGGCGGCAACAGAGCAAAATGTCAATAGCACCTTGGATTGCCAGCCAGTCTCCCGTGCCCGTACTTGCCGGGCAGCAGTCTGCGATCTGACAAGAACAGGCACATTCAGCTTAGGATAGCCGTAGACGGCTTCACACCCTGTATACTGTGGATTTAAGCATCAATAAATCCTTTTCGGAATCGAAGCGTAAGGCGGCTACAGAGCAAAATGTCAACAACACCTGGGATTCCCAGCCAGTCTCCCATGCTGGTACTTACCAGGCCCTAAGATTGGTAGCAGTCTGCGATCTGACGAGAGCAGGCGCGTTCAGCTTAGAATGGCCGTTGACAGCTTCACACTTTGTATACTGTGGATTTAAGCATCAATAAATAATTTTCGGAATCGGAGAGGAAGGCGGCAACAGAGCAAAATGTCAATGGCACCTTGGATTGCCAGCCAGTCTCCCATGCCGATAACTGCCGGGCAGCAGTCTGCGATATGAGGAGAGCAGGCATGTTCAGGCTTAGGATGGCCGTTGACAGCTTCACACCCTGTATATTGTGGATTTAAGCATCAATAAATCCTTTTCCGAATCGGAGCGGAAGGTGGCAACAGATTAAAATGTCAACTGCACCCGGGATTCCCAGCCAGTCTACAATGCTGGTACTTACCGGGCCCTAAGCTGGGTAGCAGACTGCGATCTGATGAGAGCAGGCGCGTTCAGCTTAGGATGGCCGTTGACAGCTTCACACTTTGTATACTGTGGATTTAAGCATCAATAAATAATTTTCGGAATCGGAGCAGAAACAGAGCAAAATGTCAACGGCAGCCGGGATTCCCAGGCAGTCTCCCATGCTGGTACTTACCAGGCCCGAAGCTGGGTAGCAGTCTGCGATCTGACGAGAACAGGCGCATTCAGCTTAGGATGGCCGTAGACATCTTCACACCCTGTATACTGTGAATTTAAGCATCAATAAGTCCTTTTCGGAATCGGAGCGTAAGGCGGCAACAGAGCAAAATGTCAACGGCAGCCGGGATTCCCAGCCAGTGTCCCATGCCGGTACTTACCGGGCCCTAAGATCTGTACCAGTCTGCGATCTGACGAGAGCAGGCGCGTTCATCTTAGGATGGCCGTTTACAGCTTCTCGCCCTTTATACTGTGCATTTAAGCATCAATAAATCCTTTTCGGAACCGGAACGGAAGGCGGCAACAGAGCAAAATGTCAACGGCAGCCGGGATTCCCAGCCAGTGTCTCATGCCGGTACTTACCGGGCCCTAAGATCTGTACCAGTCTGCGATCTGACGAGAGCAGGCGCGTTAAGCTTAGGATGGCCGTCGACAGCTTCACACCTTGTATACTGTGGATTTAAGCATCAATAAATTCTTTTCGGAATCGGAGCGGAAGGCAGCAATAGAGCAAAATGTCAACGGCACCCGGGATTCCCAGCCAGTCTCCGATGCCAGTACTTACTGGGCCCTAAGCTGGATAGCAGTCTGCGATCTGACGAGAGCAGGCGCGTTCAGATTAGGATGGCCATTGACAGCTTCATGCTTTTTATACTGTGCATTTAAGCATCAATAAATCCTTTTCGAAATCGGAGAGGAAGGCGGCAACAGAGCAAAATGTCAATAGCACCTTGGATTGCCAGCCAGTCTCCCATGCCCGTACTTGCCGGGCAGCAGTCTGCGATCTGACAAGAACAGGCACATTGAGCTTAGGATAGCCGTAGACGGCTTCACACCCTGTATACTGTGGATTTAAGCATCAATAAATCCTTTTCGGATTCGGAGCGGAAGGCGGCTACAGAGCAAAATGTCAACAACACCTGGGATTCCCAGCCAGTTTCCCATGCTGGTACTTTCCAGGCCCTAAGCTAGATAGCAGTCTGCGATCTGACGAGAGCAGGCACGTTTAGCTTAGGATGGCCGTTGACAGCTTCACGCCCTTTATACTGTGCGTTTAAGCATCAATAAATCATTTTCCGAATCGGAGCGGAAGGCGGCAACAGAGCAAAATGTCAACTGCACCCGGGATTCCCAGCCAGTCTCCCATGCCGGTACTTACTGGGTCCTAAGATGGGTAGCAGTCTGCGATCTGACGAGAGCAGGCGCGTTCAGCTTAGGATGGCCGTTTACATCTTTACGCCTTGTATATTGTGGATTTAAGCATCAATAAATATTTTTATTAATCGGAGAAGAAGGCGGCAACAGAGCAAAATGTCAATGGCACCTTGGATTGCCAGCCAGTCTCCCATGCCGGTATCTGCCGGGTAGCAGTCTGCGATCTGAAGACAGCAGGCACGTTCAGTCTTAGGATGGCCGTTGACAGCTTCACACCCTGTATATTGTGGATTTAAGCATCAATAGATCCTTTTCCGAATTGGATCGGAAGGCGGCAACAGATTAAAATGTCAACTGCACCCGGGATTCCCAGCCAGTCTCCCATGCTGGTACTTACCAGGCCCTAAGCTGGGTAGCAGTCTGCGATCTGACGAGAGCAGGCGCGTTCAGCTTAGGATGGCCGTTGACAGCTTCACACTTTGCACACTTTGTATACTGTGCATTTAAGCATCAATAAATCCTTTTCGGAATCGGAACGGAAGGCGGCAACAGAGCAAAATGTCAACGACAGCCGGGATTCCCAGCCAGTTTCCCATGCCGGTACTTACCGGGCCCTAAGATCTGTACCAGTCTGCGATCTGACGAGAGCAGGCACGTTAAGCTTAGGATGGCCGTTGACAGCTTCACACCTTGCATACTGTGGATTTAAGCATCAATAAATTCTTTTCGGAATCGGAGCGGAGGGCAGCAATAGAGCAAAATGTCAAAGGCACCTGGGATTCCCAGCCAGTCTCCCATGCCAGTACTTACCAGGCCCTAAGCTGGGTAGCAGTCTGCGATCTGACAAGAGCAGGCGCGTTCAGCTTAGGATGGCCATTGACAGCTTCATGCTTTTTATACTGTGCATTTAAGCATCAATAAATCCTTTTCGGAATCGGAGAGGAAGGCGGCAACAGAGCAAAATGTCAATAGTTCCTTGGATTGCCAGCCAGTCTCCCATGCCCGTACTTGCCGGGCAGCAGTCTGCAATCTGACAAGAACAGGCACATTCAGCTTAGGATAGACAAAGACGGCTTCACACCCTGTATACTGTGGATTTAAGCATCAATAAATCCTTTTCGAAATCGAAGCGGAAGGCGGCTACAGAGCAAAATGTCAAAGGCACCTGGGATTCCCAGCCAGTCTCCCATGCCAGTACTTACCAGGCCCTAAGCTGGGTAGCAGTCTGCGATCTGACAAGAGCAGGCGCGTTCAGCTTAGGATGGCCATTGACAGCTTCATGCTTTTTATACTGTGCATTTAAGCATCAATAAATCCTTTTCGGAATCGGAACGGAAGGCGGCAACAGAGCAAAATGTCAATAGCACCTTGGATTGCCAGCCAGTCTCCCATGCCCGTACTTGCCGGGCAGCAGTCTGCGATCTGACAAGAACAGGCACATTCAGCTTAGGATAGCCGTAGACGGCTTCAAACCCTGTATACTGTGGATTTAAGCATCAATAAATCCTTTACGGAATCGGAGCGGAAGGCGGCTACAGAGCAAAATGTCAACAACACCTGGGATTCCCAGCCAGTCTCCCATGCTGGTACTTACCGGGCCCTAAGCTTGGTAGCAGTCTGCGATCTGATGAGAGCAGGCGCGTTCAGCTTAGGATGGCCGTTAACAGCATCACGCCCTTTATACTGTGCATTTAAGCATCAATAAATCCTTTTCGGAATCGGAAAGGAAGGCGGCAACAGAGCAAAATGTCAATAGCACCTTGGATTCCCAGCCAGTCTCCCATGCCTGTACTTGCCGGGCAGCAGTCTGCGATCTGACAAGAACAGGCACATTCAGCTTAGGATAGCCGTAGACGGCTTCACACCCTGTATACTGTGGATTTAAGCATCAATAAATCATTTTCGAAATCGAAGCGGAAGGCGGCTACAGAGCAAAATGTCAACAACACCTGGGATTCCCAGCCAGTCTCCCATGCTGGTACTTACCGGGCCCTAAGCTGGGTAGCAGTCTGCGATCTGACGAGAGCAGGCGCGTTCAGCTTAGGATGGCCGTTGACAGCTTCACGCCCTTTATACTGTGCATTTAAGCATCAATAAATCCTTTTCCGAATCGGAGCGGAAGGCAGCAACAGATTAAAATGTCAACTGCACCCGGGATTCCCAGCCAGTCTCCCATGCTGGTACTTACCAGGCCCTAAGCTGGGTAGCAGTCTGCGATCTGACGAGAGCAGGCGCGTTCAGCTTAGGATGGCCGTTGACAGCTTCACACTTTGTATACTGTGCATTTAAGCATCAATAAATCCTTTTCGGAATCGGAACGGAAGGCGGCAACAGAGCAAAATGTCAACGGCAACCGGGATTCCCAGCCAGTCTCCCATGCCAGTACTTACCAGGCCCTAAGCTGGGTAGCAGTCTGCGATGTGACGAGAGCAGGCGCGTTCAGCTTAGGATGGCCATTGACAGCTTCATGATTTTTATACTGCGCATTTAAGCACCAATAAATCCTTTTCGGAATCGGAGAGGAAGGCGGCAACAGAGCAAAATGTCAACTGCACCCGGGATTCCCAGCCAGTCTCCCATGCCGGTACTTACTGGGCCCTAAACTGGGTAGCAGTCTGCAATCTGACGAGAGCAGGCGCGTTCAGCTTAGGATGGCCGTTGACATCTTTACGTGTTGTATATTGTGGATTTAAGCATCAATAAATCCTTTTCCGAATCGGAGCGGATGGCGGCAACAGATTAAAATGTCAACTGCACCCAGGATTCCAGCCAGTCTCCCATGCTGGTACTTACCAGGCCCTAAGCTGGGTAGCAGTCTGCAATCTGACGAGAGCAGGCACGTTCAGCTTAGGATGGCTGTTGACAGCT
Source organism: Hyla sarda (assembly GCF_029499605.1). Lineage (NCBI taxonomy): Eukaryota > Metazoa > Chordata > Amphibia > Anura > Hylidae > Hyla > Hyla sarda. The sequence goes on from NC_079189.1 coordinate 257,693,652, forward strand.
TCACACTTTGTATACTGTGGATTTAAGCATCAATAAATTATTTTCGGAATCGGAGCAAAATGTCAACTGCACTCGGGATTCCCAGCCAGTCTCCCATGCTGGTACTTACCAGGCCCGAAGCTGGGTAGCAGTCTGCGATCTGACGAGAACAGGCGCATTCAGCTTAGGATGGCCGTAGACATCTGCACACCCTGTATACTGTGGATTTAAGCATCAATAAATCCTTTTCGGAATCGGAGCGTAAGGCGGCAACAGAGCAAAATGTCAACGACACCTGGGATTCCCAGCCAGTCTCCCATGCTGGTACTTACCGGGCCCTAAGCTGGGTAGCAGTCTGCGATCTGACGAGAGCAGGCGCGTTCAGCTTAGGATGGCCGTTGACAGCTTCTCGCCCTTTATACTGTGCATTTAAGCATCAATAAATCCTTTTCAGAATCGGAACGGAAGGCGGCAACAGAGCAAAATGTCAACGGCAGCCGGGATTCCCAGCCAGTGTCCCATGCCGGTAATTACCGGGCCCTAAGATCTGTACCAGTCTGCGATCTGACGAGAGCAGGCGCGTTAAGCTTAGGATGGCCGTCGACAGCTTCACACCTTGTATACTGTGGATTTAAGCATCAATAAATTCTTTTCGGAATTGGAGCGGAAGGCAGCAATAGAGCAAAATGTCAACGGCACCCGGGATTCCCAGCCAGTCTCCCATGCCAGTACTTACCGGGCCCTAAGCTGGGTAGCCGTCTGCGATCTGACGACAGCAGGCGTGTTCAGCTTAGGATGGCCGTTGACATCTTCACGCCTTGTATATTGTGGATTTAAGCATCAATAAATATTTTTATTAATCGGAGAGGAAGGCGGCAACAGAGCAAAATGTCAATGGCACCTTGGATTGCCAGCCAGTCTCCCATGCCGGTAACTGCCAGGCAGCAGTCTGCGATCTGAGGAGAGCAGGCACGTTCAGGCTTAGGATGGCCGTTGACAGCTTCACACCCTGTATATTGTGGATTTAAGCATCAATAAATCCTTTTCCGAATCGGAGCGGAAGGCGGCAACAGATTAAAATGTCAACTGCACCCGGGATTCCCAGCCAGTCTCCCATGTTGGTACATACCAGGCCCTAAGCTGGGTAGCAGTCTGCTATCTGACGAGCACAGGCGCGTTCAGCTTAGGATGGCCGTTGACAGCTTCACACTTTGTATACTGTGGATTTAAGCATCAATAAATAATTTTCGGAATCGGAGCAGAAACAGAGCAAAATGTCAACTGCACCCGGAATTCCCAGCCAGTCTCCCATGCTGGTACTTACCAGGCCCGAAGCTGGGTAGCAGTCTGCGATCTGACGAGAGCAGGCGCGTTCAGCTTAGGATGGCCGTTGACAGCTTCATGCCTTGTATATTGTTGATTTAAGCATCAATAAATATTTTTATTAATCGAAGAGGAAGGCGGCAACAGAGCAAAATGTCAATGGCACCTTGGATTGCCAGCCAGTCTCCCATGCCGGTAACTGCCGGGCAGTAGTCTGCGATCTGAGGAGGGCAGGCACGTTCAGGCTTAGGATGGCCGTTGACAGCTTCACACCTTGTGTATTGTGGATTTAAGCATCAATAAATCCTTTTCCGAATCGGAGCGGAAGGCTGCAACAGATTAAAATGTCAACTGCACCTGGGATTCCCAGCCAGTCTCCCATGCCAGTACCTACTGGGCCCTAAGCTGGGTAGCAGTCTGCGATCTGACGAGAGCAGGCGCGTTCAGCTTAGGATGGCCATTGACAGCTTCATGATTTTTATACTGTGCATTTAAGCATCAATAAATCCTTTTCGGAATCGGAAGGGAAGGCGGCAACAGAGCAAGATGTCAACTGCACCCGGGATTCCCAGCCAGTCTCCCATGCCGGTACTTACTGGGCCCTAAGCTGGGTAGCAGTCTGCGATATGACGAGAGCAGGCGCGTTCAGCTTAGGATGGCCATTGACAGCTTCATGCTATTTATACTGTGCATTTAAGCATCAATAAATCCTTTTCGGAATCGGAACGGAAGGCGGCAACAGAGCATAATGTCAACTGCACCCGGGATTCCCAGCCAGTCTCCCATGCCGGTACTTACTGGGCCCTAAGCTGGGTAGCAGTCTGCGATCTGACGAGAGCAGGCGCGTTCAGCTTAGGATGGCCGTTGACATCTTCACGCCTTGTATATTGTGGATTTAAGCATCAATAAATATTTTTATTAATCGGAGAAGAAGGCGGCAACAGAGCAAAATGGCAATGGCACCTTGGATTGCCAGCCAGTCTCCCATGCCGGTATCTGCCGGGCAGCAGTCTGCGATCTGAAGACAGCAGGCACGTTCAGGCTTAGGATGGCCGTTGACAGCTTCACACCCTGTATATTGTGGATTTAAGCATCAATAGATCCTTTTCCGAATTGGATCGGAAGGCGGCAACAGATTAAAATGTCAACTGCACCCGGGATTCCCAGCCAGTCTCCCATGCTAGTACTTACCAGGCCCTAAGCTGGGTAGCAGTCTGCGATCTGACGAGAGCAGGCGAGTTCAGCTTAGGATGGCCGTTGACAGCTTCACACTTTGCACACTTTGTATACTTTGTATACTGTGCATTTAAGCATCAATAAATCCTTTTCGGAATCGGAACGGAAGGCGGCAACAGAGCAAAATGTCAACGACAGCCGGGATTCCCAGCCAGTTTCCCATGCCGGTACTTACCGGGCCCTAAGATCTGTACCAGTCTGCGATCTGACGAGAGCAGGCACGTTAAGCTTAGGATGGCCGTCGACAGCTTCACACCTTGCATACTGTGGATTTAAGCATCAATAAATTCTTTTCGGAATCGGAGCGGAGGGCAGCAATAGAGCAAAATGTCAAAGGCACCTGGGATTCCCAGCCAGTCTCCCATGCCAGTACTTACCAGGCCCTAAGCTGGGTAGCAGTCTGCGATCTGACAAGAGCAGGCGCGTTCAGCTAAGGATGGCCATTGACAGCTTCATGCTTTTTATACTGTGCATTTAAGCATCAATAAATCCTTTTCGGAATCGGAGAGGAAGGCGGCAACAGAGCAAAATGTCAATAGTTCCTTGGATTGCCAGCCAGTCTCCCATGCCCGTACTTGCCGGGCAGCAGTCTGCAATCTGACAAGAACAGGCACATTCAGCTTAGGATAGACAAAGACGGCTTCACACCCTGTATACTGTGGATTTAAGCATCAATAAATCCTTTTCGGAATCGAAGCGGAAGGCGGCTACAGAGCAAAATGTCAACAACAACTGGGATTCCCAGCCAGTCTCCCATGCTGGTACTTACCGGGCCCTAAGCTGGGTAGCAGTCTGCAATCTGACGAGAGCAGGCGCATTCAGCTTAGGATGGCCGTTGACAGCTTCACACTTTGTATACTGTGGATTTAAGCATCAATAAATAATTTTCGGAATCGGAGCAAAATGTCAACGGCAACCGGGATTCCCAGCCAGTCTCCCATGCCGGTACTTACCAGGCCCGAAGCTGGGTAGCAGTCTGCGATCTGACGAGAACAGGCGCATTCAGCTTAGGATGGCCGTAGACATCTTCATACCCTGTATACTGTGGATTTAAGCATCAATAAATCCTTTTCGGAATCGGAGCGGATGGCGGCAACAGAACAAAATTTCAGCGACACCTGGGATTCCCAGCCAGTCTCCCATGCTGGTACTTACCGGGCCCTAAGCTGGGTAGCAGTCTGCGATCTGACGAGAGCAGGCGCGTTCAGCTTAGGATGGCCGTTTACAGCTTCTCGCCCTTTATACTGTGCATTTAAGCATCAATAAATCCTTTTCGGAATCGGAACGGAAGGCGGCAACAGAGCAAAATGTCAACGGCAGCCGGGATTCCCAGCCAGTCTCCCATGCTGGTACTTACCGGGCCCTAAGCTAGGTAGCAGTCTGCGATCTGACGAGAGCAGGCACGTTCAGGCTTAGAATGGCCGTTGACAGCTTCACGCCCTTTATACTGTGCGTTTAAGCATCAATAAATCATTTTCCGAATCGGAGCGGAAGGCGGCAACAGAGCAAAATGTCAACTGCACCCGGGATTCCCAGCCAGTCTCCCATGCCGGTACTTACTGGGCCCTAAGCTGGGTAGCAGTCTGCGATCTGACGAGAGCAGGCGCGTTCAGCTTAGGATGGCCGTTGACATCTTTATGCCTTGTATATTGTGGATTTAAGCATCAATAAATATTTTTATTAATCGGAGAAGAAGGCGGCAACAGAGCAAAATGTCAATGACACCTTGGATTGCCAGCCAGTCTCCCATGCCGATATCTGCCGGGCAGCAGTCTGCGATCTCAGGACAGCAGGCACGTTCAGGCTTAGGATGGCCGTTGACAGCTTCACACCCTGTATATTGTGGATTTAAGCATCAATAGATCCTTTTCCGAATTGGATCGGAAGGCGGCAACAGATTATAATGTCAACTGCACCCGGGATTCCCAGCCAGTCTCCCATGCTGGCACTTACCAGGCCCTAAGCTGGGTAGCAGTCTGCGATCTGACGAGAGCAGGCGCGTTCAGCTTAGGATGGCCGTTGACAGCTTCACACTTTGTATACTGTGCATTTAAGCATCAATAAATCCTTTTCGGAATCGGAACGGAAGGCGGCAACAGAGCAAAATGTCAACGGCAGCCGGGATTCCCAGCCAGTGTCCCATGCCGGTACTTACCGGGCCCTAAGATCTGTACCAGTCTGCGATCTGACGAGAGCAGGCGCGTTAAGCTTAGGATGGCCGTCGACAGCTTTACACCTTGTATGCTGTGGATTTAAGCATCAATAAATTCTTTTCGGAATCGGAGCGGAAGGCAGAAACAGAGCAAAATGTCAACGGCAGCTGGGATTCCCAGCCAGTCTCCCATGCTGGTACTTACCAGGCCCGAAGCTGGGTAGCAGTCTGCGATCTGACGAGAACAGGCACATTCAGCTTAGGATGGCCGTAGACATCTTCACACCCTGTATACTGTGGATTTAAGCATCAATAAATCCTTTTCGGAATCGGAGCGGCAACAGAACAAAATGTCAACAACACCTGGGATTCCCAGCCAGTCTCCCATGCTGGTACTTACCGGGCCCTAAGCTGGGTAGCATTCTGCGATCTGACGAGAGCAGTCGCTTTCAGCTTAGGATGGCCGTTGACAGCTTCCCGCCCTTTATACTGTGCATTTAAGCATCAATAAATCCTTTTCGGAATCGGAACGGAAGGCAGCAATAGAGCAAAATGTCAACGGCACCCGGGATTCCCAGCCAGTCTCCCATGCCAGTACTTACCAGGCCCTCAGCTGGGTAGCAGTCTGCGATCTGACGAGAGCAGGCGCGTTCAGCTTAGGATGGCCATTGACAGCTTCATGCTTTTTATACTGTTCATTTAAGCATCAATAAATCATTTTCGGAATCGGAGAGGAAGGCGGCAACAGAGCAAAATGTCAATAGCACCTTGGATTGCCAGCCAGTCTCCCATGCCCGTACGTGCCGGGCAGCAGTCTGCGATCTGACAAGAACAGGCACATTCAGCTTAGGATAGCCGTAGACGGCTTCAAACCCTGTATACTGTGGATTTAAGCATCAATAAATCCTTTACGGAATCGGAGCGGAAGGCGGCTACAGAGCAAAATGTCAACAACACCTGGGATTCCCAGCCAGTCTCCCATGCTGGTACTTACCGGGCCCTAAGCTTGGTAGCAGTCTGCGATCTGATGAGAGCAGGCGCGTTCAGCTTAGGATGGCCGTTAACAGCATCACGCCCTTTATACTGTGCATTTAAGCATCAATAAATCCTTTTCCGAATCGGAGCGGAAGGCGGCAACAGAGCAAAATGTCAATGGCAGCCGGGATTCCCAGCCAGTGTCCCATGCCGGTACTTACCGGGCCCTAAGATCTGTACCAGTCTGCGATCTGACGAGAGCAGGCGCGTTAAGCTTAGGATGGCCGTTGACAGCTTCACACCTTGTATACTGTGGATTTAAGCATCAATAAATTATTTTCGGAATCGGAGCGGAAGGCAGCAATAGAGCAAAATGTCAACGGCACCTGGGATTCCCAGCAAGTCTCCCATGCCAGTACTTACCGGGCCGTAAGCTGGGTAGCAGTCTGCGATCTGACGAGAGCAGGCGCGTTCAGCTTACGACGGCCATTGACAGCTTCATGCTTTTTATACTGTGCATTTAAGCATCAATAAATCCTTTTCGGAATCGGAAAGGAAGGCGGCAACAGAGCAAAATGTCAATAGCACCTTGGATTCCCAGCCAGTCTCCCATGCCTGTACTTGCCGGGCAGCAGTCTGCGATCTGACAAGAACAGGCACATTCAGCTTAGGATAGCCGTAGACGGCTTCACACCCTGTATACTGTGGATTTAAGCATCAATAAATCATTTTCGAAATCGAAGCGGAAGGCGGCTACAGAGCAAAATGTCAACAACACCTGGGATTCCCAGCCAGTCTCCCATGCTGGTACTTACCGGGCCCTAAACTGGGTAGCAGTCTGCGATCTGACGAGAGCAGGCGCGTTCAGCTTAGGATGGCCGTTGACAGCTTCACACTTTGTATACTGTGGATTTAAGCATCAATAAATAATTTTCGGAATCGGAGCAGAAACAGAGCAAAACGTCAACGGCAACCGGGATTCTCAGCCAGTCTCCCATGCTGGTACTTACCAGGCCCTAAGCTGAGTAGCATTCTGCGATCTGACGAGCGCAGGCGCGTTCAGCTTAGGATGGCCGTTGACAGCTTCACACTTTGTATACTGTGGATTTAAGCATCAATAAATAATTTTCGGAATCGGAGAAGAAACAGAGCAAAATGTCAACTTCACCCGGGATTCCCAGCCAGTCTCCCATGTTGGTACTTACCAGGCCCGAAGCTGGGAAGCAGTCTGCGATCTGACGAGAACAGGCGCATTCAGCTTAGGATGGCCATTGACAGCTTCATGATTTTTATACTGCGCATTTAAGCACCAATAAATCCTTTTCGGAATCGGAGAGGAAGGCGGCAACAGAGCAAAATGTCAACTGCACCCGGGATTCCCAGCCAGTCTCCCATGCCGGTACTTACTGGGCCCTAAGCTGGGTAGCAGTCTGCAATCTGACGAGAGCAGGCGCGTTCAGCTTAGGATGGCCGTTGACATCTTCACGTGTTGTATATTGTGGATTTAAGCATCAATAAATCCTTTTCCGAATCGGAGCGGATGGCGGCAACAGATTAAAATGTCAACTGCACCCAGGATTCCAGCCAGTCTCCCATGCTGGTACTTACCAGGCCCTAAGCTGGGTAGCAGTCTGCAATCTGACGAGAGCAGGCACGTTCAGCTTAGGATGGCTGTTGACAGCTTCACACTTTGTATACTGTGGATTTAAGCATCAATAAATTATTTTCGGAATCGGAGCAAAATGTCAACTGCACTCGGGATTCCCAGCCAGTCTCCCATGCTGGTACTTACCAGGCCCGAAGCTGGGTAGCAGTCTGCGATCTGACGAGAACAGGCGCATTCAGCTTAGGATGGCCGTAGACATCTGCACACCCTGTATACTGTGGATTTAAGCATCAATAAATCCTTTTCGGAATCGGAGCGTAAGGCGGCAACAGAGCAAAATGTCAACGACACCTGGGATTCCCAGCCAGTCTCCCATGCTGGTACTTACCGGGCCCTAAGCTGGGTAGCAGTCTGCGATCTGACGAGAGCAGGCGCGTTCAGCTTAGGATGGCCGTTGACGGCTTCTCGCCCTTTATACTGTGCATTTAAGCATCAATAAATCCTTTTCAGAATCGGAACGGAAGGCGGCAACAGAGCAAAATGTCAACGGCAGCCGGGATTCCCAGCCAGTGTCCCATGCCGGTAATTACCGGGCCCTAAGATCTGTACCAGTCTGCGATCTGACGAGAGCAGGCGCGTTAAGCTTAGGATGGCCGTCGACAGCTTCACACCTTGTATACTGTGGATTTAAGCATCAATAAATTCTTTTCGTAATTGGAGCGGAAGGCAGCAATAGAGCAAAATGTCAACGGCACCCGGGATTCCCAGCCAGTCTCCCATGCCAGTACTTACCGGGCCCTAAGCTGGGTAGCCGTCTGCGATCTGACGAGAGCAGGCGCGTTCAGCTTAGGATGGCCGTTGACATCTTCACGCCTTGTATATTGTGGATTTAAGCATCAATAAATATTTTTATTAATCGGAGAGGAAGGCGGCAACAGAGCAAAATGTCAATGGCACCTTGGATTGCCAGCCAGACTCCCATGCCGGTAAATGCCGGGCAGCAGTCTGCGATCTGAGGAGAGCAGGCACGTTCAGGCTTAGGATGGCCGTTGACAGCTTCACACCCTGTATATTGTTGATTTAAGCATCAATAAATCCTTTTCGGAATCAGAGAGGAAGGCGGCAACAGAGCAAAATGTCAATAGCACCTTGGATTGCCAGCCAGTCTCCCATGCCCGTACTTGCCGGGCAGCAGTCTGCGATCTGACAAGAACAGGCACATTCAGCTTAGGATAGCCGTAGACGGCTTCACAACCTGTATACTGTGGATTTAAGCATCAATAAATCCTTTTCGAAATCGGAGCGGAAGGCGGCTACAGAGCAAAATGTCAACAACACCTGGAATTCCCAGCCAGTCTCCCATGCTGGTACTTACCGGGCCCTAAGCTGGGTAGCAGTCTGCGTTCTGACGAGAGCAAGCGCGTTCAGCTTAGGATGGCCGTTGACAGCTTCACGCCCTTTATACTGTGCATTTAAGCATCAATAAATCCTTTTCCGAATCAGAGCGGAAGGCGGCAACAGATTAAAATGTCAACTGCACCCGGGATTCCCAGCCAGTCTCCCATGCTGGTACTTACCAGGCCCTAAGCTGGGTAACAGTCTGCAATCTGACGAGAGCAGGCGCGTCCAGCTTAGGATGGCCGTTGACAGCTTCACACTTTGTATACTGTGGATTTAAGCATCAATTAATATTTTTATTAATCGGAGAGGAAGGCGGCAACAGAGCAAAATGTCAATGGCACCTTGGATTGCCAGCCAGTCTCCCACGCCGGTATCTGCCGGGCAGCAGTCTGCGATCTGAGGAGAGCAGACACGTTCAGCTTAGGATGGCCGTTGACAGCTTCACACCCTGTATATTGTGGATTTAAGCATCAATAAATCCTTTTCCGAATCGGAGCGGAAGGCGGCAACAGATTAAAATGTCAACTGCACCCGGGATTCCAGCCAGTCTACCATGCTGGTACTTACCAGGCCCTAAGCTGGGTATCAGTCTGCGATCTGACGAGAGCAGGCGCGTTCAGCTTAGGATGGCCGTTGACAGCTTCACACCCTGTATTCTGTGCATTTAAGCATCAATAAATCCTTTTCGGAATCGGAAAGGAAGGCGGCAACAGAGCATAATGTCAACTGCACCCGGGATTCCCAGCCAGTCTCCCATGCCGGTACTTACTGGGCCCTAAGCTGGGTAGCAGTCTGCGATCTGACGAGAGCAGGCGCGTTCAGCTTAGGATGGCCGTTGACAGCTTCATGCTTTTTATACTGTGCATTTAAGCATCAATAAATCCTTTTCGGAATCAGAACAGAAGGCGGCAACAGAGCATAATGTCAACTGCACCCGGGATTCCCAGCCAGTCTCCCATGCCGGTACTTACTGGGCCCTAAGCTGGGTAGCAGTCTGCGATCTGACGAGAGCAGGCACGTTCAGCTTAGGATGGCCGTTGACATCTTCACGCCTTGTATATTGTGAATTGAAGCATCAATAAATATTTTTATTAATCGGAGAGGAAGGCGGCAGCAGAGCAAAATGTCAATGGCACCTTGGATTGCCAGCCAGTCTCCCATGCCGGTAACTGCCAGGCAGTAGTCTGCGATCTGAGGAGAGCAGGCACGTTCAGGCTTAGGATGGCCGTTGACAGCTTCACACCCTGTGTATTGTGGATTTAAGCATCAATAAATCCTTTTCGGAATCGGAACGGAAGGCGGCAACAGAGCAAAATGTCAACTGCACCCGGGATTCCCAGCCAGTCTCCCATGCCGGTACTTACTGGGCCCTAAGCTGGGTAGCAGTCTGCGATCTGACGAGAGCAGGCGCGTTCAGCTTAGGATGGCCGTTGACATCTTCACGCCTTTTATATTGTGAATTTAAGCATCAATAAATATTTTTATTAATCGGAGAGGAAGGCGGCAAAAGAGCAAAATGTCAATGGCACCTTGGATTGCCAGCCAGGCTCCCATGCCGGTAACTGCCGGGCAGTAGTCTGTGATCTGAGGAGAGCAGGCACGTTCAGGCTTAGGATGGCCGTTGACAGCTTCACACCCTGTATATTGTTGATTTAAGCATCAATAAATCCTTTTCCGAATCGGAGCGGAAGGCGGCAACAGATTAAAATGTCAACTGCACCCGGGATTCCCAGCCAGTCACCCATGCTGGTACTTACCGGGCCCTAAGCTGGGTAGCAGTCTGCGATCTGACGAGAGCAGGCGCGTTCAGCTTAGGATGGCCGTCGACAGCTTCACACCTTGTATACTGTGGATTTAAGCATCAATAAATTATTTTCGGAATCGGAGCGGAAGGCAGCAATAGAGCAAAATGTCAACGGCACCCGGGATTCCCAGCCAGGCTCCCATGCCAGTACTTACCGGGCCCTAAGCTGGGTAGCAGTCTGCGATCTGACGAGAGCAGGCGCATTCAGCTTAGGATGGCCATTGACAGCTTCATGCTTTTTATACTGTGCATTTAAGCATCAATAAAGCCTTTTCGGAATCGTAGAGGAAGGCGGCAACAGAGCAAAATGTCAATAGCACCTTGGATTGCCAGCCAGTCTCCCATGCCCGTACTTGCCGGGCAGCAGTCTGCGATCTGACAAGAACAGACACATTCAGCTTAGGATAGCCGTAGACGGCTTCACACCCTGTATACTGTGGATTTAAGCATCAATAAATCCTTTTCGGAATCGGAGCGGAAGGCGGCTACAGAGCAAAATGTCAACAACACCTGGGACTCCCAGCCAGTCTCCCATGCTGGTACTTACCAGGCCCTAAGCTGGGTATCAGTCTGCGATCTGACGAGAGCAGGCGCGTTCAGCTTAGGATGGCCGTTGACAGCTTCACACCCTGTATACTGTGCATTTAAGCATCAATAAATCCTTTTCGGAATCGGAACGGATGGCGGCAACAGAGCAAAATGTCAACGGCAGCCGGGATTCCCAGCCAGTGTCCCATGCCGGTACTTACCGGGCCCTAAGATCTGTACCAGTCTGCATTCTGACGAGAGCAGGCGCGTTAAGCTTAGGATGGCCGTCGACATCTTCACACCTAGTATACTGTGGATTTAAGCATCAATAAATTATTTTCGGAATCGGAGCGGAAGGCAGCAATAGAGCAAAATGTCAACGGCAACCGGGATTCCCAGCCAGTCTCCCATGCCAGTACTTACCGGGCCCTAAGCTAGGTAGCAGTCTGCGATCAGACGAAAGCAGGCGCGTTCAGCTTAGGATGGCCATTGACAGCTTCATGATTTTTATACTGTGCATTTAAGCATTAATAAATCATTTTCGGAATCGGAACGGAAGGCGGCAACAGAGCAAAATGTCAACTGCACCCGGGATTCCCAGCCAGTCTCCCATGCCAGTACTTACTGGGCCCTAAGCTGGGTAGCAGTCTGCGATCTGACGAGAGAAGGCGCGTTCAGCTTAGGATGGCCGTTGACATCTTCACGCCTTGTATATTGTGAATTTAAGCATCAATAAATATTTTTATTAATCGGAGAGGAAGGCGGCAACAGAGCAAAATGTCAATGGCACCTTGGATTGCCAGCCAGTCTCCCATGCCGGTAACTGCCGGGCAGTAGTCTGCGATCTGAGGAGAGCAGGCACGTTCAGGCTTAGGATGGCCGTTGACAGCTTCACACCCTGTGTATTGTGGATTTAAGCATCAATAAATCCTTTTCCGAATCGGAGCGGAAGGCGGCAACAGATTAAAATGTCAACTGCACCTGGGATTCCCAGCCAGTCTCCCATGCTGGTACTTACCAGGCCCTAAGCTGGGTAGCAGTCTGCGATCTGACGAGAGCAGGAGCGTTCAGCTTAGGATGGCCGTTGACAGCTTCACACTTTGTATACTGTGGATTTAAGCATCAATAAATAATTTTCGGAATCGGAGCAGAAACAGAGCAAAATGGCAACTGCACCCGGGATTCCCAGCCAGTCTCCCATGCCGGTACTTACTGGGCCCTAAGCTGGGTAGCAGTCTGCGATCTGACGAGAGCAGGCGCGTTCAGCTTAGGATGGCCGTTGACATCTTCACGCCTTGTATATTGTGAATTTAATCATCAATAAATATTTTTATTAATCGGAGAGGAAGGCGGCAACAGAGCAAAATGTCAATGGCACCTTGGATTGCCAGCCAGTCTCCCATGCCGGTAACTGCCGGGCAGTGGTCTGCGATCTGAGGAGAGCAGGCACGTTCAGGCTTAGGATGGCCGTTGACAGCTTTACACCCTGTGTATTGTGGATTTAAGCATCAATAAATCCTTTTCCGAATCGGAGCGGAAGGCGGCAACAGATTAAATTGTCAACTGCACCTGGGATTCCCAGCCAGTCTCCCATGCTGGTACTTACCAGGCCCTAAGCTGGGTAGCAGTCTGCTATCTGACGAGAGCAGGCGCGTTAAGCTTTGGATGGCCGTCGACAGCTTCACACCTTGTATACTGTGGATTTAAGCATCAATAAATAATTTTCGGAATCGGAGCGGAAGGCAGCAATAGAGCAAAATGTCAACGGCAACCGGGATTCCCAGCCAGTCTCCCATGCCAGTACCTACCGGGCCCTAAGCTAGAGCAGTCTGCGATCTGACGAGAGCAGGCGCGTTCAGCTTAGGATGGCCATTGACAGCTTCATGCTTTTTATACTGTGCATTTAAGCATCAATAAATCCTTTTCGGAATCGAAGCGGAAGGCGGCAACAGATTAAAATGTCAACTGCACCCGGGATTCCCAGCCAGTCTCCCATGCTGGTACTTACTGTGCCCTTAGCTGGGTAGCAGTCTGCGATCTGACAAGAGCAGGCGCGTTCAGCTTAGGATGGCCGTTGACATCTTCACGCCTTGTATATTGTGGATTTAAGCATCAATAAATATTTTTATTAATCGGAGAGGAAGGCGGCAACAGAGCAAAATGTCAATGGCACTTTGAATTGCCAGCCAGTCTCCCATGCTGGTAACTGCCGGGCAGCAGTCTGCGATCTGAGGAGAGCAGGCATGTTCAGGCTTAGGATGGCCGTTGACAGCTTCACACCCTGTGTATTGTGGATTTAAGCATCAATAAATAATTTTCGGAATCGGAGCAGAAACAGAGCAAAATGTCAACTGCACCCGGGATTCCCAGCCAGTCTCCCATGCTGGTACATACCAGGCCCGAAGCTGGGTAGCAGTCTGCGATCTGACGAGAACAGGAGCATTCAGCTTAGGATGGCCGTAGACATCTTCACACCCTGTATACTGTGGATTTAAGCATCAATAAATCCTTTTCGGAATCGGAGCGTAAGGCGGCAACAGAGCAAAATGTCAACTGCACCCGGGATTCCCAGCCAGTCTCCCATGCCAGTACTTACCGGGCTCTAAGCTGGGTAGCAGTCTGCGATCTGACGAGAGCAGGCGCGTTCAGCTTAGGATGGCCATTGACAGCTTCATGCTTTTTATACTGTGCATTTAAGCATCACTAAATCCTTTTCGGAATCAGAGAGGAAGGCGGCAACAGAGCAAAATGTCAATAGCACCTTGGATTGTCAGCCAGTCTCCCATGCCTGTACTTGCCGGGCAGCAGTCTGCGATCTGACAAGAACAGGCACATTCAGCTTAGGATAGCCGTAGACGGCTTCACAACCTGTATACTGTGGATTTAAGCATCAATAAATCCTTTTCGGAATCGGAGCGGAAGGCGGCTACAGAGCAAAATGTCAACAACACCTGGGATTCCCAGCCAGTCTCCCATGCTGGTACTTACCGGGCCCTAAGCTGGGTAGCAGTCTGCGTTCTGACGAGAGCAAGCGCGTTCAGCTTAGGATGGCCGTTGACAGCTTCACGCCCTTTATACTGTGCATTTAAGCATCAATAAATCCTTTTCCGAATCAGAGCGGAAGGCAGCAACAGATTAAAATGTCAACTGCACCCGGGATTCCCAGCCAGTCTCCCATGCTGGTACTTACCAGGCCCTAAGCTGGGTAACAGTCTGCAATCTGACGAGAGCAGGCGCGTCCAGCTTAGGATGGCCGTTGACAGCTTCACACTTTGTATACTGTGGATTTAAGCATCAATTAATATTTTTATTAATCGGAGAGGAAGGCGGCAACAGAGCAAAATGTCAATGGCACCTTGGATTGCCAGCCAGTCTCCGACGCCGGTATCTGCCGGGCAGCAGTCTGCGATCTGAGGAGAGCAGACACGTTCAGCTTAGGATGGCCGTTGACAGCTTCACACCCTGTATATTGTGGATTTAAGCATCAATAAATCCTTTTCCGAATCGGAGCGGAAGGCGGCAACAGATTAAAATGTCAACTGCACCCGGGATTCCAGCCAGTCTACCATGCTGGTACTTACCAGGCCCTAAGCTGGGTATCAGTCTGCGATCTGACGAGAGCAGGCGCGTTCAGCTTAGGATGGCCGTTGACAGCTTCACACCCTGTATTCTGTGCATTTAAGCATCAATAAATCCTTTTCGGAATCGGAACGGAAGGCGGCAACAGAGCATAATGTCAACTGCACCCGGGATTCCCAGCCAGTCTCCCATGCCGGTACTTACTGGGCCCTAAGCTGGGTAGCAGTCTGCGATCTGACGAGAGCAGGCGCGTTCAGCTTAGGATGGCCGTTGACAGCTTCATGCTTTTTATACTGTGCATTTAAGCATCAATAAATCCTTTTCGGAATCAGAACAGAAGGCGGCAACAGAGCATAATGTCAACTGCACCCGGGATTCCCAGCCAGTCTCCCATGCCGGTACTTACTGGGCCCTAAGCTGGGTAGCAGTCTGCGATCTGACGAGAGCAGGCACGTTCAGCTTAGGATGGCCGTTGACATCTTCACGCCTTGTATATTGTGAATTGAAGCATCAATAAATATTTTTATTAATCGGAGAGGAAGGCGGCAACAGAGCAAAATGTCAATGGCACCTTGGATTGCCAGCCAGTCTCCCATGCCGGTAACTGCCAGGCAGTAGTCTGCGATCTGAGGAGAGCAGGCACGTTCAGGCTTAGGATGGCCGTTGACAGCTTCACACCCTGTGTATTGTGGATTTAAGCATCAATAAATCCTTTTCGGAATCGGAACGGAAGGCGGCAACAGAGCAAAATGTCAACTGCACCCGGGATTCCCAGCCAGTCTCCCATGCCGGTACTTACTGGGCCCTAAGCTGGGTAGCAGTCTGCGCTCTGACGAGAGCAGGCGCGTTCAGCTTAGGATGGCCGTTGACATCTTCACGCCTTGTATATTGTGAATTTAAGCATCAATAAATATTTTTATTAATCGGAGAGGAAGGCGGCAACAGAGCAAAATGTCAATGGCACCTTGGATTGCCAGCCAGTCTCCCATGCCGGGCAGTAGTCTGTGATCTGAGGAGAGCAGGCACGTTCAGGCTTAGGATGGCCGTTGACAGCTTCACACCCTGTATATTGTTGATTTAAGCATCAATAAATCCTTTTCCGAATCGGAGCGGAAGGCGGCAACAGATTAAAATGTCAACTGCACCCGGGATTCCCAGCCAGTCACCCATGCTGGTACTTACCAGGCCCAAAGCTGGGTGGCAGTCTGCGATCTGACGAGAACAGGCACATTCAGCTTAGGATGGCCATAGACATCTTCACACCCTGTATACTGTGGATTTAAGCATCAATAAAACCTTTTCGGAATCGGAGCGGAAGGCGGCAACAGAGCAAAATGTCAACGACACCTGGGATTCCCAGCCAGTCTCCCATGCTGGTACTTACCGGGCCCTAAGCTGGGTAGCAGTCTGCGATCTGACGAGAGCAGGCGCGTTCAGCTTAGGATGGCCGTCGACAGCTTCTCGCCCTTTAAACTGTGCATTTAGGCATCAATAAATCCTTTTCGGAATCGGAACGGAAGGCGACAACAGAGCAAAATGTCAACGGCAGCCGGGATTCCCAGCCAGTGTCCCATGCCGGTACTTACCGGGCCCTAAGATCTGTACCAGTCTGCGATCTGACGAGAGCAGGCGCGTTAAGCTTAGGATGGCCGTCGACAGCTTCACACCTTGTATACTGTGGATTTAAGCATCAATAAATTATTTTCGGAATCGGAGCGGAAGGCAGCAATAGAGCAAAATGTCAACGGCACCCGGGATTCCCAGCCAGGCTCCCATGCCAGTACTTACCGGGCCCTAAGCTGGGTAGCAGTCTGCGATCTGACGAGAGCAGGCGCATTCAGCTTAGGATGGCCATTGACAGCTTCATGCTTTTTATACTGTGCATTTAAGCATCAATAAAGCCTTTTCGGAATCGTAGAGGAAGGCGGCAACAGAGCAAAATGTCAATAGCACCTTGGATTGCCAGCCAGTCTCCCATGCCCGTACTTGCCGGGCAGCAGTCTGCGATCTGACAAGAACAGACACATTCAGCTTAGGATAGCCGTAGACGGCTTCACACCCTGTATACTGTGGATTTAAGCATCAATAAATCCTTTTCGGAATCGGAGCGGAAGGCGGCTACAGAGCAAAATGTCAACAACACCTGGGACTCCCAGCCAGTCTCCCATGCTGGTACATACCAGGCCCTAAGCTGGGTATCCGTCTGCGATCTGACGAGAGCAGGCGCGTTCAGCTTAGGATGGCCGTTGACAGCTTCACACCCTGTATACTGTGCATTTAAGCATCAATAAATCCTTTTCGGAATCGGAACGGATGGCGGCAACAGAGCAAAATGTCAACGGCAGCCGGGATTCCCAGCCAGTGTCCCATGCCGGTACTTACCGGGCCCTAAGATCTGTACCAGTCTGCATTCTGACGAGAGCAGGCGCGTTAAGCTTAGGATGGCCGTCGACAGCTTCACACCTAGTATACTGTGGATTTAAGCATCAATAAATTATTTTCGGAATCGGAGCGGAAGGCAGCAATAGAGCAAAATGTCAACGGCAACAGGGATTCCCAGCCAGTCTCCCATGCCAGTACTTACCGGGCCCTAAGCTAGGTAGCAGTCTGCGATCAGACGAAAGCAGGCGCGTTCAGCTTAGGATGGCCATTGACAGCTTCATGATTTTTATACTGTGCATTTAAGCATTAATAAATCATTTTCGGAATCGGAACGGAAGGCGGCAACAGAGCAAAATGTCAACTGCACCCGGGATTCCCAGCCAGTCTCCCATGCCAGTACTTACTGGGCCCTAAGCTGGGTAGCAGTCTGCGATCTGACGAGAGAAGGCGCGTTCAGCTTAGGATGGCCGTTGACATCTTCACGCCTTGTATATTGTGAATTTAAGCATCAATAAATATTTTTATTAATCGGAGAGGAAGGCGGCAACAGAGCAAAATGTCAATGGCACCTTGGATTGCCAGCCAGTCTCCCATGCCGGTAACTGCCGGGCAGTAGTCTGCGATCTGAGGAGAGCAGGCACGTTCAGGCTTAGGATGGCCGTTGACAGCTTCACACCCTGTGTATTGTGGATTTAAGCATCAATAAATCCTTTTCCGAATCGGAGCGGAAGGCGGCAACAGATTAAAATGTCAACTGCACCTGGGATTCCCAGCCAGTCTCCCATGCTGGTACTTACCAGGCCCTAAGCTGGGTAGCAGTCTGCGATCTGACGAGAGCAGGAGCGTTCAGCTTAGGATGGCCGTTGACAGCTTCACACTTTGTATACTGTGGATTTAAGCATCAATAAATAATTTTCGGAATCGGAGCAGAAACAGAGCAAAATGGCAACTGCACCCGGGATTCCCAGCCAGTCTCCCATGCCGGTACTTACTGGGCCCTAAGCTGGGTAGCAGTCTGCGATCTGACGAGAGCAGGCGCGTTCAGCTTAGGATGGCCGTTGACATCTTCACGCCTTGTATATTGTGAATTTAATCATCAATAAATATTTTTATTAATCGGAGAGGAAGGCGGCAACAGAGCAAAATGTCAATGGCACCTTGGATTGCCAGCCAGTCTCCCATGCCGGTAACTGCCGGGCAGTGGTCTGCGATCTGAGGAGAGCAGGCACGTTCAGGCTTAGGATGGCCGTTGACAGCTTCACACCCTGTGTATTGTGGATTTAAGCATCAATAAATCCTTTTCCGAATCGGAGCGGAAGGCGGCAACAGATTAAATTGTCAACTGCACCTGGGATTCCCAGCCAGTCTCCCATGCTGGTACTTACCAGGCCCTAAGCTGGGTAGCAGTCTGCTATCTGACGAGAGCAGGCGCGTTAAGCTTAGGATGGCCGTCGACAGCTTCACACCTTGTATACTGTGGATTTAAGCATCAATAAATAATTTTCGGAATCGGAGCGGAAGGCAGCAATAGAGCAAAATGTCAACGGCAACCGGGATTCCCAGCCAGTCTCCCATGCCAGTACCTACCGGGCCCTAAGCTAGAGCAGTCTGCGATCTGACGAGAGCAGGCGCATTCAGCTTAGGATGGCCATTGACAGCTTCATGCTTTTTATACTGTGCATTTAAGCATCAATAAATCCTTTTCGGAATTGAAGCGGAAGGCGGCAACAGATTAAAATGTCAACTGCACCCGGGATTCCCAGCCAGTCTCCCATGCTGGTACTTACTGTGCCCTTAGCTGGGTAGCAGTCTGCGATCTGACAAGAGCAGGCGCGTTCAGCTTAGGATGGCCGTTGACATCTTCACGCCTTGTATATTGTGGATTTAAGCATCAATAAATATTTTTATTAATCGGAGAGGAAGGCGGCAACAGAGCAAAATGTCAATGGCACTTTGAATTGCCAGCCAGTCTCCCATGCTGGTAACTGCCGGGCAGCAGTCTGCGATCTGAGGAGAGCAGGCATGTTCAGGCTTAGGATGGCCGTTGACAGCTTCACACCCTGTGTATTGTGGATTTAAGCATCAATAAATAATTTTCGGAATCGGAGCAGAAACAGAGCAAAATGTCAACTGCACCCGGGATTCCCAGCCAGTCTCCCATGCTGGTACATACCAGGCCCGAAGCTGGGTAGCAGTCTGCGATCTGACGAGAACAGGAGCATTCAGCTTAGGATGGCCGTAGACATCTTCACACCCTGTATACTGTGGATTTAAGCATCAATAAATCCTTTTCGGAATCGGAGCGTAAGGCGGCAACAGAGCAAAATGTCAACTGCACCCGGGATTCCCAGCCAGTCTCCCATGCCAGTACTTACCGGGCTCTAAGCTGGGTAGCAGTCTGCGATCTGACGAGAGCAGGCGCGTTCAGCTTAGGATGGCCATTGACAGCTTCATGCTTTTTATACTGTGCATTTAAGCATCAATAAATCCTTTTCGGAATCAGAGAGGAAGGCGGCAACAGAGCAAAATGTCAATAGCACCTTGGATTGTCAGCCAGTCTCCCATGCCTGTACTTGCCGGGCAGCAGTCTGCGATCTGACAAGAACAGGCACATTCAGCTTAGGATAGCCGTAGACGGCTTCACAACCTGTATACTGTGGATTTAAGCATCAATAAATCCTTTTCGGAATCGGAGCGGAAGGCGGCTACAGAGCAAAATGTCAACAACACCTGGGATTCCCAGCCAGTCTCCCATGCTGGTACTTACCGGGCCCTAAGCTGGGTAGCAGTCTGCGTTCTGACGAGAGCAAGCGCGTTCAGCTTAGGATGGCCGTTGACAGCTTCACGCCCTTTATACTGTGCATTTAAGCATCAATAAATCCTTTTCCGAATCAGAGCGGAAGGCAGCAACAGATTAAAATGTCAACTGCACCCGGGATTCCCAGCCAGTCTCCCATGCTGGTACTTACCAGGCCCTAAGCTGGGTAACAGTCTGCAATCTGACGAGAGCAGGCGCGTCCAGCTTAGGATGGCCGTTGACAGCTTCACACTTTGTATACTGTGGATTTAAGCATCAATTAATATTTTTATTAATCGGAGAGGAAGGCGGCAACAGAGCAAAATGTCAATGGCACCTTGGATTGCAAGCCAGTCTCCCACGCCGGTATCTGCCGGGCAGCAGTCTGCGATCTGAGGAGAGCAGACACGTTCAGCTTAGGATGGCCGTTGACAGCTTCACACCCTGTATATTGTGGATTTAAGCATCAATAAATCCTTTTCCGAATCGGAGCGGAAGGCGGCAACAGATTAAAATGTCAACTGCACCCGGGATTCCAGCCAGTCTACCATGCTGGTACTTACCAGGCCCTAAGCTGGGTATCAGTCTGCGATCTGACGAGAGCAGGCGCGTTCAGCTTAGGATGGCCGTTGACAGCTTCACACCCTGTGTATTGTGGATTTAAGCATCAATAAATCCTTTTCGGAATCGGAACGGAAGGCGGCAACAGAGCATAATGTCAACTGCACCCGGGATTCCCAGCCAGTCTCCCATGCCGGTACTTACTGGGCCCTAAGCTGGGTAGCAGTCTGCGATCTGACGAGAGCAGGCGCGTTCAGCTTAGGATGGCCGTTGACATCTTCACGCCTTGTATATTGTGGATTTAAGCATCAATAAATATTTTTATTAATCGGAGAGGAAGGCGGCAACAGAGCAAAATGTCAATGGCACCTTGGATTGCCAGCCAGTCTCCCATGCCGGTAACTGCCGGACAGCAGTCTGCGATCTGAGGAGAGCAGGCACGTTCAGGCTTAGGATGGCCGTTGACAGCTTCACACCCTGTATATTGTTGATTTAAGCATCAATAAATCCTTTTCCGAATCGGAGCGGAAGGCGGCAACAGATTAAAATGTCAACTGCACCCGGGATTCCCAGCCAGTCACCCATGCTGGTACTTACCAGGCCCTAAGCTGGGTAGCAGTCTGCGATCTGACGAGAGCAGGCGTGTTCAGCTTAGGATGGTTGTTGACAGCTTCACACTTTGTATACTGTGGATTTAAGCATCAATAAATAATTTTCGGAATCGGAGCAAAATGTCAACTGCACCCGATAATCCCAGCCAGTCTCCCATGCTGGTACTTACCAGGCCCGAAGCTGGGTGGCAGTCTGCGATCTGACGAGAACAGGCGCATTCAGCTTAGGATGGCCATAGACATCTTCACACCCTGTATACTGTGGATTTAAGCATCAATAAAACCTTTTCGGAATCGGAGCGGAAGGCGGCAACAGAGCAAAAAGTCAACGACACCTGGGATTCCCAGCCAGTCTCCCATGCTGGTACTTACCGGGCCCTAAGCTGGGTAGCAGTCTGCGATCTGACGAGAGCAGGCGGGTTCAGCTTAGGATGGCCGTCGACAGCTTCTCGCCCTTTAAACTGTGCATTTAGGCATCAATAAATCCTTTTCGGAATCGGAACGGAAGGCGGCAACAGAGCAAAATGTCAACGGCAGCCGGGATTCCCAGCCAGTGTCCCATGCCGGTACTTACCGGGCCCTAAGATCTGTACCAGTCTGCGATCTGACGAGAGCAGGCGCGTTAAGCTTAGGATGGCCGTCGACAGCTTCACACCTTGTATACTGTGGATTTAAGCATCAATAAATTATTTTCGGAATCGGAGCGGAAGGCAGCAATAGAGCAAAATGTCAACGGCACCTGGGATTCCCAGCCAGTCTCCCATGCCAGTACTTACCGGGCCCTAAGCTGGGTAGCAGTCTGCGATCTGACGAGAGCAGGCGCATTCAGCTTAGGATGGCCATTGACAGCTTCATGCTTTTAATACTGTGCATTTAAGCATCAATAAATCCTTTTCGGAATCGTAGAGGAAGGCGGCAACAGAGCAAAATGTCAATGGCACCTTGGATTGCCAGCCAGTCTCCCATGCCCGTACTTGCCGGGCAGCAGTCTGCGATCTGACAAGAACAGGCACATTCAGCTTAGGATAGCCGTAGACGGCTTCACACCCTGTATACTGTGGATTTAAGCATCAATAAATCCTTTTCGGAATCGGAGCGGAAGGCGGCTACAGAGCAAAATGTCAACAACACCTGGGACTCCCAGCCAGTCTCCCATGCTGGTACTTACCGGGCCCTAAGCTGGGTAGCAGTCTGCGATCTGAAGAGAGCAGACGCGTTCAGCTTAGGATGGCAGTTGACAGCTTCACGCCCTTTATATTGTGGATTTAAGCATCAATAAATAATTTTCCGAATCGAAGCGGAAGGCGGCAACAGATTAAAATGTCAACTGCACCCTGGATTCCCAGCCAGTCTCCCATGCTGGTACTTACCAGGCCCTAAGCTGGGTATCAGTCTGCGATCTGACGAGAGCAGGCGCGTTCAGCTTAGGATGGCCGTTGACAGCTTCACACCCTGTATACTGTGCATTTAAGCATCAATAAATCCTTTTCGGAATCGGAACCGGAACGGAAGGCGGCAACAGAGCAAAATGTCAACGGCAGCCGGGATTCCCAGCCAGTGTCCCATGCCGGTACTTACCGGGCCCTAAGATCTGTACCAGTCTGCATTCTGACGAGAGCAGGCGCGTTCAGCTTAGGATGGCCGTCGACAGCTTCACACCTTGTATACTGTGGATTTAAGCATCAATAAATTATTTTCGGAATCGGAGCGGAAGGCAGCAATAGAGCAAAATGTCAACGGCAACCGGGATTCCCAGCCAGTCTCCCATGCCAGTACTTACCGGGCCCTAAGCTAGGTAGCAGTCTGCGATCTGACGAAAGCAGGCGCGTTCAGCTTAGGATGGCCATTGACAGCTTCATGATTTTTATACTGTGCATTTAAGCATCAATAAATCATTTTCGGAATCGTAGAGGAAGGCGGCAACAGAGCAAAATGTCAACTGCACCCGGGATTCCCAGCCAGTCTCCCATGCCGGTACTTACTGGGCCCTAAGCTGGGTAGCAGTCTGCGATCTGACGAGAGAAGGCGTGTTCAGCTTAGGATGGCCGTTGACATCTTCACGCCTTGTATATTGTGAATTTAAGCATCAATAAATATTTTTATTAATCGGAGAGGAAGGCGGCAACAGAGCAAAATGTCAATGGCACCTTGGATTGCCAGCCAGTCTCCCATGCCGGTAACTGCCGGGCAGTAGTCTGCGATCTGAGGAGAGCAGGCACGTTCAGGCTTAGGATGGCCGTTGACAGCTTCACACCCTGTGTATTGTGGATTTAAGCATCAATAAATCCTTTTCCGTATCGGAGCGGAAGGCGGCAACAGATTAAAATGTCAACTGCACCTGGGATTCACAGCCAGTCTCCCATGCTGGTACTTACCAGGCCCTAAGCTGGGTAGCAGTCTGCGATCTGACGAGAGCAGGTGCGTTCAGCTTAGGATGGCCGTTGACAGCTTCACACTTTGTATACTGTGGATTTAAGCATCAATAAATAATTTTCGGAATCGGAGCAGAAACAGAGCAAAATGGCAACTGCACCCGGGATTCCCAGCCAGTCTCCCATGCCGGTACTTACTGGGCCCTAAGCTGGGTAGCAGTCTGCGATCTGACGAGAGCAGGCGCGTTCAGCTTAGGATGGCCGTTGACATCTTCACGCCTTGTATATTGTGAATTTAAGCATCAATAAATATTTTTATTAATCGGAGAGGAAGGCGGCAACAGAGCAAAATGTCAATGGCACCTTGGATTGCCAGCCAGTCTCCCATGCCGGTAACTGCCGGGCAGTGGTCTGCGATCTGAGGAGAGCAGGCACGTTCAGGCTTAGGATGGCCGTTGACAGCTTCACACCCTGTGTATTGTGGATTTAAGCATCAATAAATCCTTTTCCGAATCGGAGCGGAAGGCGGCAACAGATTAAATTGTCAACTGCACCTGGGATTCCCAGCCAGTCTCCCATGCTGGTACTTACCAGGCCCTAAGCTGGGTAGCAGTCTGCGATCTGACGAGAGCAGGCGCGTTAAGCTTAGGATGGCCGTCGACAGCTTCACACCTTGTATACTGTGGATTTAAGCATCAATAAATTATTTTCGGAATCGGAACGGAAGGCGGCAACAGAGCATAATGTCAACTGCACCCGGGATTCCCAGCCAGTCTCCCATGCCGGTAATTACTGGGCCCTAAGCTGGGTAGCAGTCTGCGATCTGACAAGAGCAGGCGCGTTCAGCTTAGGATGGCCGTTGACATCTTCACGCCTTGTATATTGTGGATTTAAGCATCAATAAATATTTTTATTAATCGGAGAGGAAGGCAGCAACAGAGCAAAATGTCAATGGCACCTTGAATTGCCAGCCAGTCTCCCATGCTGGTAACTGCCGGGCAGCAGTCTGCGATCTGAGGAGAGCAGGCATGTTCAGGCTTAGGATGGCCGTTGACAGCTTCACACCCTGTGTATTGTGGATTTAAGCATCAATAAATAATTTTCGGAATCGGAGCAGAAACAGAGCAAATTGTCAACTGCACCCGGGATTCCCAGCCAGTCTCCCACGCTGGTACTTACCAGGCCCGAAGCTGGGTAGCAGTCTGCGATCTGACGAGAACAGGCGCATTCAGCTTAGGATGGCCGTAGACATCTTCACACCCTGTATACTGTGGATTTAAGCATCAATAAATCCTTTTCGGAATCGGAGCGTAAGGCGGCAACAGAGCAAAATGTCAACTGCACCCGGGATTCCCAGCCAGTCTCCCACGCCAGTACTTACCGGGCTCTAAGCTGGGTAGCAGTCTGCGATCTGACGAGAGCAGGCGCGTTCAGCTTAGGATGGCCATTGACAGCTTCATGCTTTTTATACTGTGCATTTAAGCATCAATAAATCCTTTTCGGAATCAGAGAGGAAGGCGGCAACAGAGCAAAATGTCAATAGCACCTTGGATTGCCAGCCAGTCTCCCATGCCCGTACTTGCCGGGCAGCAGTCTGCGATCTGACAAGAACAGGCACATTCAGCTTAGGATAGCCGTAGACTGCTTCACAACCTGTATACTGTGGATTTAAGCATCAATAAATCCTTTTCGGAATCGGAGCGGAAGGCGGCTACAGAGCAAAATGTCAACAACACCTGGGATTCCCAGCCAGTCTCCCATGCTGATACTTACCGGGCCCTAAGCTGGGTAGCAGTCTGCGTTCTGACGAGAGCAAGCGCGTTCAGCTTAGGATGGCCGTTGACAGCTTCACGACCTTTATACTGTGCATTTAAGCATCAATAAATCCTTTTCCGAATCAGAGCGGAAGGCGGCAACAGATTAAAATGTCAACTGCACCCGGGATTCCCAGCCAATCTCCCATGCTGGTACTTACCAGGCCCTAAGCTGGGTAACAGTCTGCAATCTGACGAGAGCAGGCGCGTCCAGCTTAGGATGGCCGTTGACAGCTTCACACTTTGTATACTGTGGATTTAAGCATCAATTAATATTTTTATTAATCGGAGAGGAAGGCGGCAACAGAGCAAAATGTCAATGGCACCTTGGATTGCCAGCCAGTCTCCCACGCCGGTATCTGCCGGGCAGCAGTCTGCGATCTGAGGAGAGCAGACACGTTCAGCTTAGGATGGCCGTTGACAGCTTCACACCCTGTATATTGTGGATTTAAGCATCAATAAATCCTTTTCCGAATCGGAGCGGAAGGCGGCAACAGATTAAAATGTCAACTGCACCCGGGATTCCAGCCAGTCTACCATGCTGGTACTTACCAGGCCCTAAGCTGGGTATCAGTCTGCGATCTGACGAGAGCAGGCGCGTTCAGCTTAGGATGGCCGTTGACAGCTTCACACCCTGTATTCTGTGCATTTAAGCATCAATAAATCCTTTTCGGAATCGGAACGGAAGGCGGCAACAGAGCATAATGTCAACTGCACCCGGGATTCCCAGCCAGTCTCCCATGCCGGTACTTACTGGGCCCTAAGCTGGGTAGCAGTCTGCGATCTGACGAGAGCAGGCGCGTTCAGCTTAGGATGGCCGTTGACATCTTCATGCCTTGTATATTGTGAATTTAAGCATCAATAAATATTTTTATTAATCGGAGAGGAAGGCGGCAACAGAGCAAAATGTCAATGGCACCTTGGATTGCCAGCCAGTCTCCCATGCCAGTAACTGCCAGGCAGTAGTCTGCGATCTGAGGAGAGCAGGCACGTTCAGGCTTAGGATGGCCGTTGACAGCTTCACACCCTGTGTATTGTGGATTTAAGCATCAATAAATCCTTTTCGGAATCGGAACGGAAGGCGGCAGCAGAGCAAAATGTCAACTGCACCCGGGATTCCCAGCCAGTCTCCCATGCCGGTACTTACTGGGCCCTAAGCTGGGTAGCAGTCTGCGATCTGACGAGAACAGGCGCGTTCAGCTTAGGATGGCCGTTGACATCTTCACGCCTTGTATATTGTGAATTTAAGCATCAATAAATATTTTTATTAATCGGAGAGGAAGGCGGCAACAGAGCAAAATGTCAATGGCACCTTGGATTGCCAGCCAGTCTCCCATGCCGGTAACTGCCGGGCAGTAGTCTGCGATCTGAGGAGAGCGGGCACGTTCAGGCTTAGGATGGCCGTTGACAGCTTCACACCCTGTATATTGTTGATTTAAGCATCAATAAATCCTTTTTCGAATCGGAGCGGAAGGCGGCAACAGATTAAAATGTCAACTGCACCCGGGATTCCCAGCCAGTCACCCATGCTGGTACTTACCAGGCCCTATGCTGGGTAGCAGTCTGCGATCTGACAAGAGCAGGTGTGTTCAGCTTAGGATGGCCGTTGACAGCTTCACACTTTGTATACTGTGGATTTAAGCATCAATAAATAATTTTCGGAATCGGAGCAAAATATCAACTGCACCCGGGAATCCCAGCCAGTCTCCCATGCTGGTACTTACCAGGCCCGAAGCTGGGTGGCTGTCTGCGATCTGACGAGAACACGCGCATTCAGCTTAGGATGGCCATAGACATCTTCACTCCCTGTATACTGTGGATTTAAGCATCAATAAAACCTTTTCGGAATCGGAGCGGAAGGCGGCAACAGAGCAAAATGTCAACGACACCTGGGATTCCCAGCCAGTCTCCCATGCTGGTACTTACCGGGCCCTAAGCTGGGTAGCAGTCTGCGATCTGACGAGAGCAGGCGCGTTCAGCTTAGGATGGCCGTCGGCAGCTTCTCGCCCTTTAAACTGTGCATTTAGGCATCAATAAATCCTTTTCGGAATCGGAACGGAAGGCGGCAACAGAGCAAAATGTCAACGGCAGCCGGGATTCCCAGCCAGTGTCCCATGCCGGTACTTACCGGGCCCTAAGATCTGTACCAGTCTGCGATCTGACGAGAGCAGGCGCGTTAAGCTTAGGATGGCCGTCGACAGCTTCACACCTTGTATACTGTGGATTTAAGCATCAATAAATTATTTTCGGAATCGGAGCGGAAGGCAGCAATAGAGCAAAATGTCAACGGCACCCGGGATTCCCAGCCAGTCTCCCATGCCATTACTTACCGGGCCCTAAGCTGGGTAGCAGTCTGCGATCTGACGAGAGCAGGCGAATTCAGCTTAGGATGGCCATTGACAGCTTCATGCTTTTTATACTGTGCATTTAAGCATCAATAAATCCTTTTCGGAATCGTAGAGGAAGGCGGCAACAGAGCAAAATGTCAATAGCACCTTGGATTGCCAGCCAGTCTCCCATGCCCGTACTTGCCGGGCAGCAGTCTGCGATCTGACAAGAACAGGCACATTCAGCTTAGGATAGCCGTAGACGGCTTCACACCCTGTATACTGTGGATTTAAGCATCAATAAATCCTTTTCGGAATCGGAGCGGAAGGCGGCTACAGAGCAAAATGTCAACAACACCTGGGACTCCCAGCCAGTCTCCCATGCTGGTACTTACCGGGCCCTAAGCTGGGTAGCAGTCTGCGATCTGAAGAGAGCAGATGCGTTTAGCTTAGGATGGCAGTTGACAGCTTCATGCCCTTTATATTGTGGATTTAAGCATCAATAAATAATTTTCCGAATCGAAGCGGAAGGCGGCAACAGATTAAAATGTCAACTGCACCCTGGATTCCCAGCCAGTCTCCCATGCTGGTACTTACCAGGCCCTAAGCTGGGTATCAGTCTGCGATCTGACGAGAGCAGGCGCGTTCAGCTTAGGATGGCCGTTGACAGCTTCACACCCTGTATACTGTGCATTTAAGCATCAATAAATCCTTTTCGGAATCGGAACGGAAGGCGGCAACATAGCAAAATGTCAACGGCAGCCGGGATTCCCAGCCAGTGTCCCATGCCGGTACTTACCGGGCCCTAAGATCTGTACCAGTCTGCATTCTGACGAGAGCAGGCGCATTATGCTTAGGATGGCCGTCGACAGCTTCACACCTTGTATACTGTGGATTTAAGCATCAATAAATTATTTTCGGAATCGGAGCGGAAGGCAGCAATAGAGCAAAATGTCAACGGCAACCGGGATTCCCAGCCAGTCTCCCATGCCAGTACTTACCGGGCCCTAAGCTAGGTAGCAGTCTGCGATCTGACGAAAGCAGGCGCGTTCAGCTTAGGATGGCCATTGACAGCTTCATGTTTTTTATACTGTGCATTTAAGCATCAATAAATCATTTTCGGAATCGGAACGGAAGGCGGCAACAGAGCAAAATGTCAACTGCACCCGGGATTCCCAGCCAGTCTCCCATGCCGGTACTTACTGGGCCCTAAGCTGGGTAGAAGTCTGCGATCTGACGAGAGAAGGCGCGTTCAGCTTAGGATGGCCGTTGACATCTTCACGCCTTGTATATTGTGAATTTAAGCATCAATAAATATTTTTATTAATCGGAGAGGAAGGCGGCAACAGAGCAAAATGTCAATGGCACCTTGGATTGCCAGCCAGTCTCCCATGCCGGTAACTGCCGGGCAGTAGTCTGCGATCTGAGGAGAGCAGGCACGTTCAGGCTTAGGATGGCCGTTGACAGCTTCACACCCTGTGTATTGTGGATTTAAGCATCAATAAATCCTTTTCCGAATCGGAGCGGAAGGCGGCAACAGATTAAAATGTCAACTGCACCTGGGATTCCCAGCCAGTCTCCCATGCTGGTACTTACCAGGCCCTAAGCTGGGTAGCAGTCTGCGATCTGACAAGAGCAGGCGCGTTCAGCTTAGGATGGCCGTTGACAGCTTCACACTTTGTATACTGTGGATTTAAGCATCAATAAACAATTTTCGGAATCGGAGCAGAAACAGAGCAAAATGGCAACTGCACCCAGGATTCCCAGCCAGTCTCCCATGCTGGTACTTACCAGGCCCGAAGCTGGGTAGCAGTCTGCGATTTGACGAGAACAGGCGCATTCAGCTTAGGATGGCCATAGACATCTTCACACCCTGTATACTGTGGATTTAAGCATCAATAAATCCTTTTCGGAATCGGAGCGTAAGGCGGCAACAGAGCAAAATGTCAACGACACCTGGGATTCCCAGCCAGTCTCCCATGCTGGTACTTACCAGGCCCTAAGCTGGGTATCAGTCTGCGATCTGACGAGAGCAGGCGCGTTCAGCTTAGGATGGCCGTTGACAGCTTCACGCCCTTTATATTGTGGATTTAAGCATCAATAAATAATTTTCCGAATCGAAGCGGAAGGCGGCAACAGATTAAAATGTCAACTGCACCCGGGATTCCCAGCCAGTCTCCCATGCTGGTACTTACCAGGCCCTAAGCTGGGTAGCAGTCTGCGATCTGACGAGAGCAGGCGCGTTCAGCTTAGGATGGCCGTTGACAGCTTCACACTTTGTATACTGTGCATTTAAGCATCAATAAATCCTTTTCGGAATCGGAACGGAAGGCGGCAACAGAGCAACATGTCAACGACACCTGGGATTCCCAGCCAGTCTCCCATGCTGGTACTTACCGGGCCCTAAGCTGGGTAGCAGTCTGCGAGCTGACGAGAGCAGGCGCGTTCAGCTTAGGATGGCCGTTGACAGCTTCTTGATTTTTATATTGTGCATTTAAGCATCAATATATCCTTTTCGGAATCGGAACGGAAGGCGGCAACAGAGCAAAATGTCAACTGCACCCGGGATTCCCAGCCAGTCTCCCATGCTGGTACTTACCGGGCCCTAAGCTGGGTAGCAGTCTGCGATCTGACGAGAGCAGGCGCGTTCTGCTTAGGATGGCTGTTGACAGCTTCTCGCCCTTTATACTGTGCATTTAGGCATCAATAAATCCTTTTCGGAATCGGAACGGAAGGCGGCAACAGAGCAAAATGTCAACGGCAGCCGGGATTCCCAGCCAGTCTCCCATGCTGGTACTTACCAGGCCCTAAGCTGGGTATCAGTCTGCGATCTGTCGAGAGCAGGCGCGTTCAGCTTAGGATGGCCGTTGACAGCTTCACACTTTGTATACTGTGCATTTAAGCATCAATAAATCCTTTTCGGAATCGGAACGGAAGGCGGCAACAGAGCAAAATGTCAACGGCAGCCGGGATTCCCAGCCAGTGTCCCATGCCGGTACTTACCGGGCCCTAAGATCTGTACCAGTCTGCGATCTGACGAGAGCAGGCGCGTTAAGCTTAGGATGGCCGTCGACAGCTTCACACCTTGTATACTGTGGATTTAAGCATCAATAAATTCTTTTCGGAATCGGAGCGGAAGGCAGCAATAGAGCAAAATGTCAACGGCAACCAGGATTCCCAGCCAGTCTCCCATGCCAGTACCTACCGGGCCCTAAGCTAGAGCAGTCTGCGATCTGACGAGAGCAGGCGCGTTCAGCTTAGGATGGCCATTGACAGCTTCATGCTTTTTATACTGTGCATTTAAGTATCAATAAATCCTTTTCGGAATCGGAGCGGAAGGCGGCAACAGATTTAAATGTCAACTGCACCCGGGATTCCCAGCCAGTCTCCCATGCTGGTACTTACTGTGCCCTTAGCTGGGTAGCAGTCTGCGATCTGACGAGAGCAGGCGCGTTCATCTTAGGATGGCCATTGACAGCTTAATGCTTTTTATACTGTGAATTTAAGCATCAATAAATCCTTTTCAGAATCGGAACGGAAGGCAGCAACAGAGCATAATGTCAACTGCACCCGGGATTCCCAGCCAGTCTCCCATTCCCGTAATTACTGGGCCCTAAGCTGGGTAGCAGTCTGCGATCTGACGAGAGCAGGCGCGTTCAGCTTAGGACGGCCGTTGACATCTTCACGCCTTGTATATTGTGGATTTAAGCATCAATAAATTATTTTCGGAATTGGAGCGGAAGGCAGCAATAGAGCAAAATGTCAACGGCAACCGGGATTCCCAGCCAGTCTCCCATGCCAGTACTTACCGGGCCCTAAGCTAGGTAGCAGTCTGCGATCTGACGAAAGCAGGCGCGTTCAGCTTAGGATGGCCATTGAAAGCTTCATGTTTTTTATACTGTGCATTTAAGCATCAATAAATCATTTTCGGAATCGGAACGGAAGGCGGCAACAGAGCAAAATGTCAACTGCACCCGGGATTCCCAGCCAGTCTCCCATGCTGGTACTTACCAGGCCCTAAGCTGGGTAGCAGTCTGCGATCTGACCAGAGCAGGCGAGTTCAGCTTAGGATGGCCGTTGACAGCTTCACACATTGTATACTGTGCATTTAAGCATCAATAAATCCTTTTCGGAATCAGAACGGAAGGCGGCAACAAAGCACAACGTCAACGACATCTGGGATTCCCAGCCAGTCTCCCATGCTGGTACTTACCGGGCCCTAAGCTGGGTAGCAGTCTGCGATCTGCCGAGAGCAGGCGCGTTCAGCTTAGGATGGCCATTGACAGCTTCTTGATTTTTATATTGTGCATTTAAGCATCAATATATCCTTTTCGGAATCGGAACGGAAGGCGGCAACAGAGCAAAATGTCAACTGCACCTGGGATTCCCAGCCAGTCTCCCATGCTGGTACTTACCGGGCCCTAAGCTGGGTAGCAGTCTGCGATCTGACGAGAGCAGGCGCGTTCTGCTTAGGATGGCTGTTGACAGCTTCTCGCCCTTTATACTGTGCATTTAGGCATCAATAAATCCTTTTCGGAATCGGAACGGAAGGCGGCAACAGAGCAAAATGTCAACGGCAGCCGGGATTCCCAGCCAGTCTCCCATGCTGGTACTTACCAGGCCCTAAGCTGGGTATCAGTCTGCGATCTGTCGAGAGCAGGCGCGTTCAGCTTAGGATGGCCGTTGACAGCTTCACACTTTGTAAACTGTGCATTTAAGCATCAATAAATCCTTTTCGGAATCGGAACGGAAGGCGGCAACAGAGCAAAATGTCAACGGCAGCCGGGATTCCCAGCCAGTGTCCCATGCCGGTACTTACCGGGCCCTAAGATCTGTACCAGTCTGCGATCTGACGAGAGCAGGCGCGTTCAGCTTAGGATGGCCGTTGACATCTTCACGCCTTGTATATTGTGAATTTAAGCATCAATAAATATTTTTATTAATCGGAGAGGAAGGCGGCAACAGAGCAAAATGTCAATGGCACCTTGGATTGCCAGCCAGTCTCCCATGCCGGTAACTGCCGGGCAGTAG
The DNA here is from genome assembly GCF_029499605.1 of Hyla sarda. Taxonomy (NCBI): domain Eukaryota; kingdom Metazoa; phylum Chordata; class Amphibia; order Anura; family Hylidae; genus Hyla; species Hyla sarda. The sequence goes on from NC_079189.1 coordinate 257,726,130, forward strand.
TCTGCGATCTGAGGAGAGCAGGCACGTTCAGGCTTAGGATGGCCGTTGACAGCTTCACACCCTGTGTATTGTGGATTTAAGCATCAATAAATCCTTTTCCGAATCGGAGCGGAAGGCGGCAACAGATTAAAATGTCAACTGCACCTGGGATTCCCAGCCAGTCTCCCATGCTGGTACTTACCAGGCCCTAAGCTGGGTAGCAGTCTGCAATCTGACGAGAGCAGGCGCGTTCAGCTTAGGATGGCCGTTGACAGCTTCACACCTTGTATACTGTGCATTTAAGCATCAATAAATCCTTTTCAGAATCGGAACGGAAGGCGGCAACAGAGCAAAATGTCAACGGCAGCCGGGATTCCCAGCCAGTGTCCCATGCCGGTACTTAACGGGCCCTAAGATCTGTACCAGTCTGCGATCTGACGAGAGCAGGCGCGTTAAGCTTAGGATGGCCGTCGACAGCTTCACACCTTGTATACTGTGGATTTAAGCATCAATAAATTATTTTCGGAATCGGAGCGGAAGGCAGCAATAGAGCAAAATGTCAACGGCAACCGGGATTCCCAGCCAGTCTCCCATGCCAGAACTTACCGGGCCCTAAGCTAGGTAGCAGTCTGCGATCTGACGAAAGCAGGCGCGTTCAGCTTAGGATGGCCATTGACAGCTTCATGATTTTTATACTGTGCATTTAAGCATCAATAAATCCTTTTCGGAATCGGAACGGAAGGCGGCAACAGAGCAAAATGTCAACTGCACCCGGGATTCCCAGCCAGTCTCCCATGCCGGTACTTACTGGGCCCTAAGCTGGGTTGCAGTCTGCGATCTGACGAGAGCAGGCGCGTTCAGCTTAGGATGGCCGTTGACATCTTCACGCCTTGTATATTGTGAATTTAAGCATCAATAAATATTTTTATTAATCGGAGAGGAAGGCGGCAACAGAGCAAAATGTCAATGGCACCTTGGATTGCCAGCCAGTCTCCCATGCCGGTAACTGCCGGGCAGTAGTCTGCGATCTGAGGAGAGCAGGCACGTTCAGGCTTAGGATGGCCGTTGACAGCTTCACACCCTGTGTATTGTGGATTTAAGCATCAATAAATCCTTTTCCGAATCGGAGCGGAAGGCGGCAACAGATTATAATGTCAACTGCACCTGGGATTCCCAGCCAGTCTCCCATGCTGGTACTTACCAGGCCCTAAGCTGGGTAGCAGTCTGCGATCTGACGAGAGCAGGCGCATTCAGCTTAGGATGGCCGTTGACAGCTTCACACTTTGTATACTGTGGATTTAAGCATCAATAAATAATTTTCGGAATCGGAGCAGAAACAGAGCAAAATGGCAACTGCACCCGGGATTCCCAGCCAGTCTCCCATGCTGGTACTTACCAGGCCCGAAGCTGGGTAGCAGTCTGCGATCTGACGAGAACAGGCGCATTCAGCTTAGGATGGCCATAGACATCTTCACACCCTGTATACTGTGGATTTAAGCATCAATAAATCCTTTTCAGAATCGGAGCGTAAGGCGGCAACAGAGCAAAATGTCAACGACACCTGGGATTCCCAGCCAGTCTCCCATGCTGGTACTTACCAGGCCCTAAGCTGGGTATCAGTCTGCGATCTGACGAGAGCAGGCGCGTTCAGCTTAGGATAACTGTTGACAGCTTCACCCCCTTTATATTGTGGATTTAAGCATCAATAAATAATTTTCCGAATCGAAGCGGAAGGCGGCAACAGATTAAAATGTCAACTGCACCCGGGATTCCCAGCCAGTCTCCCATGCTGGTACTTACCAGGCCCTAAGCTGGGTAGCAGTCTGCGATCTGACAAGAGCAGGCGCGTTCAGCTTAGGATGGCCGTTGACAGCTTCACACTTTGTATACTGTGCATTTAAGCATCAATAAATCCTTTTCGGAATCGGAACGGAAGGCGGCAACAGAGCAAAATGTCATCGACACCCGGGATTCCCAGCCAGTCTCCCATGCTGGTACTTACCAGGCCCTAAGCTGGGTAGCAGTCTGCGATCTGACAAGAGCAGGCGCGTTCAGCTTAGGATGGCCGTTGACAGCTTCACACTTTGTATACTGTTCATTTAAGCATCAATAAATCCTTTTCGGAATCGGAGAGGAAGGCGGCAACAGAGCAAAATGTCAATAGCACCTTGGATTGCCAGCCAGTCTCCCATGCCCGTACTTGCCGGGCAGCAGTCTGCGATCTGAGGAGAGCAGGCACGTTCAGGCTTAGGATGGCCGTTGACAGCTTCACACCCTGTATATTGTGGATTTAAGCATCAATAAATCCTTTTCCGAATCGGAGCGGAAGGCGGCAACAGATTAAAATGTCAACTGCACCCGGGATTCCCAGCCAGTCTCCCATGCTGGTACTTACCAGGCCCTAAGCTGGGTAGCAGTCTGCGATCTGACGAGAGCAGGCGCGTTCAGCTTAGGATGGCCGTTGACAGCTTCACGCCTTGTATATTGTGGATTTAAGCATCAATAAATATTTTTATTAATCGGAGAGGAAGGCGGCAACGGAGCAAAATGTCAATGGCACCTTGTATTGCCAGCCAGTCTCCCATGCCGGTAACTGCCGGGCAACAGTCTGCGATCTGAGGAGAGCAGGCACGTTCAGGCTTAGGATGGCCGTTGACAGCTTCACACCCTGTATATTGTGGATTTAAGCATCAATAAATCCTTTTCCGAATCGGAGCGGAAGGCGGCAACAGATTAAAATGTCAACTGCACCTGGGATTCCCAGCCAGTCTCCCATGCTGGTACTTACCAGGCCCTAAGCTGGGTAGCAGTCTGCGATCTGACGAGAACAGGCGCATTCAGCTTAGGATGGCCGTAGACATCTTCAAACCCTGTTTACTGTGGATTTAAGCATCAATAAATCCTTTTCGGAATCGGAGCGGAAGGCGGCAACAGAGCAAAATGTCAACGACACCTGGGATTCCCAGCCAGTCTCCCATGCTGGTACTTACCGAGCCCTAAGCTGGGTAGCAGTCTGACGTGAGCAGGCGCGTTCAGCTTAGGATGGCCGTTGACAGCTTCTTGCCCTTTATACTGTGCATTTAGGCATCAATAAATCCTTTTCGGAATTGGAACGGAAGGCGGCAACAGAGCAAAATGTCAACGGCAGCCGGGATTCCCAGCCAGTGTCCCATGCCGGTACTTACCGGGCCCTAAGATCTGTACCAGTCTGCGATCTGACGAGAGCAGGCGCGTTAAGCTTAGGATGGCCGTCGACAGCTTCACACCTTGTATACTGTGGATTTAAGCATCAATAAATTCTTTTCGGAATCGGAGCGGAAGGCAGCAATAGAGCAAAATATCAACGGCACCCGGGATTCCCAGCCAGTCTCCCATGCCAGTACTTACCGGGCCCTAAGCTGGGTAGCAGTCTGCGATCTGACGAGAGCAGGCGCGTTCAGCTTAGGATGGCCGTTGACATCTTCACTCTTTGTATACTGTGGATTTAAGCATCAATAAATATTTTTTTTAATCGGAGAGGAAGGCGGCAACAGATCAAAATGTCAATAGCACCTTGGATTGCCAGCCAGTCTCCCATGCCCGTACTTGCCGGGCAGCAGTCTGAGATCTGACAAGAACAGGCGCATTCAGCTTAGGATAGCCGTAGACGGCTTCACACCCTGTATATTGTGGATTTAATAAATCCTTTTCGGAATCGGAGCAAAATGTCTACAGAGCTACAGAGCAAAATGTCAACAACACCTGAGATTCCCAGCCAGTCTCCCATGCTGGTACTTACCGGGCCCTAAGCTGGGTAGCAGTCTGCGATCTGACGAGAGCAGGCGCGTTCAGGTTAGGATGGCCGTTAACAGCTTCACGCCCTTTGTACTGTGCATTTAAGCATCAATAAATCCTTTTCCGAATAGGAGCGGAAGGCGGCAACAGATTAAAATGTCAACTGCACCCGGGATTCCACGCCAGTCTCCCATGCTGGTACTTACCAGGCCCTAAGCTGGGTAGCAGTCTGCGATCTGACGAGAGCAGGCGCGTTCAGCTTAGGATGGCCGCTGACAGCTTCACACTTTGTATACTGTGCATTTAAGCATCAATAAATCCTTTTCGGAATCGGAACGGAAGGCGGCAACAGAGCAAAATGTCAACGGCAGCCGGGATTCCCAGCCAGTGTCCCATGCCAGTACTTACCGGGCCCTAAGATCTGTACCAGTCTGCGATCTGACGAGAGCAGGCGCGTTCAGCTTAGGATAGCCATTGACAGCTTCATGCTTTTTATACTGTGCATTTAAGCATCAATAAATCCTTTTCGGAAACGGAATGGAAGGCGGCAACAGAGCATAATGTCAACTGCACCCGGGATTCCCAGCCAGTCTCCCATGCCGGTACTTACTGGGCCCTAAGCTGGGTAGCAGTCTGCGATCTGACGAGAGCAGGCGCGTTCAGCTTAGGATGGCCGTTGACATCTTCACACCTTGTATATTGTGGATTTAAGCATCAATAAATAATTTTTTAATCGGAGAGGAAGGTGGCAACAGAGCAAAATGTCAATGGCACCTTGGATTGCCAGCCAGCCTCCCATGCCGGTAACTGCCGGGCAGCAGTCTGCGATCTGAGGAGAGCAGGCACGTTCAGGCTTAGGATGGCCGTTGACAGCTTCACACCCTGTGTATTGTGGATTTAAGCATCAATAAATCCTTTTCCGAATCGGAGCGGAAGGCGGCGATCTGACGAGAGCAGGCGCGTTCAGCTTAGGATGGCCGTTGACAGCTTCTCGCCCTTTATACTGTGCATTTAGGCATCAATAAGCTTAGGATGGCCGTTAACAGCTTCACACCTTGTATACTGTGGATTTAAGCATCAATAAATTCTTTTTGGAATCGGAGCGGAAGGCAGCAATAGAGCAAAATGTCAACGGCACCTGGGATTCCCAGCCAGTCTCCCATGCCAGTACTTACCGGGCCCTAAGCTGGGTAGCAGTCTGCGATCTGACGAGAGCAGGCGCGTTCAGCTTAGGATGGCCATTGACAGCTTCATGCTTTTTATACTGTGCATTTAAGCATCAATAAATCCTTTTCGGAATCGGAGAGGAAGGCGGCAACAGAGCAAAATGTCAATAGCACCTTGGATTGCCAGCCAGTCTCCCATGCCCGTACTTGCCGGGCAGCAGTCTGCGATCTGACAAGAACATGCACATTCAGCTTAGGATAGCCGTAGACGGCTTCACACCCTGTATACTGTGGATTTAAGCATCAATAAATCCTTTTCGGAATCGAAGCGGAAGGCGGTTACAGAGCAAAATGTCAACAACACCTGGGATTCCCAGCCAGTCTCCCATGCTGGTACTTACCGGGCCCAAAGCTGGGTAGCAGTCTGCGATCTGACGAGAGCAGGCCTGTTCAGCTTAGGATGGCCGTTGTAAGCTTCACATTTTGTATACTGTGGATTTAAGCATCAATAAATAATTTTCGGAATCGGAGCAGAAACAGAGCAAAATGTCAACTGCTCCCGGGATTCCCAGCCAGCCTCCCATGCCGGTAATTACCAGGCCCGAAGCTGGGTAGCAGTCTGCGATCTGACAAGAACAAGCGCATTCAGCTTAGGATGTCCGTAGACATTTTCACACCCTGTATACTGTGGATTTAAGCATCAATAAATCCTTTTCGGAATCGGAGCGAAAGGCGGCAACAGAGCAAGATGTCAACGACACCTGGGATTCCCAGCCAGTCTCCCATGCTGGTACTTACCGGGCCCTAAGCTGGGTAGCAGTCTGCGATCTGACGAGAGCAGGCGAGTTCAGCTTAGTATGGCCATTGACAGCTTCATGCTTTTTATACTGTGCATTTAAGCATCAATAAATCCTTTTCGGAATCGGAACAGAAGGCGGCAACAGAGCATAATGTCAACTGCACCCGGGACTCCCAGCCAGTCTCCCATGCCGGTAATTACTGGGCCCTAAGCTGGGTAGCAGTCTGCGATCTGACGAGAGCAGGCGCGTTCAGCTTAGGATGGCCGTTGACATCTTCACGCCTTGTATATTGTGGATTTAAGCATCAATAAATATTTTTATTAATCGGAGAGGAAGGCAGCAACAGAGCAAAATGTCAATGGCACCTTGAATTGCCAGCCAGTCTCCCATGCTGGTAACTGCTGGGCAGCAGTCTGCGATCTGAGGAGAGCAGGCACGTTCAGGCTTAGGATGGCCGTTGACAGCTTCACACCCTGTGTATTGTGGATTTAAGCATCAATAAATCCTTTTCCGAATCGGAGCGGAAGGCAGCAACAGATTAAAATGCCAACTGCACCCGGAATTCCCAGCCAGTCTCCCATGCTGGTACTTACCAGGCCCTAAGCTGGGTAGCAGTCTGCGATCTGACGAGAGCAGGCGCGTTCAGCTTAGGATGGCCGTTGACAGCTTCACACTTTGTATACTGTGGATTTAAGCATCAATAAATAATTTTCGGAATCGGAGCAGAAAAAGAGCAAAATGTCAACTGCACCCCGGATTCCCAGCCAGTCTCCCATGCTGGTACTTACCAGGCCCGAAGCTGGGTAGCAGTCTGCGATCTGACGAGAACAGGCGCATTCAGCTTAGGATGGCCGTAGACATCTTCACACCCTGTATACTGTGGATTTAAGCATCAATAAATCCTTTTCGGAATCGGAGCGTAAGGTGGCAACAGAGCAAAATGTCGACGACACCTGGGATTCCCAGCCAGTCTCCCATTCTGGTACTTACCGGGCCCTAAGCTGGGTAGCAGTCTGCGATCTGACGAGAGCAGGCACGTTCAGCTTAGGATGGCCGTTGACAGCTTCTCGCACTTTATACTGTGCATTTAAGCATCAATAAATCCTTTTCGGAATCGGAACGGAAGGCGGCAACAGAGCAAAATGTCAACGGCAGCCGGGATTCCCAGCCAGTGTCCCATGCCGGTACTTACCGGGCCCTAAGATCTGTACCAGTCTGCGATCTGACAAGAGCAGGCACGTTAAGCTTAGGATTGCCGTCGACAACTTCACACCTTGTATACTGTAGATTTAAGCATCAATAAATTATTTTCGGAATCAAAGCGGAAGGCAGCAATAGAGCAAAATGTCAACTGCAACCGGGATTCCCAGCCAGTCTCCCATGCCAGTACTTACCGGGCAGCAGTCTGCGATCTGACAAGAACAGGCACATTCAGCTTAGGATAGCCGTAGACGGCTTCACACCCTGTATACTGTGGATTTAAGCATCAATAAATCCTTTTCGGAATCGAAGCGGAAGCGGCTACAGAGCAAAATGTCAACAACACCTGGGATTCCCAGCCAGTCTCCCATGCTGGTACCTACTTACTTACCGGGCCCTAAGCCGGGTAGCAGTCTGCGTTCTGACGAGAGCAGGCGCGTTCAGCTTAGGATGGCCGTTGACAGCTTCACGCCCTTTATACTGTGCATTTAAGCATCAATAAATCCTTTTCCGAATCGGAGCGGAAGGCGGCAACAGATTAAAATGTCAACTGCACCCGGGATTCCCAGCCAGTCTCCCATGCTGGTACTTACCAGGCCCTAAGCTGGGTAGCAGTCTGCGATCTGACGAGAGCAGGCGCGTTCAGCTTAGGATGGCCGTTGACAGCTTCACACTTTGTATACTGTGGATTTAAGCATCAATAAATATTTTTATTAATCGGAGAGGAAGGCGGCAACAGAGCAAAATGTCAATGGCACCTTGGATTGCCAGCCAGTCTCCCACGCCGGTATCTGCCGGGCAGCAGTCTGCGATCTGAGGAGAGCAGACACGTTCAGCTTAGGATGGCCGTTGACAGCTTCACACCCTGTATATTGTGGATTTAAGCATCAATAAATCCTTTTCCGAATCGGAGCGGAAGGCTGCAACAGATTAAAATGTCAACTGCACCCGGGATTCCAGCCAGTCTACCATGCTGGTACTTACCAGGCCCTAAGCTGGGTATCAGTCTGCGATCTGACGAGAGCAGGCGCGTTCAGCTTAGGATGGCCGTTGACAGCTTCACACCCTGTATACTGTGCATTTAAGCATCAATAAATCCTTTTCGGAATTGGAACGGAAGGCGGCAACAGAGCAAAATGTCAACGGCAGCCGGGATTCCCAGCCAGTGTCCCATGCCGGTACTTACCGGGCCCTAAGATCTGTACCAGTCTGCGATCTGACGAGAGCAGGCGCGTTAAGCTTAGGATGGCCGCCGACAGCTTCACACCTTGTATACTGTGGATTTAAGCATCAATAAATTATTTTCGGAATCGGAGCGGAAGGCAGCAATAGAGCAAAATGTCAACGGCACCCGGGATTCCCAGCCAGTCTCCCATGCCAGTACTTACCGGGCCCTAAGCTAGGTAGCAGTCTGCGATCTGACGAAAGCAGGCGCGTTCAGCTTAGGATGGCCATTGACAGCTTCATGATTTTTATACTGTGCATTTAAGCATCAATAAATCCTTTTCGGAATCGGAACGGAAGGCGGCAACAGAGCAAAATGTCAACTGCACCCGGGATTCCCAGCCAGTCTCCCATGCCGGTACTTACTGGGCCCTAAGCTGGGTAGCAGTCTGCGATCTGACGAGCGCAGGCACGTTCAGCTTAGGATGGCCATTGACAGCTTCATGCTTTTTATACTGTGCATTTAAGCATCAATAAATCCTTTTCGGAATCGGAACGGAAGGCGGCAACAGAGCATAATGTCAACTGCACCCGGGATTCCCAGCCAGTCTCCCATGCCGGTACTTACTGGGCCCTAAGCTGGGTAGCAGTCTGCGATCTGACGAGAGCAGGCGCGTTCAGTTTAGGATGGCCGTTGACATCTTCACGCCTTGTATATTGTGAATTTAAGCATCAATAAATATTTTTATTAATCGGAGAGGAAGGCGGCAACAGAGCAAAATGTCAATGGCACCTTGGATTGCCAGCCAGTCTCCCATGCCGGTAACTGCCGGGCAGTAGTCTGCGATCTGAGGAGAGCAGGTACGTTCAGGCTTAGGATGGCCGTTGACAGCTTCACACCCTGTGTATTGTGGATTTAAGCATCAATAAATCCTTTTCCGAATCGGAGCGGAAGGCGGCAACAGATTAAAATGTCAACGGCACCCGGGATTCCCAGCCAGTCTCCCATGCTGGTACTTACCGGGCCCAAAGCTGGGTAGCAGTCTGCGATCTGACGAGAGCAGGCCTGTTCAGCTTAGGATGGCCGTTGTAAGCTTCACATTTTGTATACTGTGGATTTAAGCATCAATAAATAATTTTCGGAATCGGAGCAGAAACAGAGCAAAATGTCAACTGCTCCCGGGATTCCCAGCCAGCCTCCCATGCCGGTAATTACCAGGCCCGAAGCTGGGTAGCAGTCTGCGATCTGACAAGAACAAGCGCATTCAGCTTAGGATGTCCGTAGACATTTTCACACCCTGTATACTGTGGATTTAAGCATCAATAAATCCTTTTCGGAATCGGAGCGAAAGGCGGCAACAGAGCAAGTTGTCAACGACACCTGGGATTCCCAGCCAGTCTCCCATGCTGGTACTTACCGGGCCCTAAGCTGGGTAGCAGTCTGCGATCTGACGAGAGCAGGCGAGTTCAGCTTAGGATGGCCGTTGACAGCTTCTTGCCCTTTATACTGTGCATTTAAGCATCAATAAAACCTTTTCGGAATCGGAACGGAACGGAAGGCGGCAACAGAGCAAAATGTCCACGGCAGCCGGGATTCCCAGCCAGTGTCCCATGCCGGTACTTACCGGGCCCTAAGATCTGTACCAGTCTGCGATCTGACGAGAGCAGGCGCGTTAAGCTTAGGATGGCCGTCGACAGCTTCACACCTTGTATACTGTGGATTTAAGCATCAATAAATATTTTTTTTAATCGGAGAGTAAGGCGGCAACAGATCAAAATGTCAATAGCACCTTGGATTGCCAGCCAGTCTCCCATGCCCGTACTTGCCGGGCAGCAGTCTGCGATCTGACAAGAACAGGCGCATTCAGCTTAGGATAGCCGTAGACGGCTTCACACCCTGTATATTGTGGATTTAAGCATCAATAAATCCTTTTTGGAATCGGAGCAAAATGTCTACAGAGCTACAGAGCAAAATGTCAACAACACCTGAGATTCCCAGCCAGTCTCCCATGCTGGTACTTACCGGGCCCTAAGCTGGGTAGCAGTCTGCGATCTGACGAGAGCAGGCGCGTTCAGCTTAGGATGGCCATTAACAGCTTCATGCCCTTTATACTGTGCATTTAAGCATCAATAAATCCTTTTCCGAATCGGAGCGGAAGGCGGCAACAGATTAAAATGTCAACTGCACCCGGGATTCCCAGCCAGTCTCCCATGCTGGTACTTACCAGGCCCTAAGCTGGGTAGCAGTCTGTGATCTGACAAGAGCAGGCGCGTTCAGCTTAGGATGGCCGTTGACAGCTTCACACTTTGTATACTGTGCATTTAAGCATCAATAAATCCTTTTCGGAATCGGAACAGAAGGCGGCAACAGAGCAAAATTTCAGCGGCAGCCGGGATTCCCAGCCAGTGTCCCATGCCGGTACTTACCGGCCCTAAGATCTGTACCAGTCTGCGATCTGACGAGAGCAGGCGCGTTAAGTTTAGGATGGCCGTCGACAGCTTCACACCTTGTATACTGTGGATTTAAGCATCAATAAATTCTTTTCGGAATCGGAGCGGAAGGCGGCAACAGATTAAAATGTCAACTGCACCCGGGATTCCCAGCCAGTCTCCCATGCTGGTACTTACCAGGCCCTAAGCTGGATAGCAGTCTGTGATCTGACGAGAGCAGGTGCGTTCAGCTTAGGATGGCCATTGACAGCTCCACACTTTGTATACTGTGGATTTAAGCATCAATAAATAATTTTCGGAATCGGAGCAGAAACAGAGCAAAATGTCAACTGCACCCGGGATTCCCAGCCAGTCTCCCATGCTGGTACTTATCAGGCCCGAAGCAGGGTAGCAGTCCGCGATCTGACGAGAACAGGCACATTCAGCTTAGGATGGCCGTAGACAACTTCACACCCTGTATACTGTGGATTTAAGCATCAATAAATCCTTTTCGGAATCGGAGCGTAAGGCGGCAACAGAGCAAAATGTCAACGACACCTGGGATTCCCAGCCAGTCTCCCATGCTGGTACTTACCGAGCCCTAAGGTGGGTAGCAGTCTGCGATCTGACGAGAGCATGCGCGTTCAGCTTAGGATGGCCGTTGACAGCTTCACGCTCTTTATACTGTGCATTTAAGCATCAATAAATCCTTTTCCGAATCGGAGCGTAAGGCGGCAACAAATTAAAATGTCAACTGCACCCGGGATTCCCAGCCAGTCTCCCATGCTGGTACTTACCAGGCCCTAAGCTGGGTAGCAGTCTGCGATATGACGGGAGCAGGCGCGTTCAGCTTAGGATGGCCGTTGACAGCTTCACGCCTTGTATATTGTGGATTTAAGCATCAATAAATATTTTTATTAATCGGAGAGGAATGCGGCAACAGAGCAAAATGTCAACGACACCTGGGATTCCCAGCCAGTCTCCCATGCTGGTACTTTCCGGGCCCTAAGCTGGGTAGCAGTCTGCGATCTGACGAGAGCAGGCGCGTTAAGCTTAGGATGGCCATTGTCAGCTTCTCGCCCTTTATACTGTGCATTTAGGCATCAATAAATCCTTTTCGGATTTGGAATGGAAGGCGGCAACAGAGCAAAATGTCAACGGCAGCCGGGATTCCCAGCCAGTGACCCATGCCTGTACTTACCGGGTCCTAAGATCTGTACCAGTCTGCGATCTGACAAGAGCAGGCGCGTTAAGCTTAGGATGGCCGTCGACAGCTTCACACCTTGTATACTGTGGATTTAAGCATCAATAAATTCTTTTCGGAATCGGAGCGGAAGGCAGCAATAGAGCAAAATGTCAACGGCAACCGGGATTCCCAGCCAGTCTCCCATGCCAGTACTTACCGGGCCCTAAGCTAGGTAGCAGTCTGCGATCTGACGAAAGCAGGCGCGTTCAGCTTAGGATGGCCATTGACAGCTTCATGATTTTTATACTGTGCATTTAAGCATCAATAAATCCTTTTCGGAATCGGAACGGAAGGCGGCAACAGAGCAAAATGTCAACTGCACCCGGGATTCCCAGCCAGTCTCCCATGCCGGTACTTACTGGGCCCTAAGCTGGGTTGCAGTCTGCGATCTGACGAGAGCAGGCGCGTTCAGCTTAGGATGGCCGTTGACATCTTCACGCCTTGTATATTGTGAATTTAAGCATCAATAAATATTTTTATTAATCGGAGAGGAAGGCGGCAACAGAGCAAAATGTCAATGGCACCTTGGATTGCCAGCCAGTCTCCCATGCCGGTAACTGCCGGGCAGTAGTCTGCAAACTGAGGAGAGCAGGCACGTTCAGGCTTAGGATGGCCGTTGACAGCTTCACACCCTGTGTATTGTGGATTTAAGCATCAATAAATCCTTTTCGGAATCGGAACGGAAGGCGGCAACAGAGCAAAATGTCAACGGCAGCCGGGATTCCCAGCCAGTGTCCCATGCCGGTACTTACCGGGCCCTAAGATCTGTACCAGTCTGCGATCTGACGAGAGCAGGCGCGTTAAGCTTAGGATGGCCGTCGACAGCTTCACACCTTGTATACTGTGGATTTAAGCATCAATAAATTATTTTCGGAATCGGAGCGGAAGGCAGCAATAGAGCAAAATGTCAACAGCAACCGGGATTCCCAGCCAGTCTCCCATGCAAGTACTTACCGGGCCCTAAGCTAGGTAGCAGTCTGCGATCTGACGAAAGCAGGTGCGTTCAGCTTAGGATGGCCATTGACAGCTTCATGATTTTTATACTGTGCATTTAAGCATCAATAAATCCTTTTCGGAATCGGAACGGAAGGCGGCAACAGAGCAAAATGTCAACTGCACCCGGGATTCCCAGCCAGTCTCCCATGCCGGTACTTACTGGGCCCTAAGTTGGGTAGCAGTCTGCGATCTGACGAGAGCAGGCGCGTTCAGCTTAGGATGGCCATTGACAGCTTCATGCTTTTTATACTGTGCATTTAAGCATCAATAAATCCTTTTCGGAATCGGAACAGAAGGCGGCAACAGAGCATAATGTCAACTGCACCCGGGATTCCCAGCCAGTCTCCCATGCCGGTACTTACTGGGCCCTAAGCTGGGTAGCAGTCTGCGATCTGACGAGAGCAGGCGCGTTCAGCTTAGGATGGCCGTTGACATCTTCACACCTTGTATATTGTGAATTTAAGCATCAATAAATATTTTTATTAATCGGAGAGGAAGGCGGCAACAGAGCAAAATGTCAATGGCACCTTGGATTGCCAGCCAGTCACCCATGCCGGTAACTGCCGGGCAGCAGTCTGCGATCTGAGGAGAGCAGGCACGTTCAGGCTTAGGATGGCCGTTGACAGCTTCACACCCTGTGTATTGTGGATTTAAGCATCAATAAATCCTTTTCCGAATCGGAGCGGAAGGCGGCAACAGATTAAAATGTCAACTGCATCTGGGATTCCTAGCCAGTCTCCCATGCTGGTACTTACCAGGCCCTAAGCTGGGTAGCAGTCTGCGATCTGACGAGAGCAGGCACGTTCAGCTTAGGATGGCCGTTGACAGCTTCACACTTTGTATACTGTGGATTTAAGCATCAATAAAAAAAATTCGGAATCGGAGGAGAAACAGAGCAAAATGTCAACTGCACCCGGGATTCCCAGCCAGTCTCCCATGCTGGTACTTACCGGGCCCTAAGCTGGGTAGCAGTCTGCAATCTGACGAGAGCAGGCGCGTTCAGCTTAGCATGGCCGTAAACGTCTTCACACCCTGTATACTGTGGATTTAAGCATCAATAAATCCTTTTCGGAATCGGAACGGAAGGCGACAACAGAGCAAAATGTCAGCGGCAGCCGGGATTCCCAGCCAGTGTCCCATGCCGGTACTTACCGGGCCCTAAGATCTGTACCAGTCTGCGATCTGACGAGAGCAGGCGCGTTAAGTTTAGGATGGCCGTCGACAGCTTCACACCTTGTATACTGTGGATTTAAGCATCAATAAATTCTTTTCGGAATCGGAGCGGAAGGCGGCAACAGAGCAAAATGTCAACTGCACCCGGGATTCCCAGCCAGTCTCCCATGCCGGTACTTACTGGGCCCTAAGCAGGGTAGCAGTCTGCGATCTGACGAGAACAGGCGCGTTCAGCTTAGGATGGCCGTTGACATCTTCACGCCTTGTATATTGTGAATTTAAGCATCAATAAATATTTTTATTAATCGGAGAGGAAGGCGGCAACAGAGCAAAATGTCAATGGCACCTTGGATTGCCAGCCAGTCTCCCATGCCGGTAACTGCCGGGCAGTAGTCTGCAAACTGAGGAGAGCAGGCACGTTCAGGCTTAGGATGGCCGTTGACAGCTTCACACCCTGTGTATTGTGGATTTAAGCATCAATAAATCCTTTTCGGAATCGGAACGGAAGGCGGCAACAGAGCAAAATGTCAACGGCAGCCGGGATTCCCAGCCAGTGTCCCATGCCGGTACTTACCGGGCCCTAAGATCTGTACCAGTCTGCGATCTGACGAGAGCAGGCGCGTTAAGCTTAGGATGGCCGTCGACAGCTTCACACCTTGTATACTGTGGATTTAAGCATCAATAAATTATTTTCGGAATCGGAGCGGAAGGCAGCAATAGAGCAAAATGTCAACAGCAACCGTGATTCCCAGCCAGTCTCCCATGCAAGTACTTACCGGGCCCTAAGCTAGGTAGCAGTCTGCGATCTGACGAAAGCAGGTGCGTTCAGCTTAGGATGGCCATTGACAGCTTCATGATTTTTATACTGTGCATTTAAGCATCAATAAATCCTTTTCGGAATCGGAACGGAAGGCGGCAACAGAGCAAAATGTCAACTGCACCCGGGATTCCCAGCCAGTCTCCCATGCCGGTACTTACTGGGCCCTAAGTTGGGTAGCAGTCTGCGATCTGACGAGAGCAGGCGCGTTCAGCTTAGGATGGCCATTGACAGCTTCATGCTTTTTATACTGTGCATTTAAGCATCAATAAATCCTTTTCGGAATCGGAACAGAAGGCGGCAACAGAGCATAATGTCAACTGCACCCGGGATTCCCAGCCAGTCTCCCATGCCGGTACTTACTGGGCCCTAAGCTGGGTAGCAGTCTGCGATCTGACGAGAGCAGGCGCGTTCAGCTTAGGATGGCCGTTGACATCTTCACACCTTGTATATTGTGAATTTAAGCATCAATAAATATTTTTATTAATCGGAGAGGAAGGCGGCAACAGAGCAAAATGTCAATGGCACCTTGGATTGCCAGCCAGTCACCCATGCCGGTAACTGCCGGGCAGCAGTCTGCGATCTGAGGAGAGCAGGCACGTTCAGGCTTAGGATGGCCGTTGACAGCTTCACACCCTGTGTATTGTGGATTTAAGCATCAATAAATCCTTTTCCGAATCGGAGCGGAAGGCGGCAACAGATTAAAATGTCAACTGCATCTGGGATTCCTAGCCAGTCTCCCATGCTGGTACTTACCAGGCCCTAAGCTGGGTAGCAGTCTGCGATCTGACGAGAGCAGGCGCGTTCAGCTTAGGATGGCCGTTGACATCTTCACGCCTTGTATATTGTGGATTTAAACATCAATAAATATTTTTTTAATCGGAGAGGAAGGCGGCAAAGGAGCAAAACGTCTATGGCACCTTGTATTGCCAGCCAGTCTCCCATGCCGGTAACTGCCGGGGCAACAGTCTGCGATCTGAGGAGAGCAGGCACGTTCAGGCTTAGGCTGGCCGTTGACAGCTTCACACCCTGTATATTGTGGATTTAAGCATCAATAAATCCTTTTCCGAATCGGAGCGGAAGGCGGCAACAGATTAAAATGTCAACTGCACCTGGGATTCCCAGCCAGACTCCCATGCTGGTACTTACCAGGCCCTAAGCTGGGTAGCAGTCTGCAATCTGACGAGAGCAGGCACGTTCAGCTTAGGATGGCCGTTGACAGCTTCACACTTTGTATACTGTGGATTTAAGCATCAATAAAAAAAATTCGGAATCGGAGGAGAAACAGAGCAAAATGTCAACTGCACCCGGGATTCCCAGCCAGTCTCCCATGCTGGTACTTACCGGGCCCTAAGCTGGGTAGCAGTCTGCAATCTGACGAGAGCAGGCGCGTTCAGCTTAGCATGGCCGTAAACGTCTTCACACCCTGTATACTGTGGATTTAAGCATCAATAAATCCTTTTCGGAATCGGAACGGAAGGCGACAACAGAGCAAAATGTCAGCGGCAGCCGGGATTCCCAGCCAGTGTCCCATGCCGGTACTTACCGGGCCCTAAGATCTGTACCAGTCTGCGATCTGACGAGAGCAGGCGCGTTAAGTTTAGGATGGCCGTCGACAGCTTCACACCTTGTATACTGTGGATTTAAGCATCAATAAATTCTTTTCGGAATCGGAGCGGAAGGCGGCAACAGAGCAAAATGTCAACTGCACCCGGGATTCCCAGCCAGTCTCCCATGCCGGTACTTACTGGGCCCTAAGCTGGGTAGCAGTCTGCGATCTGACGAGAGCAGGCGCGTTCAGCTTAGGATGGCCGTTGACATCTTCACGCCTTGTATATTGTGAATTTAAGCATCAATAAATATTTTTATTAATCGGAGAGGAAGGCGGCAACAGAGCAAAATGTCAATGGCACCTTGGATTGCCAGCCAGTCTCCCATGCCGGTAACTGCCGGGCAGTAGTCTGCAAACTGAGGAGAGCAGGCACGTTCAGGCTTAGGATGGCCGTTGACAGCTTCACACCCTGTGTATTGTGGATTTAAGCATCAATAAATCCTTTTCGGAATCGGAACGGAAGGCGGCAACAGAGCAAAATGTCAACGGCAGCCGGGATTCCCAGCCAGTGTCCCATGCCGGTACTTACCGGGCCCTAAGATCTGTACCAGTCTGCGATCTGACGAGAGCAGGCGCGTTAAGCTTAGGATGGCCGTCGACAGCTTCACACCTTGTATACTGTGGATTTAAGCATCAATAAATTATTTTCGGAATCGGAGCGGAAGGCAGCAATAGAGCAAAATGTCAACAGCAACCGGGATTCCCAGCCAGTCTCCCATGCAAGTACTTACCGGGCCCTAAGCTAGGTAGCAGTCTGCGATCTGACGAAAGCAGGTGCGTTCAGCTTAGGATGGCCATTGACAGCTTCATGATTTTTATACTGTGCATTTAAGCATCAATAAATCCTTTTCGGAATCGGAACGGAAGGCGGCAACAGAGCAAAATGTCAACTGCACCCGGGATTCCCAGCCAGTCTCCCATGCCGGTACTTACTGGGCCCTAAGTTGGGTAGCAGTCTGCGATCTGACGAGAGCAGGCGCGTTCAGCTTAGGATGGCCATTGACAGCTTCATGCTTTTTATACTGTGCATTTAAGCATCAATAAATCCTTTTCGGAATCGGAACAGAAGGCGGCAACAGAGCATAATGTCAACTGCACCCGGGATTCCCAGCCAGTCTCCCATGCCGGTACTTACTGGGCCCTAAGCTGGGTAGCAGTCTGCGATCTGACGAGAGCAGGCGCGTTCAGCTTAGGATGGCCGTTGACATCTTCACACCTTGTATATTGTGAATTTAAGCATCAATAAATATTTTTATTAATCGGAGAGGAAGGCGGCAACAGAGCAAAATGTCAATGGCACCTTGGATTGCCAGCCAGTCACCCATGCCGGTAACTGCCGGGCAGCAGTCTGCGATCTGAGGAGAGCAGGCACGTTCAGGCTTAGGATGGCCGTTGACAGCTTCACACCCTGTGTATTGTGGATTTAAGCATCAATAAATCCTTTTCCGAATCGGAGCGGAAGGCGGCAACAGATTAAAATGTCAACTGCATCTGGGATTCCTAGCCAGTCTCCCATGCTGGTACTTACCAGGCCCTAAGCTGGGTAGCAGTCTGCGATCTGACGAGAGCAGGCGCGTTCAGCTTAGGATGGCCGTTGACATCTTCACGCCTTGTATATTGTGGATTTAAACATCAATAAATATTTTTTTAATCGGAGAGGAAGGCGGCAAAGGAGCAAAACGTCTATGGCACCTTGTATTGCCAGCCAGTCTCCCATGCCGGTAACTGCCGGGGCAACAGTCTGCGATCTGAGGAGAGCAGGCACGTTCAGGCTTAGGCTGGCCGTTGACAGCTTCACACCCTGTATATTGTGGATTTAAGCATCAATAAATCCTTTTCCGAATCGGAGCGGAAGGCGGCAACAGATTAAAATGTCAACTGCACCTGGGATTCCCAGCCAGACTCCCATGCTGGTACTTACCAGGCCCTAAGCTGGGTAGCAGTCTGCAATCTGACGAGAGCAGGCACGTTCAGCTTAGGATGGCCGTTGACAGCTTCACACTTTGTATACTGTGGATTTAAGCATCAATAAAAAAAATTCGGAATCGGAGGAGAAACAGAGCAAAATGTCAACTGCACCCGGGATTCCCAGCCAGTCTCCCATGCTGGTACTTACCGGGCCCTAAGCTGGGTAGCAGTCTGCAATCTGACGAGAGCAGGCGCGTTCAGCTTAGCATGGCCGTAAACGTCTTCACACCCTGTATACTGTGGATTTAAGCATCAATAAATCCTTTTCGGAATCGGAACGGAAGGCGACAACAGAGCAAAATGTCAGCGGCAGCCGGGATTCCCAGCCAGTGTCCCATGCCGGTACTTACCGGGCCCTAAGATCTGTACCAGTCTGCGATCTGACGAGAGCAGGCGCGTTAAGTTTAGGATGGCCGTCGACAGCTTCACACCTTGTATACTGTGGATTTAAGCATCAATAAATTCTTTTCGGAATCGGAGCGGAAGGCGGCAACAGAGCAAAATGTCAACTGCACCCGGGATTCCCAGCCAGTCTCCCATGCCGGTACTTACTGGGCCCTAAGCTGGGTAGCAGTCTGCGATCTGACGAGAGCAGGCGCGTTCAGCTTAGGATGGCCGTTGACATCTTCACGCCTTGTATATTGTGAATTTAAGCATCAATAAATATTTTTATTAATCGGAGAGGAAGGCGGCAACAGAGCAAAATGTCAATGGCACCTTGGATTGCCAGCCAGTCTCCCATGCCGGTAACTGCCGGGCAGTAGTCTGCAAACTGAGGAGAGCAGGCACGTTCAGGCTTAGGATGGCCGTTGACAGCTTCACACCCTGTGTATTGTGGATTTAAGCATCAATAAATCCTTTTCGGAATCGGAACGGAAGGCGGCAACAGAGCAAAATGTCAACTGCACCCGGGATTCCCAGCCAGTCTCCCATGCCGGTACTTACTGGGCCCTAAGCTGGGTTGCAGTCTGCGATCTGACGAGAGCAGGCGCGTTCAGCTTAGGATGGCCGTTGACATCTTCACGCCTTGTATATTGTGAATTTAAGCATCAATAAATATTTTTATTAATCGGAGAGGAAGGCGGCAACAGAGCAAAATGTCAATGGCACCTTGGATTGCCAGCCAGTCTCCCATGCCGGTAACTGCCGGGCAGTAGTCTGCAAACTGAGGAGAGCAGGCACGTTCAGGCTTAGGATGGCCGTTGACAGCTTCACACCCTGTGTATTGTGGATTTAAGCATCAATAAATCCTTTTCGGAATCGGAACGGAAGGCGGCAACAGAGCAAAATGTCAACGGCAGCCGGGATTCCCAGCCAGTGTCCCATGCCGGTACTTACCGGGCCCTAAGATCTGTACCAGTCTGCGATCTGACGAGAGCAGGCGCGTTAAGCTTAGGATGGCCATTGACAGCTTCATGATTTTTATACTGTGCATTTAAGCATCAATAAATCCTTTTCGGAATCGGAACGGAACGGAAGGCGGCAACAGAGCAAAATGTCAACTGCACCCGGGATTCCCAGCCAGTCTCCCATGCTGGTACTTACCGGGCCCTAAGCTGGGTAGCAGTCTGCAATCTGACGAGAGCAGGCGCGTTCAGCTTAGCATGGCCGTAAACGTCTTCACACCCTGTATACTGTGGATTTAAGCATCAATAAATCCTTTTCGGAATCGGAACGGAAGGCGACAACAGAGCAAAATGTCAGCGGCAGCCGGGATTCCCAGCCAGTGTCCCATGCCGGTACTTACCGGGCCCTAAGATCTGTACCAGTCTGCGATCTGACGAGAGCAGGCGCGTTAAGTTTAGGATGGCCGTCGACAGCTTCACACCTTGTATACTGTGGATTTAAGCATCAATAAATTCTTTTCGGAATCGGAGCGGAAGGCGGCAACAGAGCAAAATGTCAACTGCACCCGGGATTCCCAGCCAGTCTCCCATGCCGGTACTTACTGGGCCCTAAGCTGGGTAGCAGTCTGCGATCTGACGAGAGCAGGCGCGTTCAGCTTAGGATGGCCGTTGACATCTTCACGCCTTGTATATTGTGAATTTAAGCATCAATAAATATTTTTATTAATCGGAGAGGAAGGCGGCAACAGAGCAAAATGTCAATGGCACCTTGGATTGCCAGCCAGTCTCCCATGCCGGTAACTGCCGGGCAGTAGTCTGCAAACTGAGGAGAGCAGGCACGTTCAGGCTTAGGATGGCCGTTGACAGCTTCACACCCTGTGTATTGTGGATTTAAGCATCAATAAATCCTTTTCGGAATCGGAACGGAAGGCGGCAACAGAGCAAAATGTCAACGGCAGCCGGGATTCCCAGCCAGTGTCCCATGCCGGTACTTACCGGGCCCTAAGATCTGTACCAGTCTGCGATCTGACGAGAGCAGGCGCGTTAAGCTTAGGATGGCCGTCGACAGCTTCACACCTTGTATACTGTGGATTTAAGCATCAATAAATTATTTTCGGAATCGGAGCGGAAGGCAGCAATAGAGCAAAATGTCAACAGCAACCGGGATTCCCAGCCAGTCTCCCATGCAAGTACTTACCGGGCCCTAAGCTAGGTAGCAGTCTGCGATCTGACGAAAGCAGGTGCGTTCAGCTTAGGATGGCCATTGACAGCTTCATGATTTTTATACTGTGCATTTAAGCATCAATAAATCCTTTTCGGAATCGGAACGGAAGGCGGCAACAGAGCAAAATGTCAACTGCACCCGGGATTCCCAGCCAGTCTCCCATGCCGGTACTTACTGGGCCCTAAGTTGGGTAGCAGTCTGCGATCTGACGAGAGCAGGCGCGTTCAGCTTAGGATGGCCATTGACAGCTTCATGCTTTTTATACTGTGCATTTAAGCATCAATAAATCCTTTTCGGAATCGGAACAGAAGGCGGCAACAGAGCATAATGTCAACTGCACCCGGGATTCCCAGCCAGTCTCCCATGCCGGTACTTACTGGGCCCTAAGCTGGGTAGCAGTCTGCGATCTGACGAGAGCAGGCGCGTTCAGCTTAGGATGGCCGTTGACATCTTCACACCTTGTATATTGTGAATTTAAGCATCAATAAATATTTTTATTAATCGGAGAGGAAGGCGGCAACAGAGCAAAATGTCAATGGCACCTTGGATTGCCAGCCAGTCACCCATGCCGGTAACTGCCGGGCAGCAGTCTGCGATCTGAGGAGAGCAGGCACGTTCAGGCTTAGGATGGCCGTTGACAGCTTCACACCCTGTGTATTGTGGATTTAAGCATCAATAAATCCTTTTCCGAATCGGAGCGGAAGGCGGCAACAGATTAAAATGTCAACTGCATCTGGGATTCCTAGCCAGTCTCCCATGCTGGTACTTACCAGGCCCTAAGCTGGGTAGCAGTCTGCGATCTGACGAGAGCAGGCGCGTTCAGCTTAGGATGGCCGTTGACAGCTTCACACTTTGTATACTGTGGATTTAAGCATCAATAAATAATTTTCGGAATCGGAGCAGAAACAGAGCAAAATGGCAACTGCACCCGGGATTCCCAGCCAGTCTCCCATGCTGGTACTTACCAGGCCCGAAGCTGGGTAGCAGTCTGCGATCTGACGAGAACAGGCGCATTCAGCTTAGGATGGCCATAGACATCTTCATACCCTGTATACTGTGGATTTAAGCATCAATAAATCCTTTTCGGAATCGGAGCGTAAGGCGGCAAAAGAGCAAAATGTCAACGACACCTGGGATTCCCAGCCAGTCTCCCATGCTGGTATTTACCAGGCCCTAAGCTGGGTATCAGTCTGCGATCTGACGAGAGCAGGCGCGTTCTGCTTAGGATGGCCGTTGACAGCTTCACCCCCTTTATATTGGGGATTTAAGCATCAATAAATAATTTTCCGAATCAAAGCGGAAGGCGGCAACAGATTAAATTGTCAACTGCACCCGGGATTCCCAGCCAGTCTCCCATGCTGGTACTTTCCAGGCCCTAAGCTGGCTAGCAATCTGCGATCTGACGAGAGCAGGCGCGTTCAGCTTAGGATGGCCGTTGACAGCTTCACACTTTGTATACTGTGCATTTAAGCATCAATAAATCCTTTTCGGAATCGGAACGGAAGGCGGCAACAGAGCAAAATGTCAACAACACCTGGGATTCCCAGCCAGTCTCCCATGCTGGTACTTACCGGGCCCTAAGCTGGGTAGCAGTCTGCGATCTGACGAGAGCAGGCGCGTTCAGCTTAGGATGGCCGTTGACAACTTCTTGATTTTTATATTGTGCATTTAAGCATCAATATATCCTTTTCGGAATCGGAACGGAAGGCGGCAACAGAGCAAAATGTCAACTGCACCCGGGATTCCCAGCCAGTCTCCCATGCTGGTACTTACCGGGCCCTAAGCTGGGTAGCAGTCTGCGATCTGACGAGAGCAGGCGCGTTCAGCATAGGATGGCCGTTGACAGCTTCTCGCCCTTTATACTGTTCATTTAGGCATCAATAAATCCTTTTCGGCATGGGAACGGAAGGCGGCAACAGAGCAAAATGTCAACGGCAGCCGGGATTCCCAGCCAGTTTCCCATGCTGGTACTTACCAGGCCCTAAGCTAGGTATCGGTCTGCGATCTGTCGAGAGCAGGCGCGTTCAGCTTAGGATGGCCGTTGACAGCTTCACATTTTGTATACTGTGCATTTAAGCATAAATAAATCCTTTTCGGAATCGGAACGGAAGGCGGCAACAGAGCAAAATGTCAACGGCAGCCGGGATTCCCAGCCAGTGTCCCATGCCGATACTTACCGGGCCCTAAGATCTGTACCAGTCTGCGATCTGACGAGAGCAGGCGAGTTAAGCTTAGGATGGCCGTCGACAGCTTCACACCTTGTATACTGTGGATTTAAGCATCAATAAATTCTTTTCGGAATCGGAGCGGAAGGCAGCAATAGAGCAAAATGTCAACGGCAACCGGGATTCCCAGCCAGTCTCCCATGCCAGTACCTACCGGGCCCTAAGCTAGAGCAGTCTGCGATCTGACGAGAGCAGGCGCGTTCAGCTTAGGATGGCCATTGAAAGCTTCATGCTTTTTATACTGTGCATTTAAGCATCAATAAATCCTTTTCGGAATCGGAGCGGAAGGCGGCAACAGATTAAAATGTCAACTGCACCCGGGATTCCCAGCCAGTCTCCCATGCTGGTACTTACTGTGCCCTTAGCTGGGTAGCAGTCTGCGATCTGACGAGAGCAGGCACGTTCAGCTTAGGATGGCCATTGAAAGCTTCATGCTTTTTATACTGTGCATTTAAGCATCAATAAATCCTTTTCGGAATCGGAGCGGAAGGCGGCAACAGATTAAAATGTCAACTGCACCCGGGATTCCCAGCCAGTCTCCCATGCTGGTACTTACCGGGCTCTAAGCTGGGTAGCAGTCTGCGTTCTGACGAGAGCAGGCATGTTCAGCTTAGGATGGCCGTTGACAGCTTCTCGCACTTTATACTGTGCATTTAAGCATCAATAAATCCTTTTCGGAATCGGAACGGAAGGCGGCAACAGAGCAAAATGTCAACGGCAGCCGGGATTCCCAACCAGTGTCCCATGCCGGTACTTACCGGGCCCTAAGATCTGTACCAGTCTGCGATCTGACAAGAGCAGGCACGTTAAGCTTAGGATGGCCGTCGACAGCTTCACACCTTGTATACTGTGGATTTAAGCATCAATAAATTCTTTTTGGAATCGGAGCGGAAGGCAGCAATAGAGCAATATGTCAACGGCACCCGGGATTCCGAGCCAGTCTCCCATGCCAGTACTTTCCGGGCCCTAGGCTGGGTAGCAGTCTGCGATCTGACGAGAGCAGGCGCGTTCAGCTTTGGATGGCCATTGACAGCTTCATGCTTTTTATACTGTGCATTTAAGCATCAATAAATCCTTTTCGGAATCGGAGAGGAAGGCGGCAACAGAGCAAAATGTCAATAGCACCTTGGATTGCCAGCCAGTCTCCCATGCCCGTACTTGCCGGGCAGCAGTCTGCGATCTGACAAGAACAGGCACATTCAGCTTAGGATAGCCGTAGACGGCTTCACACCCTGTATACTGTTGATTTAAGCATCAATAAATCCTTTTCGGAATCGGAGCGGAAGGCGGCTAAAGAGCAAAATGTCAACAACACCTGGGATTCCCAGCCAGTCTCCCATGCTGGTACTTACCGGGCCCTAAGCTGGGAAGCAGTCTGCGTTCTGACGAGAGGAGGCGCGTTCAGCTTAGGATGGCCGTTGACAGCTTCACGCCCTTTATACTGTGCATTTAAGCATCAATAAATCCTTTTCCGAATCGGAGCGGAAGGCGGCAACAGATTAAAATGTCAACTGCACCCGGGATTCCCAGCCAGTCTCCCATGCTGGTACTTACCAGGCCCTAAGCTGGGTAGCAGTCTGCGATCTGACGAGAGCAGGCGCGTTCAGCTTAGGATGGCCGTCGACAGCTTCACACCTTGTATACTGTGGATTTAAGCATCAATAAATTCTTTTCGGAATCGGAGCGGAAGGCAGCAACAGAGCAAAATGTCAACTGCACCCGGGATTCCCAGCCAGTCTCCCATGCCGGTACTTACTGGGCCCTAAGCTGGGTAGCAGTCTGCGATCTGACGAGAGCAGGCGCGTTCAGCTTAGGATGGCCGTTGACATCTTCACGCCTTGTATATTGTGGATTTAAACATCAATAAATATTTTTTTAATCGGAGAGGAAGGCGGCAAAGGAGCAAAACGTCTATGGCACCTTGTATTGCCAGCCAGTCTCCCATGCCGGTAACTGCCGGGGCAACAGTCTGCGATCTGAGGAGAGCAGGCACGTTCAGGCTTAGGCTGGCCGTTGACAGCTTCACACCCTGTATATTGTGGATTTAAGCATCAATAAATCCTTTTCCGAATCGGAGCGGAAGGCGGCAACAGATTAAAATGTCAACTGCACCTGGGATTCCCAGCCAGACTCCCATGCTGGTACTTACCAGGCCCTAAGCTGGGTAGCAGTCTGCAATCTGACGAGAGCAGGCACGTTCAGCTTAGGATGGCCGTTGACAGCTTCACACTTTGTATACTGTGGATTTAAGCATCAATAAAAAAAATTCGGAATCGGAGGAGAAACAGAGCAAAATGTCAACTGCACCCGGGATTCCCAGCCAGTCTCCCATGCTGGTACTTACCGGGCCCTAAGCTGGGTAGCAGTCTGCAATCTGACGAGAGCAGGCGCGTTCAGCTTAGGATGGCCATTAACAGCTTCATGCCCTTTATACTGTGCATTTAAGCATCAATAAATCCTTTTCTGAATCGGAGCGGAAGGCGCCAACAGATTAAAATGTCAACTGCACCCGGGATTCCCAGCCAGTCTCCCATGCTGGTACTCACCAGGCCCTAAGCTGGGTAGCAGTCTGCGATCTGACGAGAACAGGCGCATTCAGCTTAGCATGGCCGTAAACGTCTTCACACCCTGTATACTGTGGATTTAAGCATCAATAAATCCTTTTCGGAATCGGAACGGAAGGCGACAACAGAGCAAAATGTCAGCGGCAGCCGGGATTCCCAGCCAGTGTCCCATGCCGGTACTAACCGGGCCCTAAGATCTGTACCAGTCTGCGATCTGACGAGAGCAGGCGCGTTAAGTTTAGGATGGCCGTCGACAGCTTCACACCTTGTATACTGTGGATTTAAGCATCAATAAATTCTTTTCGGAATCGGAGCGGAAGGCGGCAACAGAGCAAAATGTCAACTGCACCCGGGATTCCCAGCCAGTCTCCCATGCCGGTACTTACTGGGCCCTAAGCTGGGTAGCAGTCTGCGATCTGACGAGAGCAGGCGCGTTCAGCTTAGGATGGCCGTTGACATCTTCACGCCTTGTATATTGTGGATTTAAGCATCAATAAATATTTTTTTAATCGGAGAGGAAGGCGGCAACAGAGCAAAATGTCAATGGCACCTTGGATTGCCAGCCAGTCTCCCATGCCGGTAACTGCCGGGCAGCAGTCTGCGATCTGAGGAGAGCAGGCACGTTCAGGCTTAGGATGGCCGTTGACAGCTTCACATCCTGTTTATTGTGGATTTAAGCATCAATAAATCCTTTTCGGAATCGGAGCGGAAGGCGGCAACATGTCAACTGCACCCGGGATTCCCAGCCAGTCTCCCATGCTGGTACTTATCAGGCCCGAAGCAGGGTAGCAGTCTGCGATCTGACGAGAACAGGCACATTCAGCTTAGGATGGCCGTAGACAACTTCACAACCTGTATACTGTGGATTTAAGCATCAATAAATCCTTTTCGGAATCGGAGCGTAAGGCGGCAACAGAGCAAAATGTCAACGACACCTGGGATTTCCAGCCAGTCTCCCATGCTGGTACTTACCGGGCTCTAAGCTGGGTTGCAGTCTGCGATCTGACGAGAGCAGGCACGTTCAGCTTAGGATGGCCGTTGACAGCTTCTCGCACTTTATACTGTGCATTTAAGCATCAATAAATCCTTTTCGGAATCGGAACGGAAGGCGGCAACAGAGCAAAATGTCAACGGCAGCCGGGATTCCGAACCAGTGTCCCATGCCGGTACTTACCGGGCCCTAAGATCTGTACCAGTCTGCGATCTGACAAGAGCAGGCACGTTAAGCTTAGGATGGCCGTCGACAGCTTCACACCTTGTATACTGTGGATTTAAGCATCAATAAATTCTTTTCGGAATCGGAGCGGAAGGCAGCAATAGAGCAAAATGTCAACGGCACCCGGGATTCCCAGCCAGTCTCCCATGCCAGTACTTACCGGGCCCTAGGCTGGGTAGCAGTCTGCGATCTGATGAGAGCAGGAGCGTTCAGCTTTGGATGGCCATTGACAGCTTCATGCTTTTTATACTGTGCATTTAAGCATCAATAAATCCTTTTCGGAATCGGAGAGGAAGGCGGCAACAGAGCAAAATGTCAATAGCACCTTGGATTGCCAGCCAGTCTCCCATGCCCGTACTTGCCGGGCAGCAGTCTGCGATCTGACAAGAACAGGTACATTCAGCTTAGGATAGCCGTAGATGGCTTCACACCCTGTATACTGTGGATTTAAGCATCAATAAATCCTTTTCGGAATCGGAGCGGAAGGCGGCTACAGAGCAAAATGTCAACAACACCTGGGATTCCCAGCCAGTCTCCCATGCTGGTACTTACCGGGCCCTAAGATGGGTAGCAGTCTGCGTTCTGACAAGAGCAGGCGCGTTCAGCTTAGGATGGCCGTTGACAGCTTCACGCCCTTTATACTGTGCATTTAAGCATCAATAAATCCTTTTCCGAATCGGAGCGGAAGGCGGCAACAGATAAAAATGTCAACTGCACCCGGGATTCCCAGCCAGTCTCCCATGCTGGTACTTACCAGGCCCTAAGCTGGGTAGCAGTCTGCGATCTGACGAGAGCAGGCACGTTCAGCTTAGGATGGCCATTGACAGCTTCACACTTTGTATACTGTGGATTTAAGCATCAATAAAACCTTTTCGGAATCGGAACGGAAGGCGGAAACAGAGCAAAATGTCAACGGCAGCCGGGATTCCCAGCCAGTGTCCCATGCCGGTACTTACCGGGCCCTAAGATCTGTACCAGTCTGCGATCTGACGAGAGCAGGCGCGTTAAGCTTAGGATGGCCGTCGACAGCTTCACACCTTGTATACTGTGGATTTAAGCATCAATAAATTCTTTTCGGAATCGGAGCGGAAGGCGGCAACAGAGAAAAATGTCAACTGCACCCGGGATTCCCAGCCAGTCTCCCATGCCGGTACTTACTGGGCCCTAAGCTGGGTAGCAGTCTGCGATCTGACGAGAGCAGGCGCGTTCAGCTTAGGATGGCCGTTGACATCTTCACGCCTTGTATATTGTGGATTTAAACATCAATAAATATTTTTTTAATCGGAGAGGAAGGCGGCAACAGAGCAAAATGTCAATGGCACCTTGGATTGCCAGCCAGTCTCCCATGCCGGTAACTGCCGGGCAGCAGTCTGCGATCTGAGGAGAGCAGGCACGTTCAGGCTTAGGATGGCCGTTGACAGCTTCGCACCCTGTATATTGTGGATTTAAGCATCAATAAATCCTTTTCCGAATCGGTGCGGAAGGCGGCAACAGATTAAAATGTCAACTGCACCCGGGATTCCCAGCCAGTCTCCCATGCCGGTACTTACTGGGCCCTAAGCTGGGTTGCAGTCTGCGATCTGACGAGAGCAGGCGCGTTCAGCTTAGGATGGCCGTTGACATCTTCACGCCTTGTATATTGTGAATTTAAGCATCAATAAATATTTTTATTAATCGGAGAGGAAGGCGGCAACAGAGCAAAATGTCAATGGCACCTTGGATTGCCAGCCAGTCTCCCATGCCGGTAACTGCCGGGCAGTAGTCTGCAAACTGAGGAGAGCAGGCACGTTCAGGCTTAGAATGGCCGTTGACAGCTTTACACCCTGTGTATTGTGGATTTAAGCATCAATAAATCCTTTTCGGAATCGGAACGGAAGGCGGCAACAGAGCAAAATGTCAACGGCAGCCGGGATTCCCAGCCAGTGTCCCATGCCGGTACTTACCGGGCCCTAAGATCTGTACCAGTCTGCGATCTGACGAGAGCAGGCGCGTTAAGCTTAGGATGGCCGTCGACAGCTTCACACCTTGTATACTGTGGATTTAAGCATCAATAAATTATTTTCGGAATCGGAGCGGAAGGCAGCAATAGAGCAAAATGTCAACAGCAACCGGGATTCCCAGCCAGTCTCCCATGCCAGTACTTACCGGGCCCTAAGCTAGGTAGCAGTCTTCGATCTGACGAAAGCAGGCGCGTTCAGCTTAGGATGGCCATTGACAGCTTCATGATTTTTATACTGTGCATTTAAGCATCAATAAATCCTTTTCGGAATCGGAACGGAAGGCGGCAACAGAGCAAAATGTCAACTGCACCCGGGATTCCCAGCCAGTCTCCCATGCCGGTACTTACTGGGCCCTAAGCTGGGTAGCAGTCTGCGATCTGACGAAAGCAGGCGCGTTCAGCTTAGGATGGCCATTGACAGCTTCATGCTTTTTATACTGTGCATTTAAGCATCAATAAATCCTTTTCGGAATCGGAACAGAAGGCGCAACAGAGCATAATGTCAACTGCACCCGGGATTCCCAGCCAGTCTCCCATGCCGGTACTTACTGGGCCCTAAGCTGGGTAGCAGTCTGCGATCTGACGAGAGCAGGCGCGTTCAGCTTAGGATGGCCGTTGACATCTTCACACCTTGTATATTGTGAATTTAAGCATCAATAAATATTTTTATTAATCGGAGAGGAAGGCGGCAACAGAGCAAAATGTCAATGGCACCTTGGATTGCCAGCCAGTCACCCATGCCGGTAACTGCCGGGCAGTAGTCTGCGATCTGAGGAGAGCAGGCACGTTCAGGCTTAGGATGGCCGTTGACAGCTTCACACCCTGTGTATTGTGGATTTAAGCATCAATAAATCCTTTTCCGAATCGGAGCGGAAGGCGGCAACAGATTAAAATGTCAACTGCATCTGGGATTCCCAGCCAGTCTCCCATGCTGGTACTTACCAGGCCCTAAGCTGGGTAGCAGTCTGCGATCTGACGAGAGCAGGCGCGTTCAGCTTAGGATGGCCGTTGACAGCTTCACACTTTGTATACTGTGGATTTAAGCATCAATATATAATTTTCGGAATCGGAGCAGAAACAGAGCAAAATGGCAACTGCACCCGGGATTCCCAGCCAGTCTCCCATGCTGGTACTTACCAGGCCCGAAGCTGGGTAGCAGTCTGCGATCTGACGAGAACAGGCGCATTCAGCTTAGGATGGCCATAGACATCTTCACACCCTGTATACTGTGGATTTAAGCATCAATAAATCCTTTTCGGAATCGGAGCGTAAGGCGGCAACAGAGCAAAATGTCAACGACACCTGGGATTCCCAGCCAGTCTCCCATGCTGGTATTTACCAGGCCCTAAGCTGGGTATCAGTCTGCGATCTGACGAGAGCAGGCGCGTTCTGCTTAGGATGGCCGTTGACAGCTTCACCCCCTTTATATTGGGGATTTAAGCATCAATAAATAATTTTCCGAATCGAAGCGGAAGGCGGCAACAGATTAAATTGTCAACTGCACCCAGGATTCCCAGCCAGTCTCCCATGCTGGTACTTTCCAGGCCCTAAGCTGGCTAGCAGTCTGCGATCTGACGAGAGCAGGCGCGTTCAGCTTAGGATGGCCGTTGACAGCTTCACACTTTGTATACTGTGCATTTAAGCATCAATAAATCCTTTTCGGAATCGGAACGGAAGGCGGCAACAGAGCAAAATGTCAACGACACCTGGGATTCCCAGCCAGTCTCCCATGCTGGTACTTACCGGGCCCTAAGCTGGGTAGCAGTCTGCGATCTGACGAGAGCAGGCGCGTTCAGCTTAGGATGGCCGTTGACAGCTTCTTGATTTTTATATTGTGCATTTAAGCATCAATATATCCTTTTCGGAATCGGAACGGAAGGCGGCAACAGAGCAAAATGTCAACTGCACCCGGGATTCCCAGCCAGTCTCCCATGCCGGTACTTACCGGGCCCTAAGATCTGTACCAGTCTGCGATCTGACGAGAGCAGGCGAGTTAAGCTTAGGATGGCCGTTGACATCTTCACACCTTGTATATTGTGAATTTAAGCATCAATAAATATTTTTATTAATCGGAGAGGAAGGCGGCAACAGAGCAAAATGTCAATGGCACCTTGGATTGCCAGCCAGTCACCCATGCCGGTAACTGCCGGGCAGTAGTCTGCGATCTGAGGAGAGCAGGCACGTTCAGGCTTAGGATGGCCGTTGACAGCTTCACACCCTGTGTATTGTGGATTTAAGCATCAATAAATCCTTTTCCGAATCGGAGCGGAAGGCGGCAACAGATTAAAATGTCAACTGCATCTGGGATTCCCAGCCAGTTTCCCATGCTGGTACTTACCAGGCCCTAAGCTGGGTAGCAGTCTGCGATCTGACGAGAGCAGGCGCATTCAGCTTAGGATGGCCATTGACAGCTTCATGATTTTTATACTGTGCATTTAAGCATCAATAAATCCTTTTCGGAATCGGAACGGAAGGCGGCAACAGAGCAAAATGTCAACTGCACCCGGGATTCCCAGCCAGTCTCCCATGCCGGTACTTACTGGGCCCTAAGCTGGGTAGCAGTCTGCGATCTGACGAGAGCAGGCGCGTTCAGCTTAGGATGGCCATTGACGGCTTCATGCTTTTTATACTGTGCATTTAAGCATCAATAAATCCTTTTCGGAATCGGAACAGAAGGCGCAACAGAGCATAATGTCAACTGCACCCGGGATTCCCAGCCAGTCTCCCATGCCGGTACTTACTGGGCCCTAAGCTGGGTAGCAGTCTGCGATCTGACGAGAGCAGGCGCGTTCAGCTTAGGATGGCCGTTGACATCTTCACACCTTGTATATTGTGAATTTAAGCATCAATAAATATTTTTATTAATCGGAGAGGAAGGCGGCAACAGAGCAAAATGTCAATGGCACCTTGGATTGCCAGCCAGTCACCCATGCCGGTAACTGCCGGGCAGTAGTCTTCAATCTGAGGAGAGCAGGCACGTTCAGGCTTAGGATGGCCGTTGACAGCTTCACACCCTGTGTATTGTGGATTTAAGCATCAATAAATCCTTTTCCGAATCGGAGCGGAAGGCGGCAACAGATTAAAATGTCAACTGCATCTGGGATTCCCAGCCAGTCTCCCATGCTGGTACTTACCGGGCCCTAAGCTGGGTAGCAGTCTGCGATCTGACGAGAGCAGGCGCGTTCAGCTTAGGATGGCCGTTGACAGCTTCTCGCCCTTTATACTGTTCATTTAGGCATCAATAAATCCTTTTCGGAATGGGAACGGAAGGTGGCAACAGAGCAAAATGTCAACGGCAGCCGGGATTCCCAGCCAGTTTCCCATGCTGGTACTTACCAGGCCCTAAGCTAGGTATCAGTCTGCGATCTGTCGAGAGCAGGCGCGTTCAGCTTAGGATGGCCGTTGACAGCTTCACACTTTGTATACTGTGCATTTAAGCATCAATAAATCCTTTTCGGAATCGGAACGGAAGGCGGCAACAGAGCAAAATGTCAACGGCAGCCGGGATTCCCAGCCAGTGTCCCATGCCGGTACTTACCGGGCCCTAAGATCTGTACCAGTCTGCGATCTGACGAGAGCAGGCGAGTTAAGCTTAGGATGGCCGTCGACAGCTTCACACCTTGTATACTGTGGATTTAAGCATCAATAAATTCTTTTCGGAATCGGAGCGGAAGGCAGCAATAGAGCAAAATGTCAACGGCAACCGGGATTCCCAGCCAGTCTCCCATGCCAGTACCTACCGGGCCCTAAGCTAGAGCAGTCTGCGATCTGACGAGAGCAGGCGCGTTCAGCTTAGGATGGCCATTGAAAGCTTCATGCTTTTTATACTGTGCATTTAAGCATCAATAAATCCTTTTCGGAATCGGAGCGGAAGGCGGCAACAGATTAAAATGTCAACTGCACCCGGGATTTCCAGCCAGTCTCCCATGCTGGTACTTACTGTGCCCTTAGCTGGGTAGCAGTCTGCGATCTGACGAGAGCAGGCGCGTTCAGCTTAGGATGGCCATTGACAGCTTCATGCTTTTTATACTGTGCATTTAAGCATCAATAAATCCTTTTCGGAATCGGAACGGAAGGCGGCAACAGAGCATAATGTAAACTGCACCCGGGATTCCCAGCCAGTCTCCCATGCCGGTAATTACTGGGCCCTAAGCTGGGTAGCAGTCTGCGATCTGACGAGAGCAAGCGCGTTCAGCTTAGGATGGCCGTTGACATCTTCACGCCTTGTATATTGTGGATTTAAGCATCAATAAATATTTTTATTAATCGGAGAGGAAGGCGGCAAAAGAGCAAAATGTCAATGGCACCTTGGATTGCCAGCCAGTCTCCCATGCTGGTAACTGCCGGGCAGCAGTCTGCGATCTGAGGAGAGCAGGCACGTTCAGGCTTAGGATGGCCGTTGACAGCTTCACACCCTGTGTATTGTGGATTTAAGCATCAATAAATCCTTTTCCGAATCGGAGCGGAAGGCAGCAACAGATTAAAATGTCAACTGCACCCGGGATTCCCAGCCAGTCTCCCATGCTGGTACTTACCAGGCCCTAAGCTGGGTAGCAGTCTGCGATCTGACGAGAGCAGGCGCGTTCAGCTTAGGATGGCCGTTGACAGCTTCACGCTTTGTATACTGTGGATTTAAGCATCAATAAATAATTTTCGGAATCGGAGCAGAAACAGAGCAAAATGTCAACTGCACCCGGGATTCCCAGCCAGTCTCCCATGCTGGTACTTACCCGGCCCGAAGCTGGGTAGCAGTCTGCGATCTGACGAGAACAGGCGCATTCAGCTTAGGATGGCCGTAGACATCTTCACACCCTGTATACTGTGGATTTAAGCATCAATAAATCCTTTTCGGAATCGGAGCGTAAGGCGGCAACAGAGCAAAATGTCAACGACACCTGGGATTCCCAGCCAGTCTCCCATGCTGGTACTTACCGGGCTCTAAGCTGGGTAGCAGTCTGCGATCTGACGAGAGCAGGCACGTTCAGCTTAGGATGGCCGTTGACAGCTTCTCGCACTTTATACTGTGCATTTAAGCATCAATAAATCCTTTTCCGAATCGGTGCGGATGGCGGCAACAGATTAAAATGTCAACTGCACCCGGGATTCCCAGCCAGTCTCCCATGCCGGTACTTACTGGGCCCTAAGCTGGGTTGCAGTCTGCGATCTGACGAGAGCAGGCGCGTTCAGCTTAGGATGGCCGTTGACATCTTCACGCCTTGTATATTGTGAATTTAAGCATCAATAAATATTTTTATTAATCGGAGAGGAAGGCGGCAACAGAGCAAAATGTCAATGGCACCTTGGATTGCCAGTCAGTCTCCCATGCCGGTAACTGCCGGGCAGTAGTCTGCAAACTGAGGAGAGCAGGCACGTTCAGGCTTAGGATGGCCGTTGACAGCTTTACACCCTGTGTATTGTGGATTTAAGCATCAATAAATCCTTTTCGGAATCGGAACGGAAGGCGGCAACAGAGCAAAATGTCAACGGCAGCCGGGATTCCCAGCCAG
The DNA here is from genome assembly GCF_029499605.1 of Hyla sarda. Taxonomy (NCBI): domain Eukaryota; kingdom Metazoa; phylum Chordata; class Amphibia; order Anura; family Hylidae; genus Hyla; species Hyla sarda. Next base: position 257,760,537 of record NC_079189.1, read on the forward strand.
TGTCCCATGCCGGTACTTACCGGGCCCTAAGATCTGTACCAGTCTGCGATCTGACGAGAGCAGGCGCGTTAAGCTTAGGATGGCCGTCGACAGCTTCACACCTTGTATACTGTGGATTTAAGCATCAATAAATTATTTTCGGAATCGGAGCGGAAGGCAGCAATAGAGCAAAATGTCAACAGCAACCGGGATTCCCAGCCAGTCTCCCATGCCAGTACTTACCGGGCCCTAAGCTAGGTAGCAGTCTGCGATCTGACGAAAGCAGGCGCGTTCAGCTTAGAATGGCCATTGACAGCTTCATGATTTTTATACTGTGCATTTAAGCATCAATAAATCCTTTTCGGAATCGGAACGGAAGGCGGCAACAGAGCAAAATGTCAACTGCACCCGGGATTCCCAGCCAGTCTCCCATGCCGGTACTTACTGGGCCCTAAGCTGGGTAGCAGTCTGCGATCTGACGAGAGCAGGCGCGTTCAGCTTAGGATGGCCATTGACAGCTTCATGCTTTTTATACTGTGCATTTAAGCATCAATAAATCCTTTTCGGAATCGGAACAGAAGGCGCAACAGAGCATAATGTCAACTGCACCCGGGATTCCCAGCCAGTCTCCCATGCCGTTACTTACTGGGCCCTAAGCTGGGTAGCAGTCTGCGATCTGACGAGAGCAGGCGCGTTCAGCTTAGGATGGCCGTTGACATCTTCACACCTTGTATATTGTGAATTTAAGCATCAATAAATATTTTTATTAATCGGAGAGGAAGGCGGCAACAGAGCAAAATGTCAATGGCACCTTGGATTGCCAGCCAGTCACCCATGCCGGTAACTGCCGGACAGTAGTCTGCCATCTGAGGAGAGCAGGCACGTTCAGGCTTAGGATGGCCGTTGACAGCTTCACACCCTGTGTATTGTGGATTTAAGCATCAATAAATCCTTTTCCGAATCGGAGCGGAAAGCGTCAACAGATTAAAATGTCAACTGCATCTGGGATTCCCAGCCAGTCTCCCATGCTGGTACTTACCAGGCCCTAAGCTGGGTAGCAGTCTGCGATCTGACGAGAGCAGGCGCGTTCAGCTTAGGATGGCCGTTGACAGCTTCACACTTTGTATACTGTGGATTTAAGCATCAATAAATAATTTTCGGAATCGGAGCAGAAACAGAGCAAAATGGCAACTGCACCCGGGATTCCCAGCCAGTCTCCCATGCTGGTACTTACCAGGCCCGAAGCTGGGTAGCAGTCTGCGATCTGACGAGAACAGGCGCATTCAGCTTAGGATGGCCATAGACATCTTCACACCCTGTATACTGTGGATTTAAGCATCAATAAATCCTTTTCGGAATCGGAGCGTAAGGCGGCAACAGAGCAAAATGTCAACGACACCTGGGATTCCCAGCCAGTCTCCCATGCTGGTATTTACCAGGCCCTAAGCTGGGTATCAGTCTGCAATCTGACGAGAGCAGGCGCGTTCTGCTTAGGATGGCCGTTGACAGCTTCACCCCCTTTATATTGGGGATTTAAGCATCAATAAATAATTTTCCGAATCGAAGCGGAAGGCGGCAACAGATTAAATTGTCAACTGCACCCGGGATTCCCAGCCAGTCTCCCATGCTGGTACTTTCCAGGCCCTAAGCTGGCTAGCAGTCTGCGATCTGACGAGAACAGGCGCGTTCAGCTTAGGATGGCCGTTGACAGCTTCACACTTTGTATACTGTGCATTTAAGCATCAATAAATCCTTTTCGGAATCGGAACGGAAGGCGACAACAGAGCAAAATGTCAACGACACCTGGGATTCCCAGCCAGTCTCCCATGCTGGTACTTACCGGGTCCTAAGCTGGGTAGCAGTCTGCGATCTGACGAGAGCAGGCGCGTTCAGCTTAGGATGGCCGTTGACAGCTTCACACTTTGTATACTGTGCATTTAAGCATCAATAAATCCTTTTCGGAATCGGAACGGAAGGCGGCAACAGAGCAAAATGTCAACGGCAGCCGGGATTCCCAGCCAGTGTCCCATGCCGGTACCTACCGGGCCCTAAGATCTGTACCAGTCTGCGATCTGACGAGAGCAGGCGAGTTAAGCTTAGGATGGCCGTTGACATCTTCACACCTTGTATATTGTGAATTTAAGCATCAATAAATATTTTTATTAATCGGAGAGGAAGGCGGCAACAGAGCAAAATGTCAATGGCACCTTGGATTGCCAGCCAGTCACCCATGCCGGTAACTGCCGGGCAGTAGTCTGCGATCTGAGGAGAGCAGGCACGTTCAGGCTTAGGATGGCCGTTGACAGCTTCACACCCTGTGTATTGTGGATTTAAGCATCAATAAATCCTTTTCCGAATCGGAGCGGAAGGCGGCAACAGATTAAAATGTCAACTGCATCTGGGATTCCCAGCCAGTCTCCCATGCTGGTACTTACCAGGCCCTAAGCTGGGTAGCAGTCTGCGATCTGACGAGAGCAGGCGCATTCAGCTTAGGATGGCCATTGACAGCTTCATGATTTTTATACTGTGCATTTAAGCATCAATAAATCCTTTTCGGAATCGGAACGGAAGGCGGCAACAGAGCAAAATGTCAACGGCAGCCGGGATTCCCAGCCAGTGTCCCATGCCGGTACCTACCGGGCCCTAAGATCTGTACCAGTCTGCGATCTGACGAGAGCAGGCGAGTTAAGCTTAGGATGGCCGTTGACATCTTCACACCTTGTATATTGTGAATTTAAGCATCAATAAATATTTTTATTAATCGGAGAGGAAGGCGGCAACAGAGCAAAATGTCAATGGCACCTTGGATTGCCAGCCAGTCACCCATGCCGGTAACTGCCGGGCAGTAGTCTGCGATCTGAGGAGAGCAGGCACGTTCAGGCTTAGGATGGCCGTTGACAGCTTCACACCCTGTGTATTGTGGATTTAAGCATCAATAAATCCTTTTCCGAATCGGAGCGGAAGGCGGCAACAGATTAAAATGTCAACTGCATCTGGGATTCCCAGCCAGTCTCCCATGCTGGTACTTACCAGGCCCTAAGCTGGGTAGCAGTCTGCGATCTGACGAGAGCAGGCGCATTCAGCTTAGGATGGCCATTGACAGCTTCATGATTTTTATACTGTGCATTTAAGCATCAATAAATCCTTTTCGGAATCGGAACGGAAGGCGGCAACAGAGCAAAATGTCAACTGCACCCGGGATTCCCAGCCAGTCTCCCATGCCGGTACTTACTGGGCCCTAAGCTGGGTAGCAGTCTGCGATCTGACGAGAGCAGGCGCGTTCAGCTTAGGATGGCCATTGACAGCTTCATGCTTTTTATACTGTGCATTTAAGCATCAATAAATCCTTTTCGGAATCGGAACAGAAGACGCAACAGAGCATAATGTCAACTGCACCCGGGATTCCCAGCCAGTCTCCCATGCCGGTACTTACTGGGCCCTAAGCTGGGTAGCAGTCTGCGATCTGACGAGAGCAGGCGCGTTCAGCTTAGGATGGCCGTTGACATCTTCACACCTTGTATATTGTGAATTTAAGCATCAATAAATATTTTTATTAATCGGAGAGGAAGGCGGCAACAGAGCAAAATGTCAATGGCACCTTGGATTGCCAGCCAGTCACCCATGCCGGTAACTGCCGGGCAGCAGTCTGCGATCTGAGGAGAGCAGGCACGTTCAGGCTTAGGATGGCCGTTGACAGCTTCACACCCTGTGTATTGTGGATTTAAGCATCAATAAATCCTTTTCCGAATCGGAGCGGAAGGCGGCAACAGATTAAAATGTCAACTGCATCTGGGATTCCCAGCCAGTCTCCCATGCTGGTACTTACCAGGCCCTAAGCTGGGTAGCAGTCTGCGATCTGACGAGAGCAGGCGCGTTCAGCTTAGGATGGCCGTTGACAGCTTCACACTTTGTATACTGTGGATTTAAGCATCAATAAATAATTTTCGGAATCGGAGCAGAAACAGAGCAAAATGGCAACTGCACCCGGGATTCCAGGCCAGTCTCCCATGCTGGTACTTACCAGGCCCGAAGCTGGGTAGCAGTCTGCGATCTGACGAGAACAGGCGCATTCAGCTTAGGATGGCCATAGACATCTTCACACCCTGTATACTGTGGATTTAAGCATCAATAAATCCTTTTCGGAATCGGAGCGTAAGGCGGCAACAGAGCAAAATGTCAACGACACCTGGGATTCCCAGCCAGTCTCCCATGCTGGTATTTACCACGCCCTAAGCTGGGTATCAGTCTGCGATCTGACGAGAGCAGTCGCGTTCTGCTTAGGATGGCCGTTGACAGCTTCACCCCCTTTATATTGGGGATTTAAGCATCAATAAATAATTTTCCGAATCAAAGCGGAAGGCGGCAACAGATTAAATTGTCAACTGCACCCGGGATTCCCAGCCAGTCTCCCATGCTGGTACTTTCCAGGCCCTAAGCTGGCTAGCAGTCTGCGACCTGACGAGAGCAGGCGCGTTCAGCTTAGGATGGCCATTGACAGCTTCACACTTTGTATACTGTGCATTTAAGCATCAATAAATCCTTTTCGGAATCGGAACGGAAGGCGGCAACAAAGCAAAATGTCAACAACACCTGGGATTCCCAGCCAGTCTCCCATGCTGGTACTTACCGGGCCCTAAGCTGGGTAGCAGTCTGCGATCTGACGAGAGCAGGCGCGTTCAGCTTAGGATGGCCGTTGACAGCTTCTTGATTTTTATATTGTGCATTTAAGCATCAATATATCCTTTTCGGAATCGGAACGGAAGGCGGCAACAGAGCAAAATGTCAACTGCATCCGGGATTCCCAGCCAGTCTCCCATGCTGGTACTTACCGGGCCCTAAGCTGGGTAGCAGTCTGCGATCTGACGAGAGCAGGCGCGTTCAGCATAGGATGGCCGTTGACAGCTTCTCGCCCATTATACTGTTCATTTAGGCATCAATAAATCCTTTTCGGAATGGGAACGGAAGGCGGCAACAGAGCAAAATGTCAACGGCAGCCGGGATTCCCAGCCAGTTTCCCATGCTGGTACTTACCAGGCCCTAAGCTAGGTATCGGTCTGCGATCTGTCGAGAGCAGGCGCGTTCAGCTTAGGATGGCCGTTGACAGCTTCACACTTTGTATACTGTGCATTTAAGCATAAATAAATCCTTTTCGGAATCGGAACGGAAGGCGGCAACAGAGCAAAATGTCAACGGCAGCCGGGATTCCCAGCCAGTGTCCCATGCCGATACTTACCGGGCCCTAAGATCTGTACCAGTCTGCGATCTGACGAGAGCAGGCGAGTTAAGCTTAGGATGGCCGTCGACAGCTTCACACCTTGTATACTGTGGATTTAAGCATCAATAAATTCTTTTCGGAATCGGAGCGGAAGGCAGCAATAGAGCAAAATGTCAACGGCAACCGGGATTCCCAGCCAGTCTCCCATGCCAGTACCTACCGGGCCCTAAGCTAGAGCAGTCTGCGATCTGACGAGAGCAGGCGCGTTCAGCTTAGGATGGCCATTGAAAGCTTCATGCTTTTTATACTGTGCATTTAAGCATCAATAAATCCTTTTCGGAATCGGAGCGGAAGGCGTCAACAGATTAAAATGTCAACTGCACCCGGGATTCCCAGCCAGTCTCCCATGCTGGTACTTTCCAGGCCCTAAGCTGGCTAGCAGTCTGCGATCTGACGAGAGCAGGCGCGTTCTGCTTAGGATGGCCGTTGACAGCTTCACCCCCTTTATATTGGGGATTTAAGCATCAATAAATAATTTTCCGAATCGAAGCGGAAGGCGGCAACAGATTAAATTGTCAACTGCACCCAGGATTCCCAGCCAGTCTCCCATGCTGGTACTTTCCAGGCCCTAAGCTGGCTAGCAGTCTGCGATCTGACGAGAGCAGGCGCGTTCAGCTTAGGATGGCCGTTGACAGCTTCACACTTTGTATACTGTGCATTTAAGCATCAATAAATCCTTTTCGGAATCGGAACGGAAGGCGGCAACAGAGCAAAATGTCAACGACACCTGGGATTCCCAGCCAGTCTCCCATGCTGGTACTTACCGGGCCCTAAGCTGAGTAGCAGTCTGCGATCTGACGAGAGCAGGCGCGTTCAGCTTAGGATGGCCGTTGACAGCTTCTTGATTTTTATATTGTGCATTTAAGCATCAATATATCCTTTTCGGAATCGGAACGGAAGGCGGCAACAGAGCAAAATGTCAACTGCACCCGGGATTCCCAGCCAGTCTCCCATGCCGGTACTTACCGGGCCCTAAGATCTGTACCAGTCTGCGATCTGACGAGAGCAGGCGAGTTAAGCTTAGGATGGCCGTTGACATCTTCACACCTTGTATATTGTGAATTTAAGCATCAATAAATATTTTTATTAATCGGAGAGGAAGGCGGCAACAGAGCAAAATGTCAATGGCACCTTGGATTGCCAGCCAGTCACCCATGCCGGTAACTGCCGGGCAGTAGTCTGCGATCTGAGGAGAGCAGGCACGTTCAGGCTTAGGATGGCCGTTGACAGCTTCACACCCTGTGTATTGTGGATTTAAGCATCAATAAATCCTTTTCCGAATCGGAGCGGAAGGCGGCAACAGATTAAAATGTCAACTGCATCTGGGATTCCCAGCCAGTCTCCCATGCTGGTACTTACCAGGCCCTAAGCTGGGTAGCAGTCTGCGATCTGACGAGAGCAGGCGCATTCAGCTTAGGATGGCCATTGACAGCTTCATGATTTTTATACTGTGCATTTAAGCATCAATAAATCCTTTTCGGAATCGGAACGGAAGGCGGCAACAGAGCAAAATGTCAACTGCACCCGGGATTCCCAGCCAGTCTCCCATGCCGGTACTTACTGGGCCCTAAGCTGGGTAGCAGTCTGCGATCTGACGAGAGCAGGCGCGTTCAGCTTAGGATGGCCATTGACGGCTTCATGCTTTTTATACTGTGCATTTAAGCATCAATAAATCCTTTTCGGAATCGGAACAGAAGGCGCAACAGAGCATAATGTCAACTGCACCCGGGATTCCCAGCCAGTCTCCCATGCCGGTACTTACTGGGCCCTAAGCTGGGTAGCAGTCTGCGATCTGACGAGAGCAGGCGCGTTCAGCTTAGGATGGCCGTTGACATCTTCACACCTTGTATATTGTGAATTTAAGCATCAATAAATATTTTTATTAATCGGAGAGGAAGGCGGCAACAGAGCAAAATGTCAATGGCACCTTGGATTGCCAGCCAGTCACCCATGCCGGTAACTGCCGGGCAGTAGTCTTCAATCTGAGGAGAGCAGGCACGTTCAGGCTTAGGATGGCCGTTGACAGCTTCACACCCTGTGTATTGTGGATTTAAGCATCAATAAATCCTTTTCCGAATCGGAGCGGAAGGCGGCAACAGATTAAAATGTCAACTGCATCTGGGATTCCCAGCCAGTCTCCCATGCTGGTACTTACCGGGCCCTAAGCTGGGTAGCAGTCTGCGATCTGACGAGAGCAGGCGCGTTCAGCTTAGGATGGCCGTTGACAGCTTCACACTTTGTATACTGTGGATTTAAGCATCAATAAATAATTTTCGGAATCGGAGCAGAAACAGAGCAAAATGGCAACTGCACCCGGGATTCCCAGCCAGTCTCCCATGCTGGTACTTACCAGGCCCGAAGCTGGGTAGCAGTCTGCGATCTGACGAGAACAGGCGCATTCAGCTTAGGATGGCCATAGACATCTTCACACCCTGTATACTGTGGATTTAAGCATCAATAAATCCTTTTCGGAATCGGAGCGTAAGGCGGCAACAGAGCAAAATGTCAACGACACCTGGGATTCCCAGCCAGTCTCCCATGCTGGTATTTACCACGCCCTAAGCTGGGTATCAGTCTGCAATCTGACGAGAGCAGGCGCGTTCTGCTTAGGATGGCCGTTGACAGCTTCACCCCCTTTATATTGGGGATTTAAGCATCAATAAATAATTTTCCGAATCGAAGCGGAAGGCGGCAACAGATTAAATTGTCAACTGCACCCGGGATTCCCAGCCAGTCTCCCATGCTGGTACTTTCCAGGCCCTAAGCTGGCTAGCAGTCTGCGATCTGACGAGAACAGGCGCGTTCAGCTTAGGATGGCCGTTGACAGCTTCACACTTTGTATACTGTGCATTTAAGCATCAATAAATCCTTTTCGGAATCGGAACGGAAGGCGACAACAGAGCAAAATGTCAACGACACCTGGGATTCCCAGCCAGTCTCCCATGCTGGTACTTACCGGGCCCTAAGCTGGGTAGCAGTCTGCGATCTGACGAGAGCAGGCGCGTTCAGCTTAGGATGGCCGTTGACAGCTTCACACTTTGTATACTGTGCATTTAAGCATCAATAAATCCTTTTCGGAATCGGAACGGAAGGCGGCAACAGAGCAAAATGTCAACGGCAGCCGGGATTCCCAGCCAGTGTCCCATGCCGGTACCTACCGGGCCCTAAGATCTGTACCAGTCTGCGATCTGACGAGAGCAGGCGAGTTAAGCTTAGGATGGCCGTTGACATCTTCACACCTTGTATATTGTGAATTTAAGCATCAATAAATATTTTTATTAATCGGAGAGGAAGGCGGCAACAGAGCAAAATGTCAATGGCACCTTGGATTGCCAGCCAGTCACCCATGCCGGTAACTGCCGGGCAGTAGTCTGCGATCTGAGGAGAGCAGGCACGTTCAGGCTTAGGATGGCCGTTGACAGCTTCACACCCTGTGTATTGTGGATTTAAGCATCAATAAATCCTTTTCCGAATCGGAGCGGAAGGCGGCAACAGATTAAAATGTCAACTGCATCTGGGATTCCCAGCCAGTCTCCCATGCTGGTACTTACCAGGCCCTAAGCTGGGTAGCAGTCTGCGATCTGACGAGAGCAGGCGCATTCAGCTTAGGATGGCAATTGACAGCTTCATGATTTTTATACTGTGCATTTAAGCATCAATAAATCCTTTTCGGAATCGGAACGGAAGGCGGCAACAGAGCAAAATGTCAACTGCACCCGGGATTCCCAGCCAGTCTCCCATGCCGGTACTTACTGGGCCCTAAGCTGGGTAGCAGTCTGCGATCTGACGAGAGCAGGCGCGTTCAGCTTAGGATGGCCATTGACAGCTTCATGCTTTTTATACTGTGCATTTAAGCATCAATAAATCCTTTTCGGAATCGGAACAGAAGACGCAACAGAGCATAATGTCAACTGCACCCGGGATTCCCAGCCAGTCTCCCATGCCGGTACTTACTGGGCCCTAAGCTGGGTAGCAGTCTGCGATCTGACGAGAGCAGGCGCGTTCAGCTTAGGATGGCCGTTGACATCTTCACACCTTGTATATTGTGAATTTAAGCATCAATAAATATTTTTATTAATCGGAGAGGAAGGCGGCAACAGAGCAAAATGTCAATGGCACCTTGGATTGCCAGCCAGTCACCCATGCCGGTAACTGCCGGGCAGCAGTCTGCGATCTGAGGAGAGCAGGCACGTTCAGGCTTAGGATGGCCGTTGACAGCTTCACACCCTGTGTATTGTGGATTTAAGCATCAATAAATCCTTTTCCGAATCGGAGCGGAAGGCGGCAACAGATTAAAATGTCAACTGCATCTGGGATTCCCAGCCAGTCTCCCATGCTGGTACTTACCAGGCCCTAAGCTGGGTAGCAGTCTGCGATCTGACGAGAGCAGGCGCGTTCAGCTTAGGATGGCCGTTGACAGCTTCACACTTTGTATACTGTGGATTTAAGCATCAATAAATAATTTTCGGAATCGGAGCAGAAAACAGAGCAAAATGGCAACTGCACCCGGGATTCCAGGCCAGTCTCCCATGCTGGTACTTACCAGGCCCGAAGCTGGGTAGCAGTCTGCGATCTGACGAGAACAGGCGCATTCAGCTTAGGATGGCCATAGACATCTTCACACCCTGTATACTGTGGATTTAAGCATCAATAAATCCTTTTCGGAATCGGAGCGTAAGGCGGCAACAGAGCAAAATGTCAACGACACCTGGGATTCCCAGCCAGTCTCCCATGCTGGAATTTACCACGCCCTAAGCTGGGTATCAGTCTGCGATCTGACGAGAGCAGTCGCGTTCTGCTTAGGATGGCCGTTGACAGCTTCACCCCCTTTATATTGGGGATTTAAGCATCAATAAATAATTTTCCGAATCAAAGCGGAAGGCGGCAACAGATTAAATTGTCAACTGCACCCGGGATTCCCAGCCAGTCTCCCATGCTGGTACTTTCCAGGCCCTAAGCTGGCTAGCAGTCTGCGACCTGACGAGAGCAGGCGCGTTCAGCTTAGGATGGCCATTGACAGCTTCACACTTTGTATACTGTGCATTTAAGCATCAATAAATCCTTTTCGGAATCGGAACGGAAGGCGGCAACAAAGCAAAATGTCAACAACACCTGGGATTCCCAGCCAGTCTCCCATGCTGGTACTTACCGGGCCCTAAGCTGGGTAGCAGTCTGCGATCTGACGAGAGCAGGCGCGTTCAGCTTAGGATGGCCGTTGACAGCTTCTTGATTTTTATATTGTGCATTTAAGCATCAATATATCCTTTTCGGAATCGGAACGGAAGGCGGCAACAGAGCAAAATGTCAACTGCATCCGGGATTCCCAGCCAGTCTCCCATGCTGGTACTTACCGGGCCCTAAGCTGGGTAGCAGTCTGCGATCTGACGAGAGCAGGCGCGTTCAGCATAGGATGGCCGTTGACAGCTTCTCGCCCATTATACTGTTCATTTAGGCATCAATAAATCCTTTTCGGAATGGGAACGGAAGGCGGCAACAGAGCAAAATGTCAACGGCAGCCGGGATTCCCAGCCAGTTTCCCATGCTGGTACTTACCAGGCCCTAAGCTAGGTATCGGTCTGCGATCTGTCGAGAGCAGGCGCGTTCAGCTTAGGATGGCCGTTGACAGCTTCACACTTTGTATACTGTGCATTTAAGCATAAATAAATCCTTTTCGGAATCGGAACGGAAGGCGGCAACAGAGCAAAATGTCAACGGCAGCCGGGATTCCCAGCCAGTGTCCCATGCCGATACTTACCGGGCCCTAAGATCTGTACCAGTCTGCGATCTGACGAGAGCAGGCGAGTTAAGCTTAGGATGGCCGTCGACAGCTTCACACCTTGTATACTGTGGATTTAAGCATCAATAAATTCTTTTCGGAATCGGAGCGGAAGGCAGCAATAGAGCAAAATGTCAACGGCAACCGGGATTCCCAGCCAGTCTCCCATGCCAGTACCTACCGGGCCCTAAGCTAGAGCAGTCTGCGATCTGACGAGAGCAGGCGCGTTCAGCTTAGGATGGCCATTGAAAGCTTCATGCTTTTTATACTGTGCATTTAAGCATCAATAAATCCTTTTCGGAATCGGAGCGGAAGGCGTCAACAGATTAAAATGTCAACTGCACCCGGGATTCCCAGCCAGTCTCCCATGCTGGTACTTTCCAGGCCCTAAGCTGGCTAGCAGTCTGCGATCTGACGAGAGCAGGCGCGTTCTGCTTAGGATGGCCGTTGACAGCTTCACCCCCTTTATATTGGGGATTTAAGCATCAATAAATAATTTTCCGAATCGAAGCGGAAGGCGGCAACAGATTAAATTGTCAACTGCACCCAGGATTCCCAGCCAGTCTCCCATGCTGGTACTTTCCAGGCCCTAAGCTGGCTAGCAGTCTGCGATCTGACGAGAGCAGGCGCGTTCAGCTTAGGATGGCCGTTGACAGCTTCACACTTTGTATACTGTGCATTTAAGCATCAATAAATCCTTTTCGGAATCGGAACGGAAGGCGGCAACAGAGCAAAATGTCAACGACACCTGGGATTCCCAGCCAGTCTCCCATGCTGGTACTTACCGGGCCCTAAGCTGAGTAGCAGTCTGCGATCTGACGAGAGCAGGCGCGTTCAGCTTAGGATGGCCGTTGACAGCTTCTTGATTTTTATATTGTGCATTTAAGCATCAATATATCCTTTTCGGAATCGGAACGGAAGGCGGCAACAGAGCAAAATGTCAACTGCACCCGGGATTCCCAGCCAGTCTCCCATGCCGGTACTTACCGGGCCCTAAGATCTGTACCAGTCTGCGATCTGACGAGAGCAGGCGAGTTAAGCTTAGGATGGCCGTTGACATCTTCACACCTTGTATATTGTGAATTTAAGCATCAATAAATATTTTTATTAATCGGAGAGGAAGGCGGCAACAGAGCAAAATGTCAATGGCACCTTGGATTGCCAGCCAGTCACCCATGCCGGTAACTGCCGGGCAGTAGTCTGCGATCTGAGGAGAGCAGGCACGTTCAGGCTTAGGATGGCCGTTGACAGCTTCACACCCTGTGTATTGTGGATTTAAGCATCAATAAATCCTTTTCCGAATCGGAGCGGAAGGCGGCAACAGATTAAAATGTCAACTGCATCTGGGATTCCCAGCCAGTCTCCCATGCTGGTACTTACCAGGCCCTAAGCTGGGTAGCAGTCTGCGATCTGACGAGAGCAGGCGCATTCAGCTTAGGATGGCCATTGACAGCTTCATGATTTTTATACTGTGCATTTAAGCATCAATAAATCCTTTTCGGAATCGGAACGGAAGGCGGCAACAGAGCAAAATGTCAACTGCACCCGGGATTCCCAGCCAGTCTCCCATGCCGGTACTTACTGGGCCCTAAGCTGGGTAGCAGTCTGCGATCTGACGAGAGCAGGCGCGTTCAGCTTAGGATGGCCATTGACGGCTTCATGCTTTTTATACTGTGCATTTAAGCATCAATAAATCCTTTTCGGAATCGGAACAGAAGGCGCAACAGAGCATAATGTCAACTGCACCCGGGATTCCCAGCCAGTCTCCCATGCCGGTACTTACTGGGCCCTAAGCTGGGTAGCAGTCTGCGATCTGACGAGAGCAGGCGCGTTCAGCTTAGGATGGCCGTTGACATCTTCACACCTTGTATATTGTGAATTTAAGCATCAATAAATATTTTTATTAATCGGAGAGGAAGGCGGCAACAGAGCAAAATGTCAATGGCACCTTGGATTGCCAGCCAGTCACCCATGCCGGGCAGTAGTCTTCGATCTGAGGAGAGCAGGCACGTTCAGGCTTAGGATGGCCGTTGACAGCTTCACACCCTGTGTATTGTGGATTTAAGCATCAATAAATCCTTTTCCGAATCGGAGCGGAAGGCGGCAACAGATTAAAATGTCAACTGCATCTGGGATTCCCAGCCAGTCTCCCATGCTGGTACTTACCGGGCCCTAAGCTGGGTAACAGTCTGCGATCTGACGAGAGCAGGCGCGTTCAGCTTAGGATGGCCGTTGACAGCTTCTCGCCCTTTATACTGTTCATTTAGGCATCAATAAATCCTTTTCGGAATGGGAACGGAAGGCGGCAACAGAGCAAAATGTCAACGGCAGCCGGGATTCCCAGCCAGTTTCCCATGCTGGTACTTACCAGGCCCTAAGCTAGGTATCAGTCTGCGATCTGTCGAGAGCAGGCGCGTTCAGCTTAGGATGGCCGTTGACAGCTTCACACTTTGTATACTGTGCATTTAAGCATCAATAAATCCTTTTCGGAATCGGAACGGAAGGCGGCAACAGAGCAAAATGTCAACGGCAGCCGGGATTCCCAGCCAGTGTCCCATGCCGGTACTTACCGGGCCCTAAGATCTGTATCAGTCTGCGATCTGACGAGAGCAGGCGAGTTAAGCTTAGGATGGCCGTCGACAGCTTCACACCTTGTATACTGTGGATTTAAGCATCAATAAATTCTTTTCGGAATCGGAGCGGAAGGCAGCAATAGAGCAAAATGTCAACGGCAACCGGGATTCCCAGCCAGTCTCCCATGCCAGTACCTACCGGGCCCTAAGCTAGAGCAGTCTGCGATCTGACGAGAGCAGGCGCGTTCAGCTTAGGATGGCCATTGAAAGCTTCATACTTTTTATACTGTGCATTTAAGCATCAATAAATCCTTTTCGGAATCGGAGCGGAAGGCGGCAACAGATTAAAATGTCAACTGCACCCGGGATTCCCAGCCAGTCTCCCATGCTGGTACTTACTGTGCCCTTAGCTGGGTAGCAGTCTGCGATCTGACGAGAGCAGGCGCGTTCAGCTTAGGATGGCCATTGACAGCTTCATGCTTTTTATACTGTGCATTTAAGCATCAATAAATCCTTTTCGGAATCGGAACGGAAGGCGGCAACAGAGCATAATGTAAACTGCACCCGGGATTCCCAGCCAGTCTCCCATGCCGGTAATTACTGGGCCCTAAGCTGGGTAGCAGTCTGCGATCTGACGAGAGCAAGCGCGTTCAGCTTAGGATGGCCGTTGACATCTTCACGCCTTGTATATTGTGGATTTAAGCATCAATAAATATTTTTATTAATCGGAGAGGAAGGCGGCAAAAGAGCAAAATGTCAATGGCACCTTGGATTGCCAGCCAGTCTCCCATGCTGGTAACTGCCGGGCAGCAGTCTGCGATCTGAGGAGAGCAGGCACGTTCAGGCTTAGGATGGCCGTTGACAGCTTCACACCCTGTGTATTGTGGATTTAAGCATCAATAAATCCTTTTCCGAATCGGAGCGGAAGGCAGCAACAGATTAAAATGTCAACTGCACCCGGGATTCCCAGCCAGTCTCCCATGCTGGTACTTACCAGGCCCTAAGCTGGGTAGCAGTCTGCGATCTGACGAGAGCAGGCGCGTTCAGCTTAGGATGGCTGTTGACAGCTTCACGCTTTGTATACTGTGGATTTAAGCATCAATAAATAATTTTCGGAATCGGAGCAGAAACAGAGCAAAATGTCAACTGCACCCGGGATTCCCAGCCAGTCTCCCATGCTGGTACTTACCCGGCCCGAAGCTGGGTAGCAGTCTGCGATCCGACGAGAAGAGGCGCATTCAGCTTAGGATGGCCGTAGACATCTTCACACCCTGTATACTGTGGATTTAAGCATCAATAAATCCTTTTCGGAATCGGAGCGTAAGGCGGCAACAGAGCAAAATGTCAACGACACCTGGGATTCCCAGCCAGTCTCCCATGCTGGTACTTACCGGGCTCTAAGCTGGGTAGCAGTCTGCGATCTGACGAGAGCAGGCACGTTCAGCTTAGGATGGCCGTTGACAGCTTCTCGCACTTTATACTGTGCATTTAAGCATCAATAAATCCTTTTCCGAATCGGTGCGGAAGGCGGCAACAGATTAAAATGTCAACTGCACCCGGGATTCCCAGCCAGTCTCCCATGCCGGTACTTACTGGGCCCTAAGCTGGGTTGCAGTCTGCGATCTGACGAGAGCAGGCGCGTTCAGCTTAGGATGGCCGTTGACATCTTCACGCCTTGTATATTGTGAATTTAAGCATCAATAAATATTTTTATTAATCGGAGAGGAAGGCGGCAACAGAGCAAAATGTCAATGGCACCTTGGATTGCCAGTCAGTCTCCCATGCCGGTAACTGCCGGGCAGTAGTCTGCAAACTGAGGAGAGCAGGCACGTTCAGGCTTAGGATGGCCGTTGACAGCTTTACACCCTGTGTATTGTGGATTTAAGCATCAATAAATCCTTTTCGGAATCGGAGCGTAAGGCGGCAACAGAGCAAAATGTCAACGACACCTGGGATTCCCAGCCAGTCTCCCATGCTGGTACTTACCGGGCTCTAAGCTGGCTAGCAGTCTGCGATCTGACGAGAGCAGGCGCGTTCAGCTTAGGATGGCCATTGACAGCTTCACACTTTGTATACTGTGCATTTAAGCATCAATAAATCCTTTTCGGAATCGGAACGGAAGGCGGCAACAGAGCAAAATGTCAACGACACCTGGGATTCCCAGCCAGTCTCCCATGCTGGTACTTACCGGGCCCTAAGCTGGGTAGCAGTCTGCGATCTGACGAGAGCAGGCGCGTTCAGCTTAGGATGGCCGTTGACAGCTTCTTGATTTTTATATTGTGCATTTAAGCATCAATATATCCTTTTCGGAATCGGAACGGAAGGCGGCAACAGAGCAAAATGTCAACTGCACCCGGGATTCCCAGCCAGTCTCCCATGCTGGTACTTACCGGGCCCTAAGCTGGGTAGCAGTCTGCGATCTGACGAGAGCAGGCGCGTTCAGCTTAGGATGGCCGTTGACAGCTTCTCGCCCTTTATACTGTTCATTTAGGCATCAATAAATCATTTTCGGAATGGGAACGGAAGGCGGCAACAGAGCAAAATGTCAACGGCAGCCGGGATTCCCAGCCAGTTTCCCATGCTGGTACTTACCAGGCCCTAAGCTAGGTATCAGTCTGCGATCTGTCGAGAGCAGGCGCGTTCAGCTTAGGATGGCCGTTGACAGCTTCACACTTTGTATACTGTGCATTTAAGCATCAATAAATCCTTTTCGGAATCGGAACGGAAGGCGGCAACAGAGCAAAATGTCAACGGCAGCCGGGATTCCCAGCCAGTGTCCCATGCCGGTACTTACCGGGCCCTAAGATCTGTACCAGTCTGCGATCTGACGAGAGCAGGCGAGTTAAGCTTAGGATGGCCGTCGACAGCTTCACACCTTGTATACTGTGGATTTAAGCATCAATAAATTCTTTTCGGAATCGGAGCGGAAGGCAGCAACAGAGCAAAATGTCAACTGCACCCGGGATTCCCAGCCAGTCTCCCATGCCGGTACTTACTGGGCCCTAAGCTGGGTAGCAGTCTGCGATCTGACGAGAGCAGGCGCGTTCAGCTTAGGATGGCCGTCGACAGCTTCACACCTTGTATACTGTGGATTTAAGCATCAATAAATTCTTTTCGGAATCGGAGCGGAAGGCAGCAACAGAGCAAAATGTCAACTGCACCCGGGATTCCCAGCCAGTCTCCCATGCCGGTACTTACTGGGCCCTAAGCTGGGTAGCAGTCTGCGATCTGACGAGAGCAGGCGCGTTCAGCTTAGGATGGCCGTTGACATCTTCACACCTTGTATATTGTGGATTTAAACATCAATAAATATTTTTTTAATCGGAGAGGAAGGCGGCAAAGGAGCAAAACGTCTATGGCACCTTGTATTGCCAGCCAGTCTCCCATGCCGGTAACTGCCGGGCAACAGTCTGCGATCTGAGGAGAGCAGGCACGTTCAGGCTTAGGCTGGCCGTTGACAGCTTCACACCCTGTATATTGTGGATTTAAGCATCAATAAATCCTTTTCCGAATCGGAGCGGAAGGCGGCAACAGATTAAAATGTCAACTGCACCTGGGATTCCCAGCCAGACTCCCATGCTGGTACTTACCAGGCCCTAAGCTGGGTAGCAGTCTGCAATCTGACGAGAGCAGACACGTTCAGCTTAGGATGGCCGTTGACAGCTTCACACTTTGTATACTGTGGATTTAAGCATCAATAAAAAAAATTCGGAATCGGAGGAGAAACAGAGCAAAATGTCAACTGCACCCGGGATTCCCAGCCAGTCTCCCATGCTGGTACTTACCGGGCCCTAAGCTGGGTAGCAGTCTGCAATCTGACGAGAGCAGGCGCGTTCAGCTTAGGATGGCCATTAACAGCTTCATGCCCTTTATACTGTGCATTTAAGCATCAATAAATCCTTTTCTGAATCGGAGCGGAAGGCAGCAACAGATTAAAATGTCAACTGCACCCGGGATTCCCAGCCAGTCTCCCATGCTGGTACTCACCAGGCCCTAAGCTGGGTAGCAGTCTGCGATCTGACGAGAACAGGCGCATTCAGCTTAGCATGGCCGTAAACGTCTTCACACCCTGTATACTGTGGATTTAAGCATCAATAAATCCTTTTCGGAATCGGAACGGAAGGCGACAACAGAGCAAAATGTCAGCGGCAGCCGGGATTCCCAGCCAGTGTCCCATGCCGGTACTTACCGGGCCCTAAGATCTGTACCAGTCTGCGATCTGACGAGAGCAGGCGCGTTAAGTTTAGGATGGCCGTCGACAGCTTCACACCTTGTATACTGTGGATTTAAGCATCAATAAATTCTTTTCGGAATCGGAGCGGAAGGCGGCAACAGAGCAAAATGTCAACTGCACCCGGGATTCCCAGCCAGTCTCCCATGCCGGTACTTACTGGGCCCTAAGCTGGGTAGCAGTCTGCGATCTGACGAGAGCAGGCGCGTTCAGCTTAGGATGGCCGTTGACATCTTCACGCCTTGTATATTGTGGATTTAAGCATCAATAAATATTTTTTTAATCGGAGAGGAAGGCGGCAACAGAGCAAAATGTCAATGGCACCTTGGATTGCCAGCCAGTCTCCCATGCCGGTAACTGCCGGGCAGCAGTCTGCGATCTGAGGAGAGCAGGCACGTTCAGGCTTAGGATGGCCGTTGACAGCTTCACATCCTGTTTATTGTGGATTTAAGCATCAATAAATCCTTTTCGGAATCGGAGCGGAAGGCGGCAACATGTCAACTGCACCCAGGATTCCCAGCCAGTCTCCCATGCTGGTACTTATCAGGCCCGAAGCAGGGTAGCAGTCTCCGATCTGACGAGAACAGGCACATTCAGCTTAGGATGGCCGTAGACAACTTCACACCCTGTATACTGTGGATTTAAGCATCAATAAATCCTTTTCGGAATCGGAGCGTAAGGCGGCAACAGAGCAAAATGTCAACGACACCTGGGATTTCCAGCCAGTCTCCCATGCTGGTACTTACCGGGCTCTAAGCTGGGTTGCAGTCTGCGATCTGACGAGAGCAGGCACGTTCAGCTTAGGATGGCCGTTGACAGCTTCTCGCACTTTATACTGTGCATTTAAGCATCAATAAATCCTTTTCGGAATCGGAACGGAAGGCGGCAACAGAGCAAAATGTCAACGGCAGCCGGGATTCCCAACCAGTGTCCCATGCCGGTACTTACCGGGCCCTAAGATCTGTACCAGTCTGCGATCTGACAAGAGCAGGCACGTTAAGCTTAGGATGGCCGTCGACAGCTTCACACCTTGTATACTGTGGATTTAAGCATCAATAAATTCTTTTCGGAATCGGAGCGGAAGGCAGCAATAGAGCAAAATGTCAACGGCACCCGGGATTCCCAGCCAGTCTCCCATGCCAGTACTTACCGGGCCCTAGGCTGGGTAGCAGTCTGCGATCTGATGAGAGCAGGCGCGTTCAGCTTTGGATGGCCATTGACAGCTTCATGCTTTTTATACTGTGCATTTAAGCATCAATAAATCCTTTTCGGAATCGGAGAGGAAGGCGGCAACAGAGCAAAATGTCAATAGCACCTTGGATTGCCAGCCAGTCTCCCATGCCCGTACTTGCCGGGCAGCAGTCTGCGATCTGACAAGAACAGGTACATTCAGCTTAGGATAGCCGTAGACGGCTTCACACCCTGTATACTGTGGATTTAAGCATCAATAAATCCTTTTCGGAATCGGAGCGGAAGGCGGCTACAGAGCAAAATGTCAACAACACCTGGGATTCCCAGCCAGTCTCCCATGCTGGTACTTACCGGGCCCTAAGATGGGTAGCAGTCTGCGTTCTGACAAGAGCAGGCGCGTTCAGCTTAGGATGGCCGTTGACAGCTTCACGCCCTTTATACTGTGCATTTAAGCATCAATAAATCCTTTTCCGAATCGGAGCGGAAGGCGGCAACAGATTAAAATGTCAACTGCACCCGGGATTCCCAGCCAGTCTCCCATGCTGGTACTTACCGGGCCCTAAGCTGGGTAGCAGTCTGCGATCTGACGAGAGCAGGCGCGTTCAGCTTAGGATGGCCATTGACAGCTTCACACTTTGTATACTGTGGATTTAAGCATCAATAAATCCTTTTCGGAATCGGAACGGAAGGCGGAAACAGAGCAAAATGTCAACGGCAGCCGGGATTCCCAGCCAGTGTCCCATGCCGGTACTTACCGGGCCCTAAGATCTGTACCAGTCTGCGATCTGACGAGAGCAGGCGCGTTAAGCTTAGGATGGCCGTCGACAGCTTCACACCTTGTATACTGTGGATTTAAGCATCAATAAATTATTTTCGGAATCGGAGCGGAAGGCGGCAACAGAGAAAAATGTCAACTGCACCCGGGATTCCCAGCCAGTCTCCCATGCCGGTACTTACTGGGCCCTAAGCTGGGTAGCAGTCTGCGATCTGACGAGAGCAGGCGCGTTCAGCTTAGGATGGCCGTTGACATCTTCACGCCTTGTATATTGTGGATTTAAACATCAATAAATATTTTTTTAATCGGAGAGGAAGGCGGCAACAGAGCAAAATGTCAATGGCACCTTGGATTGCCAGCCAGTCTCCCATGCCGGTAACTGCCGGGCAGCAGTCTGCGATCTGAGGAGAGCAGGCACGTTCAGGCTTAGGATGGCCGTTGACAGCTTCGCACCCTGTATATTGTGGATTTAAGCATCAATAAATCCTTTTCCGAATCGGTGCGGAAGGCGGCAACAGATTAAAATGTCAACTGCACCCGGGATTCCCAGCCAGTCTCCCATGCCGGTACTTACTGGGCCCTAAGCTGGGTTGCAGTCTGCGATCTGACGAGAGCAGGCGCGTTCAGCTTAGGATGGCCGTTGACATCTTCACGCCTTGTATATTGTGAATTTAAGCATCAATAAATATTTTTATTAATCGGAGAGGAAGGCGGCAACAGAGCAAAATGTCAATGGCACCTTGGATTGCCAGCCAGTCTCCCATGCCGGTAACTGCCGGGCAGTAGTCTGCAAACTGAGGAGAGCAGGCACGTTCAGGCTTAGAATGGCCGTTGACAAGCTTTATACCCTGTGTATTGTGGATTTAAGCATCAATAAATCCTTTTCGGAATCGGAACGGAAGGCGGCAACAGAGCAAAATGTCAACGGCAGCCGGGATTCCCAGCCAGTGTCCCATGCCGGTACTTACCGGGCCCTAAGATCTGTACCAGTCTGCGATCTGACGAGAGCAGGCGCGTTAAGCTTAGGATGGCCGTCGACAGCTTCACACCTTGTATACTGTGGATTTAAGCATCAATAAATTATTTTCGGAATCGGAGCGGAAGGCAGCAATAGAGCAAAATGTCAACAGCAACCGGGATTCCCAGCCAGTCTCCCATGCCAGTACTTACCGGGCCCTAAGCTAGGTAGCAGTCTGCGATCTGACGAAAGCAGGCGCGTTCAGCTTAGGATGGCCATTGACAGCTTCATGATTTTTATACTGTGCATTTAAGCATCAATAAATCCTTTTCGGAATCGGAACGGAAGGCGGCAACAGAGCAAAATGTCAACTGCACCCGGGATTCCCAGCCAGTCTCCCATGCCGGTACTTACTGGGCCCTAAGCTGGGTAGCAGTCTGCGATCTGACGAGAGCAGGCGCGTTCAGCTTAGGATGGCCATTGACAGCTTCATGCTTTTTATACTGTGCATTTAAGCATCAATAAATCCTTTTCGGAATCGGAACAGAAGGCGCAACAGAGCATAATGTCAACTGCACCCGGGATTCCCAGCCAGTCTCCCATGCCGGTACTTACTGGGCCCTAAGCTGGGTAGCAGTCTGCGATCTGACGAGAGCAGGCGCGTTCAGCTTAGGATGGCCGTTGACATCTTCACACCTTGTATATTGTGAATTTAAGCATCAATAAATATTTTTATTAATCGGAGAGGAAGGCGGCAACAGAGCAAAATGTCAATGGCACCTTGGATTGCCAGCCAGTCACCCATGCCGGTAACTGCCGGGCAGTAGTCTGCAATCTGAGGAGAGCAGGCACGTTCAGGCTTAGGATGACCGTTGACAGCTTCACACCCTGTGTATTGTGGATTTAAGCATCAATAAATCCTTTTCCGAATCGGAGCGGAAGGCGGCAACAGATTAAAATGTCAACTGCATCTGGGATTCCCAGCCAGTCTCCCATGCTGGTACTTACCAGGCCCTAAGCTGGGTAGCAGTCTGCGATCTGACGAGAGCAGGCGCGTTCAGCTTAGGATGGCCGTTGACAGCTTCACACTTTGTATACTGTGGATTTAAGCATCAATAAATAATTTTCGGAATCGGAGCAGAAACAGAGCAAAATGGCAACTGCACCCGGGATTCCCAGCCAGTCTCCCATGCTGGTACTTACCAGGCCCGAAGCTGGGTAGCAGTCTGCGATCTGACGAGAACAGGCGCATTCAGCTTAGGATGGCCATAGACATCTTCACACCCTGTATACTGTGGATTTAAGCATCAATAAATCCTTTTCGGAATCGGAGCGTAAGGCGGCAACAGAGCAAAATGTCAACGACACTTGGGATTCCCAGCCAGTCTCCCATGCTGGTATATACCAGGCCATAAGCTGGGTATCAGTCTGCGATCTGACGAGAGCAGGCGCGTTCTGCTTAGGATGGCCGTTGACAGCTTCACCCCCTTTATATTGGGGATTTAAGCATCAATAAATAATTTTCCGAATCGAAGCGGAAGGCGGCAACAGATTAAATTGTCAACTGCACCCAGGATTCCCAGCCAGTCTCCCATGCTGGTACTTTCCAGGCCCTAAGCTGGCTAGCAGTCTGCGATCTGACGAGAGCAGGCGCGTTCAGCTTAGGATGGCCGTTGACAGCTTCACACTTTGTATACTGTGCATTTAAGCATCAATAAATCCTTTTCGGAATCGGAACGGAAGGCGGCAACAGAGCAAAATGTCAACGACACCTGGGATTCCCAGCCAGTCTCCCATGCTGGTACTTACCGGGCCCTAAGATCTGTACCAGTCTGCGATGTGACAAGAGCAGGCGCGTTAAGCTTAGGATGGCCGTTGACAGCTTCACACCTTGTATACTGTGGATTTAAGCATCAATAAATTCTTTTCGGAATCGGAGCGGAAAGCAGCAATAGAGCAAAATGTCAACGGCACCCGGGATTCCCAGCCAGTCTCCCATGTTGGTACTTACCGGGCCCTAAGCTGGGTAGCAGTCTGCAATCTGACGAGAGCAGGCACGTTCAGCTTAGGATGGCCATTGACAGCTTCATGCTTTTTATACTGTGCATTTAAGCATCAATAAATCCTTTTCGGAATCGGAGAGGAAGGCGGCTACAGAGCAAAATGTCAACAACACCTGGAATTCCCAGCCAGTCTCCCATGCTGGTATTTACCGGGCCCTAAGCTGGGTAGCAGTCTGTGATCTGACGAGAGCAGGGGCGTTCAGCTTATGATGGCCGTTGACAGCTTCACACCCTTTATACTGTGCATTTAAGCATCAATAAATCCTTTTCCGAATCGGAGCGGAAGGCAGCAACAGATTAAAATGTCAACTGCACCCGGGATTCCCAGCCAGTCTCCCATGCTGGTACTTACCAGGCCCTAAGCTGGGTAGCAGTCTGCAATCTGACGAGAGCAGGCGCGTTCAGCTTAGGATGGCCGTTGACAGCTTCACACTTTGTATACTGTGCATTTAAGCATCAATAAATCCTTTTCGGAATCGGAACTGAAGGCGGCATAAGAGCAAAATGTCTACGGCAACCGGGATTCCCAGCCAGTCTCCCATGCCAGTACTTACCGGGCCCTAAGCTGGGTAGCAGTCTGCGATGAGACGAGAGCAGGCGCGTTCAGCTTAGGATGGCCATTGACAGTTTCCTGATTTTTATACTGCGCATTTAAGCATCAATAAATCCTTTTTCGGAATCGGAGCGGAAGGCGGCAACAGAGCAAAATGTCAACTGCACCCGGGATTCCCAGCCAGTCTCCCATGCCGGTACTTACTGGACCCTAAGCTGGGTAGCAGTCTGCAATCTGACGAGAACAGGCGCGTTCAGCTTAGGATGGCCGTTGACAGCTTCTCGCCCTTTATACTGTGTTTTTAGGCATCAATAAATCCTTTTCGGAATCGGAACGGAAGGCGGCAACAGAGCAAAATGTCAACGGCAGCCGGGATTCCCAGCCAGTGTCCCATGCCAGTACTTACCAGGCCCTAAGCTGGGTAGCAGTCTGCGATCTGACGAGAGCAGGCGCGTTCAGCTTAGGATGGCCATTGACAGCTTCATGATTTTTATACTGTGCATTTAAGCATCAATAAATCCTTTTCGGAATCGGAACGGAAGGCGGCAACAGAGCAAAATGTCAACTACACCCGGGATTCCCAGCCAGTCTCCCATGCCGGTACTTAATGGGCCCTAGGCTGGGTAGCAGCCTTCGATCTGACGAGAGCAGGCGCGTTCAGCTTAGGATGGCCATTGACAGCTTCATGCTTTTTATACTGTGCATTTAAGCATCAATAAATCCTTTTCGGAATCGGAACTGAAGGCGGCATAAGAGCAAAATGTCAACGGCAACCGGGATTCGCAGCCAGTCTCCCATACCGGTACTTACTGGGCCCTAAGCTGGGTAGCAGTCTGCAATCTGACGAGAGCAGGCGCGTTCAGCTTAGGATGGCCGTTGACAGCTTCTCGCCCTTTATACTGTGCATTTAGGCATCAATAAATCCTTTTCGGAATCGGAACGGAAGGCGGCAACAGAGCAAAATGTCAACGGCAGACGGGATTCCCAGCCAGTGTCCCATGCCAGTACTTACCAGGCCCTAAGCTGGGTAGCAGTCTGCGATTTGACGAGAGCAGGCGCGTTCAGCTTAGGATGGCCATTGACAGCTTCATGCTTTTTATACTGTGCATTTAAGCATCAATAAATCCTTTTCGGAATCGGAACGGAAGCGGCAACAGAGCATAATGTCAACTGCACCCGGGATTCCCAGCCAGTCTCCCATGCCGGTACTTACTGGGCCCTAAGCTGGGTAGCAGTCTGCGATCTGACGAGAGCAGGCGCGTTCAGCTTAGGATGGCCGTTGACATCTTCACGCCTTGTATACTGTGGATTTAAGCATCAATAAATATTTTTATTAATCGGAGAGGAAGGCGGCAACAAAGCAAAATGTCAACGGCACCTTGGATTGCCATCCAGTGTCCCATGCCGGTAACTGCCGGGCAGCAGTCTGCGATCTGAGGAGAGCAGGCACGTTCAGGCTTAGGATGGCCGTTGACAGCTTCACACCCTGTGTATTGTGAATTTAAGCATCAATAAATCCTTTTCCGAATCGGAGCGGAAAGCGGCAACAGAGTAAAGTGTCAACTGCACCCGGGATTCCCAGCCAGTCTCCCATGCTGGTACTTACCGGACCCTAAGCTGGGTAACAGCCTGCGATCCGACGAGAGCAGGCACGTTCAGCTTAGGATGGCCGTTGCCAGCTTCTCGCCCTTTATACTGTGCATTTAAGCATCAATAAATCCTTTTCGGAATCGGAAACGGAAGGCGGCAACAGAGCAAAATGTCAACGGCAGCCGGGATTCCCAGCCAGTGTCCCATGCCGGTACTTACCGGGCCCAAAGATCTGTACCAGTCTGCGATCTGACAAGAGCAGGTGCGTTAAGCTTAGGATGGCCGTCGACAGCTTCACACCTTGTATACTGTGGATTTAAGCATCAATAAATTATTTTCGGAATCGGAGCGGAAGGCAGCAATAGAGCAAAATGTCAACGGCACCCGGGATTCCCAGCGAGTCTCCCATGCCAGTACTAACCAGGCCCTAAGCTGGGTAGCAGTCTGCGATCTGACGAGAGCAGGCTCGTTCAGCTTAGGACAGCCATTGACAGCTTCATGCTTTTTATACTGTGCATTTAAGCATCAATAAATCCTTTTCGGAATCGGAGAGGAAGGCGGCAACAGAGCAAAATGTCAACAGCACCTTGGATTGCAAGCCAGTCTCCCATGCCTGTACTTGCCGGGCAGCAGTCTGCGATCTGACAAGAACAGGCACATTCAGCTTAGGATAGCCGTAGACGGCTTCACACCCTGTATACTGTGGATTTAAGCATCAATAAATCCTTTTCGGAATCGGAGCGGAAGGCGGCTACAGAGCAAAATGTCAACAACACCTGGGATTCCCAGCCAGTCTCCCATGCTGGTACCTATCGGGCCCTAAGCTGGGTAGCAGTCTGCGATCTGACGAGAGCAGGCGCGTTCAGCTTAGGATGGCCGTTGACAGCTTCACGCCCTTTATACTGTGCATTTAAGCATCAATAACTCCTTTTCCGAATCGGAGCGGAAGGCGGCAACAGATTAAAATGTCAACTGCACCCGGGATTCCCAGCCAGTCTCCCATGCTGGTACTTACCAGGCCCTAAGCTGGGTATCAGTCTGCGATCTGACGAGAGCAGGCGCATTCAGCTTAGGATGGCCGTTGACAGGTTCACAGTTTGTATACTGTGCATTTAAGCATCAATAAATCCTTTTCGGAATCGGAACGGAAGGCGGCAACGGAGCAAAATGTCAACGGCAGCCGGGATTCCCAGCCAGTGTCCCACGCCGGTACTTACCGGGCCCTAAAATCTGTACCAGTCTGCTATCTGACGAGAGCAGGCGCGTTAAGCTTAGGATGGCCGTTGACAGCTTCACACCTTGTATACTGTGGATATAAGCATCAATAAATTATTTTCGGAATCGGAGCGGAAGGCAGCAATAGAGCAAAATGTCAATGGCAACCGGTATTCCCAGCCAGTCTCCCATGCCAGTATTTACCGGGCCCTAAGCTGGGTAGCAGTCTGCAATCTGACGAGAGCAGGCGCGTTCAGCTTAAGATGGCCATTGACAGCTTCATGCTTTTTATACTGTGCATTTAAGCATCAATAAATCCTTTTCGGAATCGGAACGGAAGGCGGCAACAGAGCAAAATGTCAACTGCACCCGGATTCCCAGCCAGTCTCCCATGCCGGTACTTACTGGGCCCTAAGCTTGGTAGCGGTCTGCGATCTGACGAGAGCAGGCGCGTTCAGCTTAGGATGGCCGTTGACATCTTCACACCTTGTATATTGTGGATTTAAGCATCAATAAATATTTTTATTAATCGGAGAGGAAGGCGGCAACAGAGCAAAATGTCAATGGCACCTTGTATTGCCAGCCAGTCTCCCATGCTGGTAACTGCCGGGCAGCAGTCTGTGATCTGAGGAGAGCAGGCACGTTCAGGCTTAGGATGGCCGTTGACAGCTTCACACCCTGTGTATTGTGGATTTAAGCATCAATAAATCCTTTTCCAAATCGGAGCGGAAGGCGGCAACAGATTAAAATGTCAACTGCACCCGGGATTCCCAGCCAGTCTCCCATGTTGGTACTTACCAGGCCCTAAGCTGGGTAGATGTCTGCGATCTGACGAGAGCAGGCGCGTTCAGCTTAGGATGGCCGTTGACAGCTTCACACTTTGTATACTGTGGATTTAAACATCAATAAATAATTTTCGGACTCGAAGCAGAAACAGAGCAAAATGTCAACTCCACCCGGGATTCCCAGCCAGTCTCCCAAGCTGGTACTTACCAGGCCCGAAGCTGGGTAGCAGTCTGCGATCTGACGAGAACAGGCGCATTCAGCTTAGGATGGCCGTAGACATCTTCACACCCTGTATACTGTGGATTTAAGCATCAATAAATCCTTTTCGGAATCGGAGCGTTAGGCGGCAACAGAGCAAAATGTCAACGACACCTGGGATTCCCAGCCAGTCTCCCATGCTGGTACTTTCCGAGCCCTAAGCTGGGTAGCAGTCTGCGATCTGACGAAAGCAGGCGCGTTCAGCTTAGGATGGCCGTTGACAGCTTCACACTTTGTATACTGTGGATTTAAGCATCAATAAATAATTTTCGGAATCGGAGCAGAAACAGAGCAAAATGTCAACTGCACCCGGGATTCCCAGCCAGTCTCCCATGCTGGTACTTACCGGACCCTAAGCTGGGTAGCAGCCTGCGATCCGACGAGAGCAGGCACGTTCAGCTTAGGATGGCCGTTGACAGCTTCTCGCCCTTTATACTGTGCATTTAAGCATCAATAAATCCTTTTCGGAATCGGAAACGGAAGGCGGCAACAGAGCAAAATGTCAACGGCAGCCGGGATTCCCAGCCAGTGTCCCATGCCGGTACTTACCGGGCCCAAAGATCTGTACCAGTCTGCGATCTGACAAGAGCAGGTGCGTTAAGCTTAGGATGGCCGTCGACAGCTTCACACCTTGTATACTGTGGATTTAAGCATCAATAAATTCTTTTCGGAATCGGAGCGGAAGGCAGCAATAGAGCAAAATGACAACGGCACCCGGGATTCCCAGCGAGTCTCCCATGCCAGTACTAACCAGGCCCTAAGCTGGGTAGCAGTCTGCGATCTTACGAGAGCAGGCTCGTTCAGCTTAGGACAGCCATTGACAGCTTCATGCTTTTTATACTGTGCATTTAAGCATCAATAAATCCTTTTCGGAATCGGAGAGGAAGGCATCAACAGAGCAAAATGTCAACAGCACCTTGGATTGCCAGCCAGTCTCCCATGCCTGTACTTGCCGGGCAGCAGTCTGCGATCTGACAAGAACAGGCACATTCAGCTTAGGATAGCCGTAGACGGCTTCACACCCTGTATACTGTGGATTTAAGCATCAATAAATCCTTTTCAGAATCGGAGCGGAAGGCGGCTACAGAGCAAAATGTCAACAACACCTGGGATTCCCAGCCAGTCTCCCATGCTGGTACCTATCGGGCCCTAAGCTGGGTAGCAGTCTGCGATCTGACGAGAGCAGGCGCGTTCAGCTTAGGATGGCCGTTGACAGCTTCACGCCCTTTATACTGTGCATTTAAGCATCAATAACTCCTTTTCCGAATCGGAGCGGAAGGCGGCAACAGATTAAAATGTCAACTGCACCCGGGATTCCCAGCCAGTCTCCCATGCTGGTACTTACCAGGCCCTAAGCTGGGTATCAGTCTGCGATCTGACGAGAGCAGGCGCATTCAGCTTAGGATGGCCGTTGACAGCTTCTCGCCCTTTATACTGTGCATTTAGGCATCAATAAATCCTTTTCGGAATCGGAACGGAAGGCGGCAACAGAGCAAAATGTCAACGGCAGACGGGATTCCCAGCCAGTGTCCCATGCCAGTACTTACCAGGCCCTAAGCTGGGTAGCAGTCTGCGATCTGACGAGAGCAGGCGCATTCAGCTTAGGATGGCCGTTGACAGGTTCACAGTTTGTATACTGTGCATTTAAGCATCAATAAATCCTTTTCGGAATCGGAACGGAAGGCGGCAACGGAGCAAAATGTCAACGGCAGCCGGGATTCCCAGCCAGTGTTCCACGCCGGTACTTACCGGGTCCTAAAATCTGTACCAGTCTGCTATCTGACGAGAGCAGGCGCGTTAAGCTTAGGATGGCCGTTGACAGCTTCACACCTTGTATACTGTGGATTTAAGCATCAATAAATTCTTTTCGGAATCGGAGCGGAAGGCAGCAATAGAGCAAAATGTCAATGGCAACCGGTATTCCCAGCCAGTCTCCCATGCCAGTACTTACCGGGCCCTAAGCTGGGTAGCAGTCTGCAATCTGACGAGAGCAGGCGCGTTCAGCTTAAGATGGCCATTGACAGCTTCATGCTTTTTATACTGTGCATTTAAGCATCAATAAATCCTTTTCGGAATCGGAACGGAAGGCGGCAACAGAGCAAAATGTCAACTGCACCCGGATTCCCAGCCAGTCTCCCATGCCGGTACTTACTGGGCCCTAAGCTGGGTAGCGGTCTGCGATCTGACAAGAGCAGGCGCGTTCAGCTTAGGATGGCCGTTGACATCTTCACACCTTGTATATTGTGGATTTAAGCATCAATAAATATTTTTATTAATCGGAGAGGAAGGCGGCAACAGAGCAAAATGTCAATGGCACCTTGTATTGCCAGCCAGTCTCCCATGCTGGTAACTGCCGGGCAGCAGTCTGTGATCTGAGGAGAGCAGGCACGTTCAGGCTTAGGATGGCCATTGACAGCTTCACACCCTGTGTATTGTGGATTTAAGCATCAATAAATCCTTTTCCAAATCGGAGCGGAAGGCGGCAACAGATTAAAATGTCAACTGCACCCGGGATTCCCAGCCAGTCTCCCATGTTGGTACTTACTGGGCCCTAAGCTGGGTAGATGTCTGCGATCTGACGAGAGCAGGCGCGTTCAGCTTAGGATGGCCGTTGACAGCTTCACACTTTGTATACTGTGGACTTAAGCATCAATAAATAATTTTCGGACTCGAAGCAGAAACAGAGCAAAATGTCAACTCCACCCGGGATTCCCAGCCAGTCTCCCATGCTGGTACTTACCAGGCCCGAAGCTGGGTAGCAGTCTGCGATCTGACGAGAACAGGCGCATTCAGCTTAGGATGGCCGTAGACATCTTCACACCCTGTATACTGTGGATTTAAGCATCAATAAATCCTTTTCGGAATCGGAGCGTTAGGCGGCAACAGAGCAAAATGTCAACGACACCTGGGATTCCCAGCCAGTCTCCCATGCTGGTACTTTCCGAGCCCTAAGCTGGGTAGCAGTCTGCGATCTGACGAGAGCAGGCACGTTCAGCTTAGGATGGCCGTTGACAGCTTCTTGCCCTTTATACTGTGCATTTAAGCATCAATAAATCCTTTTCGGAATCGGAAACGGAAACGGAAGGCGGCAACAGAGCAAAATGTCAACGGCAGCCGGGATTCCCAGCCAGTGTCCCATGCCGGTACTTACCGGGCCCTAAGATCTGTACCAGTCTGCGATCTGTCAAGAGCAGGCGCGTTAAGCTTAGGATGGCCGTCGACAGCTTCACACCTTGTATACTGTGGATTTAAGCATCAATAAATTCTTTTCGGAATCGGAGCGGAAAGCAGCAATAGAGCAAAATGTCAACGGCACCCGGGATTCCCAGCCAGTCTCCCATGCTGGTACTTACCGGGCCCTAAGCTGGGTAGCAGTCTGCGATCTGACGAGAGCAGGCGCGTTCAGCTTAGGATGGCCATAGACAGCTTCATGCTTTTTATACTGTGCATTTAAGCATCAATAAATCCTTTTCGGAATCGGAGAGGAAGGCGGCAACAGAGCAAAATGTCAATAGCACCTTGGATTGCCAGCCAGTCTCCCATGCCCGTACTTGCCGGGCAGCAGTCTGCGATCTGACAAGAACAGGCACATTCAGCTTAGGATAGCCGTAGACGGCTTCACACCCTGTATACTGTGGATTTAAGCATCAATAAATCCTTTTCGGAATCGGAGCGGAAGGCGGCTACAGAGCAAAATGTCAACAACACCTGGGATTCCCAGCCAGTCTCCCATGCTGGTACTTACCGGGCCCTAAGCTGGGTAGCAGTCTGCGATCTGACGAGAGCAGGCGCGTTCAGCTTAGGATGGCCGTTGACAGCTTCACGCCCTTTATACTGTGCATTTAAGCATCAATAAATCCTTTTCCGAATCGCAGCGGAAGGCAGCAACAGATTAAAATGTCAACTGCACCCGGGATTCCCAGCCAGTCTCCCATGCTGGTACTTACCAGGCCCTAAGCTAGGTAGCAGTCTGCGATCTGACGAGAGCAGGCGCGTTCAGCTTAGGATGGCCGTTGACAGCTTCACACTTTGTATACTGTGCATTTAAGCATCAATAAATCCTTTTCGGAATCGGAACTGAAGGCGGCATAAGAGCAAAATGTCAACGGCAACCGGGATTCCCAGCCAGTCTCCCATGCCAGTACTTACCGGGCCCAAAGCTGGGTAGCAGTCTGCGATGTGACGAGAGCAGGCGCGTTCAGCTTAGGATGGCCATTGACAGCTTCATGATTTTTATACTGCGCATTTAAGCATCAATAAATCCTTTTTCGAAATCGGAGCGGAAGGCGGCAACAGAGCAAAATGTCAACTGCACCCGGGATTCCCAGCCAGTCTCCCATGCCGGTACTTACTGGGCCCTAAGCTGGGTAGCAGTCTGCAATCTGACGAGAGCAGGAGCGTTCAGCTTAGGATGGCCGTTGACAGCTTCTCGCCTTTTATACTGTGCATTTAGGCATCAATAAATCCTTTTCGGAATCGGAACGGAAGGCGGCAACAGAGCAAAATGTCAACGGCAGCCGAGATTCCCAGCCAGTGTCCCATGCCAGTACTCACCAGGCCCTAAGCTGGGTAGCAGTCTGCGATCTGACGAGAGCAGGCGCGTTCAGCTTAGGATGGCCATTGACAGCTTCATGATTTTTATACTGTGCATTTAAGCATCAATAAATCCTTTTCGGAATCGGAACGGAAGGCGGCAACAGAGCATAATGTCAACTGCACCCGGGATTCCCAGGTGCATTTAAGCATCAATAAATATTTTTATTAATCGGAGAGGAAGGCGGCAACAAAGCAAAATGTCAACGGCACCTTGGATTGCCAGCCAGTCTCCCATGCCGGTAACTGCCGGGCAGCGGTCTGTGATCTGAGGAGAGCAGGCATGTTCAGGCTTAGGATGGCCGTTGACAGCTTCACACCCTGTGTATTGTGGATTTAAGCATCAATAAATCCTTTTCCGAATCGGAGCGGAAGGCGGCAACAGATTAAAATGTCAACTGCACCCGGGATTCCCAGCCAGTCTCCCATGCTGGTACTTACCAGGCCCTAAGCTGGGTAGAAGTCTGCGATCTGACGAGAGCAGGCGCGTTCAGCTTAGGATGGCCTTTGACAGCTTCACACTTTGTATACTGTGGATTTTAAGTATCAATAAATAATTTTCAGACTCGTAGCAGAAACAGAGCAAAATGGCAACTCCACCCAGGATTCCCAGCCAGTCTCCCATGCTGGTACTTACCAGGCCCGAAGCTGGGTAGCAGTCTGCGATCTGACGAGAACAGGCGCATTCAGCTTAGGATGGCCGTAGACATCTTCACACCCTGTATACTGTGGATTTAAGCATCAATAAATCCTTTTCGGAATCGGAGCGTAAGGCGGCAACAGAGCAAAATGTCAACGACACCTGGGATTCCCAGCCAGTCTCCCATGCTGGTACTTACCGGGCCCTAAGCTGGGTATCAGTCTGCGATCTCACGAGAGCAGGCGCGTTCAGCTTAGGATGGCCGTTGACAGCTTCACGCCCTTTATACTGTGCATTTAAGCATCAATAAATCCTTTTCCGAATCGGAGCAGAAGGCGGCAACAGATTAAAATGTCAACTGCACCCGGGATTCCCAGCCAGTCTCCCATGCTGGTACTTACCAGGCCCTAAGCTGGGTAGCAGTCTGCGATCTGACAAAAGCAGGCGCGTTCAGCTTAAGATGGCCGTTGACAGCTTCGCAATTTATATACTGTGCATTTAAGCATCAATAAATCCTTTTCGGAATCGAAACGGAAGGCGGCAACAGAGCAAAATGTCAACTGCACCCGGGATTCCCAGCCAGTCTCCCATGCCGGTACTTACTGGGCCCTAAGCTGGGTAGCAGTCTGCGATCTGACGAGAGCAGGCGCGTTCAGCTTAGGATGGCCGTTGACAGCTTCACACTTTGTATACTGTGGATTTAAGCATCAATAAATAATTTTCGGAATCGGAGCAGAAGCAGAGCAAAATGTTAACAGCACCCGGGATTCCCAGCCAGTCTCCCTAGCTGGTACTTACCAGGCCCGAAGATGGGTAGCAGTCTGCGATCTGACGAGAACAGGCGCATTCAGCTTAGGATGGCCGTAGACATCTTCACACCCTGTATACTGTGGATTTAAGCATCAATAAATCCTTTTTCGGAATCGGAGCGGAAGGCGGCAACAGAGCAAAATGTCGACGACACCTGGGATTCCCAGCCAGTCTCCCATGCTGGTACTTACCGAGCCCTAAGCTGGGTAGCAGTCTGCGATCTGATGAGAGCAGGCGCGTTCAGCTTAGGATGGCCGTTGACAGCTTCTCGACCTTTATACTGTGCATTTAGGCATCAATAAATCCTTTTCGGAATCGGAACGGAAGGCGGCAACAGAGCAAAATGTCAATGGCAGCCGGGATTCCCAGCCAGTGTCCCATGCCGGTACTTACCGGGCCCTAAGATCTGTACCAGTCTGCGATCTGACGAGAGCAGGCGCGTTAAGCTTAGGATGGCCGTCGACAGCTTCACACCTTGTATACTGTGGATTTAAGCATCAATAAAAAAAATTTTTAATCGGAGAGGAAGGCGGCAACAGATCAAAATGTCTATAGCACCTTCGATTGCCAGCCAGTCTCCCATGCCCGTACTTGCCGGGCAGCAGTCTGCGATCTGACAAGAACAGGCGCATTCAGCTTAGGATAGCCGTAGACGGCTTCACACCCTGTATATTGTGGATTTAAGTATCAATAAATCCTTTTCGGAATCGGAGCAAAATGTCTACAGAGCTACAGAGCAAAATGTCAACAACACCTGAGATTCCCAGCCAGTCTCCCATGCTGGTACTTACCAGGCCCTAAGCTGGGTAGCAGCCTGCGATCTGACAAGAGCAGGCACGTTCAGCTTAGGATGGCCGTTGACAGCTTCTTGCACTTTATACTGTGCATTTAAGCATCAATAAATCCTTTTCGGAATCGGAAACGGAAGGCGGCAACAGAGCAAAATGTCAACGGCAGTCGGGATTCCCAGCCAGTGTCCCATGCCAGTACTTACCGGGCCCTAAGATCTGTACCAGTCTGCGATCTGACAAGAGCAGGCGCGTTAAGCTTAGGATGGCCGTCGACAGCT
This sequence comes from Hyla sarda, assembly GCF_029499605.1. Taxonomy (NCBI): domain Eukaryota; kingdom Metazoa; phylum Chordata; class Amphibia; order Anura; family Hylidae; genus Hyla; species Hyla sarda. The sequence goes on from NC_079189.1 coordinate 257,794,872, forward strand.
TCACACCTTGTATACTGTGGATTTAAGCATCAATAAATCCTTTTCGAAATCGGAGCGTAAGGCGGCAACAGAGCAAAAGGTCAACGACACCTGGGATTCCCAGCCAGTCTCCCATGCTGGTACTTACCGGGCCCTAAGCTGGGTAGCAGTCTGCGATCTGACGAGAGCAGGCGCGTTCAGCTTAGGACAGCCATTGACAGCTTCATGCTTTTTATACTGTGCATTTAAGCATCAATAAATCCTTTTCGGAATCAGAGAGGAAGGCGGCAACAGAGCAAAATGTCAATAGCACCTTGGATTGCCAGCCAGTCTCCCATGCCCGTACTTGCCGGGCAGCAGTCTGCGATCTGACAAGAACAGGCACATTCAGCTTAGGATGGCCATTGACAGCTTCATGATTTTTATACTGTGCATTTAAGCATCAATAAATCCTTTTCGGAATCGAAACGGAAGGCGGCAACAGAGCAAAATGTCAACTACACCCGGGATTCCCAGCCAGTCTCCCATGCCGGTACTTAATGGGCCCTAGGCTGGGTAGCAGCCTTCGATCTGACGAGAGCAGGCGCGTTCAGCTTAGGATGGCCATTGACAGATTCATGCTTTTTATACTGTGCATTTAAGCATCAATAAATCCTTTTCGGAATCGGAACGGAAGGCGGCAACAGAGCATAATGTCAACTGCACCCGGGATTCCCAGCCAGTCTCCCATGCCGGTACTTACTGGGCCCTAAGCTGGGTAGCAGTCTGCGATCTGACGAGAGCAGGCGCGTTCAGCTTAGGATGGCCGTTGACATCTTCACGCCTTGTATACTGTGGATTTAAGCATCAATAAATATTTTTATTAATCGGAGAGGAAGGCGGCAACAAAGCAAAATGTCAACGGCACCTTGGATTGCCAGCCAGTCTCCCATGCCGGTAACTGCCGGGCAGCAGTCTGCGATCTGAGGAGAGCAGGCACGTTCAGGCTTAGGATGGCCGTTGACAGCTTCACACCCTGTGTATTGTGGATTTAAGCATCAATAAATCCTTTTCGAAATCGGAGCGTAAGGCGGCAACAGAGCAAAAGGTCAACGACACCTGGGATTCCCAGCCAGTCTCCCATGCTGGTACTTACCAAGCCCTAAGCTGGGTAGCAGTCTGCGATCTGACGAGAGCAGGCACGTTCAGCTTAGGATGGCCGTTGACAGCTTCTCGCCCTTTATACTGTGCATTTAAGCATCAATAAATCCTTTTCGGAATCGGAAACGGAAGGCGGCAACAGAGCAAAATGTCAACGGCAGCCGGGATTCCCAGCCAGTGTCCCATGCCAGTACTTACCAGGCCCTAAGCTGGGTAGCAGTCTGCGATCTGACGAGAGAAGGCACGTTCAGCTTAGGATGGCCGTTGACAGCTTCTCGCCCTTTATACTGTGCATTTAAGCATCAATAAATCCTTTTCGGAATCGGAAACGGAAGGCGGCAACAGAGCAAAATGTCAACGGCAGCCGGGATTCCCAGCCAGTGTCCCATGCCGGTACTTACCGGGCCCTAAGATCTGTACCAGTCTGCGATCTGACAAGAGCAGGCGCGTTAAGCTTAGGATGGCCGTCGACAGCTTCACACCTTGTATACTGTGGATTTAAGCATCAATAAATTCTTTTCGGAATCGGAGCGGAAAGCAGCAATAGAGCAAAATGGCAACAGCACCCGGGATTCCCAGCCAGTCTCCCATGCTGGTACTTACCGGGCCCTAAGCTGGGTAGCAGTTGCGATCTGACGAGAGCAGGCGCGTTCAGCTTAGGATGGCCATTGACAGCTTCATGCTTTTTATACTGTGCATTTAAGCATCAATAAATCCTTTTCGGAATCGGAGAGGAAGGCGGCTACAGAGCAAAATGTCAACAACACCTGGGATTCCCAGCCAGTCTCCCATGCTGGTTATTACCGGGCCCTAAGCTGGGTAGCAGTCTGCGATCTGACGAGAGAAGGCGCGTTCAGCTTAGGATGGCCGTTGACAGCTTCACGCCCTTTATACTGTGCATTTAAGCATCAAAAAATCCTTTTCCGAATCGGAGCGGAAGGCAGCAACAGATTAAAATGTCAACTGCACCCGGGATTCCCAGCCAGTCTCCCATGCTGGTACTTACCAGGCCCTAAGCTGGGTAGCAGTCTGCGATCTGACGAGAGCAGGCGCGTTCAGCTTAGGATGGCCGTTGACAGCTTCACACTTTGTATACTGTGCATTTAAGCATCAATAAATCCTTTTCGGAATCGGAACTGAAGGCGGCATAAGAGCAAAATGTCAACGGCAACCGGGATTCCCAGCCAGTCTCCCATGCCGGAAATTACTGGGCCCTAAGCTGGGTAGCAGTCTGCAATCTGAAGAGAGCAGGCGCGTTCAGCTTAGGATGGCCGTTGACAGCTTCTCGCCCTTTATACTGTGCATTTAGGCATCAATAAATCCTTTTCGGAATCGGAACGGAAGGCGGCAACAGAGCAAAATGTCAACGGCAGACGGGATTCCCAGCCAGTGTCCCATGCCAGTACTTACCAGGCCCTAAGCTGGGTAGCAGTCTGCGATCTGACGAGAGCAGGCGCGTTCAGCTTAGGATGGCCATTGACAGCTTCATGCTTTTTATACTGTGCATTTAAGCATCAATAAATCCTTTTCGGAATCGGAACGGAAGCGGCAACAGAGCATAATGTCAACTGCACCCGGGATTCCCAGCCAGTCTCCCATGCCGGTACTTACTGGGCCCTAAGCTGGGTAGCAGTCTGCGATCTGACGAGAGCAGGCGCGTTCAGCTTAGGATGGCCGTTGACAGCTTCACGCCCTTTATACTGTGCATTTAAGCATCAATAAATCCTTTTCCGAATCAGAGCGGAAGGCGGCAACAGATTAAAATGTCAACTGCACCCGGGATTCCCAGCCAGTCTCCCATGCTGGTACTTACCAGGCCCTAAGCTGGGTAGCAGTCTGCGATCTGACGAGAGCAGGCGCGTTCAGCTTAGGATGGCCGTTGACAGCTTCACGCCCTTTATACTGTGCATTTAAGCATCAATAAATCCTTTTCCGAATCAGAGCGGAAGGCGGCAACAGATTAAAATGTCAACTGCACCCGGGATTCCCAGCCAGTCTCCCATGCTGGTACTTACCAGGCCCTAAGCTGGGTATCAGTCTGCGATCTGACGAGAGCAGGCGCATTCAGCTTAGGATGGCCGTTGACAGGTTCACACTTTGTATACTGTGCATTTAAGCATCTATAAATCCTTTTCGGAATCGGAACGGAAGGCGGCAACAGAGCAAAATGTCAACGGCAGCCGGGATTCCCAGCCAGTGTCCCATGCCGGTACTTACCGGGCCCTAAGATCTGTACCAGTCTGCGATCTGACGAGAGCAGGCGCGTTAAGCTTAGGATGGCCGTTGACAGCTTCACACCTTGTATACTGTGGATTTAAGCATCAATAAATTATTTTCGGAATCAGAGCGGAAGGCAGCAATAGAGCAAAATATCAATGGCAACTGGTATTCCCAGCCAGTCTCCCATGCCAGTACTTACCGGGCCCTAAGCTGGGTAGCAGTCTGCAATCTGACGAGAGCAGGCGCGTTCAGCTTAGGATGGCCATTGACAGCTTCGTGCTTTTTATACTGTGCATTTAAGCATCAATAAATCCTTTTCGGAATCGGAACGGAAGGCGGCAACAGAGCAAAATGTCAACTGCACCCGGATTCCCAGCCAGTCTCCCATGCCGGTACTTACTGGGCCCTAAGCTGGGTAGCGGTCTGCGATCTGACGAGAGCAGGCACGTTCAGCTTAGGATGGCCATTGACATCTTCACGCCTTGTATATTGTGGATTTAAGCATCAATAAATATTTTTATTAATCGGAGAGGAAGGCGGCAACAGAGCAAAATGTCAATGGCACCTTGTATTGCCAGCCAGTCTCCCATGCCGGTAACTGCCGGGCAGCAGTCTGTGATCTGAGGAGAGCAGGCACGTTCAGGCTTAGGATGGCCGTTGACAGCTTCACACCCTGTGTATTGTGGATTTAAGCATCAATAAATCCTTTTCCGAATCAGAGCGGAAGGCGGCAACAGATTAAAATGTCAACTGCACCCGGGATTCCCAGCCAGTCTCCCATGCTGGTACTTACCAGGCCCTAAGCTGGGTAGAAGTCTGCGATCTGACGAGAGCAGGCGCGTTCAGCTTAGGATGGCCGTTGACAGCTTCACACCCTGTGTATTGTGGATTTAAGCATCAATAAATCCTTTTCCGAATCGGAGCGGAAGGCGGCAACAGATTAAAGGGTCAACTGCACCTGGGATTCCCAGCCAGTCTTCCATTCTGGTACTTACCAGGCCCTATGCTGGGTAGCAGTCTGCGATCTGACGAGAGCAGGCGCATTCAGCTTAGGATGGCCGTTGACAGCTTCACACTTTGTATACTGTGGATTTAAGCATCAATAAATAATTTTCAGAATCGGAGCAGAAACAGAGCAAAATGTAAACTGCACCCGGGATTCCCAGCCAGTCTCCCATGCTGGTACTTACCACTCCCGAAGCTGGGTAGCAGTCTGCGATCTGACGAGAACAGGCGCATTCAGCTTAGGATGGCCGTAGACATCTTCACAGCCTGTATACTGTGGATTTAAGCATCAATAAATCCTTTTCGAAATCGGAGCGTAAGGCGGCAACAGAGCAAAAGGTCAACGACACCTGGGATTCCCAGCCAGTCTCCCATGCTGGTACTTACCAAGCCCTAAGCTGGGTAGCAGTCTGCGATCTGACGAGAGCAGGCACGTTCAGCTTAGGATGGCCGTTGACAGCTTCTCGCCCTTTATACTGTGCATTTAAGCATCAATAAATCCTTTTCGGAATCGGAAACGGAAGGCGGCAACAGAGCAAAATGTCAACGGCAGCCGGGATTCCCAGCCAGTGTCCCATGCCAGTACTTACCAGGCCCTAAGCTGGGTAGCAGTCTGCGATCTGACGAGAGCAGGCACGTTCAGCTTAGGATGGCCGTTGACAGCTTCTCGCCCTTTATACTGTGCATTTAAGCATCAATAAATCCTTTTCGGAATCGGAAACGGAAGGCGGCAACAGAGCAAAATGTCAACGGCAGCCGGGATTCCCAGCCAGTGTCCCATGCCGGTACTTACCGGGCCCTAAGATCTGTACCAGTCTGCGATCTGACAAGAGCAGGCGCGTTAAGCTTAGGATGGCCGTCGACAGCTTCACACCTTGTATACTGTGGATTTAAGCATCAATAAATTCTTTTCGGAATTGGAGCGGAAAGCAGCAATAGAGCAAAATGGCAACGGCACCCGGGATTCCCAGCCAGTCTCCCATGCTGGTACTTATCGGGCCCTAAGCTGGGTAGCAGTTGCGATCTGACGAGAGCAGGCGCGTTCAGCTTAGGATGGCCATTGACAGCTTCATGCTTTTTATACTGTGCATTTAAGCATCAATAAATCCTTTTCGGAATCGGAGAGGAAGGCGGCTACAGAGCAAAATGTCAACAACACCTGGGATTCCCAGCCAGTCTCCCATGCTGGTTATTACCGGGCCCTAAGCTGGGTAGCAGTCTGCGATCTGACGAGAGCAGGCGCGTTCAGCTTAGGATGGCCGTTGACAGCTTCACGCCCTTTATACTGTGCATTTAAGCATCAAAAAATCCTTTTCCGAATCGGAGCGGAAGGCAGCAACAGATTAAAATGTCAACTGCACCCGGGATTCCCAGCCAGTCTCCCATGCTGGTACTTACCAGGCCCTAAGCTGGGTAGCAGTCTGCGATCTGACGAGAGCAGGCGCGTTCAGCTTAGGATGGCCGTTGACAGCTTCACACTTTGTATACTGTGCATTTAAGCATCAATAAATCCTTTTCGGAATCGGAACTGAAGGCGGCATAAGAGCAAAATGTCAACGGCAACCGGGATTCCCAGCCAGTCTCCCATGCCGGAAATTACTGGGCCCTAAGCTGGGTAGCAGTCTGCAATCTGAAGAGAGCAGGCGCGTTCAGCTTAGGATGGCCGTTGACAGCTTCTCGCCCTTTATACTGTGCATTTAGGCATCAATAAATCCTTTTCGGAATCGGAACGGAAGGCGGCAACAGAGCAAAATGTCAACGGCAGACGGGATTCCCAGCCAGTGTCCCATGCCAGTACTTACCAGGCCCTAAGCTGGGTAGCAGTCTGCGATCTGACGAGAGCAGGCGCGTTCAGCTTAGGATGGCCATTGACAGCTTCATGCTTTTTATACTGTGCATTTAAGCATCAATAAATCCTTTTCGGAATCGGAACGGAAGCGGCAACAGAGCATAATGTCAACTGCACCCGGGATTCCCAGCCAGTCTCCCATGCCGGTACTTACTGGGCCCTAAGCTGGGTAGCAGTCTGCGATCTGACGAGAGCAGGCGCGTTCAGCTTAGGATGGCCGTTGACATCTTCACGCCTTGTATACTGTGGATTTAAGCATCAATAAATATTTTTATTAATCGGAGAGGAAGGCGGCAACAAAGCAAAATGTCAACGGCACCTTGGATTGCCAGCCAGTGTCCCATGCCGGTAACTGCCGGGCAGCAGTCTGCGATCTGAGGAGAACAGGCACGTTCAGGCTTAGGATGGCCGTTGACAGCTTCACACCCTGTGTATTGTGGATTTAAGCATCAACAAATCCTTTTCCGAATCGGAGCGGAAGGCGGCAACAGAGTAAAGTGTCAACTGCACCCGGGATTCCCAGCCAGTCTCCCATGCTGGTACTTACCAGGCCCTAAGCTGGGTAGCAGTCTGCGATCTGACGAGAGCAGGCGCGTTCAGCTTAGGATGGCCGTTGACAGCTTCACAATTTGTATACTGTGGATTTAAGCATCAATAAATAATTTTCGGAATCGGAGCAGAAACAGAGCAAAATGTCAACTGCACCCGGGATTCCCAGCCAGTCTCCCATGCTGGTACTTACCGGACCCTAAGCTGGGTAGCAGCCTGCAATCTGACGAGAGCAGGCACGTTCAGCTTAGGATGGCCGTTGACAGCTTCTCGCCCTTTATACTGTGCATTTAAGCATCAATAAATCCTTTTCGGAATCGGAAACGGAAGGCGGCAACAGAGCAAAATGTCAACGGCAGCCGGGATTCCCAGCCAGTGTCCCATGCCGGTACTTACCGGGCCCAAAGATCTGTACCAGTCTGCGATCTGACAAGAGCAGGCGCGTTAAGCTTAGGATGGCCGTCGACAGCTTCACACCTTGTATACTGTGGATTTAAGCATCAATAAATCCTTTTCGGAATCGGAGCGTAAGGCGGCAACAGAGCAAAATGTCAACGACACCTGGGATTCCCAGCCAGTCTCCCATGCTGGTACTTTCCGAGCCCTAAGCTGGGTAGCAGTCTGCGATCTGACGAGAGCAGGCACGTTCAGCTTAGGATGGCCGTTGACAGCTTCTTGCCCTTTATACTGTGCATTTAAGCATCAATAAATCCTTTTCGGAATCGGAAACGGAAACGGAAGGCGGCAACAGAGCAAAATGTCAACGGCAGCCGGGATTCCCAGCCAGTGTCCCATGCCGGTACTTACCGGGCCCTAAGATCTGTACCAGTCTGCGATCTGTCAAGAGCAGGCGCGTTAAGCTTAGGATGGCCGTCGACAGCTTCACACCTTGTATACTGTGGATTTAAGCATCAATAAATTCTTTTCGGAATCGGAGCGGAAAGCAGCAATAGAGCAAAATGTCAACGGCACCCGGGATTCCCAGCCAGTCTCCCATGCTGGTACTTACCGGGCCCTAAGCTGGGTAGCAGTCTGCGATCTGACGAGAGCAGGCGCGTTCAGCTTAGGATGGCCATAGACAGCTTCATGCTTTTTATACTGTGCATTTAAGCATCGATAAATCATTTTCGGAATCGGAGAGGAAGGCGGCAACAGAGCAAAATGTCAATAGCACCTTGGTTTGCCAGCCAGTCTCCCATGCCCGTACTTGCCGGGCAGCAGTCTGCGATCTGACAAGAACAGGCACATTCAGCTTAGGATAGCCGTAGACGGCTTCACACCCTGTATACTGTGGATTTAAGCATCAATAAATCCTTTTCGGAATCGGAGCGGAAGGCGGCTACAGAGCAAAATGTCAACAACACCTGGGATTCCCAGCCAGTCTCCCATGCTGGTACTTACCGGGCCCTAAGCTGGGTAGCAGTCTGCGATCTGACGAGAGCAGGCGCGTTCAGCTTAGGATGGCCGTTGACAGCTTCACGCCCTTTATACTGTGCATTTAAGCATCAATAAATCCTTTTCCGAATCGGAGCGGAAGGCAGCAACAGATTAAAATGTCAACTGCACCCGGGATTCCCAGCCAGTCTCCCATGCTGGTACTTACCAGGCCCTAAGCTGGGTAGCAGTCTGCGATCTGACGAGAGCAGGCGCGTTCAGCTTAGGATGGCCGTTGACAGCTTCACACTTTGTATACTGTGCATTTAAGCATCAATAAATCCTTTTCGGAATCGGAACTGAAGGCGGCATAAGAGCAAAATGTCAACGGCAACCGGGATTCCCAGCCAATCTCCCATGCCAGTACTTACCGGGCCCTAAGCTGGGTAGCAGTCTGCAATCTGATGAGAGCAGGCGCGTTCAGCTTAGGATGGCCGTTGACAGCTTCTCGCCCTTTATACTGTGCATTTAGGCATCAATAAATCCTTTTCGGAATCGGAACGGAAGGCGGCAACATGTCGACGGCAGCCGGGATTCCCAGCCAGTGTCCCATGCCAGTACTTACCAGGCCCTAAGCTGGGTAGCAGTCTGCGATCTGACGAGAGCAGGCGCGTTCAGCTTAGGATGGCCATTGACAGCTTCATGATTTTTATACTGTGCATTTAAGCATCAATAAATCCTTTTCGTAATCGGAACGGAAGGCGGCAACAGAGCAAAATGTCAACTACACCCGGGATTCCCAGCCAGTCTCCCATGCCGGTACTTAATGGGCCCTAGGCTGGGTAGCAGTCTGCGATCTGACGAGAGCAGGCGCGTTCAGCTTAGGATGGCCGTTGACAGCTTCACGCCCTTTATACTGTGCATTTAAGCATCAATAAATCCTTTTCCGAATCGGAGCGGAAGGCGGCAACAGATTAATATGGCAACTGCACCCGGGATTCCCAGCCAGTCTCCCATGCTGGTACTTACCAGGCCCTAAGCTGGGTATCAGTCTGCGATCTGACGAGAGCAGGCGCGTTCAGCTTAGGATGGCCGTTGACAGCTTCACACTTTGTATACTGTGCATTTAAGCATCAATAAATCCTTTTCGGAATCGGAAATGAAGGCGGCATAAGAGCAAAATGTCAACGGCAACCGGGATTCCCAGCCAGTCTCCCATGCCAGTACTTACCGGGCCCTAAGCTGGGTAGCAGTCTGCGATGTGACGAGAGCAGGCGCGTCCAGCTTAGGATGGCCATTGACAGCTTCATGATTTTTATACTGCGCATTTAAGCATCAATAAATCCTTTTCGGAATCGGAGCGGAAGGCGGCTACAGAGCAAAATGTCAACAACACCTGGGATTCCCAGCCAGTCTCCCATGCTGGTACTTACCGGGCCCTAAGCTGGGTAGCAGTCTGCGATCTGACGAGAGCAGGCGCGTTCAGCTTAGGATGGCCGTTGACAGCTTCACGCCCTTTATACTGTGCATTTAAGCATCAATAAATCCTTTTCCGAATCGGAGCGGAAGGCAGCAACAGATTAAAATGTCAACTGCACCCGGGATTCCCAGCCAGTCTCCCATGCTGGTACTTACCAGGCCCTAAGCTGGGTAGCAGTCTGCGATCTGACGAGAGCAGGCGCGTTCAGCTTAGGATGGCCGTTGACAGCTTCACACTTTGTATACTGTGCATTTAAGCATCAATAAATCCTTTTCGGAATCGGAACTGAAGGCGGCATAAGAGCAAAATGTCAACGGCAACCGGGATTCCCAGCCAATCTCCCATGCCAGTACTTACCGGGCCCTAAGCTGGGTAGCAGTCTGCAATCTGATGAGAGCAGGCGCGTTCAGCTTAGGATGGCCGTTGACAGCTTCTCGCCCTTTATACTGTGCATTTAGGCATCAATAAATCCTTTTCGGAATCGGAACGGAAGGCGGCAACATGTCGACGGCAGCCGGGATTCCCAGCCAGTGTCCCATGCCAGTACTTACCAGGCCCTAAGCTGGGTAGCAGTCTGCGATCTGACGAGAGCAGGCGCGTTCAGCTTAGGATGGCCATTGACAGCTTCATGATTTTTATACTGTGCATTTAAGCATCAATAAATCCTTTTCGTAATCGGAACGGAAGGCGGCAACAGAGCAAAATGTCAACTACACCCGGGATTCCCAGCCAGTCTCCCATGCCGGTACTTAATGGGCCCTAGGCTGGGTAGCAGTCTGCGATCTGACGAGAGCAGGCGCGTTCAGCTTAGGATGGCCGTTGACAGCTTCACGCCCTTTATACTGTGCATTTAAGCATCAATAAATCCTTTTCCGAATCGGAGCGGAAGGCGGCAACAGATTAATATGGCAACTGCACCCGGGATTCCCAGCCAGTCTCCCATGCTGGTACTTACCAGGCCCTAAGCTGGGTATCAGTCTGCGATCTGACGAGAGCAGGCGCGTTCAGCTTAGGATGGCCGTTGACAGCTTCACACTTTGTATACTGTGCATTTAAGCATCAATAAATCCTTTTCGGAATCGGAAATGAAGGCGGCATAAGAGCAAAATGTCAACGGCAACCGGGATTCCCAGCCAGTCTCCCATGCCAGTACTTACCGGGCCCTAAGCTGGGTAGCAGTCTGCGATGTGACGAGAGCAGGCGCGTCCAGCTTAGGATGGCCATTGACAGCTTCATGATTTTTATACTGCGCATTTAAGCATCAATAAATCCTTTTTCGGAATCGGAGCGGAAGGCGGCAACAGAGCAAAATGTCAACTGCACCGGGATTCCCAGCCAGTCTCCCATGCCGGTACTTACTGGGCCCTAAGCTGGGTAGCAGTCTGCAATCTGACGAGAGCAGGCGCGTTCAGCTTAGGATGGCCGTTGACAGCTTCTCGCCCTTTATACTGTGCATTTAGGCATCAATAAATCCTTTTCGGAATCGGAACGGAAGGCGGCAACATGTTGACGGCAGCCGGGATTCCCAGCCAGTGTCCCATGCCAGTACTTACCAGGCCCTAAGCTGGGTAGCAGTCTGCGATCTGACGAGAGCAGGCGCGTTCAGCTTAGGATGGCCATTGACAGCTTCATGATTTTTATACTGTGCATTTAAGCATCAATAAATCCTTTTCGGAATCGGAACGGAAGGCGGCAACAGAGCAAAATGTCAACTACACCCGGGATTCCCAGCCAGTCTCCCATGCCGGTACTTAATGGGCCCTAGGCTGGGTAGCAGTCTGCGATCTGACGAGAGCAGGCGCGTTCAGCTTAGGATGGCCATTGACAGCTTCATGCTTTTTATACTGTGCATTTAAGCATCAATAAATCATTTTTGGAATCGGAATGGAAGGCGGCAACAGAGCATAATGTCAACTGCATCCGGGATTCCCAGCCAGTCTCCCATGCCGGTACTTACTGGGCCCTAAGCTGGGTAGCAGTCTGCGATCTGACGAGAGCAGGCGCGTTCAGCTTAGGATGGCTGTTGACATCTTCACGCCTTGTATACTGTGGATTTAAGCATCAATAAATATTTTTATTAATCGGAGAGGAAGGCGGCAACAAAGCAAAATGTCAACGGCACCTTGGATTGCCAGCCAGTCTCCCATGCCGGTACTTACCGGGCCCAAAGATCTGTACCAGTCTGCGATCTGACAAGAGCAGGCACGTTAAGCTTAGGATGGCCGTCGACAGCTTTACACCTTGTATACTGTGGATTTAAGCATCAATAAATTCTTTTCGGAATCGGAGCGGAAGGCAGCAATAGAGCAAAATGTCAACCGCACCCGGGATTCCCAGCCAGTCTCCCATGCCAGTACTTACCAGGCCCTAAGCTGGGTAGCAGTCTGGGATCTGACGAGAGCAGGCGCGTTCAGCTTAGGACAGCCATTGACAGCTTCATGCTTTTTATACTGTGCATTTAAGCATCAATAAATCCTTTTCGGAATCGGAGAGGAAGGCAGCAACAGAGCAAAATGTCAATAGCACCTTGGATTGCCAGCCAGTCTCCCATGCCCGTACTTGCCGGGCAGCAGTCTGCGATCTGACAAGAACAGGCACATTCAGCTTAGGATAGCCGTAGACGGCTTCACACCCTGTATACTGTGGATTTAAGCATCAATAAATCCTTTTCGGAATCGGAACGGAAGGCGGCAACAGAGCAAAATGTCAACGGCAGCCGGGATTCCCAGCCAGTGTCCCATGCCGGTACTTACCGGGCCCTAAGATCTGTACCAGTCTGCGATCTGACGAGAGCAGGCGCGTTAAGCTTAGGATGGCCGTTGACAGCTTCACACCTTGTATACTGTGGATTTAAGCATCAATAAATTATTTTCGGAATCGGAGCGGAAGGCAGCAATAGAGCAAAATGTCAATGGCAACCGGTATTCCCAGCCAGTCTCCCATGCCAGTACTTACCGGGCCCTAAGCTGGGTAGCAGTCTGCAATCTGACGAGAGCAGGCGCGTTCAGCTTAGGATTGCCATTGACAGCTTCATGCTTTTTATACTGTGCATTTAAGCATCAATAAATCCTTTTCGGAATCGGAACGGAAGGCGGCAACAGAGCAAAATGTCAACTGCACCCGGATTCCCAGCCAGTCTCCCATGCCGGTACTTACTGGGCCCTAAGCTGGGTAGCGGTCTGCGATCTGACGAGAGCAGGCGCGTTCAGCTTAGGATGGCCGTTGACATCTTCATGCTTTGTATATTGTGGATTTAAGCATCAATAAATATTTTTATTAATCGGAGAGGAAGGCGGCAACAGAGCAAAAATGTCAATGGCACCTTGTATTGCCAGCCAGTCTCCCATGCCGGTAACTGCCGGGCAGCAGTCTGTGATCTGAGGAGAGCAGGCACGTTCAGCTTAGGATGGCCGTTGACAGCTTCACACCCTGTGTATTGTGGATTTAAGCATCAATAAATCCTTTTCCGAATCGGAGCTGAAGGCGGCAACAGATTAAAGTGTCAACTGCACCCGGGATTCCCAGCCAGTCTCCCATGCTGGTACTTACCAGGCCCTAAGCTGGGTAGCAGTCTGCGATCTGACGAGAGCAGGCGCGTTCAGCTTAGGATGGCCGTTGACAGCTTCACGCCCTTTATACTGTGCATTTAAGCATCAATAAATCCTTTTCCGAATCGGAGCGGAAGGCAGCAACAGATTAAAATGTCAACTGCACCCGGGATTCCCAGCCAGTCTCCCATGCTGGTACCTACCAGGCCCTAAGCTGGGTAGCAGTCTGCGATCTGACGAGAGCAGGCGCGTTCAGCTTAGGATGGCCGTTGACAGCTTCACACTTTGTATACTGTGCATTTAAGCATCAATAAATCCTTTTCGGAATCGGAAATGAAGGCGGCATAAGAGCAAAATGTCAACGGCAACCGGGATTCCCAGCCAGTCTCCCATGCCAGTACTTACCGGGCCCTAAGCTGGGTAGCAGTCTGCGATGTGACGAGAGAAGGCGCGTCCAGCTTAGGATGGCCATTGACAGCTTCATGATTTTTATACTGCGCATTTAAGCATCAATAAATCCTTTTTCGGAATCGGAGCGGAAGGCGGCAACAGAGCAAAATGTCAACTGCACCGGGATTCCCAGCCAGTCTCCCATGCCGGTACTTACTGGGCCCTAAGCTGGGTAGCAGTCTGCAATCTGACGAGAGCAGGCGCGTTCAGCTTAGGATGGCCGTTGACAGCTTCTCGCCCTTTATACTGTGCATTTAGGCATCAATAAATCCTTTTCGGAATCGGAACGGAAGGCGGCAACATGTTGACGGCAGCCGGGATTCCCAGCCAGTGTCCCATGCCAGTACTTACCAGGCCCTAAGCTGGGTAGCAGTCTGCGATCTGACGAGAGCAGGCGCGTTCAGCTTAGGATGGCCATTGACAGCTTCATGATTTTTATACTGTGCATTTAAGCATCAATAAATCCTTTTCGGAATCGGAACGGAAGGCGGCAACAGAGCAAAATGTCAACTACACCCGGGATTCCCAGCCAGTCTCCCAGGCCGGTACTTAATGGGCCCTAGGCTGGGTAGCAGTCTGCGATCTGACGAGAGCAGGCGCGTTCAGCTTAGGATGGCCATTGACAGCTTCATGCTTTTTATACTGTGCATTTAAGCATCAATAAATCATTTTCGGAATCGGAATGGAAGGCGGCAACAGAGCATAATGTCAACTGCATCCGGGATTCCCAGCCAGTCTCCCATGCCGGTACTTACTGGGCCCTAAGCTGGGTAGCAGTCTGCGATCTGACGAGAGCAGGCGCGTTCAGCTTAGGATGGCTGTTGACATCTTCACGCCTTGTATACTGTGGATTTAAGCATCAATAAATATTTTTATTAATCGGAGAGGAAGGCGGCAACAAAGCAAAATGTCAACGGCACCTTGGATTGCCAGCCAGTCTCCCATGCCGGTACTTACCGGGCCCAAAGATCTGTACCAGTCTGCGATCTGACAAGAGCAGGCACGTTAAGCTTAGGATGGCCGTCGACAGCTTTACACCTTGTATACTGTGGATTTAAGCATCAATAAATTCTTTTCGGAATCGGAGCGGAAGGCAGCAATAGAGCAAAATGTCAACCGCACCCGGGATTCCCAGCCAGTCTCCCATGCCAGTACTTACCAGGCCCTAAGCTGGGTAGCAGTCTGGGATCTGACGAGAGCAGGCGCGTTCAGCTTAGGACAGCCATTGACAGCTTCATGCTTTTTATACTGTGCATTTAAGCATCAATAAATCCTTTTCGGAATCGGAGAGGAAGGCAGCAACAGAGCAAAATGTCAATAGCACCTTGGATTGCCAGCCAGTCTCCCATGCCCGTACTTGCCGGGCAGCAGTCTGCGATCTGACAAGAACAGGCACATTCAGCTTAGGATAGCCGTAGACGGCTTCACACCCTGTATACTGTGGATTTAAGCATCAATAAATCCTTTTCGGAATCGGAACGGAAGGCGGCAACAGAGCAAAATGTCAACGGCAGCCGGGATTCCCAGCCAGTGTCCCATGCCGGTACTTACCGGGCCCTAAGATCTGTACCAGTCTGCGATCTGACGAGAGCAGGCGCGTTAAGCTTAGGATGGCCGTTGACAGCTTCACACCTTGTATACTGTGGATTTAAGCATCAATAAATTATTTTCGGAATCGGAGCGGAAGGCAGCAATAGAGCAAAATGTCAATGGCAACCGGTATTCCCAGCCAGTCTCCCATGCCAGTACTTACCGGGCCCTAAGCTGGGTAGCAGTCTGCAATCTGACGAGAGCAGGCGCGTTCAGCTTAGGATTGCCATTGACAGCTTCATGCTTTTTATACTGTGCATTTAAGCATCAATAAATCCTTTTCGGAATCGGAACGGAAGGCGGCAACAGAGCAAAATGTCAACTGCACCCGGATTCCCAGCCAGTCTCCCATGCCGGTACTTACTGGGCCCTAAGCTGGGTAGCGGTCTGCGATCTGACGAGAGCAGGCGCGTTCAGCTTAGGATGGCCGTTGACATCTTCATGCTTTGTATATTGTGGATTTAAGCATCAATAAATATTTTTATTAATCGGAGAGGAAGGCGGCAACAGAGCAAAAATGTCAATGGCACCTTGTATTGCCAGCCAGTCTCCCATGCCGGTAACTGCCGGGCAGCAGTCTGTGATCTGAGGAGAGCAGGCACGTTCAGCTTAGGATGGCCGTTGACAGCTTCACACCCTGTGTATTGTGGATTTAAGCATCAATAAATCCTTTTCCGAATCGGAGCTGAAGGCGGCAACAGATTAAAGTGTCAACTGCACCCGGGATTCCCAGCCAGTCTCCCATGCTGGTACTTACCAGGCCCTAAGCTGGGTAGCAGTCTGCGATCTGACGAGAGCAGGCGCGTTCAGCTTAGGATGGCCGTTGACAGCTTCACACTTTGTATACTGTGGATTTAAGCATCAATAAATAATTTTCGGAATCGTAGCAGAAACAGAGCAAAATGTCAACTGCACCCGGGATTCCCAGCCAGTCTCCCATGCTGGTACTTACCAGGCCCGAAGCTGTGTAGCAGTCTGCAATCTGACGAGAACAGGCGCATTCAGCTTAGGATGGCCGTAGACATCTTCACACCCTGTATACTGTGGATTTAAGCATCAATAAATCCTTTTCGGAATCGGAGCGTAAGGCGGCAACAGAGCAAAAGGTCAACGACACCTGGGATTCCCAGCCAGTCTCCCATGCTGGTACTTACCGGGCCCTAAGCTGGGTAGCAGTCTGCGATCTGACGAGAGCAGGCACATTCAGCTTAGGATGGCCGTTGACAGCTTCTCACCCTTTATACTGTGCATTTAAGCATCAATAAATCCTTATCGGAATCGGAATCGGAAGGCGGCAACAGAGCAAAATGTCAACGGCAGCCGGGATTCCCAGCCAGTGTCCCATGCCGGTACTTACCGGGCCCAAAGATCTGTACCAGTCTGCGATCTGACAAGAGCAGGCGCGTTAAGCTTAGGATGGCCGTCGACAGCTTCACACCTTGTATACTGTGGATTTAAGCATCAATAAATTCTTTTCGGAATCGTAGCAGAAGGCAGCAATAGAGCAAAATGTCAACGGCACTCGGGTTTCCCAGCCAGTCTCCCATGCCAGTACTTACCAGGCTCTAAGCTGGGTAGCAGTCTGCGATCTGACGAGAGCAGGCGCGTTCAGCTTAGGACAGCCATTGACAGCTTCATGGTTTTTATACTGTGCATTTAAGCATCAATAAATCCTTTTCGGAATCGGAGAGGAAGGCAGCAACAGAGCAAAATGTCAATAGCACCTTGGATTGCCTGCCAGTCTCCCATGCCCGTACTTGCCGGGCAGCAGTCTGCGATCTGACAAGAACAGGCACATTCAGCTTAGTATAGCCGTAGACGGCTTCACACCCTGTATACTGTGGATTTAAGCATCAATAAATCCTTTTCGGAATCGGAGCGGAAGGCGGCTACAGAGCAAAATGTCAACAACACCTGGGATTCCCAGCCAGTCTCCCATGCTGGTACCTACCGGGCCCTAAGCTGGGTAGCAGTCTGCGATCTGACGAGAGCAGGCGCGTTCAGCTTAGGATGGCCATAGACAGGTTCAAACTTTGTATACTGTGCATTTAAGCATCAATAAATCCTTTTCGGAATCGGAACGGAAGGCGGCAACAGAGCAAAATGTCAACGGCAGCCGGGATTCCCAGCCAGTGTCCCATGCCGGTACTTACCGGGCCCTAAGATCTGTACCAGTCTGCGATCTGACGAGAGCAGGCGCGTTAAGCTTAGGATGGCCGTTGACAGCTTCACACCTTGTATACTGTGGATTTAAGCATCAATAAATTATTTTCGGAATCGGAGCGGAAGGCAGCAATAGAGCAAAATGTCAATGGCAACCGGTATTCCCAGCCAGTCTCCCATGCCAGTACTTACCGGGCCCTAAGCTGGGTAGCAGTCTGCAATCTGACGAGAGCAGGCGCGTTCAGCTTAGGATGGCCATTGACAGCTTCATGCTTTTTATACTGTGCATTTAAGCATCAATAAATCCTTTTCGGAATCGGAACGGAAGGCGGCAACAGAGCAAAATGTCATCTGCACCCGGATTCCCAGCCAGTCTCCCATGCCGGTACTTACTGGGCCCTAAGCTGGGTAGCGGTCTGCGATCTGACGAGAGCAGGCGCGTTCAGCTTAGGATGGCCGTTGACATCTTCATGCCTTGTATATTGTGGATTTAAGCATCAATAAATATTTTTATTAATCGGAGAGGAAGGCGGCAACAGAGCAAAATGTCAATGGCACCTTGTATTGCCAGGCAGTCTCCCATGCCGGTAACTGCCGGGCAGCAGTCTGTGATCTGAGGAGAGCAGGCACGTTCAGGCTTAGGATGGCCGTTGACAGCTTCACACCCTGTGTATTGTGGATTTAAGCATCAATAAATCCTTTTCCGAATCGGAGCGGAAGGCGGCAACAGATTAAAATGTCAACTGCACCCGGGATTCCCAGCCAGTCTCCCATGCTGGTACTTACCAGGCCCTAAGCTGGGTAGAAGTCTGCGATCTGACGAGAGCAGGCGCGTTCAGCTTAGGATGGCCGTTGACAGCTTCTTGCCCTTTATACTGTGCATTTAAGCATCAATAAATCCTTTTCGGAATCGGAAACGGAAGGCGGCAACAGAGCAAAATGTCAACGGCAGCCGGGATTCCGAGCCAGTGTCCCATGCCGGTACTTACCGGGCCCTAAGATCTGTACCAGTCTGCGATCTGACAAGAGCAGGCGCGTTAAGCTTAGGATGGCCGTCGACAGCTTCACACCTTGTATACTGTGGATTTAAGCATCAATAAATTTTTTTCGGAATCGGAGCGGAAAGCAGCAATAGAGCAAAATGTCAACGGCACCCAGGATTCCCAGCCAGTCTCCCATGCTGGTACTTACCGGGCCCTAAGCTGGGTAGCAGTCTGCGATCTGACGAGAGCAGGCGCGTTCAGCTTAGGATGGCCGTTGACAGCTTCTCGCCCTTTATACTGTGCATTTAGGCATCAATAAATCCTTTTCGGAATCGGAACGGAAGGCGGCAACAGAGCAAAATGTCAACGGCAGCCGGGATTCCCAGCCAGTCTCCCATGCCAGTACTTACCGGGCCCTAAGCTGGGTAGCAGTCTGCGATCTGACGAGAGCAGGCGCGTTCAGCTTAGGATGGCCGTTGACATCTTCATGCCTTGTATACTGTGGATTTAAGCATCAATAAATATTTTTTTTAATCGGAGAGGAAGGCTGCAACAGATCAAAATGTCAATAGCACCTTGGATTGCCAGCCAGTCTCCCATGCCCGTATTTGCCGGGCAGCAGTCTGCGATCTGACAAGAACAGGCGCATTCAGCTTAGGATAGCCGTAGACGGTTTCACACCCTGTATATTGTGGATTTAAGCATCAATAAATCCTTTTCGGAATCGGAGCAAAATGTCTACAGAGCTACAGAGCAAAATGTCAACAACACCTGAGATTCCCAGCCAGTCTCCCATGCTGGTACTTACCGGGCCCTAACATGGGTAGCAGTCTGCGATCTGACGAGAGCAGGCGCGTTCAGCTTAGGATGGCCGTTAACAGCTTCATGCCCTTTATACTGTGCATTTTAGCATCAATAAATCCTTTTCCGAATCGGAGCGGAAGGCGGCAACAGATTAAAATGTCAACTGCACCCGGGATTCCCAGCCAGTCTCCCATGCTGGTTCTTACCAGGCCCTAAGCTGGGTAGCAGTCTGCGATCTGCCGAGAGCAGGCGCGTTCAGCTTAGGATGGCCGTTGACAGCTTCACATTTTGTATACTGTGCATTTAAGCATCAATAAATCCTTTTCGGAATCGGAACGGAAGGCGGCAACAGAGCAAAATGTCAACGGCAGCCGGGATTCCCAGCCAGTCTCCCATGCTGGTACTTACCGGGCCCTAAGCTGGGTAGCAGTCTGCGATCGGACGAGAGGAGGCGCATACAGCTAAGGATGGCTGTTGACAGCTTCTCGCCCTTTATACTGTGCATTTAAGCATCAATAAATCCTTTTCGGAATCGGAACGGAACGGAAGGCGGCAACAGAGCAAAATGTCAACGGCAGCCGGGATTCCCAGCCAGTGTCCCATGCCGGTACTTACCGGGCCCTAAGATCTGTACCAGTCTGCGATCTGACGAGAACAGGCGCATTCAGCTTAGGATGGCCGTAGACATCTTCACACCCTGTATACTGTGGATTTAAGCATCAATAAATCCTTTTCGGAATCGGAGCGTAAGACGGCAACAGAGCAAAATGTCAACGGCAGCCGGGATTCCCAGCCAGTGTCCCATGCCGGTACTTACCGGGCCCTAAGATCTGTACCAGTCTGCGATCTGACGAGAGCTGGCGCGTTAAGCTTAGGATGGCCGTCGACAGCTTCACACCTTGTATACTGTGGATTTAAGCATCAATAAATTATTTTCTGAATCGGAGCGGAAGGCAGCAATAGAGCAAAATGTCAACGGCACCTGGGATTCCCAGCCAGTCTCCCCTGCCAGAACTTACCGGGCCCTAAGCTGGGTAGAAGTCTGCGATCTGACGAGAGCAGGCGCGTTCAGCTTACGATGGCCATTGACAGCTTCATGCTTTTTATACTGTGCATTTAAGCATCAATAAATCCTTTTCGGAATCGGAGAGGAAGGCGGCAACAGAGCAAAATGTCAATAGCACCTTGGATTGCCAGCCAGTCTCCCATGCCCGTACTTGCCAGGCAGCAGTCTGCGATCTGACAAGAACAGGCACATTCAGCTTAGGATAGCCGTGGACGGCTTCACACCCTGTATACTGTGGATTTAAGCATCAATAAATCATTTTCGGAATCGCAGCGGAAGGCGGCTACAGAGCAAAAAGTGAACACCACCTGGGATTCCCAGCCAGTCTCCCATGCTGGTACTTAACGGGCCCTAAGCTGGGTAGCAGTCTGCGATCTGATGAGAGCAGGCGCGTTCAGCTTAGGATGGCCGTTGACAGCTTCACACTTTGTATACTGTGGATTTAAGCATCAATAAATAATTTTCGGAATCGGAGCAGAAACAGAGCAAAATGTCAACTGCACCCGGGATTCCCAGCCAGTCTCCCATGCTGGTACTTACCAGGCCCGAAGCTGGGAAGCAGTCTGCGATCTGACGAGAACAGGCGCATTCAGCTTAGGATGGCCGTAGACATCTTCACACCCTGTATACTGTGGATTTAAGCATCAATAAATCCTTTTCGGAATCGGAGCGTAAGGCGGCAACAGAGCAAAGTGTCAACGGCAGCCGGGATTCCCAGCCAGTGTCCCATGCCAGTACTTACCGGGCCCTAAGATCTGTACCAGTCTGCGATCTGACGAGAGCAGGCGCGTTAAGCTTAGGATGGCCGTCGACAGCTTCACACCTTGTATACTGTGGATTTAAGCATCAATAAATTCTTTTCGGAATCGAAGCGGAGGGCAGCAATAGAGCAAAATGTCAACGGCACCTGGGATTCCCAGCCAGTCTCCCATGCCAGTACTTACCGGGCCCTAAGTTGGGTAGCAGTCTGCGATCTGACGAGACCAGGCGCGTTCAGCTTAGGATGGCCGTTGACAGCATCTCGCCCTTTATACTGTGCATTTAAGCATCAATAAATCCTTTTCGGAATCGGAACGGAAGGCGGCAACAGAGCAAAATGTCAACGGCAGCCGGGATTCCCAGCCAGTGTCTCATGCCGGTACTTACCGGGCCCTAAAATCTGTACCAGTCTGCGATCTGACGAGAGCAGGCGAGTTAAGCTTAGGATGGCCGTGGACAGCTTCACACCTTGTATACTGTGGATTTAAGCATCAATAAATTCTTTTCGGAATCGGAGCGGAAGGCAGCAATAGAGCAAAATTTCAACAGCACCCAGGATTCCCAGCCAGTCTCCCATGCCAGTACTTACCGGGCCCTAAGCTGGGTAGCAGTCTGCGATCGGACGAGTGCAGGCGCGTTCAGCTTAGGATGGCCATTGACAGCTTCATGCTTTTTATACTGTGCATTTAAGCATCAATAAATCCTTTTCGGAATCGGAGAGGAAGGCGGCAACAGAGCAAAATGTCAATAGCACCTTGGATTGCCAGCCAGTCTCCCATGCCCGTACTTGCCGGGCAGCAGTCTGCGATCTGACAAGAACAGGCACATTCAGCTTAGGATAGCCGTAGACGGCTTCACACCCTGTATACTGTGGATTTAAGCACCAATAAATCCTTTTCGGAATCGCAGCGGAAGGCGGCTACAGAGCAAAATGTCAACAACACCTGGGATTCCCAGCCAGTCTCCCATGCTGGTACTTACCGGGACTAAGCTGGGTAGCAGTCTGCGATCTGACGAGAGCAGGCGCGTTCAGCTTAGGATGGCTGTTGACAGCTTCATGCCCTTTATACTGTGCATTTAAGCATCAATAAATAATTTTCCGAATCGGAGCGGAAGGCGGCAACAGAGCAAAATGTCAACTGCACCCGGGATTCCCAGCCAGTGTCCCATGCCGGTACCTACCGGGCCCTGAGATCTGTACCAGTCTGCGATCTGACGAGAGCAGGCGCGTTAAGCTTAGGATGGCCGTTGACAGCTTCACACTTTGTATACTGTGGATTTAAGCATCAATAAATAATTTTCGGAATCGGAGCAGAAACAGAGCAAAATGTCAACTGCACCCGGGATTCCCAGCCAGTCTCCCATGCTGGTACTTACCAGGCCCGAAGCTGGGAAGCAGTCTGCGATCTGACGAGAACAGGCGCGTTCAGCTTAGGATTGCCATTGACAGCTTCATGCTTTTTATACTGTGCATTTAAGCATCAATAAATCCTTTTCGGAATCGGAACGGAAGGCGGCAACAGAGCAAAATGTCAACTGCACCCGGATTCCCAGCCAGTCTCCCATGCCGGTACTTACTGGGCCCTAAGCTGGGTAGCGGTCTGCGATCTGACGAGAGCAGGCGCGTTCAGCTTAGGATGGCCGTTGACATCTTCATGCTTTGTATATTGTGGATTTAAGCATCAATAAATATTTTTATTAATCGGAGAGGAAGGCGGCAACAGAGCAAAAATGTCAATGGCACCTTGTATTGCCAGCCACTCTCCTATGCCGGTAACTGCCGGGCAGCAGTCTGTGATCTGAGGAGAGCAGGCACGTTCAGCTTAGGATGGCCGTTGACAGCTTCACACCCTGTGTATTGTGGATTGTGGATTT
This sequence comes from Hyla sarda, assembly GCF_029499605.1. NCBI lineage: Eukaryota > Metazoa > Chordata > Amphibia > Anura > Hylidae > Hyla > Hyla sarda. The sequence goes on from NC_079189.1 coordinate 257,817,706, forward strand.
AAGCATCAATAAATCCTTTTTCGAATCGGAGCTGAAGGCGGCAACAGATTAAAGTGTCAACTGCACCCGGGATTCCCAGCCAGTCTCCCATGCTGGTACTTACCAGGCCCTAAGCTGGGTAGCAGTCTGCGATCTGACGAGAGCAGGCGCGTTCAGCTTAGGATGGCCGTTGACAGCTTCACACTTTGTATACTGTGGATTTAAGCATCAATAAATAATTTTCGGAATCGGAGCAGAAACAGAGCAAAATGTCAACTGCACCCGGGATTCCCAGCCAGTCTCCCATGCTGGTACTTACCAGGCCCGAAGCTGTGTAGCAGTCTGCAATATGACGAGAACAGGCGCATTCAGCTTAGGATGGCCGTAGACATCTTCACACCCTGTATACTGTGGATTTAAGCATCAATAAATCCTTTTCGGAATCGGAGCGTAAGGCGGCAACAGAGCAAAAGGTCAACGACACCTGGGATTCCCAGCCAGTCTCCCATGCTGGTACTTACCGGGCCCTAAGCTGGGTAGCAGTCTGCGATCTGACGAGAGCAGGCACGTTCAGCTTAGGATGGCCGTTGACAGCTTCTCGCCCTTTATACTGTGCATTTAAGCATCAATAAATCCTTATCGGAATCGGAAGGCGGCAACAGAGCAAAATGTCAACGGCAGCCGGGATTCCCAGCCAGTGTCCCATGCCGGTACTTACCGGGCCCAAAGATCTGTACCAGTCTGCGATCTGACAAGAGCAGGCGCGTTAAGCTTAGGATGGCCGTCGACAGCTTCACACCTTGTATACTGTGGATTTAAGCATCAATAAATTATTTTCGGAATCGGAGCGGAAGGCAGCAATAGAGCAAAATGTCAACGGCACTCGGGTTTCCCAGCCAGTCTCCCATGCCAGTACTTACCAGGCCCTAAGCTGGGTAGCAGTCTGCGATCTGACGAGAGCAGGCGCGTTCAGCTTAGGACAGCCATTGACAGCTTCATGGTTTTTATACTGTGCATTTAAGCATCAATAAATCCTTTTCGGAATCGGAGAGGAAGGCAGCAACAGAGCAAAATGTCAATAGCACCTTGGATTGCCTGCCAGTCTCCCATGCCCGTACTTGCCGGGCAGCAGTCTGTGATCTGACAAGAACAGGCACATTCAGCTTAGGATAGCCGTAGACGGCTTCACACCCTGTATACTGTGGATTTAAGCATCAATAAATCCTTTTCGGAATCGGAGCGGAAGGCGGCTACAGAGCAAAATGTCAACAACACCTGGGATTCCCAGCCAGTCTCCCATGCTGGTACCTACCGGGCCCTAAGCTGGGTAGCAGTCTGCGATCTAACGAGAGCAGGCGCGTTCAGCTTAGGATGGCCATAGACAGGTTCAAACTTTGTATACTGTGCATTTAAGCATCAATAAATCCTTTTCGGAATCGGAACGGAAGGCGGCAACAGAGCAAAATGTCAACGGCAGCCGGGATTCCCAGCCAGTGTCCCATGCCGGTACTTACCGGGCCCTAAGATCTGTACCAGTCTGCGATCTGACGAGAGCAGGCGCGTTAAGCTTAGGATGGCCGTTGACAGCTTCACACCTTGTATACTGTGGATTTAAGCATCAATAAATTCTTTTCGGAATCGGAGCGGAAGGCAGCAATAGAGCAAAATGTCAATGGCAACCGGTATTCCCAGCCAGTCTCCCATGCCAGTACTTACCGGGCCCTAAGCTGGGTAGCAGTCTGCAATCTGACGAGAGCAGGCGCGTTCAGCTTAGGATGGCCATTGACAGCTTCATGCTTTTTATACTGTGCATTTAAGCATCAATAAATCCTTTTCGGAATCGGAACGGAAGGCGGCAACAGAGCAAAATGTCAACTGCACCCGGATTCCCAGCCAGTCTCCCATGCCGGTACTTACTGGGCCCTAAGCTGGGTAGCGGTCTGCGATCTGACGAGAGCAGGCACGTTCAGCTTAGGATGGCCGTTGACATCTTCACGCCTTGTATATTGTGGATTTAAGCATCAATAAATATTTTTATTAATCGGAGAGGAAGGCGGCAACAGAGCAAAATGTCAATGGCACCTTGTATTGCCAGCCAGTCTCCCATGCCGGTAACTGCCGGGCAGCAGTCTGTGATCTGAGGAGAGCAGGCACGTTCAGGCTTAGGATGGCCGTTGACAGCTTCACACCCTGTGTATTGTGGATTTAAGCATCAATAAATCCTTTTCCGAATCGGAGCGGAAGGCGGCAACAGATTAAAATGTCAACTGCACCCGGGATTCCCAGCCAGTCTCCCATGCTGGTACTTACCAGGCCCTAAGCTGGGTAGAAGTCTGCGATCTGACGAGAGCAGGCGCGTTCAGCTTAGGATGGCCGTTGACAGCTTCACACTTTGTATACTGTGGATTTAAGCATCAATAAATAATTTTCGGACTCGTAGCAGAAACAGAGCAAAATGTCAACTCCACCCGGGATTCCCAGCCAGTCTCCCATCCTGGTACTTACCAGGCCCGAAGCTGGGTAGCAGTCTGCGATCTGACGAGAACAGGCGCATTCAGCTTAGGATGGCCGTAGACATCTTCACACCCTGTATACTGTGGATTTAAGCATCAATAAATCCTTTTCGGAATCGGAGCGTAAGGCGGCAACAGAGCAAAATGTCAACGACACCTGGGATTCCCAGCCAGTCTCCCATGCTGGTACTTTCCGAGCCCTAAGCTGGGTAGCAGTCTGCGATCTGACGAGAGCAGGCACGTTCAGCTTAGGATGGCCGTTGACAGCTTCTTGCCCTTTATACTGTGCATTTAAGCATCAATAAATCCTTTTCGGAATCGGAAACGGAAGGCGGCAACAGAGCAAAATGTCAACGGCAGCCGGGATTCCGAGCCAGTGTCCCATGCCGGTACTTACCGGGCCCTAAGATCTGTACCAGTCTGCGATCTGACAAGAGCAGGCGCGTTAAGCTTAGGATGGCCGTCGACAGCTTCACACCCTGTATACTGTGGATTTAAGCAACAATAAATTCTTTTCGGAATCGGAGCGGAAAGCAGCAATAGAGCAAAATGTCAACGGCACCCAGGATTCCCAGCCAGTCTCCCATGCTGGTACTTACCGGGCCCTAAGCTGGGTAGCAGTCTGCGATCTGACGAGAGCAGGCGCGTTCAGCTTAGGATGGCCGTTGACAGCTTCTCGCCCTTTATACTGTGCATTTAGGCATCAATAAATCCTTTTCGGAATCGGAACGGAAGGCGGCAACAGAGCAAAATGTCAACGGCAGCCAGGATTCCCAGCCAGTCTCCCATGCCAGTACTTACCGGGCCCTAAGCTGGGTAGCAGTCTGCGCTCTGACGAGAGCAGGCGCGTTCAGCTTAGGATGGCCGTTGACATCTTCATGCCTTGTATACTGTGGATTTAAGCATCAATAAATATTTTTTTTAATCGGAGAGGAAGGCTGCAACAGATCAAAATGTCAATAGCACCTTGGATTGCCAGCCAGTCTCCCATGCCCGTATTTGCCGGGCAGCAGTCTGCGATCTGACAAGAACAGGCGCATTCAGCTTAGGATAGCCGTAGACGGTTTCACACCCTGTATATTGTGGATTTAAGCATCAATAAATCCTTTTCGGAATCGGAGCAAAATGTCTACAGAGCTACAGAGCAAAATGTCAACAACACCTGAGATTCCCAGCCAGTCTCCCATGCTGGTACTTACCGGGCCCTAACATGGGTAGCAGTCTGCGATCTGATGAGAGCAGGCGCGTTCAGCTTAGGATGGCCGTTAACAGCTTCATGCCCTTTATACTGTGCATTTTAGCATCAATAAATCCTTTTCCGAATCGGAGCGGAAGGCGGCAACAGATTAAAATGTCAACTGCACCCGGGATTCCCAGCCAGTCTCCCATGCTGGTTCTTACCAGGCCCTAAGCTGGGTAGCAGTCTGCGATCTGCCGAGAGCAGGCGCGTTCAGCTTAGGATGGCCGTTGACAGCTTCACATTTTGTATACTGTGCATTTAAGCATCAATAAATCCTTTTCGGAATCGGAACGGAAGGCGGCAACAGAGCAAAATGTCAACGGCAGCCGGGATTCCCAGCCAGTCTCCCATGCTGGTACTTACCGGGCCCTAAGCTGGGTAGCAGTCTGCGATCGGACGAGAGGAGGCGCATACAGCTAAGGATGGCTGTTGACAGCTTCTCGCCCTTTATACTGTGCATTTAAGCATCAATAAATCCTTTTCGGAATCGGAACGGAACGGAAGGCGGCAACAGAGCAAAATGTCAACGGCAGCCGGGATTCCCAGCCAGTGTCCCATGCCGGTACTTACCGGGCCCTAAGATCTGTACCAGTCTGCGATCTGACAAGAACAGGCGCATTCAGCTTAGGATGGCCGTAGACATCTTCACACCCTGTATACTGTGGATTTAAGATCTGTACCAGTCTGCGATCTGACAAGAACAGGCGCATTCAGCTTAGGATGGCCGTAGACATCTTCACACCCTGTATACTGTGGATTTAAGCATCAATAAATCCTTTTCGGAATCGGAGCGTAAGGCGGCAACAGAGCAAAATGTCAACGGCACCTGGGATTCCCAGCCAGTCTCCCATGCCAGTACTTACCGGGCCCTAAGTTGGGTAGCAGTCTGCGATCTGACGAGACCAGGCGCGTTCAGCTTAGGATGGCCGTTGACAGCATCTCGCCCTTTATACTGTGCATTTAAGCATCAATAAATCCTTTTCGGAATCGGAACGGAAGGCGGCAACAGAGCAAAATGTCAACGGCAGCCGGGATTCCCAGCCAGTGTCTCATGCCGGTACTTACCGGGCCCTAAAATCTGTACCAGTCTGCGATCTGACGAGAGCAGGCGAGTTAAGCTTAGGATGGCCGTGGACAGCTTCACACCTTGTATACTGTGGATTTAAGCATCAATAAATTCTTTTCGGAATCGGAGCGGAAGGCAGCAATAGAGCAAAATTTCAACAGCACCCAGGATTCCCAGCCAGTCTCCCATGCCAGTACTTACCGGGCCCTAAGCTGGGTAGCAGTCTGCGATCGGACGAGTGCAGGCGCGTTCAGCTTAGGATGGCCATTGACAGCTTCATGCTTTTTATACTGTGCATTTAAGCATCAATAAATCCTTTTCGGAATCGGAGAGGAAGGCGGCAATAGCACCTTGGATTGCCAGCCAGTCTCCCATGCCCGTACTTGCCGGGCAGCAGTCTGCGATCTGACAAGAACAGGCACATTCAGCTTAGGATAGCCGTAGACGGCTTCACACCCTGTATACTGTGGATTTAAGCACCAATAAATCCTTTTCGGAATCGCAGCTACAGAGCAAAATGTCAACAACACCTGGGATTCCCAGCCAGTCTCCCATGCTGGTACTTACCGGGACTAAGCTGGGTAGCAGTCTGCGATCTGACGAGAGCAGGCGCGTTCAGCTTAGGATGGCTGCTGACAGCTTCACACTTTGTATACTGTGCATTTAAGCATCAATAAATAATTTTCCGAATCGGAGCGGAAGGCGGCAACAGAGCAAAATGTCAACTGCACCCGGGATTCCCAGCCAGTGTCCCATGCCGGTACCTACCGGGCCCTGAGATCTGTACCAGTCTGCGATCTGACGAGAGCAGGCGCGTTAAGCTTAGGATGGCCGTTGACAGCTTCACACTTTGTATACTGTGGATTTAAGCATCAATAAATAATTTTCGGAATCGGAGCAGAAACAGAGCAAAATGTCAACTGCACCCGGGATTCCCAGCCAGTCTCCCATGCTGGTACTTACCAGGCCCGAAGCTGGGAAGCAGTCTGCGATCTGACGAGAACAGGCGCATTCAGCTTAGGATGGCCGTAGACATCTTCACACCCTGTATACTGTGGATTTAAGCATCAATAAATCCTTTTCGGAATCGGAGCGTAAGGCGGCAACAGAGCAAAATGTCAACGGCAGCCGGGATTCCCAGCCAGTGTCCCATGCCGGTACTTACCGGGACCTAAGATCTGTACCAGTCTGCGATCTGACGAGAGCAGGCGCGTTAAGCTTAGGATGGCCGTCGACAGCTTCACACCTTGTATACTGTGGATTTAAGCATCAATAAATCCTTTTCGGAATCGGAGCGTAAGGCGGCAACAGAGCAAAATGTCAACGGCACCTGGGATTCCCAGCCAGTCTCCCATGCCAGTACTTACCGGGCCCTAAGTTGGGTAGCAGTCTGCGATCTGACGAGACCAGGCGCGTTCAGCTTAGGATGGCCGTTGACAGCTTCATGGTTTTTATACTGTGCATTTAAGCATCAATAAATCCTTTTCGGAATCGGAGAGGAAGGCAGCAACAGAGCAAAATGTCAATAGCACCTTGGATTGCCTGCCAGTCTCCCATGCCCGTACTTGCCGGGCAGCAGTCTGCGATCTGACAAGAACAGGCACATTCAGCTTAGGATAGCCGTAGACGGCTTCACACCCTGTATACTGTGGATTTAAGCATCAATAAATCCTTTTCGGAATCGGAGCGGAAGGCGGCTACAGAGCAAAATGTCAACAACACCTGGGATTCCCAGCCAGTCTCCCATGCTGGTACCTACCGGGCCCTAAGCTGGGTAGCAGTCTGCGATCTGACGAGAGCAGGCGCGTTCAGCTTAGGATGGCCATAGACAGGTTCAAACTTTGTATACTGTGCATTTAAGCATCAATAAATCCTTTTCGGAATCGGAACGGAAGGCGGCAACAGAGCAAAATGTCAACGGCAGCCGGGATTCCCAGCCAGTGTCCCATGCCGGTACTTTCCGGGCCCTAAGATCTGTACCAGTCTGCGATCTGACGAGAGCAGGCGCGTTAAGCTTAGGATGGCCGTTGACAGCTTCACACCTTGTATACTGTGGATTTAAGCATCAATAAATTCTTTTCGGAATCGGAGCGGAAGGCAGCAATAGAGCAAAATGTCAATGGCAACCGGTATTCCCAGCCAGTCTCCCATGCCAGTACTTACCGGGCCCTAAGCTGGGTAGCAGTCTGCAATCTGACGAGAGCAGGCGCGTTCAGCTTAGGATGGCCATTGACAGCTTCATGCTTTTTATACTGTGCATTTAAGCATCAATAAATCCTTTTCGGAATCGGAACGGAAGGCGGCAACAGAGCAAAATGTCAACTGCACCCGGATTCCCAGCCAGTCTCCCATGCCGGTACTTACTGGGCCCTAAGCTGGGTAGCGGTCTGCAATCTGACGAGAGCAGGCGCGTTCAGCTTAGGATGGCCGTTGACAGCTTCACACCCTGTATATTGTGGATTTAAGCATCAATAAATCCTTTTCCGAATCGGAGCGGAAGGCGGCAACAGATTAAAATGTCAACTGCACCCGGGATTCCCAGCCAGTCTTCCATGCTGGTACTTACCAGGCCCTAAGCTGGGTAGAAGTCTGCGATCTGACGAGAGCAGGCGCGTTCAGCTTAGGATGGCCGTTGACAGCTTCACACTTTGTATACTGTGGATTTAAGCATCAATAAAGAATTTTCGGACTCGTAGCAGAAACAGAGCAAAATGTCAACTCCACCCGGGATTCCCAGCCAGTCTCCCATGCTGGTACTTACCAGGCCAGAAAGCTGGGTAGCAGTCTGCGATCTGACGAGAACAGGCGCATTCAGCTTAGGATGGCCGTAGACATCTTCACACCCTGTATACTGTGGATTTAAGCATCAATAAATCCTTTTCGGAATCGGAGCGTAAGGCGGCAACAGAGCAAAATGTCAACGACACCTGGGATTCCCAGCCAGTCTCCCATGCTGGTACTTTCCGAGCCCTAAGCTGGGTAGCAGTCTGCGATCTGACGAGAGCAGGCACGTACAGCTTAGGATGGCCGTTGACAGCTTCTTGCCCTTTATACTGTGCATTTAAGCATCAATAAATCCTTTTCGGAATCGGAAACGGAAGGCGGCAACAGAGCAAAATGTCAACGGCAGCCGGGATTCCGAGCCAGTGTCCCATGCCGGTACTTACCGGGCCCTAAGATCTGTACCAGTCTGCGATCTGACAAGAGCAGGCGCGTTAAGCTTAGGATGGCCGTCGACAGCTTCACACCTTGTATACTGTGGATTTAAGCATCAATAAATTCTTTTCGGAATCGGAGCGGAAAGCAGTAATAGAGCAAAATGTCAACGGCACCCAGGATTCCCAGCCAGTCTCCCATGCTGGTACTTACCGGGCCCTAAGCTGGGTAGCAGTCTGCGATCTGACGAGAGCAGGCGCGTTCAACTTAGGATGGCCGTTGACAGCTTCTCGCCCTTTATACTGTGCATTTAGGCATCAATAAATCCTTTTCGGAATCGGAACGGAAGGCGGCAACAGAGCAAAATGTCAACGGCAGCCGGGATTCCCAGCCAGTCTCCCATGCCAGTACTTACCGGGCCCTAAGCTGGGTAGCAGTCTGCGATCTGTCGAGAGCAGGCGCGTTCAGCTTAGGATGGCCGTTGACATCTTCATGCCTTGTATACTGTGGATTTAAGCATCAATAAATATTTTTTTTTAATCGGAGAGGAAGGCTGCAACAGATCAAAATGTCAATAGCACCTTGGATTGCCAGCCAGTCTCCCATGCCCGTATTTGCCGGGCAGCAGTCTGCGATCTGACAAGAACAGGCGCATTCAGCTTAGGATAGCCGTAGACGGTTTCACACCCTGTATATTGTGGATTTAAGCATCAATAAATCCTTTTCGGAATCGGAGCAAAATGTCTACAGAGCTACAGAGCAAAATGTCAACAACACCTGAGATTCCCAGCCAGTCTCCCATGCTGGTACTTACCGGGCCCTAACATGGGTAGCAGTCTGCGATCTGACGAGAGCAGGCGCGTTCAGCTTAGGATGGCCGTTAACAGCTTCATGCCCTTTATACTGTGCATTTTAGCATCAATAAATCCTTTTCCGAATCGGAGCGGAAGGCGGCAACAGATTAAAATGTCAACTGCACCCGGGATTCCCAGCCAGTCTCCCATGCTGGTTCTTACCAGGCCCTAAGCTGGGTAGCAGTCTGCGATCTGCCGAGAGCAGGCGCGTTCAGCTTAGGATGGCCGTTGACAGCTTCACATTTTGTATACTGTGCATTTAAGCATCAATAAATCCTTTTCGGAATCGGAACGGAAGGCGGCAACAGAGCAAAATGTCAACGGCAGCCGGGATTCCCAGCCAGTCTCCCATGCTGGTACTTACCGGGCCCTAAGCTGGGTAGCAGTCTGCGATCGGACGAGAGGAGGCGCATACAGCTAAGGATGGCTGTTGACAGCTTCTCGCCCTTTATACTGTGCATTTAAGCATCAATAAATCCTTTTCGGAATAGGAACGGAACGGAAGGCGGCAACAGAGCAAAATGTCAACGGCAGCCGGGATTCCCAGCCAGTGTCCCATGCCGGTACTTACCGGGCCCTAAGATCTGTACCAGTCTGCGATCTGACGAGAACAGGCGCATTCAGCTTAGGATGGCCGTAGACATCTTCACACCCTGTATACTGTGGATTTAAGCATCAATAAATCCTTTTCGGAATCGGAACGTAAGGCGGCAACAGAGCAAAATGTCAACGGCAGCCGGGATTCCCAGCCAGTGTCCCATGCCGGTACTTACCGGGCCCTAAGATCTGTACCAGTCTGCGATCTGACGAGAGCTGGCGCGTTAAGCTTAGGATGGCCGTCGACAGCTTCACACCTTGTATACTGTGGATTTAAGCATCAATAAATTATTTTCGGAATCGGAGCGGAAGGCAGCAATAGAGCAAAATGTCAACGGCACCTGGGATTCCCAGCCAGTCTCCCCTGCCAGTACTTACCGGGCCCTAAGCTGGGTAGAAGTCTGCGATCTGACGAGAGCAGGCGCGTTCAGCTTACAATGGCCATTGACAGCTTCATGCTTTTTATACTGTGCATTTAAGCATCAATAAATCCTTTTCGGAATCGGAGAGGAAGGCGGCAACAGAGCAAAATGTCAATAGCACCTTGGATTGCCAGCCAGTCTCCCATGCCCGTACTTGCCAGGCAGCAGTCTGCGATCTGACAAGAACAGGCACATTCAGCTTAGGATAGCCGTAGACGGCTTCACACCCTGTATACTGTGGATTTAAGCATCAATAAATCATTTTCGGAATCGCAGCGGAAGGCGGCTACAGAGCAAAAAGTGAACACCACCTGGGATTCCCAGCCAGTCTCCCATGCTGGTACTTAACGGGCCCTAAGCTGGGTAGCAGTCTGCGATCTGACGAGAGCAGGCGCGTTCAGCTTAGGATGGCCGTTGACAGCTTCACACTTTGTATACTGTGGATTTAAGCATCAATAAATAATTGTCGGAATCGGAGCAGAAACAGAGCAAAATGTCAACTGCACCCGGGATTCCCAGCCAGTCTCCCATGCTGGTACTTACCAGGCCCGAAGCTGGGAAGCAGTCTGCGATCTGACGAGAACAGGCGCATTCAGCTTAGGATGGCCGTAGACATCTTCACACCCTGTATACTGTGGATTTAAGCATCAATAAATCCTTTTCGGAATCGGAGCGTAAGGCGGCAACAGAGCAAAGTGTCAACGGCAGCCGGGATTCCCAGCCAGTGTCCCATGCCAGTACTTACCGGGCCCTAAGATCTGTACCAGTCTGCGATCTGACGAGAGCAGGCGCGTTAAGCTTAGGATGGCCGTCGACAGCTTCACACCTTGTATACTGTGGATTTAAGCATCAATAAATTCTTTTCGGAATCGAAGGGGAGGGCAGCAATAGAGCAAAATGTCAACGGCACCTGGGATTCCCAGCCAGTCTCCCATGCCAGTACTTACCGGGCCCTAAGTTGGGTAGCAGTCTGCGATCTGACGAGACCAGGCGCGTTCAGCTTAGGATGGCCGTTGACAGCATCTTGCCCTTTATACTGTGCATTTAAGCATCAATAAATCCTTTTCGGAATCGGAACGGAAGGCGGCAACAGAGCAAAATGTCAACGGCAGCCGGGATTCCCAGCCAGTGTCTCATGCCGGTACTTACCGGGCCCTAAAATCTGTACCAGTCTGCGATCTGACGAGAGCAGGCGAGTTAAGCTTAGGATGGCCGTGGACAGCTTCACACCTTGTATACTGTGGATTTAAGCATCAATAAATTATTTTCGGAATCGGAGCGGAAGGCAGCAATAGAGCAAAATTTCAACAGCACCCAGGATTCCCAGCCAGTCTCCCATGCCAGTACTTACCGGGCCCTAAGCTGGGTAGCAGTCTGCGATCGGACGAGTGCAGGCGCGTTCTGCTTAGGATGGCCATTGACAGCTTCATGCTTTTTATACTGTGCATTTAAGCATCAATAAATCCTTTTCGGAATCGGAGAGGAAGGCGGCAACAGAGCAAAATGTCAATAGCACCTTGGATTGCCAGCCAGTCTCCCATGCCCGTACTTGCCGGGCAGCAGTCTGCGATCTGACAAGAACAGGCACATTCAGCTTAGGATAGCCGTAGACGGCTTCACACCCTGTATACTGTGGATTTAAGCACCAATAAATCCTTTTCGGAATCGCAGCGGAAGGCGGCTACAGAGCAAAATGTCAACAACACCTGGGATTCCCAGCCAGTCTCCCATGCTGGTACTTACCGGGACTAAGCTGGGTAGCAGTCTGCGATCTGACGAGAGCAGGCGCGTTCAGCTTAGGATGGCTGTTGACAGCTTCATGCCCTTTATACTGTGCATTTAAGCATCAATAAATAATTTTCCGAATCGGAGCGGAAGGCGGCAACAGAGCAAAATGTCAACTGCACCCGGGATTCCCAGCCAGTGTCCCATGCCGGTACCTACCGGGCCCTGAGATCTGTACCAGTCTGCGATCTGACGAGAGCAGGCGCGTTAAGCTTAGGATGGCCGTTGACAGCTTCACACTTTGTATACTGTGGATTTAAGCATCAATAAATAATTTTCGGAATCGGAGCAGAAACAGAGCAAAATGTCAACTGCACCCGGGATTCCCAGCCAGTCTCCCATGCTGGTACTTACCAGGCCCGAAGCTGGGAAGCAGTCTGCGATTTGACGAGAACAGGCGCATTCAGCTTAGGAAGGCCGTAGACATCTTCACACCCTGTATACTGTGGATTTAAGCATCAATAAATCCTTTTCGGAATCGGAGCGGAAGGCGGCAACAGAACAAAATGTCAACGACACCTGAGATTCCCAGACAGTCTCCCATTCTGGTACTTACCGGGCCCTAAGCTGGGTAGCAGTCTGCGATCTGACGAGAGCAGGCGCGTTCAGCTTAGGATGGCCACTGACAGCTTCATGCTTTTTATACTGTGCATTTAAGCATCAATAAATCCTTTTCGGAATCGGAGAGGAAGGCGGCAACAGAGCAAAACGTCAATAGCACCTTGGATTGCCAGCCAGTCTCCCATGCCCGTACTTGCCGGGCAGCAGTCTGCGATCTGACAAGAACAGGCACATTCAGCTTAGGATAGCCGTAGACGGCTTCACACCCTGTATACTGTGGATTTAAGCATCAATAAATCCTTTTCGGAATCAGAGCGGAAGGCGGCTACAGAGCAAAATGTCAACAACACCTGGGATTCCCAGCCAGTCTCCCATGCTAGTACTTACCGGGCCCTAAGCTGGGTAGCAGTCTGCGATCTGACGAGAGCAGGCGCATTCAGCTTAGGATGGCCGTTGACAGCTTCACGCCCTTTATACTGTGCATTTAAGCATCAATAAATCCTTTTCCGAATCGGAGCGGAAGGCAGCAACAGATTAAAATGTCAACTGCACCCGGGATTCCCAGCCAGTCTCCCATGCTGGTACTTACCAGGCCCTAAGCTGGGTAGCAGTCTGCGATCTGACGAGAGCAGGCGCGTTCAGCTTCGGATGGCCGTTGACAGCTTCACACTTTGTATACTGTGCATTTAAGCATCAATAAATCCTTTTCGGAATCGGAACTGAAGGCGGCATAAGAGCAAAATGTCAACGGCAACCGGGATTCCCAGCCAGTCTCCCATGCCAATACTTACCGGGCCCTAAGCTGTGTAGCAGTCTGCGATCGGACAAGTGCAGGCGCGTTCAGCTTAGGATGGCCATTGACAGCTTAATGCTTTTTTATACTGTGCATTTAAGCATCAATAAATCCTTTTCGGAATCGGAGAGGAAGGCGGCAACAGAGCAAAATGTCAATAGCACCTTGGATTGCCAGCCAGTCTCTCATGCCCGTACTTGCCGGGCAGCAGTCTGCGATCTGACAAGAACAGGCACATTCAGCTTAGGATAGCCGTAGACGGCTTCACACCCTGTATACTGTGGATTTAAGCATCAATAAATCCTTTTCGGAAGCGGAGCGGAAGGCGGCTACAGAGCAAAATGTCAACAACACCTGGGATTCCCAGCCAGTCTCCCATGCTGGTACTTACCGGGCCTAAGCTGGGTAGCGGTCTGCGATCTGACGAGAGCAGGCGCGTTCAGCTTAGGATGGCCGTTGACAGCTTCGCGCCCTTTATACTGTGCATTTAAGCATCAATAAATAATATTCCGAATCGGAGCGGAAGGCGGCAACAGAGCAAAATGTCAACTGCACCCGGGATTCCCAGCCAGTCTCCCAAGCTGGTACTTACCGGGCCCTAAGCTGGGTAGCAGTCTGCGATCTGACGAGAGCAGGCGCGTTCAGCTTAGGATGGCCGTTGACAGCTTCTCGCCCTTTATACTGTGCATTTAAGCATCAATAAATCCTTTTCGGAATCGGAAGGGAAGGCGGCAACAGAGCAAAATGTCAACGGCAGCCGGGATTCCCAGCCAGTGTCCCATGCCGGTACTTACCGGGCCCTAAGATCTGTACCAGTCTGCGATCTGACGAGAACAGGCGCATTTAGCTTAGGATGGCCGTAGACATCTTCACACCCTGTATACTGTGCATTTAAGCATCAATAAATCCTTTTCAGAATCGGAACGGAAGGCGGCAACAGATTAAAATGTCAACTGCACCCGGGATTCCCAGCCAGTCTCCCATGCTGGTACTTACCAGGCCCTAAGCTGGGTAGCAGTCTGCGATCTGATGAGAGCAGGCGCGTTCAGCTTAGGATGGCCGTTGACAGCTTCACATTTTGTATACTGTGCATTTAAGCATCAATAAATCCTTTTCGGAATCGGAAGGGAAGGCGGCAACAGAGCAAAATGTCAACGGCAGCCGGGATTCCGAGCCAGTGTCCCATGCCGGTACTTACCGGGCCCTAACATCTGTACCAGTCTGCGATCTGACGAGAACAGGCGCATTCAGCTTAGGATGGCCGTAGACATCTTCACACCCTGTATACTGTGGATTTAAGCATCAATAAATCCTTTTCGGAATCGGAGCGGAAAGCAGCAATAGAGCAAAATGTCAACGGCACCCGGGATTCCCAGCAAGTCTCCCATGCTGGTACTTACCGGGCCCTAAGCTGGGTAGCAGTCTGCGATCTGACGAGAGCAGGCGCGTTCAGCTTAGGATGGCCATTGACAGCTTCATGCTTTTTATACTGTGCATTTAAGCATCAATAAATCCTTTTCGGAATCGGAGAGGAAGGCGGCAACAGAGCAAAACGTCAATAGCACCTTGGATTGCCAGCCAGTCTCCCATGCCCGTACTTGCCGGGCAGCAGTCTGCGATCTGACAAGAACAGGCACATTCAGCTTAGGATAGCCGTAGACGGCTTCACACCCTGTATACTGTGGATTTAAGCATCAATAAATCCTTTTCGGAATCAGAGCGGAAGGCGGCTACAGAGCAAAATGTCAACAACACCTGGGATTCCCAGCCAGTCTCCCATGCTAGTACTTACCGGGCCCTAAGCTGGGTAGCAGTCTGCGATCTGACGAGAGCAGGCGCGTTCAGCTTAGGATGGCCGTTGACAGCTTCACGCCCTTTATACTGGGCATTTAAGCATCAATAAATCCTTTTCCGAATCGGAGCGGAAGGCAGCAACAGATTAAAATGTCAACTGCACCCGGGATTCCCAGCCAGTCTCCCATGCTGGTACTTACCAGGCCCTAAGCTGGGTAGCAGTCTGCGATCTGACGAGAGCAGGCGCGTTCAGCTTCGGATGGCCGTTGACAGCTTCACACTTTGTATACTGTGCATTTAAGCATCAATAAATCCTTTTCGGAATCGGAACTGAAGGCGGCATAAGAGCAAAATGTCAACGGCAACCGGGATTCCCAGCCAGTCTCCCATGCCAGTACTTACCGGGCCCTAAGCTGGGTAGCAGTCTGCGATGTGACGAGAGCAGGCGCATTCAGCTTAGGATGGCCATTGACAGATTCATGATTTTTATACTGCGCATTTAAGCATCAATAAATCCTTTTTCGGAATCAGAGCGGAAGGCGGCAACAGAGCAAAATGTCAACTGCACCCGGGATTCCCAGCCAGTCTCCCATGCCGGTACTTACTGAGCCCTAAGCTGGGTAGCAGTCTGCAATCTGACGAGAGCAGGCACGTTCAGCTTAGGATGGCCGTTGACAGCTTCTCGCCCTTTATACTGTGCATTTAGGCATCAATAAATCCTTTTCGGAATCGGAACGAAAGGCGGCAACAGAGCAAAATGTCAACGGCAGCCGAGATTCCCAGCCAGTGTCCCATGCCAGTACTTACCAGGCCCTAAGCTGGGTAGCAGTCTGCGATCTGACGAGAGCAGGCACGTTCAGCTTAGGATGGCCATTGACAGCTTCATGATTTTCATACTGTGCATTTAAGCATCAATAAATCCTTTTCGGAATCGGAACGGAACGGAAGGCGGCAACAGAGCAAAATGTCAACTGCACCCGGGATTCCCAGCCAGTCTCCCATGCCGGTACTTAATGGGCCCTAGGCTGGGTAGCAGTCTGCGATCTGACGAGAGCAGGCGCGTTCAGCTTAGGATGGCCATTGACAGCTTCATGCTTTTTATACTTTGCATTTAAGCATCAATAAATCCTTTTCGGAATCGGAACGGAAGGCGGCAACAGAGCATAATGTCAACTGCACCCGGGATTCCCAGGTGCATTTAAGCATCAATAAATATTTTTATTAATCGGAGAGGAAGGCGGCAACAAAGCAAAATGTCAACGGCACCTTGGATTGCCAGCCAGTCTCCCATGCCGGTAACTGCCGGGCAGTGGTCTGCGATCTGAGGAGAGCAGGCACGTTCAAGCTTAGGATGGCCGTTGACAGCTTCACACCCTGTCTATTGTGGATTTAAGCATCAATAAATCCTTTTCCGAATCGGAGCGGAAGGCGGCAACAGATTAAAATGTCAACTGCACCCGGGATTCCCAGCCAGTCTCCCATGCTGGTACTTACCAGACCCTAAGCTGGGTAGAAGTCTGCGATCTGACGAGAGCAGGCGCGTTCAGCTTAGGATGGCCGTTGACAGCTTCACACTTTGTATACTGTGGATTTAAGTATCAATAAATAATTTTCGGACTCGTAGCAGAAACAGAGCAAAATGTCAACTCCACCCGGGATTCCCAGCCAGTCTCCCATGCTGGTACTTACCAGGCCCGAAGCTAGGTAGCAGTCTGCGATCTGACGAGAACAGGCGCATTCAGCTTAGGATGGCCGTAGACATCTTCACACCCTGTATACTGTGGATTTAAGCATCAATAAATTCTTTTCGGAATCGGAGCGTAAGGCGGCAACAGAGCAAAATGTCAACGACACCTGGGATTCCCAGCCAGTCTCCCATGCTGGTACTTTCCGAGCCCTAAGCTGGGTAGCAGGCTGCGATCTGACGAGAGCAGGCACGTTCAGCTTAGGATGGCCGTTGACAGCTTCTTGCCCTTTATACTGTGCATTTAAGCATCAATAAATCCTTTTCGGAATTGGAAACGGAAGGCGGCAACAGAGCAAAATGTCAACGGCAGCCGGGATTCCCAGCCAGTGTCCCATGCCGGTACTTACCGGGCCCTAAGATCTGTACCAGTCTGCAATCTGACAAGAGCAGGCGCGTTAAGCTTAGGATGGCCGTCGACAGCTTCACACCTTGTATACTGTGGATTTAAGCATCAATAAATTCTTTTCGGAATCGGAGCGGAAAGCAGCAATAGAGCAAAATGTCAACGGCACCCGGGATTCCCAGCCAGTCTCCCATGCTGGTACTTACCGGGCCCTAAGCTGGGTAGCAGTCTGCGATCTGACGAGAGCAGGCGCGTTCAGCTTAGGATGGCCATTGACAGCTTCACGCTTTTTATAATGTGCATTTAAGCATCAATAAATCCTTTTCGGAATCGGAGAGGAAGGCGGCTACAGAGCAAAATGTCAACAACACCTGGGATTCCCAGCCAGTCTCCCATGCTGGTACTTACCGGGCCCTAAGCTGGGTAGCAGTCTGCAATCTGACGAGAGCAGGCGCGTTCAGCTTAGGATGGCCGTTGACAGCTTCACGCCCTTTATACTGTGCATTTAAGCATCAATAAATCCTTTTCCGAATCGGAGCGGAAGGCAGCAACAGATTAAAATGGCAACTGCACCCGGGATTTCCAGCCAGTCTCCCATGCTGGTACTTACCAAGCCCTAAGCTGGGTAGCAGTCTGCGATCTGACGAGAGCAGGCGCGTTCAGCTTAGGATGGCCGTTGACAGCTTCACACTTTGTATACTGTGCATTTAAGCATCAATAAATCCTTTTCGGAATCGGAACTGAAGGCGGCATAAGAGCAAAATGTCAACGGCAGCCGGGATTCCCAGCCAGTCTCCCATGCCAGTACTTACCGGGCCCTAAGCTGGGTAGCAGTCTGCGATGTGACGAGAGCAGGCGCGTCCAGCTTAGGATGGCCATTGACAGCTTCATGATTTTCATACTGCGCATTTAAGCATCAATAAATCCTTTTTCGGAATCGGAGCGGAAGGCGGCAACAGAGCAAAATGTCAACTGCACCCGGGATTCCCAGCCAGTCTCCCATGCCGGTACTTACTGAGCCCTAAGCTGGGTAGCAGTCTGCAATCTGACGAGAGCAGGCGCGTTCAGCTTAGGATGGCCGTTGACAGCTTCTCGCCCTTTATACTGTGCATTTAGGCATCAATAAATCCTTTTCGGAATCGGAGCGGAAGGCGGCTACAGAGCAAAATGTCAACAACACCTGGGATTCCCAGCCAGTCTCCCATGCTGGTACTTACCGGGCCCTAAGCTGGGTAGCAGTCTGCGATTTGACGAGAGCAGGCGCGTTCAGCTTAGGATGGCCGTTGACAGCTTCACGCCCTTTATACTGTGCATTTAAGCATCAATAAATCCTTTTCCGAAACGGAGCAGAAGGCAGCAACAGATTAAAATGTCAACTGCACCCCGGATTCCCAGCCAGTCTCCCATGCTGGTACTTACCAGGCCCTAAGCTGGGTAGCAGTCTGCGATCTGACGAGAGCAGGCGCGTTCAGCTTAGGATGGCCGTTGACAGCTTCACACTTTGTATACTGTGCATTTAAGCATCAATAAATCCTTTTCGGAATCGGAACTGAAGGCGGCATAAGAGCAAAATGTCAACCGGGATTCCCAGCCAGTCTCCCATGCCAGTACTTACCGGGCCCTAAGCTGCTTAGCAGTCTGCGATGTGACAAGAGCAGGCGTGTTCAGCTTAGGATGGCCATTGACAGCTTCGTGATTTTTATACTGCGCATTTAAGCATCAATAAATCCTTTTTCGGAATCGGAGCGGAAGGCGGCAACAGAGCAAAATGTCAACTGCACCCGGGATTCCCAGCCAGTCTCCCATGCCGGTACTTACTGGGCCCTAAGCTGGGTAGCAGTCTACAATCTGACGAGAGCAGGCGCGTTCAGCTTAGGATGGCCGTTGACAGCTTCTCGCCCATTATACTGTGCATTTAGGCATCAATAAATCCTTTTCGGAATCGGAACGGAAGGCGGTAACAGAGCAAAATGTCAACGGCAGCCGAGATTCCCAGCCAGTGTCCCATGCCAGTACTTACCAGGCCCTAAGCTGGGTAGCAGTCTGCGATCTGACGAGAGCAGGCGCGTTCAGCTTAGGATGGCCATTGACAGCTTCATGATTTTTATACTGTGCATTTAAGCATCAATAAATCCTTTTCGGAATCGGAACGGAAGGCGGCAACAGAGCAAAATGTCAACGACACCCGGGATTCCCAGCCAGTCTCCCCTGCTGGTACTTACCAGGCCCTAAGCTGGATAGCAGTCTGCGATCTGACGAGTGCAGGCACGTTCAGCTTAGGATGGCCGTTGACAGCTTCTCGCCCTTTATACTGTGCATTTAAGCATCAATAAATCCTTTTCGGAATCGGAAACGGAAGGCGGCAACAGAGCAAAATGTCATCGGCAGCCGGGATTTCCAGCCAGTGTCCCATGTCGGTACTTACCGGGCCCTAAGATCTGTACCAGTCTGTGATCTGACAAGAGCAGGCGCGTTAAGCTTAGGATGGCCGTCGATAGCTTCACACCTTGTATACTGTGGATTTAAGCATCAATAAATTATTTTCGGAATCGGAGCGGAAGGCAGCAATAGAGCAAAATGTCAACCGCACCCGGGATTCCCAGCCAGTCTCCCATGCCAGTACTTACCGGGCCCTAAGCTGGGTAGCAGTCTGCGATCTGACGAGAGCAGGCACGTTCAGCTTAGGATGGCCGTTGACATCTTCATGCCTTGTATACTGTGGATTTAAGCATCAATAAATATTTTTTTTAATCGGAGAGGAAGGCTGCAACAGATCAAAATGTCAATAGCACCTTGGATTGCCAGCCAGTCTCCCATGCCCGTATTTGCCGGGCAGCAGTCTGCGATCTGACAAGAACAGGCGCATTCAGCTTAGGATAGCCCTAGACGGTTTCACACCCTGTATATTGTGGATTTAAGCATCAATAAATCCTTTTCGGAATCGGAGCAAAATGTCTACAGAGCTACAGAGCAAAATGTCAACAACAGTCTCCCATGCTGGTACTTACCGGGCCCTAACCTGGGTAGCAGTCTGCGATCTGACGAGAGCAGGCGCGTTCAGCTTAGGATGGCCGTTAACAGCTTCATGCCCTTTATACTGTGCATTTTAGCATCAATAAATCCTTTTCCGAATCGGAGCGGAAGGCGGCAACAGATTAAAATGTCAACTGCACCCGGGATTCCCAGCCAGTCTCCCATGCTGGTTCTTACCAGGCCCTAAGCTTGGTAGCAGTCTGCGATCTGCCGAGAGCAGGCGCGTTCAGCTTAGGATGGCCGTTGACAGCTTCACATTTTGTATACTGTGCATTTAAGCATCAATAAATCCTTTTCGGAATCGGAACGGAAGGCGGCAACAGAGCAAAATGTCAACAGCAGCCGGGATTCCCAGCCAGTCTCCCATGCTGGTACTTACCGGGCCCTAAGCTGGGTAGCAGTCTGCGATCAGACGAGAGGAGGCGCATACAGCTAAGGATGGCTGTTGACAGCTTCTCGCCCTTTATACTGTGCATTTAAGCATCAATAAATCCTTTTCGGAATCGGAACGGAACGGAAGGCGGCAACAGAGCAAAATGTCAACGGCAGCCGGGATTCCCAGCCAGTGTCCCATGCCGGTACTTACCGGGCCCTAAGATCTGTACCAGTCTGCGATCTGACGAGAACAGGCGCATTCAGCTTAGGATGGCCGTAGACATCTTCACACCCTGTATACTGTGGATTTAAGCATCAATAAATCCTTTTCGGAATCGGAGCGTAAGGCGGCAACAGAGCAAAATGTCAACGGCAGCCGGGATTCCCAGCCAGTGTCCCATGCCGGTACTTACCGGGCCCTAAGATCTGTACCAGTCTGCGATCTGACGAGAGCAGGCGCGTTAAGCTTAGGATGGCCGTCGACAGCTTCACACCTTGTATACTGTGGATTTAAGCATCAATAAATTCTTTTCGGAATCGAAGCGGAGGGCAGCAATAGAGCAAAATGTCAACGGCACCTGGGATTCCCAGCCAGTCTCCCATGCCAGTACTTACCAGGCCCTAAGCTGGGTAGCAGTCTGCGATCTGACAAGAGCAGGCGCGTTCAGCTTAGGATGGTCGTTGACAGCTTCTTGCCCTTTATACTGTGCATTTAAGCATCAATAAATCCTTTTCGGAATCGGAAGGGAAGGCGGCAACAGAGCAAAATGTCAACGGTAGCCGGGATTCCCAGCCAGTGTCTCATGCCGGTACTTACCGGGCCCTAAAATCTGTACCAGTCTGCGATCTGACGAGAGCAGGCGAGTTAAGCTTAGGATGGCCGTCGACAGCTTCACACCTTGTATACTGTGGATTTAAGCATCAATAAATTCTTTTCGGAATCGGAGCGGAAGGCAGCAATAGAGCAAAATGTCAACAGCACCCAGGATTCCCAGCCAGACTCCCATGCCAGTACTTACCGGGCCCTAAGCTGGGTAGCAGTCTGCGATCGGACGAGTGCAGGCGTGTTCAGCTTAGGATGGCCATTGACAGCTTCATGCTTTTTATACTGTGCATTTAAGCATCAATAAATCCTTTTCGGAATCGGAGAGGAAGGCGGCAACAGAGCAAAATGTCAATAGCACCTTGGATTGCCAGCCAGTCTCCCATGCCCGTACTTGCCGGGCAGCAGTCTGCGATCTGACAAGAACAGGCACATTCAGCTTAGGATAGCCGTAGACGGCTTCACACCCTGTATACTGTGGATTTAAGCATCAATAAATCCTTTTCGGAATCGGAGCGGAAGGCGGCTACAGAGCAAAATGTCAACAACACCTGGGATTCCCAGCCAGTCTCCCATGCTGGTACTTACCGGGCCTAAGCTGGGTAGCAGTCTGTGATCTGACGAGAGCAGGCGCGTTCAGCTTAGGATGGTCGTTGACAGCTTCACGCCCTTTATACTGTGCATTTAAGCATCAATAAATAATTTTCCGAATCGGAGCGGAAGGCGGCAACAGAGCAAAATGTCAACTGCACCCGGGATTCCCAGCCTGTCTCCCATGCTGGTACTTACCGGGCCCTAAGCTGGGTAGCAGTCTGCGATCTGACGAGAGCAGGCGCGTTCAGCTTAGGATGGCCGTTGACAGCTTCACAATTTGTATACTGTGCATTTAAGCATCAATAAATCCTTTTCGAAATAGAAACGGAAGGCGGCAACAGAGCAAAATGTCAACGGCAGCTGGGATTCCCAGCCAGTCTCCCATGCTGGTACTTACCGGGCCCTAAGCTGGGTAGCAGTCTGCGATCTGACGAGAGCAGGCGCGTTCAGCTTAGGATGGCCGTTGACAGCTTGTCGCCCTTTATACTGTGCATTTAAGCATCAATAAATCCTTTGCGGAATCGGAACGGAAGGCGGCAACAGAGCAAAATGTCAACGGCAGCCGGGATTCCCAGCCAGTCTCCCATGCTGGTACTTACCGGGCCCTCAGCTGGGTAGCAGTCTGCGATCTGACGAGAACAGGCGCATTCAGCTTAGGATGGCCGTAGACATCTTCACACCCTGTATACTGTGGATTTAAGCATCAATAAATCCTTTTCGGAATCGGAGCGTAAGGCGGCAACAGAGCAAAATGTCAACGACACCTGGGATTCCCAGCCAGTCTCCCATGCTGGTACTTACCAGGCCCTAAGCTGGGTAGAAGTCTGCGATCTGACGAGAGCAGGCGCGTTCAGCTTAGGATGGCCGTTGACAGCTTCACACTTTGTATACTGTGGATTTAAGTATCAATAAATAATTTTCGGACTCGTAGCAGAAACAGAGCAAAATGTCAACTTCACCCGGGATTCCCAGCCAGTCTCCCATGCTGGTACTTACCAGGCCCGAAGCTAGGTAGCAGTCTGCGATCTGACGAGAACAGGCGCATTCAGCTTAGGATGGCCGTAGACATCTTCACACCCTGTATACTGTGGATTTAAGCATCAATAAATCCTTTTCGGAATCGGAGCGTAAGGCGGCAACAGAGCAAAATGTCAACGACGCCTGGGATTCCCAGCCAGTCTCCCATGCTGGTACTTTCCGAGCCCTAAGCTGGGTAGCAGTCTGCGATCTGACGAGAGCAGGCACGTTCAGCTTAGGATGGCCGTTGACAGCTTCTTGCCCTTTATACTGTGCATTTAAGCATCAATAAATCCTTTTCGGAATTGGAAACGGAAGGCGGCAACAGAGCAAAATGTCAACGGCAGCCGGGATTCCCAGCCAGTGTCCCATGCCGGTACTTACCGGGCCCTAAGATCTGTACCAGTCTGCGATCTGACAAGAGCAGGCGCGTTAAGCTTAGGATGGCCGTCGACAGCTTCACACCTTGTATACTGTGGATTTAAGCATCAATAAATTCTTTTCGGAATCGGAGCGGAAAGCAGCAATAGAGCAAAATGTCAACGGCACCCGGGATTCCCAGCCAGTCTCCCATGCTGGTACTTACCGGGCCCTAAGCTGGGTAGCAGTCTGCGATCTGACGAGAGCAGGCGCGTTCAGCTTAGTATGGCCATTGACAGCTTCACGCTTTTTATAATGTGCATTTAAGCATCAATAAATCCTTTTCGGAATCGGAGAGGAAGGCGGCTACAGAGCAAAATGTCAACAACACCTGGGATTCCCAGCCAGTCTCCCATGCTGGTACTTACCGGGCCCTAAGCTGGGTAGCAGTCTGCAATCTGACGAGAGCAGGCGCGTTCAGCTTAGGATGGCCGTTGACAGCTTCACGCCCTTTATACTGTGCATTTAAGCATCAATAAATCCTTTTCCGAATCGGAGCGGAAGGCAGCAACAGATTAAAATGGCAACTGCACCCGGGATTTCCAGCCAGTCTCCCATGCTGGTACTTACCAGGGCCTAAGCTGGGTAGCAGTCTGCGATCTGACGAGAGCAGGCGCGTTCAGCTTAGGATGGCCGTTGACAGCTTCACACTTTGTATACTGTGCATTTAAGCATCAATAAATCCTTTTCGGAATCGGAACTGAAGGCGGCATAAGAGCAAAATGTCAACGGCAACCGGGATTCCCAGCCAGTCTCCCATGCCAGTACTTACCGGGCCCTAAGCTGGGTAGCAGTCTGCGATGTGACGAGAGCAGGCGCGTCCAGCTTAGGATGGCCATTGACAGCTTCATGATTTTCATACTGCGCATTTAAGCATCAATAAATCCTTTTTCGGAATCGGAGCGGAAGGCGGCAACAGAGCAAAATGTCAACTGCACCCGGGATTCCCAGCCAGTCTCCCATGCCGGTACTTACTGAGCCCTAAGCTGGGTAGCAGTCTGCAATCTGACGAGAGCAGGCGCGTTCAGCTTAGGATGGCCGTTGACAGCTTCTCGCCCTTTATACTGTGCATTTAGGCATCAATAAATCCTTTTCGGAATCGGAGCGGAAGGCGGCTACAGAGCAAAATGTCAACAACACCTGGGATTCCCAGTCAGTCTCCCATGCTGGTACTTACCGGGCCATAAGCTGGGTAGCAGTCTGCGATTTGACGAGAGCAGGCGCGTTCAGCTTAGGATGGCCGTTGACAGCTTCACGCCCTTTATACTGTGCATTTAAGCATCAATAAATCCTTTTCCGAATCGGAGCGGAAGGCAGCAACAGATTAAAATGTCAACTGCACCCGGGATTCCCAGCCAGTCTCCCATGCTGGTACTTACCAGGCCCTAAGCTGGGTAGCAGTCTGCGATCTGACGAGAGCAGGCGCGTTCAGCTTAGGATGGCCGTTGACAGCTTCACACTTTGTATACTGTGCATTTAAGCATCAATAAATCCTTTTCGGAATCGGAACTGAAGGCGGCATAAGAGCAAAATGTCAACCGGGATTCCCAGCCGGTCTCCCATGCCAGTACTTACCGGGCCCTAAGCTGCTTAGCAGTCTGCGATGTGACAAGAGCAGGCGTGTTCAGCTTAGGATGGCCATTGACAGCTTCGTGATTTTTATACTGCGCATTTAAGCATCAATAAATCCTTTTTCGGAATCGGAGCGGAAGGCGGCAACAGAGCAAAATGTCAACTGCACCCGGGATTCCCAGCCAGTCTCCCATGCCGGTACTTACTGGGCCCTAAGCTGGGTAGCAGTCTACAATCTGACGAGAGCAGGCGCGTTCAGCTTAGGATGGCCGTTGACAGCTTCTCGCCCATTATACTGTGCATTTAGGCATCAATAAATCCTTTTCGGAATCGGAACGGAAGGCGGCAACAGAGCAAAATGTCAACGGCAGCCGAGATTCCCAGCCAGTGTCCCATGCCAGTACTTACCAGGCCCTAAGCTGGGTAGCAGTCTGCGATCTGACGAGAGCAGGCGCGTTCAGCTTAGGATGGCCATTGACAGCTTCATGATTTTTATACTGTGCATTTAAGCATCAATAAATCCTTTTTGGAATCGGAACGGAAGGCGGCAACAGAGCAAAATGTCAACGACACCCGGGATTCCCAGCCAGTCTCCCCTGCTGGTACTTACCAGGCCCTAAGCTGGATAGCAGTCTGCGATCTGACGAGTGCAGGCACGTTCAGCTTAGGATGGCCGTTGACAGCTTCTCGCCCTTTATACTGTGCATTTAAGCATCAATAAATCCTTTTCGGAATCGGAAACGGAAGGCGGCAACAGAGCAAAATGTCATCGGCAGCCGGGATTTCCAGCCAGTGTCCCATGTCGGTACTTACCGGGCCCTAAGATCTGTACCAGTCTGCGATCTGACAAGAGCATGCGCGTTAAGCTTAGGATGGCCGTCGACAGCTTCACACCTTGTATACTGTGGATTTAAGCATCAATAAATTATTTTCGGAATCGGAGCGGAAGGCAGCAATAGAGCAAAATGTCAACCGCACCCGGGATTCCCAGCCAGTCTCCCATGCCAGTACTTACCGGGCCCTAAGCTGGGTAGCAGTCTGCGATCTGACGAGAGCAGGCACGTTCAGCTTAGGACAGCCATTGACAGCTTCATGCTTTTTATACTGTGCATTTAAGCATCAATAAATCCTTTTCGGAATCAGAGAGGAAGGCGGCAACAGAGCAAAATGTCAATAGCACCTTGGATTGCCAGCCAGTCTCCCATGCCCGTACTTGCCGGGCAGCAGTCTGCGATCTGACAAGAACAGGCACATTCAGCTTAGGATAGCCGTAGACGGCTTCACACCCTGTATATTGTGGATTTAAGCATCAATAAATCCTTTTCGGAATCGGAGCAAAATGTCTACAGAGCTACAGAGCAAAATGTCAACAACACCTGAGATTCCCAGCCAGTCTCCCATGCTGGTACTTACCGGGCCCTAAGCTGGGTAAAAGTCTGCGATCTGACAAGAACAGGCACATTCAGCTTAGGATAGCCGTAGACGGCTTCACACCCTGTATACTGTGGATTTAAGCATCAATAAATCCTTTTCCAAATCGGAGCGGAAGGCGGCTACAGAGCAAAATGTCAACAACACCAGGGATTCCCAGCCAGTCTCCCATGCTGGTACTTACCGGGCCCTAAGCTGGGTAGCAGTCTGCAATCTGACGAGAGCAGGCGCGTTCAGCTTCGGAAGGCCGTTGACAGCTTCACACTTTGTATACTGTGGATTTAAGCATCAATAAATAATTTTCGGAATCGGAGCAGAAACAGAGCAAAATGTCAACTGCACCCGGGATTCACAGCCAGTCTCCCATGCTGGTACTTAACGGGCCCTAAGCTGGGTAGCAGTCTGCGATCTGACGAGGGCAGGCGCGTTCAGCTTAGGATGGCCGTTGACAGCTTCACGTCCTTTATACTGTGCATTTAAGCATCAATAAATCCTTTTCCGAATCGGAGCGGAAGGCGGCAACAGATTAAAGTGTCAACTGCACCCGGGATTCCCAGCCAGTTTCCAATGCTGGTACCTACCAGGCCCTAAGCTGGGAAGCAGTCTGCGATCTGACGAGAGCAGGCGCGTTCAGCTTAGGATGGCCGTTGACAGCTTCTCGCCCTTTATACTGTGCATTTAGGCATCAATAAATCCTTTTCGGAATCGGAACGGAAGGCGGCAACAGAGCAAAATGTCAACGGCAGCCGGGATTCCCAGCCAGTCTCCCATGCCAGTATTTACCGGGCCCTAAGCTGGGTAGCAGTCTGCGATCTGACGAGAGCAGGCACATTCAGCTTAGGATGGCCGTTGACATCTTCATGCCTTGTATACTGTGGATTTAAGCATCAATAAATATTTTTTTTAATCGGAGAGGAAGGCTGCAACAGATCAAAATGTCAATAGCACCTTGGATTGCCAGCCAGTCTCCCATGCCCGTATTTGCCGGGCAGCAGTCTGCGATCTGACAAGAACAGGCGCATTCAGCTTAGGATAGCCGTAGACGGTTTCACACCCTGTATATTGTGGATTTAAGCATCAATAAATCCTTTTCGGAATCGGAGCAAAATGTCTACAGAGCTACAGAGCAAAATGTCAACAACACCTGAGATTCCCAGCCAGTCTCCCATGCTGGTACTTACCGGGCCCTAACCTGGGTAGCAGTCTGCGATCTGACGAGAGCAGGCGCGTTCAGCTTAGGATGGCCGTTAACAGCTTCATGCCCTTTATACTGTGCATTTTAGCATCAATAAATCCTTTTCCGAATCGGAGCAGAAGGCGGCAACAGATTAAAATGTCAACTGCACCCGGGATTCCCAGCCAGTCTCCCATGCTGGTTCTTACCAGGCCCTAAGCTTGGTAGCAGTCTGCGATCTGCCGAGAGCAGGCGCGTTCAGCTTAGGATGGCCGTTGACAGCTTCATATTTTGTATACTGTGCATTTAAGCATCAATAAATTCTTTTCGGAATCGGAACGGAAGGCGGCAACAGAGCAAAATGTCAACGGCAGCCGGGATTCCCAGCCAGTCTCCCATGCTGGTACTTACCGGGCCCTAAGCTGGGTAGCAGTCTGCGATCGGACGAGAGGAGGCGCATACAGCTAAGGATGGCTGTTGACAGCTTCTCGCCCTTTATACTGTGCATTTAAGCATCAATAAATCCTTTTCGGAATCGGAACGGAACGGAAGGCGGCAACAGAGCAAAATGTCAACGGCAGCCGGGATTCCCAGCCAGTGTCCCATGCCGGTACTTACCGGGCCCTAAGATCTGTACCAGTCTGCGATCTGACGAGAACAGGCGCATTCAGCTTAGGATGGCCGTAGACATCTTCACACCCTGTATACTGTGGATTTAAGCATCAATAAATCCTTTTCGGAATCGGAGCGTAAGGCGGCAACAGAGCAAAATGTCAACGGCAGCCGGGATTCCCAGCCAGTGTCCCATGCCGGTACTTACCGGGCCCTAAGATCTGTACCAGTCTGCGATCTGACGAGAGCAGGCGCGTTAAGCTTAGGATGGCCGTCGACAGCTTCACACCTTGTATACTGTGGATTTAAGCATCAATAAATTCTTTTCGGAATCGAAGCGGAGGGCAGCAATAGAGCAAAATGTCAACGGCACCTGGGATTCCCAGCCAGTCTCCCATGCCAGTACTTACCAGGCCCTAAGCTGGGTAGCAGTCTGCGATCTGACGAGAGCAGGCGCGTTCAGCTTAGGATGGTCGTTGACAGCTTCTCGCCCTTTATACTGTGCATTTAAGCATCAATAAATCCTTTTCGGAATCGGAAGGGAAGGCGGCAACAGAGCAAAATGTCAACGGCAGCCGGGATTCCCAGCCAGTGTCTCATGCCGGTACTTACCGGGCCCTAAAATCTGTACAAGTCTGCGATCTGACGAGAGCATGCGAGTTAAGCTTAGGATGGCCGTCGACAGCTTCACACCTTGTATACTGTGGATTTAAGCATCAATAAATTCTTTTCGGAATCGGAGCGGAAGGCAGCAATAGAGCAAAATGTCAACAGCACCCAGGATTCCCAGCCAGTCTCCCATGCTGGTACTTACCGGGCCCTAAGCTGGGTAGCAGTCTGCGATCGGACGAGTGCAGGCGCGTTCAGCTTAGGATGGCCATTGACAGCTTCATGCTTTTTATACTGTGCATTTAAGCATCAATAAATCCTTTTCGGAATCGGAGAGGAAGGCGGCAACAGAGCAAAATGTCAATAGCACCTTGGATTGCCAGCCAGTCTCCCATGCCCGTACTTGCCGGGCAGCAGTCTGCGATCTGACAAGAACAGGCACATTCAGCTTAGGATAGCCGTAGACGGCTTCACACCCTGTATACTGTGGATTTAAGCATCAATAAATCCTTTTCGGAATCGGAGCGGAAGGCGGCTACAGAGCAAAATGTCAACAACACCTGGGATTCCCAGCCAGTCTCCCATGCTGGTACTTACAGGGCCTAAGCTGGGTAGCAGTCTGTGATCTGACGAGAGCAGGCGCGTTCAGCTTAGGATGGTCGTTGACAGCTTCACGCCCTTTATACTGTGCATTTAAGCATCAATAAATAATTTTCCGAATCGGAGCGGAAGGCGGCAACAGAGCAAAATGTCAACTGCACCCGGGATTCCCAGCCAGTCTCCCATGCTGGTACTTACCGGGCCCTAAGCTGGGTAGCAGTCTGCGATCTGACGAGAGCAGGCGCGTTCAGCTTAGGATGGCCGTTGACAGCTTCACAATTTGTATACTGTGCATTTAAGTATCAATAAATCCTTTTCGAAATAGAAACGGAAGGCGGCAACAGAGCAAAATGTCAACGGCAGCTGGGATTCCCAGCCAGTCTCCCATGCTGGTACTTACCGGGCCCTAAGCTGGGTAGCAGTCTGCGATCTGACGAGAGCAGGCGCGTTCAGCTTAGGATGGCCGTTGACAGCTTGTCGCCCTTTATACTGTGGATTTAAGCATCAATAAATCCTTTTCGGAATCGGAGCGTAAGGCGGCAACAGAGCAAAATGTCAACGACACCTGGGATTCCCAGCCAGTCTCCCATGCTGGTACTTAACGGGCCCTAAGCTGGGTAGCAGTCTGTGATCTGACGAGAGCAGGCGCGTTCAGCTTAGGATGGCCGTTGACAGCTTCATACTTTGTATACTGTGGATTTAAGCATCAATAAATAATTTTCGGAATCGGAGCAGAAACAGAGCAAAATGTCAACTGCACCCGGGATTCCCAGCCAGTCTCCCATGCTGGTACTTACCAGGCCCGAAGCTGGGAAGCAGTCTGCGATCTGACGAGAACAGGCGCATTTAGCTTAGGATGGCCGTAGACATCTTCACACCCTGTATACTGTGCATTTAAGCATCAATAAATCCTTTTCAGAATCGGAACGGAAGGCGGCAACAGATTAAAATGTCAACTGCACCCGGGATTCCCAGCCAGTCTCCCATGCTGGTACTTACCAGGCCCTAAGCTGGGTAGCAGTCTGCGATCTGATGAGAGCAGGCG
Source organism: Hyla sarda (assembly GCF_029499605.1). Classification (NCBI taxonomy): domain Eukaryota; kingdom Metazoa; phylum Chordata; class Amphibia; order Anura; family Hylidae; genus Hyla; species Hyla sarda. The sequence goes on from NC_079189.1 coordinate 257,847,861, forward strand.
CGTTCAGCTTAGGATGGCCGTTGACAGCTTCACATTTTGTATACTGTGCATTTAAGCATCAATAAATCCTTTTCGGAATCGAAACGGAAGGCGGCAACAGAGCAAAATGTCAACGGCAGCCGGGATTCCCAGCCAGTCTCCCATGCTGGTACTTACCGGGCCCTAAGCTGGGTAGCAGTCTGCGATCTGACGAGAGCAGGCGCGTTCAGCTTAGGATGGCCGTTGACAGCTTCTTGCCCTTTATACTGTGCATTTAAGCATCAATAAATCCTTTTCGGAATCGGAACGGAAGGCGGCAACAGAGCAAAATGTCAACGGCAGCCGGGATTCCCAGCCAGTGTCCCATGCCGGTACTTACCGGGCCCTAAGATCTGTACCAGTCTGCGATCTGACGAGAACAGGCGCATTCAGCTTAGGATGGCCGTAGACATCTTCACACCCTGTATACTGTGGATTTAAGCATCAATAAATCCTTTTCGGAATCGGAGCGTAAGGCGGCAACAGAGCAAAATGTCAATGACACCTGGGATTCCCAGCCAGTCTCCCATGCTGGTACTTAACAGGCCCTAAGCTGGGTAGCAGTCTGCGATCTGACGAGAGCAGGCGCGTTCAGCTTAGGATGGCCGTTGACAGCTTCACACTTTGTATACTGTGGATTTAAGCATCAATAAATAATTTTCGGAATCGGAGCAGAAACAGAGCAAAATGTCAACTGCACCCGGGATTCCCAGCCAGTCTCCCATGCTGGTACTTACCAGGCCCGAAGCTGGGAAGCAGTCTGCGATCTGACGAGAACAGGCGCATTCAGCTTAGGATGGCCGTAGACATCTTCACACCCTGTATACTGTGCATTTAAGCATCAATAAATCCTTTTCAGAATCGGAACGGAAGGCGGCAACAGAGCAAAATGTCAACGGCAGCCGGGATTCCCAGCCAGTGTCCCATGCCGGTACTTACCGGGCCCTAAGATCTGTACCAGTCTGCGATCTGACGAGAGCTGGCGCGTTAAGCTTAGGATGGCCGTCGACAGCTTCACACCTTGTATACTGTGGATTTAAGCATCAATAAATTATTTTCGGAATCGGAGCGGAAGGCAGCAATAGAGCAAAATGTCAACGGCACCTGGGATTCCCAGCCAGTCTCCCCTGCCAGTACTTACCGGGCCTTAAGCTGGGTAGCAGTCTGCGATCTGACGAGAGCAGGCGCGTTCAGCTTACGATGGCCATTGACAGCTTCATGCTTTTTATACTGTGCATTTAAGCATCAATAAATCCTTTTCGGAATCGGAGAGGAAGGCGGCAACAGAGCAAAATGTCAATAGCACCTTGGATTGCCAGCCAGTCTCCCATGCCCGTACTTGCCAGGCAGCAGTCTGCGATCTGACAAGAACAGGCACATTCAGCTTAGGATAGCCGTAGACGGCTTCACACCCTGTATACTGTGGATTTAAACATCAATAAATCATTTTCGGAATCGAAGCGAAAGGCGGCTACAGAGCAAAAAGTGAACACCACCTGGGATTCCCAGCCAGTCTCCCATGCTGGTACTTAACGGGCCCTAAGCTGGGTAGCAGTCTGCGATCTGACGAGAGCAGGCACGTTCAGCTTAGGATGGCCGTTGACAGCTTCACACTTTGTATACTGTTGATTTAAGCATCAATAAATAATTTTCAGAATCGGAGCAGAAACAGAGCAAAATGTCAACTGCACCCGCGATTCCCAGCCAGCCTCCCATGCTGGTACTTACCAGGCCCGAAGCTGGGAAGCAGTCTGCGATCTGACGAGAACAGGCGCATTCAGCTTAGGATGGCCGTAGACATCTTCACACCCTGTATACTGTGGATTTAAGCATCAATAAATCCTTTTCGGAATCGGAGCGTAAGGCGGCAACAGAGCAAAACGTCAACGGCAGCCGGGATTCCCAGCCAGTGTCCCATGCCGGTACTTACCGGGCCCTAAGATCTGTACCAGTCTGCGATCTGACGAGAGCAGGCGCGTTAAGCTTAGGATGGCCGTCGACAGCTTCACACCTTGTATACTGTGGATTTAAGCATCAATAAATTATTTTCGGAATCGAAGCGGAGGGCAGCAATAGAGCAAAATGTCAACGGCACCTGGGATTCCCAGCCAGTCTCCCATGCCAGTTCTTACCGGGCCCTAAGTTGGGTAGCAGTCTGCGATCTGACGAGACCAGGCGCGTTCAGCTTAGGATGGCTGTTGACAGCATCTCGCCCTTTATACTGTGCATTTAAGCATCAATAAATTCTTTTCGGAATCGGAGCGGAAGGCAGCAATAGAGCAAAATTTCAACAGCACCCAGGATTCCCAGCCAGTCTCCCACGCCAGTACTTACCGGGCCCTAAGCTGGGTAGCAGTCTGCGATCGGACGAGTGCAGGCGCGTTTAGCTTAGGATGGCCATTGACAGCTTCATGCTTTTTATACTGTGCATTTAAGCATCAATAAATCCTTTTCGGAATCGGAGAGGAAGGCGGCAACAGAGCAAAATGTCAATAGCACCTTGGATTGCCAGCCAGTCTCCCATGCCCGTACTTGCCGGGCAGCAGTGTGCGATCTGACAAGAACAGGCACATTCAGCTTAGGATAGCCGTAGACGGCTTCACACCCTGTATACTGTGGATTTAAGCACCAATAAATCCTTTTCGGAATCGGAGCGGAAGGCGGCTACAGAGCAAAATGTCAACAACACCTGGGATTCCCAGCCAGTCTCCCATGCTGGTAGTTACCGGGACTAAGCTGGGTAGCAGTCTGCGATCTGACGAGAGCAGGCGCGTTCAGCTTAGGATGGCTGTTGACAGCTTCATGCCCTTTATACTGTGCATTTAAGCATCAATAAATAATTTTCCGAATCGGAGCGGAAGGCGGCAACAGAGCAAAATGTCAACTGCACCCGGGATTCCCAGCCAGTGTCCCATGCCGGTACCTACCGGGCCCTGAGATCTGTACCAGTCTGCGATCTGACGAGAGCAGGCGCGTTAAGCTTAGGATGGCCGTTGACAGCTTCACACTTTGTATACTGTGGATTTAAGCATCAATAAATCATTTTCGGAATCGGAGCAGAAACAGAGCAAAATGTCAACTGCACCCGGGATTCCCAGCCAGTCTCCCATGCTGGTACTTACCAGGCCCGAAGCTGGGAAGCAGTCTGCGATCTGACGAGAACAGGCGCATTCAGCTTAGGATGGCCGTAGACATCTTCACACCCTGTATACTGTGGATTTAAGCATCAATAAATCCTTTTCGGAATCGGAGCGTAAGGCGGCAACAGAGCAAAATGTCAACGGCAGCCGGGATTCCCAGCCAGTGTCCCATGCCGGTACTTACCGGGACCTAAGATCTGTACCAGTCTGCGATCTGACGAGAGCAGGCGCGTTAAGCTTAGGATGGCCGTCGACAGCTTCACACCTTGTATACTGTGGATTTAAGCATCAATAAATTCTTTTCGGAATCGGAGCGGAGGGCAGCAATAGAGCAAAATGTCAACGGCACCTGGGATTCCCAGCCAGTCTCCCATGCCAGTACTTACCGCGCCCTAAGCTGGGTAGCAGTCTGCGATCTGACGAGAGCAGGCGCGTTCAGCTTAGGATGGCCATTGACAGCTTCATGCTTTTTATACTGTGCATTTAAGCATCAATAAATCCTTTTCGGAATCGGAGAGGAAGGCGGCAACAGAGCAAAATGTCAATAGTTCCTTGGATTGCCAGCCAGTCTCCCATGCCCGTACTTGCCGGGCAGCAGTCTGCGATCTGACAAGAACAGGCACATTCAGCTTAGGATAGCCGTAGACGGCTTCACACCCTGTATACTGTGGATTTAAGCATCAATAAATCCTTTTCGGAATTGAAGCGGAAGGCGGCTACAGAGCAAATTGTCAACAACACCTGGGATTCCCAGCCAGTCTCCCATGCTGATACTTACCGGGCCCTAAGCTGGGTAGCAGTCTGCGATCTGACGAGAGCAGGCGCGTTCAGCTTAGGATGGCCGTTGACAGCTTCCCACTTTGTATACTGTGGATTTAAGCATCAATAAATAATTTTCGGAATCGGAGCAGAAACATAGCAAAATGTCAACGGCAGCCGGGATTCCAGCCAGTCTCCCATGCTGGTACTTACCAGGCCCGAAGCTGGGTAGCAGTCTGCGATCTGACGAGAACAGGCGCATTAAGCTTAGGAAGGCCGTAGACATCTTCACACCCTGTATACTGTGGATTTAAGCATCAATAAATCCTTTTAGGAATCGGAGCGGAAGGCGGCAACAGAACAAAATGTCAACGACACCTGGGATTCCCAGCCAGTCTCCCATTCTGGTACTTACCGGGCCCTAAGCTGGGTAGCAGTCTGCGATCTGACGAGAGCAGGCACGTTCAGCTTAGGATGGCCGTTGACAGCTTCTCGCCCTTTATACTGTGCATTTAAGCATCAATAAATCCTTTTCGGAATCGGAACGGAAGGCGGCAACAGAGCAAAATGTCAACGGCAGCCGGGATTCCCAGCCAGTGTCTCATGCCGGTACTTACCGGGCCCTAAGATCTGTACCAGTCTGCGATCTGACGAGAGCAGGCGCGTTAAGCTTAGGATGGCCGTCGACAGCTTCACACCTTGTATACTGTGGATTTAAGCATCAATAAATTCTTTTCGGAATCGGAGCGGAAGGCAGCAATAGAGCAAAATGTCAACAGCACCCGGGATTCCCAGCCAGTCTCCCATGCCAGTACTTACCGGGCCCTAAGCTGGGTAGCAGTCTGCGATCTGACGAGAGCAGGCACGTTCAGCTTAGGATGGCCGTTGACAGCTTCTCGCCCTTTATACTGTGCATTTAAGCATCAATAAATCCTTTTCGGAATCGGAGAGGAAGGCGGCAACAGAGCAAAATGTCAATAGCACCTTGGATTGCCAGCCAGTCTCCCATGCCCGTACTTGCCGGGCAGCAGTGTGCGATCTGACAAGAACAGGCACATTCAGCTTAGGATAGCCGTAGACGGCTTCACACCCTGTATACTGTGGATTTAAGCACCAATAAATCCTTTTCGGAATCGGAGCGGAAGGCGGCTACAGAGCAAAATGTCAACAACACCTGGGATTCCCAGCCAGTCTCCCATGCTGGTAGTTACCGGGACTAAGCTGGGTAGCAGTCTGCGATCTGACGAGAGCAGGCGCGTTCAGCTTAGGATGGCTGTTGACAGCTTCATGCCCTTTATACTGTGCATTTAAGCATCAATAAATAATTTTCCGAATCGGAGCGGAAGGCGGCAACAGAGCAAAATGTCAACTGCACCCGGGATTCCCAGCCAGTGTCCCATGCCGGTACCTACCGGGCCCTGAGATCTGTACCAGTCTGCGATCTGACGAGAGCAGGCGCGTTAAGCTTAGGATGGCCGTTGACAGCTTCACACTTTGTATACTGTGGATTTAAGCATCAATAAATCATTTTCGGAATCGGAGCAGAAACAGAGCAAAATGTCAACTGCACCCGGGATTCCCAGCCAGTCTCCCATGCTGGTACTTACCAGGCCCGAAGCTGGGAAGCAGTCTGCGATCTGACGAGAACAGGCGCATTCAGCTTAGGATGGCCGTAGACATCTTCACACCCTGTATACTGTGGATTTAAGCATCAATAAATCCTTTTCGGAATCGGAGCGTAAGGCGGCAACAGAGCAAAATGTCAACGGCAGCCGGGATTCCCAGCCAGTGTCCCATGCCGGTACTTACCGGGACCTAAGATCTGTACCAGTCTGCGATCTGACGAGAGCAGGCGCGTTAAGCTTAGGATGGCCGTCGACAGCTTCACACCTTGTATACTGTGGATTTAAGCATCAATAAATTCTTTTCGGAATCGGAGCGGAGGGCAGCAATAGAGCAAAATGTCAACGGCACCTGGGATTCCCAGCCAGTCTCCCATGCCAGTACTTACCGCGCCCTAAGCTGGGTAGCAGTCTGCGATCTGACGAGAGCAGGCGCGTTCATTTTAGGATGGCCATTGACAGCTTCATGCTTTTTATACTGTGCATTTAAGCATCAATAAATCCTTTTCGGAATCGGAGAGGAAGGCGGCAACAGAGCAAAATGTCAATAGTTCCTTGGATTGCCAGCCAGTCTCCCATGCCCGTACTTGCCGGGCAGCAGTCTGCGATCTGACAAGAACAGGCACATTCAGCTTAGGATAGCCGTAGACGGCTTCACACCCTGTATACTGTGGATTTAAGCATCAATAAATCCTTTTCGGAATTGAAGCGGAAGGCGGCTACAGAGCAAATTGTCAACAACACCTGGGATTCCCAGCCAGTCTCCCATGCCGGTACTTACTGAGCCCTAAGCTGGGTAGCAGTCTGCAATCTGACGAGAGCAGGCGCGTTCAGCTTAGGATGGCCGTTGACAGCTTCCCACTTTGTATACTGTGGATTTAAGCATCAATAAATAATTTTCGGAATCGGAGCAGAAACATAGCAAAATGTCAACGGCAGCCGGGATTCCAGCCAGTCTCCCATGCTGGTACTTACCAGGCCCGAAGCTGGATAGCAGTCTGCGATCTGACGAGAACAGGCGCATTAAGCTTAGGAAGGCCGTAGACATCTTCACACCCTGTATACTGTGGATTTAAGCATCAATAAATCCTTTTAGGAATCGGAGCGGAAGGCGGCAACAGAACAAAATGTCAACGACACCTGGGATTCCCAGCCAGTCTCCCATTCTGGTACTTACCGGGCCCTAAGCTGGGTAGCAGTCTGCGATCTGACGAGAGCAGGCACGTTCAGCTTAGGATGGCCGTTGACAGCTTCTCGCCCTTTATACTGTGCATTTAAGCATCAATAAATCCTTTTCGGAATCGGAACGGAAGGCGGCAACAGAGCAAAATGTCAACGGCAGCCGGGATTCCCAGCCAGTGTCTCATGCCGGTACTTACCGGGCCCTAAGATCTGTACCAGTCTGCGATCTGACGAGAGCAGGCGCGTTAAGCTTAGGATGGCCGTCGACAGCTTCACACCTTGTATACTGTGGATTTAAGCATCAATAAATTCTTTTCGGAATCGGAGCGGAAGGCAGCAATAGAGCAAAATGTCAACAGCACCCGGGATTCCCAGCCAGTCTCCCATGCCAGTACTTACCGGGCCCTAAGCTGGGTAGCAGTCTGCGATCTGACGAGAGCAGGCACGTTCAGCTTAGGATGGCCGTTGACAGCTTCTCGCCCTTTATACTGTGCATTTAAGCATCAATAAATCCTTTTCGGAATCGGAGAGGAAGGCGGCAACAGAGCAAAATGTCAATAGCACCTTGGATTGCCAGCCAGTCTCTCATGCCCGTACTTGCCGGGCAGCAGTCTGCGATCTGACAAGAACAGGCACATTCAGCTTAGGATAGCCGTAGACGGCTTCACACCCTGTATACTGTGGATTTAAGCATCAATAAATCCTTTTCGGAATCGGAGCGGAAGGCGGCTACAGAGCAAAATGTCAACAACACCTGGGATTCCCAGCCAGTCTCCCATGCTGGTACTTACCGGGCCTAGGCTGGGTAGCGATCTGCGATCTGACGAGAGCAGGCGCGTTCAGCTTAGGATGGCCGTTGACAGCTTCGCGCCCTTTATACTGTGCATTTAAGCATCAATAAATAATTTTCCGAATCGGAGCGGAAGGCGGCAACAGAGCAAAATGTCAACTGCACCCGGGATTCCCAGCCAGTCTCCCATGCAGGTACTTACCGGGCCCTAAGCTGGGTAGCAGTCTGCGATCTGACGAGAGCAGGCGCGTTCAGCTTAGGATGGCCGTTGACAGCTTCTCGCCCTTTATACTGTGCATTTAAGCATCAATAAATCCTTTTCGGAATCGGAACGGAAGGCGGCAACAGAGCAAAATGTCAACGGCAGCCGGGATTCCCAGCCAGTGTCCCATGCCGGTACTTACCGGGCCCTAAGATCTGTACCAGTCTGCGATCTGACGAGAACAGGCGCATTTAGCTTAGGATGGCCGTAGACATCTTCACACCCTGTATACTGTGCATTTAAGCATCAATAAATCCTTTTCAGAATCGGAACGGAAGGCGGCAACAGATTAAAATGTCAACTGCACCCGGGATTCCCAGCCAGTCTCCCATGCTGGTACTTACCAGGCCCTAAGCTGGCTAGCAGTCTGCGATCTGATGAGAGCAGGCGCGTTCAGCTTAGGATGGCCGTTGACAGCTTCACATTTTGTATACTGTGCATTTAAGCATCAATAAATCCTTTTCGGAATCGAAACGGAAGGCGGCAACAGAGCAAAATGTCAACGGCAGCCGGGATTCCCAGCCAGTCTCCCATGCTGGTACTTACCGGGCCCTATGCGGGGTAGCAGTCTGCGATCTGACGAGAGCAGGCGCGTTCAGCTTAGGATGGCCGTTGACAGCTTCTCGCCCTTTATACTGTGCATTTAAGCATCAATAAATCCTTTTCGTAATCGGAACGGAAGGCGGCAACAGAGCAAAATGTCAACGGCAGCCGGGATTCCCAGCCAGTGTCCCATGCCGGTACTTACCGGGCCCTAAGATCTGTACCAGTCTGCGATCTGACGAGAACAGGCGCATTCAGCTTAGGATGGCCGTAGACATCTTCACACCCTGTATACTGTGGATTTAAGCATCAATAAATCCTTTTCGGAATCGGAGCGGAAAGCAGCAATAGAGCAAAATGTCAACGGCACCCGGGATTCCCAGCCAGTCTCCCATGCTGGTACTTACCGGGCCCTAAGCTGGGTAGCAGTCTGCGATCTGACGAGAGCAGGCGCGTTCAGCTTAGGATGGCCATTGACAGCTTCATGCTTTTTATACTGTGCATTTAAGCATCAATAAATCCTTTTCGGAATCGGAGAGGAAGGCGGCAACAGAGCAAAATGTCAATAGCACCTTGGATTGCCAGCCAGTCTCCCATGCCCGTACTTGCCGGGCAGCAGTCTGCGATCTGACAAGAACAGGCACATTCAGCTTAGGATAGCCGTAGACGGCTTCACACCCTGTATACTGTGGATTTAAGCATCAATAAATCCTTTTCGGAATCGGAGCGGAAGGCGGCTACAGAGCAAAATGTCAACAACACCTGGGATTCCCAGCCAGTCTCCCATGCTAGTACTTACCGGGCCCTAAGCTGGGTAGCAGTCTGCGATCTGACGAGAGCAGGCGCGTTCAGCTTAGGATGGCCGTTGACAGCTTCACGCCCTTTATACTGTGCATTTAAGCATCAATAAATCCTTTTCCGAATCGGAGCGGAAGGCGGCTACAGAGCAAAATGTCAACTGCACCCGGGATTCCCAGCCAGTCTCCCATGCTGGTACTTACCAGGCCCTAAGCTGGGTAGCAGTCTGCGATCTGACGAGAGCAGGCGCGTTCAGCTTTGGATGGCCGTTGACAGCTTCACACTTTGTATACTGTGCATTTAAGCATCAATAAATCCTTTTCGGAATCGGAACTGAAGGCGGCATAAGAGCAAAATGTCAACGGCAACCGGGATTCCCAGCCAGTCTCCCATGCCAGTACTTACCGGGCCCTAAGCTGGGTAGCAGTCTGCGATGTGACGAGAGCAGGCGCGTTCAGCTTAGGATGGCCATTGACAGCTTCATGATTTTTATACTGCGCATTTAACCCCTTAAGGACCAAGGACGTACCGGTACGTCCTTGGTCCTGCTCTTCTGATATAACGCGGGGTTACACAGTAACCCCGCGTCATATCATGGCGGGCCCGGCGTCATAGTGAAGCCGGGACCCGCCTCTAATAGCGCGCAGCGCCGATCGCGGCGCCGCGCGCTATTAACCCTTTAGCCGCGCGCTCAAAGCTGAGCCGCGCGGCTAAAAGTGAAAGTGAAAGTTCCCGGCTAGCTCAGTCGGGCTGTTCGGGATAGCCGCGGCTAATCGCGGCATCCCGAACAGCTGACAGGACAGCGGGAGGGCCCCTACCTGCCTCCTCGCTGTCCGATCGCCGAATGACTGCTCAGTGCCTGAGATTCAGGCATGAGCAGTCATCCGGCAGATTCGTCGATCACTGGTTTCCTATGAGAAACCAGTGATCAATGATGAAGATCAGTGTGTGCAGTGTTATAGGTCCCTATGGGACCTATAACACTGCAAAAAAAAAGTGAATAAAGATCATTTAACTCCTCCCCTATTAAAAGTTTGAATCACCCCCCTTTTCCAATAATAAAAAAAACACAGTGTAAATAAAAATAAAAATAAACATATGTGGTATCACCGCGTGCGGAAATGTCCGAATTATAAAAATATATCATTAATTAAACCGCTCGGTCAATGGCGTGCGCGCAAAAAAATTCCAAAGTCCAAAATAGTGCATTTTTGGTCACTTTTTATATCATTTAAAAATGAATAAAAAGTGATCAATAAGTCCTATCAATACAAAAATGGTACCGTTAAAAACTTCAGATCACGGCGCAAAAAATGAGGGCTCATACCGCCCCATACACGGAAAAATAAAAAAGTTATAGGGGTCAGAAGATGACAATTTTAAACGTATTAATTTTCCTGCATGTAGTTATGATTTTTTCCAGAAGTCCGACAAAATCAAACCTATATAAGTAGGGTATCATTTTAATCGTATGGACCTACAGAATACATATCAGGTGTCATTTTTACCGAAAAATGTACTACGTAGAAACGGAAGCCCCCAAAAGTTACAAAACAGCGTTTTTTTTTCAATTTTGTCGCACAATGATTTTTTTTCCCGCTTCACCATAGATTTTTGAGCAAAATGACAGACGTCATCACAAAGTAGAATTGGTGGCGCAAAAAATAAGCCATCATATGGATTTTTAGGTGTAAATTTGAAAGAGTTATGATTTTTTAAAGGCCAGGAGCAAAAAACGAAAATGCAAAAACGGAAAAACCTCCGGTCCTTAAGGGGTTAAGCATCAATAAATCCTTTTTCGGAATCGGAGCGGAAGGCGGCAACAGAGCAAAATGTCAACTGCACCCGGGATTCCCAGCCAGTCTCCCATGCCGGTACTTACTGAGCCCTAAGCTGGGTAGCAGTCTGCAATCTGACGAGAGCAGGCACGTTCAGCTTAGGATGGCCGTTGACAGCTTCTCGCCCTTAATACTGTGCATTTAGGCATCAATAAATCCTTTTCGGAATCGGAACGGAAGGCGGCAACAGAGCAAAATGTCAACGGCAGCCGAGATTCCCAGCCAGTGTCCCATGCCAGTACTTACCAGGCCCTAAGCTGGGTAGCAGTCTTCGATCTGACGAGAGCAGGCACGTTCAGCTTAGGATGGCCATTGACAGCTTCATGATTTTTATACTGTGCATTTAAGCATCAATAAATCCTTTTCGGAATCGGAACGGAAGGCGGCAACAGAGCAAAATGTCAACTGCACCCGGGATTCCCAGCCAGTCTCCCAAGCCGGTACTTAATGGGCCCTAGGCTGGGTAGCAGTCTGCGATCTGACGAGAGCAGGCGCGTTCAGCTTAGGATGGCCATTGACAGCTTCATGCTTTTTATACTGTGCATTTAAGCATCAATAAATCCTTTTCGGAATCGGAACGGAAGGCGGCAACAGAGCATAATGTCAACTGCACCCGGGATTCCCAGGTGCATTTAAGCATCAATAAATATTTTTATTAATCGGAGAGGAAGGCGGCAACAAAGCAAAATGTCAACGGCACCTTGGATTGCCAGCCAGTCTCCCATGCCGGTAACTGCCGGGCAGCGGTCTGCGATCTGAGGAGAGCAGGCACGTTCAGGCTTAGGATGGCCGTTGACAGCTTCACACCCTGTGTATTGTGGATTTAAGCATAAATAAATCCTTTTCCGAATCGGAGCGGAAGGCGGCAACAGATTAAAATGTCAACTGCACCCGGGATTCCCAGCCAGTCTCCCATGCTGGTACTTACCAGGCCCTAAGCTGGGTAGAAGTCTGCGATCTGACGAGAGCAGGCGCGTTCAGCTTAGGATGGCCATTGACAGCTTCACACTTTGTATACTGTGAATTTAAGTATCAATAAATAATTTTCGGACTCGTAGCAGAAACAGAGCAAAATGTCAACTCCACCTGGGATTCCCAGCCAGTCTCCCATGCTGGTACTTACCAGGCCCGAAGCTAGGTAGCAGTCTGCGATCTGACGAGAACAGGCGCATTCAGCTTAGGATGGCCGTAGACATCTTCACACCCTGTATACTGTGGATTTAAGCATCAATAAATCCTTTTCGGAATCGGAGCGTAAGGCGGCAACAGAGCAAAATGTCAACGACACCTGGGATTCCCAGCCAGTCTCCCATGCTGGTACTTACTGGGCCCTAAGCTGGGTAGCAGTCTGCGATCTGACGAGAGCAGGCGCGTTTAGCTTAGGATGGCCGTTGACAGCTTCACGCCCTTTATACTGTGCATTTAAGCATCAATAAATCCTTTTCGGAATCGGAACTGAAGGCGGCATAAGAGCAAAATGTCAACGGCAATCGGGATTCCCAGCCAGTCTCCCATGCCAGTACTTACCGGGCCCTAAGCTGGGTAGCAGTCTGCGATTTGACGAGAGCAGGCGCGTCCAGCTTAGGATGGCCATTGACAGCTTCATGATTTTTATACTGCGCATTTAAGCATCAATAAATCCTTTTTCGGAATCGGAGCGGAAGGCGGCAACAGAGCAAAATGTCAACTGCACCCGGGATTCCCAGCCAGTCTCCCATGCCGGTACTTACTGAGCCCTAAGCTGGGTAGCAGTCTGCAATCTGACGAGAGCAGGCGCGTTCAGCTTAGGATGGCCGTTGACAGCTTCTCGCCCTTTATACTGTGCATTTAGGCATCAATAAATCCTTTTCGGAATCGGAAACGGAAGGCGGCAACAGAGCAAAATGTCATCGGCAGCCGGGATTCCCAGCCAGTGTCCCATGCCGGTACTTACCGGGCCCTAAGATCTGTACCAGTCTGCGATCTGACAAGAGCAGGCGCGTTAAGCTTAGGATGGCCGTCGACAGCTTCACACCTTGTATACTGTGGATTTAAGCATCAATAAATTATTTTCGGAATCGGAGCAGAAGGCGGCAACAGAGCAAAAGGTCAACGACACCTGGGATTCCCAGCCAGTCTCCCATGCTGGTACTTACCGGGCCCTAAGATCTGTACCAGTCTGCGATCTGACGAGAACAGGCGCATTCAGCTTAGGATGGCCGTTGACAGGTTCACACTTTGTATACTGTGCATTTAAGCATCAATAAATCCTTTTCGGAATCGGAACCGGAACGGAAGGCGGCAACAGAGCAAAATGTCAACGGCAGCCGGGATTCCCAGCCAGTGTCCCATGCCGGTACTTACCGGGCCCTAAGATCTGTACCAGTCTGCGATCTGACGAGAGCAGGCGCGTTAAGCTTAGGATGGCCGTTGACAGCTTCACACTTTGTATACTGTGGATTTAAGCATCAATAAATAATTTTCGGAATCGGAGCAGAAACAGAGCAAAATGTCAACTGCACCCGGGATTCCCAGCCAGTCTCCCATGCTGGTACTTACCAGGCCCGAAGCTGGGTAGCAGTCTGCGATCTGACGAGAACAGGCGCATTCAGCTTAGGATGGCTGTAGACATCTTCACACCCTGTATACTGTGGATTTAAGCATCAATAAATCATTTTCGGAATCGGAGCGTAAGGCGGCAACAGAGCAAAAGGTCAACGACACCTGGGATTCCCAGCCAGTCTCCCATGCTGGTACTTACCGGGCCCTAAGCTGGGTAGCAGTCTGCGATCTGACGAGAGCAGGCACGTTCAGCTTAGGATGCCCGTTGACAGCTTCTCGCCCTTCATACTGTGCATTTAAGCATCAATAAATCCTTTTCGGAATCGGAAACGGAAACGGAAGGCGGCAACAGAGCAAAATGTCAACGGCAGCCGGGATTCCCAGCCAGTGTCCCATGCCGGTACTTACCGGGCCCAAAGATCTGTACCAGTCTGCGATCTGACAAGAGCAGGCGCGTTAAGCTTAGGATGGCCGTCGACAGCTTCACACCTTGTATACTGTGGATTTAAGCATCAATAAATTCTTTTCGGAATCGGAGCGGAAGGCAGCAATAGAGCAAAATGTCAACGGCACCCGGGATTCCCAGCCAGTCTCCCATGCCAGTACTTACCAGGCCCTAAGCTGGGTAGCAGTCTGCGATCTGACGAGAGCAGGCGCGTTCAGCTTAGGACAGCCATTGACAGCTTCATGCTTTTTATACTGTGCATTTAAGTATCAACAAATCCTTTTCGGAATCGGAGAGGAAGGCAGCAACAGAGCAAAATGTCAATAGCACCTTGGATTGCCAGCCAGTCTCCCATGCCCGTACTTGCCGGGCAGCAGTCTGCGATCTGACAAGAACAGGCACATTCAGCTTAGGATAGCCGTAGACGGCTTCACACCTTGTATACTGTGGATTTAAGCATCAATAAATTATTTTCGGAATCGGAGCGGAAGGCAGCAATAGAGCAAAATGTCAACCGCACCCGGGATTCCCAGCCAGTCTCCCATGCCAGTACTTACCGGGCCCTAAGCTGGGTAGCAGTCTGCGATCTGACGAGAGCAGGCACGTTCAGCTTAGGACAGCCATTGACTGCTTCATGCTTTTTATACTGTGCATTTAAGCATCAATAAATCCTTTTCGGAATCGGAGAGGAAGGCGGCAACAGAGCAAAATGTCAATAGCACCTTGGATTGCCAGCCAGTCTCCCATGCCCGTACTTGCCGGGCAGCAGTCTGCGATCTGACAAGAACAGGCACATTCAGCTTAGGATAGCCGTAGACGGCTTCACACCCTGTATACTGTGGATTTAAGCATCAATAAATCCTTTTCGGAATCGGAGCGGAAGGCGGCTACAGAGCAAAATGTCAACAACACCTGGGATTCCCAGCCAGTCTCCCATGCTGGTACCTACCGGGCCCTAAGCTCGGTAGCAGTCTGCGATCTGACGAGAGCAGGCGCGTTTAGCTTAGGATGGCCGTTGACAGCTTCACGCCCTTTATACTGTGCATTTAAGCATCAATAAATCCTTTTCCGAATCGGAGCGGAAGGCGGCAACAGATTAAAATGTCAACTGCACCCGGGATTCCCAGCCAGTCTCCCATGCTGGTACTTACCAGGCCCTAAGCTGGGTATCAGTCTGCGATCTGACGAGAGCAGGCGCATTCAGCTTAGGATGGCCGTTGACACGTTCACACTTTGTATACTGTGTATACTGTGCATTTAAGCATCAATAAATCCTTTTCGGAATCGGAACGGAAGGCGGCAACAGAGCAAAATGTCAACGGCAGCCGGGATTCCCAGCCAGTGTCCCATGCCGGTACTTACCGGGCCCTAAGATCTGTACCAGTCTGCGATCTGACGAGAGCAGGCGCGTTAAGCTTAGGATGGCCGTTGACAGCTTCACACCTTGTATACTGTGGATTTAAGCATCAATAAATTCTTTTCGGAATCGGAGCGGAAGGCAGCAATAGAGCAAAATGTCAATGGCAACCGGTATTCCCAGCCAGTCTCCCATGCCAGTACTTACCGGGCCCTAAGCTGGGTAGCAGTCTGCAATCTGACGAGAGCAGGCGCGTTCAGCTTAGGATGGCCATTGACACGTTCACACTTTGTATACTGTGTATACTGTGCATTTAAGCATCAATAAATCCTTTTCGGAATCGGAGAGGAAGGCGGTAACAGAGCAAAATGTCAATAGCACCTTGGATTGCCAGCCAGTCTCCCATGCCCGTACTTGCCGGGCAGCAGTCTGCGATCTGACAAGAACAGGCACATTTAGCTTAGGATAGCCGTAGACGGCTTCACACCCTGTATACTGTGGATTTAAGCATCAATAAATCCTTTTCGGAATCGGAGCGGAAGGCGGCTACAGAGCAAAATGTCAACAACACCTGGGATTCCCAGCCAGTCTCCCATGCTGGTACTTACCGAGCCCTAAGCTGGGTAGCAGTCTGCGATCTGACGAGAGCAGGCGCGTTCAGCTTAGGATGGCCGTTGACAGCTTCACGCCCTTTATACTGTGCATTTAAGCATCAATAAATCCTTTTCCGAATCGGAGCGGAAGGCAGCAACAGATTAAAATGTCAACTGCACCCAGGATTCCCAGCCAGTCTCCCATGCTGGTACTTACCAGGCCCTAAGCTGGGTAGCAGTCTGCGATCTGACGAGAGCAGGCGCGTTCAGCTTAGGATGGCCGTTGACAGCTTCACACTTTGTATACTGTGCATTTAAGCATCAATAAATCCTTTTCGGAATCGGAACTGAAGGCGGCATAAGAGCAAAATGTCAACCGGGATTCCCAGCCAGTCTCCCATGCCAGTACTTACCGGGCCCTAAGCTGCTTAGCAGTCTGCGATGTGACAAGAGCAGGCGTGTTCAGCTTAGGATGGCCATTGACAGCTTCTTGATTTTTATACTGCGCATTTAAGCATCAATAAATCCTTTTTCGGAATCGGAGCGGAAGGCGGCAACAGAGCAAAATGTCAACTGCACCCGGGATTCCCAGCCAGTCTCCCATGCCGGTACTTACTGGGCCCTAAGCTGGGTAGCAGTCTGCAATCTGACGAGAGCAGGCGGGTTCAGCTTAGGATGGCCGTTGACAGCTTCTCGCCCTTTATACTGTGCATTTAGGCATCAATAAATCCTTTTCGGAATCGGAACGGAAGGCGGCAACAGAGCAAAATGTCAACGGCAGCCGAGATTCCCAGCCAGTGTCCCATGCCAGTACTTACCAGGCCCTAAGCTGGGTAGCAGTCTGCGATCTGACGAGAGCAGGCGCGTTCAGCTTAGGATGTCCATTGACAGCTTCATGATTTTTATACTGTGCATTTAAGCATCAATAAATCCTTTTCGGAATCGGAACGGAAGGCGGCAACAGAGCAAAATGTCAACGACACCCGGGATTCCCAGCCAGTCTCCCCTGCTGGTACTTACCAGGCCCTAAGCTGGATAGCAGTCTGCGATCTGACGAGTGCAGGCACGTTCAGCTTAGGATGGCCATTGACAGCTTCTCGCCCTTTATACTGTGCATTTAAGCATCAATAAATCCTTTTCGGAATCGGAAACGGAAGGCGGCAACAGAGCAAAATGTCATCGGCAGCCGGGATTCCCAGCCAGTGTCCCATGTCGGTACTTACCGGGCCCTAAGATCTGTACCAGTCTGCGATCTGACAAGAGCAGGCGCGTTAAGCTTAGGATGGCCGTCGACAGCTTCACACCTTGTATACTGTGGATTTAAGCATCAATAAATTATTTTCGGAATCGGAGCGGAAGGCAGCAATAGAGCAAAATGTCAACCGCACCTGGGATTCCCAGCCAGTCTCCCATGCCAGTACTTACCGGGCCCTAAGCTGGGTAGCAGTCTGCGATCTGACGAGAGCAGGCACGTTCAGCTTAGGACAGCCATTGACAGCTTCATGCTTTGTATACTGTGCATTTAAGCATCAATAAATCCTTTTCGGAATCGGAGAGGAAGGCGGCAACAGAGCAAAATGTCAATAGCACCTTGGATTGCCAGCCAGTCTCCCATGCCCGTACTTGCCGGGCAGCAGTCTGCGATCTGACAAGAACAGGCATATTCAGCTTAGGATAGCCGTAGACGGCTTCACATCCTGTATACTGTGGATTTAAGCATCAATAAATCCTTTTCGGAATCGGAGCGGAAGGCGGCTACAGAGCAAAATGTCAACAACACCTGGGATTCCCAGCCAGTCTCCTATGCTGGTACCTACCGGGCCCTAAGCTGGGTAGCAGTCTGCGATCTGACGAGAGCAGGCGCGTTCAGCTTAGGATGGCCGTTGACAGCTTCACGCCCTTTATACTGTGCATTTAAGCATCAATAAATCCTTTTCCGAATCGGAGCGGAAGGCGGCAACAGATTAAAATGTCAACTGCACCCGGGATTCCCAGCCAGTATCCCATGCTGGTACTTACCAGGCCCTAAGCTGGGTATCAGTCTGCGATCTGACGAGAGCAGGCGCATTCAGTTTAGGATGGCCGTTGACAGGTTCACACTTTGTATACTGTGCATTTAAGCATCAATAAATCCTTTTCGGAATCGGAACGGAACGGAAGGCGGCAACAGAGCAAAATGTCAACGGCAGCCGGGATTTCCAGCCAGTGTCCCATGCCGGTACTTACCGGGCCCTAAGATCTGTACCAGTCTGCGATCTGACGAGAGCAGGCGCGTTAAGCTTAGGATGGCCATTGACAGCTTCACACCTTGTATACTGTGGATTTAAGCATCAATAAATTTTTTTCGGAATCGGAGCGGAAGGCAGCAATAGAGCAAAATGTCAATGGCAACCGGTATTCCCAGCCAGTCTCCCATGCCAGTACTTACCGGGCCCTAAGCTGGGTAGCAGTCTGCAATCTGACGAGAGCAGGCGCGTTCAGCTTAGGATGGCCATTGACAGCTTCATGCTTTTTATACTGTGCATTTAAGCATCAATAAATCCTTTTCGGAATCGGAACGGAAGGCGGCAACAGAGCAAAATGTCAACTGCACCCGGATTCCCAGCCAGTCTCCCATGCCGGTACTTACTGGGCCCTAAGCTGGGTAGCGGTCTGCGATCTGACGAGAGCAGGCGCGTTCAGCTTAGGATGGCCGTTGACATCTTCACGCCTTGTATATTGTGGATTTAAGCATCAATAAATATTTTTATTAATCGGAGAGGAAGGCGGCAACAGAGCAAAATGTCAATGGCACCTTGTATTGCCAGCCAGTCTCCCATGCCGGTAACTGCCGGGCAGCAGTCTGTGATCTGAGGAGAGCAGGCACGTTCAGGCTTAGGATGGCCGTTGACAGCTTCACACCCTGTGTATTGTGGATTTAAGCATCAATAAATCCTTTTCCGAATCGGAGCGGAAGGCGGCAAAAGATTAAAATGTCAACTGCACCCGGGATTCCCAGCCAGTCTCCCATGCTGGTACTTACCAGGCCCTAAGCTGGGTAGAAGTCTGCGATCTGACGAGAGCAGGCGCGTTCAGCTTAGGATGGCCATTGACAGCTTCACACTTTGTATACTGTGGATTTAAGCATCAATAAATAATTTTCGGACTCGTAGCAGAAACAGAGCAAAATGTCAACTCCACCCGGGATTCCCAGCCAGTCTCCCATGCTGGTACTTACCAGGCCCGAAGCTGGGTAGCAGTCTGCGATCTGACGAGAACATGCGCATTCAGCTTAGGATGGCCGTAGACATCTTCACACCCTGTATACTGTGGATTTAAGCATCAATAAATCCTTTTCGGAATCGGAGCGTAAGGCGGCAACAGAGCAAAATGTCAACGACACCTGGGATTCCCAGCCAGTCTCCCATGCTGGTACTTTCCGAGCCCTAAGCTGGGTAGCAGTCTGCGATCTGACGAGAGCAGGCATGTCCAGCTTAGGATGGCCGTCGACAGCTTCTTGCCCTTTATACTGTGCATTTAAGCATCAATAAATCCTTTTCCGAATCGGAGCGGAAGGCGGCAACAGATTAAAATGTCAACTGCACCCGGGATTCCCAGCCAGTATCCCATGCTGGTACTTACCAGGCCCTAAGCTGGGTATCAGTCTGCGATCTGACGAGAGCAGGCGCATTCAGCTTAGGATGGCCGTTGACACATTCACACTTTGTATACTGTGCATTTAAGCATCAATAAATCCTTTTCGGAATCGGAACGGAAGGCGGCAACAGAGCAAAATGTCAACGGCAGCCGGGATTCCCAGCCAGTGTCCCATGCCGGAACTTACCGGGCCCTAAGATCTGTACCAGTCTGCGATCTGACGAGAGCAGGCGCGTTAAGCTTAGGATGGCCGTTGACAGCTTCACACCTTGTATACTGTGGATTTAAGCATCAATAAATTCTTTTCGGAATCGGAGCGGAAGGCAGCAATAGAGCAAAATGTCAATGGCAACCGGTATTCCCAGCCAGTCTCCCATGCCAGTACTTACCAGGCCCTAAGCTGGGTAGCAGTCTGCAATCTGACGAGAGCAGGCGCGTTCAGCTTAGGATTGCCATTGACAGCTTCATGCTTTTTATACTGTGCATTTAAGCATCAATAAATCCTTTTCGGAATCGGAGAGGAAGGCGGTAACAGAGCAAAATGTCAATAGCACCTTGGATTGCCAGCCAGTCTCCCATGCCCGTACTTGCCGGGCAGCAGTCTGCGATCTGACAAGAACAGGCACATTCAGCTTAGGATAGCCGTAGACGGCTTCACACCCTGTATACTGTGGATTTAAGCATCAATAAATCCTTTTCGGAATCGGAGCGGAAGGCGGCTACAGAGCAAAATGTCAACAACACCTGGGATTCCCAGCCAGTGTCCCATGCTGGTACTTACCGGGCCCTAAGCTGGGTAGCAGTCTGCGATCTGACGAGAGCAGGCGCGTTCAGCTTAGGATGGCCGTTGACAGCTTCACGCCCTTTATACTGTGCATTTAAGCATCAATAAATCCTTTTCCGAATCGGAGCGGAAGGCAGCAACAGATTAAAATGTCAACTGCACCCGGGATTCCCAGCCAGTCTCCCATGCTGGTACTTACCAGGCCCTAAGCTGGGTAGCAGTCTGCGATCTGACGAGAGCAGGCGCGTTCAGCTTAGGATGGCCGTTGACAGCTTCACACTTTGTATACTGTGCATTTAAGCATCAATAAATCCTTTTCGGAATCGGAACTGAAGGCGGCATAAGAGCAAAATGTCAACCGGGATTCCCAGCCAGTCTCCCATGCCAGTACTTACCGGGCCCTAAGCTGCTTAGCAGTCTGCGATGTGACAAGAGCAGGCGTGTTCAGCTTAGGATGGCCATTGACAGCTTCGTGATTTTTATACTGCGCATTTAAGCATCAATAAATCCTTTTTCGGAATCGGAGCGGAAGGCGGCAACAGAGCAAAATGTCAACTGCACCCGGGATTCCCAGCCAGTCTCCCATGCCGGTACTTACTGGGCCCTAAACTGGGTAGCAGTCTGCAATCTGACGAGAGCAGGCGCGTTCAGCTTAGGATGGCCGTTGACAGCTTCTCGCCCTTTATACTGTGCATTTAGGCATCAATAAATCCTTTTCGGTATCGGAACGAAAGGCGGCAACAGAGCAAAATGTCAACGGCAGCCGAGATTCCCAGCCAGTGTCCCATGCCATTACTTACCAGGCCCTAAGCTGGGTAGCAGTCTGCGATCTGACGAGAGCAGGCGCATTCAGCTTAGGATGGCCATTGACAGCTTCATGATTTTTATACTGTGCATTTAAGCATCAATAAATCCTTTTCGGAATCGGAACGAAAGGCGGCAACAGAGCAAAATGTCAACGACACCCGGGATTCCCAGCCAGTCTCCCCTGCTGGTACTTACCAGGCCCTAAGCTGGATAGCAGTCTGCGATCTGACGAGTGCAGGCACGTTCAGCTTAGGATGGCCGTTGACAGCTTCTCGCCCTTTATACTGTGCATTTAAGCATCAATAAATCCTTTTCGGAATCGGAAACGGAAGGCGGCAACAGAGCAAAATGTCAACGGCAGCCGGGATTCCCAGCCAGTGTCCCATGTCGGTACTTACCGGGCCCTAAGATCTGTACCAGTCTGCGATCTGACAAGAGCAGGCGCGTTAAGCTTAGGATGGCCGTCGACAGCTTCACACCTTGTATACTGTGGATTTAAGCATCAATAAATTCTTTTCGGAATCGGAGCGGAAAGCAGCAATAGAGCAAAATGTCAACGGCACCCGGGGTTCCCAGCCAGTCTCCCATGCTGGTACTTACCGGGCCCTAAGCTGGGTAGCAGTCTGCGATCTGACGAGAGCAGGCGCGTTCAGCTTAGGATGGCCATTGACAGCTTCATGCTTTTAATACTGTGCATTTAAGCATCAATAAATCCTTTTCGGAATCGGAGAGGAAGGCGGCAACAGAGCAAAATGTCAATAGCACCTTGGATTGCCAGCCAGTCTCCCATGCCCGTACTTGCCGGGCAGCAGTCTGCGATCTGACAAGAACAGGCACATTCAGCTTAGGATAGCCGTAGACGGCTTCACACCCTGTATACTGTGGATTTAAGCATCAATAAATCATTTTCGGAATCAGAGCGGAAGGCGGCAACAGAGCAAAATGTCAACAACACCTGGGATTCCCAGCCAGTCTCCCATGCTAGTACTTACCGGGCCCTAAGCTGGGTAGCAGTCTGCGATCTGACGAGAGCAGGCGCGTTCAGCTTAGGATGGCCGTTGACAGCTTCAAGCTCTTTATACTGTGCATTTAAGCATCAATAAATCCTTTTCCGAATCGGAGCGGAAGGCAGCAACAGATTAAAATGTCAACTGCACCCGGGATTCCCAGCCAGTCTCCCATGCTGGTACTTACCAGGCCCTAAGCTGGGTAGCAGTCTGCGATCTGACGAGAGCAGGCGCGTTCAGCTTCGGATGGCCGTTGACAGCTTCACACTTTGTATACTGTGCATTTAAGCATCAATAAATCCTTTTCGGAATCGGAACTGAAGGCGGCATGAGAGCAAAATGTCAACGGCAACCGGGATTCCCAGCCAGTCTCCCATGCCAGTACTTACCGGGCCCTAAGCTGGGTAGCAGTCTGCGATGTGACGAGAGCAGGCGCGTTCAGCTTAGGACGGCCATTGACAGCTTCATAATTTTTATACTGCGCATTTAAGCATCAATAAATCCTTTTTCGGAATCGGAGCGGAAGGCGGCAACAGAGCAAAATGTCAACTGCACCCGGGATTCCCAGCCAGTCTCCCATGCCGGTACTTACTGAGCCCTAAGCTGGGTAGCAGTCTGCAATCTGACGAGAGCAGGCACGTTCAGCTTAGGATGGCCGTTGACAGCTTCTCGCCCTTTATACTGTGCATTTAGGCATCAATAAATCCTTTTCGGAATCGGAACGGAAGGCGGCAACAGAGCAAAATGTCAACGGCAGCCGAGATTCCCAGCCAGTGTCCCATGCCAGTACTTACCAGGCCCTAAGCTGGGTAGCAGTCTGCGATCTGACGAGAGCAGGCGCGTTCAGCTTAGGATGGCCATTGACAGCTTCATGATTTTTATACTGTGCATTTAAGCATCAATAAATCCTTTTCGGAATCGGAACGGAAGGCGGCAACAGAGCAAAACGTCAACTGCACCCGGGATTCCCAGCCAGTCTCCCATGCCGGTACTTAATGGTCCCTAGGCTGGGTAGCAGTCTGCGATCTGACGAGAGCAGGTGCGTTCAGCTTAGGATGGCCATTGACAGCTTCATGCTTTTTATACTGTGCATTTAAGCATCAATAAATCCTTTTCGGAATCGGAACGGAAGGCGGCAACAGAGCATAATGTCAACTGCACCCGGGATTCCCAGGTGCATTTAAGCATCAATAAATATTTTTATTAATCGGAGAGGAAGGCGGCAACAAAGCAAAATGTCAACGGCACCTTGGATTGCCAGCCAGTCTCCCATGCCGGTAACTGCCGGGCAGCGGTCTGCGATCTGAGGAGAGCAGGCACATTCAGGCTTAGGATGGCCGTTGACAGCTTCACACCCTGTGTATTGTGGATTTAAGCATCAATAAATCCTTTTCCGAATCGGAGCGGAAGGCGGCAACAGATTAAAATGTCAACTGCACCCGGGATTCCCAGCCAGTCTCCCATGCTGGTACTTACCAGGCCCTAAGCTGGGTAGAAGTCTGCGATCTGACAAGAGCAGGCGCGTTCAGCTTAGGATGGCCGTTGACAGCTTCACACTTTGTATACTGTGGATTTAAGTATCAATAAATAATTTTCGGACTCGTAGCAGAAACAGAGCAAAATGTCAACTCCACCCGGGATCCCCAGCCAGTCTCCCATGCTGGTACTTACCAGGCCCGAAGCTAGGTAGCAGTCTGCGATCTGACGAGAACAGGCGCATTCAGCTTAGGATGGCCGTAGACATCTTCACACCCTGTATACTGTGGATTTAAGCATCAATAAATCCTTTTCGGAATCGGAGCGTAAGGCGGCAACAGAGCAAAATGTCAACGACACCTGGGATTCCCAGCCAGTCTCCCATGCTGGTACTTTCCGAGCCCTAAGCTGGGTAGCAGTCTGCGATCTGACGAGAGCAGGCACGTTCAGCTTAGGATGGCCGTTGACAGCTTCTTGCCCTTTATACTGTGCATTTAAGCATCAATAAATCCTTTTCCGAATCGGAGCGGAAGGCGGCAACAGATTAAAATGTCAACTGCACCCGGGATTCCCAGCCAGTATCCCATGCTGGTACTTACCAGGCCCTAAGCTGGGTATCAGTCTGCGATCTGACGAGAGCAGGCGCATTCAGCTTAGGATGGCCGTTGACACATTCACACTTTGTATACTGTGCATTTAAGCATCAATAAATCCTTTTCGGAATCGGAACGGAAGGCGGCAACAGAGCAAAATGTCAACGGCAGCCGGGATTCCCAGCCAGTGTCCCATGCCGGTACTTACCGGGCCCTAAGATCTGTACCAGTCTGCGATCTGACGAGAGCAGGCGCGTTAAGCTTAGGATGGCCGTTGACAGCTTCACACCTTGTATACTGTGGATTTAAGCATCAATAAATTCTTTTCGGAATCGGAGCGGAAGGCAGCAATAGAGCAAAATGTCAATGGCAACCGGTATTCCCAGCCAGTCTCCCATGCCAGTACTTACCGGGCCCTAAGCTGGGTAGCAGTCTGCAATCTGACGAGAGCAGGCGCGTTCAGCTTAGGATTGCCATTGACAGCTTCATGCTTTTTATACTGTGCATTTAAGCATCAATAAATCCTTTTCGGAATCGGAGAGGAAGGCGGTAACAGAGCAAAATGTCAATAGCACCTTGGATTGCCAGCCAGTCTCCCATGCCCGTACTTGCCGGGCAGCAGTCTGCGATCTGACAAGAACAGGCACATTCAGCTTAGGATAGCCGTAGACGGCTTCACACCCTGTATACTGTGGATTTAAGCATCAATAAATCCTTTTCGGAATCGGAGCGGAAGGCGGCTACAGAGCAAAATGTCAACAACACCTGGGATTCCCAGCCAGTGTCCCATGCTGGTACTTACCGGGCCCTAAGCTGGGTAGCAGTCTGCGATCTGACGAGAGCAGGCGCGTTCAGCTTAGGATGGCCGTTGACAGCTTCACGCCCTTTATACTGTGCATTTAAGCATCAATAAATCCTTTTCCGAATCGGAGCGGAAGGCAGCAACAGATTAAAATGTCAACTGCACCCGGGATTCCCAGCCAGTCTCCCATGCTGGTACTTACAAGGCCCTAAGCTGGGTAGCAGTCTGCGATCTGACGAGAGCAGGCGCGTTCAGCTTAGGATGGCCGTTGACAGCTTCACACTTTGTATACTGTGCATTTAAGCATCAATAAATCCTTTTCGGAATCGGAACTGAAGGCGGCATAAGAGCAAAATGTCAACCGGGATTCCCAGCCAGTCTCCCATGCCAGTACATACCGGGCCCTAAGCTGCTTAGCAGTCTGCGATGTGACAAGAGCAGGCGTGTTCAGCTTAGGATGGCCATTGACAGCTTCGTGATTTTTATACTGCGCATTTAAGCATCAATAAATCCTTTTTCGGAATCGGAGCGGAAGGCGGCAACAGAGCAAAATGTCAACTGCACCCGGGATTCCCAGCCAGTCTCCAATGCCGGTACTTACTGGGCCCTAAGCTGGGTAGCAGTCTGCAATCTGACGAGAGCAGGCGCGTTCAGCTTAGGATGGCCGTTGACAGCTTCTCGCCCTTTATACTGTGCATTTAGGCATCAATAAATCCTTTTCGGAATCGGAACGGAAGGCGGCAACAGAGCAAAATGTCAACGGCAGCCGAGATTCCCAGCCAGTGTCCCATGCCAGTACTTACCAGGCCCTAAGCTGGGTAGCAGTCTGCGATCTGACGAGAGCAGGCGCGTTCAGCTTAGGATGGCCGTTGACAGCTTCACGCCCTTTATACTGTGCATTTAAGCATCAATAAATCCTTTTCCGAATCGGAGCGGAAGGCAGCAACAGATTAAAATGTCAACTGCACCCGGGATTCCCAGCCAGTCTCCCATGCTGGTACTTACCAGGCCCTAAGCTGGGTAGCAGTATGCGATCTGACGAGAGCAGGCGCGTTCAGCTTAGGATGGCCGTTGACAGCTTCACACTTTGTATACTGTGCATTTAGGCATCAATAAATCCTTTTCGGAATCGGAACTGAAGGCAGCATAAGAGCAAAATGTCAACGGCAACCGGGATTCCCAGCCAGTCTCCCATGCCAGTACTTACCGGGCCCTAAGCTGGGTAGCAGTCTGCGATGTGACAAGAGCAGGCGCGTTCAGCTTAGGATGGCCATTGACAGCTTCATGATTTTTATACTGCGCATTTAAGCATCAATAAATCCTTTTTCGGAATCGGAGCGGAAGGCGGCAACAGAGCAAAATGTCAACTGCACCCGGGATTCCCAGCCAGTCTCCCATGCCGGTACTTACTGAGCCCTAAGCTGGGTAGCAGTCTGCAATCTGACGAGAGCAGGCGCGTTCAGCTTAGGATGGCCGTTGACAGCTTCTCGCCCTTTATACTGTGCATTTAGGCATCATTAAATCCTTTTCGGAATCGGAACGGAAGGCGGCAACAGAGCAAAATGTCAACGGCAGCCGGGATTCCCAGCCAGTGTCCCATGCCAGTACTTACCAGGCCCTAAGCTGGGTAGCAGTCTGCGATCTGACGAGAGCAGGCGCATTCAGCTTAGGATGGCCATTGACAGCTTCATGATTTTTATACTGTGCATTTAAGCATCAATAAATCCTTTTCGGAATCGGAACGGAAGGCGGCAACAGAGCAAAATGTCAACTACTCCCGGGATTCCCAGCCAGTCTCCCATGCCGCTACTTAATGGGCCCTAGGCTGGGTAGCAGTCTGCGATCTGACGAGAGCAGGCGCGTTCAGCTTAGGATGGCCATTGACAGCTTCATGCTTTTTATACTGTGCATTTAAGCATCAATAAATCCTTTTCGTAATCGGAACGGAAGGCGGCAACAGGGCATAATGTCAACTGCACCCGGGATTCCCAGCCAGTCTCCCATGCCGGTACTTACTGGGCCCTAAGCTGGGTAGCAGTCTGCGATCTGACGAGAGCAGGCGCGTTCAGCTTAGGATGGCCGTTGACATCTTCACGCCTTGTATACTGTGGATTTAAGCATCAATAAATATTTTTATTAATCGAAGAGGAAGGCGGCAACAAAGCAAAATGTCAACGGCACCTTGGATTGCCAGCCAGTCTCCCATGCCGGTAACTGCCGGGCAGCAGTCTGCGATCTGAGGAGAGCAGGCACGTTCAGGCTTAGGATGGCCGTTGACAGCTTCACACCCTGTGTATTGTGGATTTAAGCATCAATAAATCCTTTTCCGAATCGGAGCGGAAGGCGGCAACAGATTAAAGTGTCAACTGCACCCGGGATTCCCAGACAGTCTCCCATGCTGGTACTTACCAGGCCCTAAGCTGGGTAACAGTCTGCGATCTGACAAGAACAGGCGCATTCAGCTTAGGATGGCCGTAGACATCTTCACACCCTGTATACTGTGGATTTAAGCATCAATAAATCGTAAGCGTAAGGAGGCAACAGAGCAAAAGGTCAACTGCACCTGGGATTCCCAGCCAGTCTCCCATGCTGGTACTTACCGGGCCCTAAGCTGGGTAGCAGTCTGCGATCTGACGAAAGCAGGCACGTTCAGCTTAGAATGGCCGTTGACAGCTTCTCGCCCTTTATACTGTGCATTTAAGCATCAATAAATCCTTTTCGGAATCGGAAACGGAAGGCGGCAACAGAGCAAAATGTCAACGGCAGCCGGGATTCCCAGCCAGTGTCCCATGCCGGTACTTACCGGCCCAAAGATCTGTACCAGTCTGCAATCTGACAAGAGCAGGCGCGTTAAGCTTAGGATGGCCGTCGACAGCTTCACACCTTGTATACTGTGGATTTAAGCATCAATAAATTCTTTTCGGAATCGGAGCGGAAGGCAGCAATAGAGCAAAATGTCAACGGCACCCGGGATTCCCAGCCAGTCTCCCATGCCAGTACTTACCAGGCCCTAAGCTGGGTAGCAGTCTGCGATCTGACGAGAGCAGGCGCGTTCAGC
This sequence comes from Hyla sarda, assembly GCF_029499605.1. NCBI lineage: Eukaryota > Metazoa > Chordata > Amphibia > Anura > Hylidae > Hyla > Hyla sarda. The sequence goes on from NC_079189.1 coordinate 257,875,912, forward strand.
TTAGGATGGCCATTGACAGCTTCATGATTTTTATACTGTGCATTTAAGCATCAATAAATCCTTTTCGGAATCGGAACGGAAGGCGGCAACAGAGCAAAATGTCAACGACACCCGGGATTCCCAGCCAGTCTCCCCTGCTTGTACTTACCAGGCCCTAAGCTGGATAGCAGTCTGCGATCTGACGAGTGCAGGCACGTTCAGCTTAGGATGGCCGTTGACAGCTTCTCGCCCTTTATACTGTGCATTTAAGCATCAATAAATCTTTTTCGGAATCGGAAACGGAAGGCGGCAACAGAGCAAAATGTCATCGGCAGCCGGGATTCCCAGCCAGTGTCCCATGTCGGTACTTACCGGGCCCTAAGATCTGTACCAGTCTGCGATCTGACAAGAGCAGGCGCGTTAAGCTTAGGATGGCCGTCGACAGCTTCACACCTTGTATACTGTGGATTTAAGCATCAATAAATTATTTTCGGAATCGGAGCGAAAGGCAGCAATAGAGCAAAATGTCAACCGCACCCGGGATTCCCAGCCAGTCTCCCATGCCAGTACTTACCGGGCCCTAAGCTGGGTAGCAGTCTGCGATCTAACGAGAGCAGGCACGTTCAGCTTAGGACAGCCATTGACAGCTTCATGCTTTTTATACTGTGCATTTAAGCATCAATAAATCCTTTTCGGAATCGGAGAGGAAGGCGGCAACAGAGCAAAATGTCAATAGCACCTTGGATTGCCAGCCAGTCTCCCATGCCCGTACTTGCCGGGCAGCAGTCTGCGATCTGACAAGAACAGGCATATTCAGCTTAGGATAGCCATAGACGGCTTCACATCCTGTATACTGTGGATTTAAGCATCAATAAATCCTTTTCGGAATCGGAGCGGAAGGCGGCTACAGAGCAAAATGTCAACAACACCTGGGATTCCCAGCCAGTCTCCTATGCTGGTACCTACCGGGCCCTAAGCTGGGTAGCAGTCTGCGATCTGACGAGAGCAGGCGCGTTCAGCTTAGGATGGCCGTTGACAGCTTCACGCACTTTATACTGTGCATTTAAGCATCAATAAATCCTTTTCCGAATCGGAGCGGAAGGCGGCAACAGATTAAAATGTCAACTGCACCCGGGATTCCCAGCCAGTCTCCCATGCTGGTACTTACCAGGCCCTAAGCTGGGTATCAGTCTGCAATCTGACGAGAGCAGGCGCATTCAGCTTAGGATGGCCGTTGACAGGTTCACACTTTGTATACTGTGCATTTAAGCATCAATAAATCCTTTTCGGAATCGGAACGGAAGGCGGCAACAGAGCAAAATGTCAACGGCAGCCGGGATTCCCAGCCAGTGTCCCATGCCGGTACTTACCGGGCCCTAAGATCTGTACCAGTCTGCGATCTGACGAGAGCAGGCGCGTTAAGCTTAGGATGGCCGTTGACAGCTTCACACCTTGTATACTGTGGATTTAAGCATCAATAAATTCTTATCGGAATCGGAGCGGAAGGCAGCAATAGAGCAAAATGTCAATGGCAAACGGTATTCCCAGCCAGTCTCCCATGCCAGTACTTACCGGGCCCTAAGCTGGGTAGCAGTCTGCAATCTGACGAGAGCAGGCGCGTTCAGCTTAGGATGGCCATTGACAGCTTCATGCTTTTTATACTGTGCATTTAAGCATCAATAAATCCTTTTCGGAATCGGAACGGAAGGCGGCAACAGAGCAAAATGTCAACTGCACCCGGATTCCCAGCCAGTCTCCCATGCCGGTACTTACTGGGTCCTAAGCTGGGTAGCGGTCTGCGATCTGACGAGAGCAGGCGCGTTCAGCTTAGGATGGCCGTTGACATCTTCACGCCTTGTATATTGTGGATTTAAGCATCAATAAATATTTTTATTAATCGGAGAGGAAGGCGGCAACAGAGCAAAATGTCAATGGCACCTTGTATTGCCAGCCAGTCTCCCATGCCGGTAACTGCCGGGCAGCAGTCTGTGATCTGAGGAGAGCAGGCACGTTCAGGCTTAGGATGGCCGTTGACAGCTTCACACCCTGTGTATTGTGGATTTAAGCATCAATAAATCCTTTTCCGAATCGGAGCGGAAGGCGGCAAAAGATTAAAATGTCAACTGCACCCGGGATTGCCAGCCAGTCTCCCATGCCCGTACTAGCCAGGCAGCAGTCTGCGATCTGACAAGAACAGGCACATTCAGCTTAGGATAGCCGTAGACGGCTTCACACCCTGTATACTGTGGATTTAAGCATCAATAAATCATTTTCGGAATCGAAGCGAAAGGCGGCTACAGAGCAAAAAGTGAACACCACCTGGGATTCCCAGCCAGTCTCCCATGCTGGTACTTAACGGGCCCTAAGCTGGGTAGCAGTCTGCGATCTGACGAGAGCAGGCGCGTTCAGCTTAGGATGGCCGTTGACAGCTTCACACTTTGTATACTGTGGATTTAAGCATCAATAAATAATTTTCGGAATCGGAGCAGAAGCAGAGCAAAATGTCAACTGCACCCGGGATTCCCAGCCAGTCTTCCATGCTGGTACTTACCAGGCCCGAAGCTGGGAAGCAGTCTGCGATCTGACGAGAACAGGCGCATTCAGCTTAGGATGGCCGTAGACATCTTCACACCCTGTATACTGTGGATTTAAGCATCAATAAATCCTTTTCGGAATCGGAGCGTAAGGCGGCAACAGAGCAAAATGTCAACGACACCTGGGATTCCCAGCCAGTCTCCCATGCTGGTACTTTCCGAGCCCTAAGCTGGGTAGCAGTCTGCGATCTGACGAGAGCAGGCACGTTCAGCTTAGGATGGCCGTTGACAGCTTCTTAACCTTTATACTGTGCATTTAAGCATCAATAATTCCTTTTCGGAATTGGAAACGGAAGGCGGCAACAGTGCAAAATGTCAACGGCAGCCGGGATTCCCAGCCAGTGTCCCATGCCGGTACCTACCGGGCCCTAAGATCTGTACCAGTCTGCGATCTGACAAAAGCAGGCGCGTTAAGCTTAGGATGGCCGTCGACAGCTTCACACCTTGTATACTGTGGATTTAAGCATCAATAAATTCTTTTCGGAATCGGAGCGGAAAGCAGCAATAGAGCAAAATGTCAACGGCACCCGGGATTCCCATCCAGTCTCCCATGCTGGTACTTACCGGGCCCTAAGCTGGGTAGCAGTCTGCAATCTGACGAGAGCAGGCGCGTTCAGGTTAGGATGGCCGTTGACAGCTTCACGCCCTTTATACTGTGCATTTAAGCATCAATAAATCCTTTTCCGAATCGGAGCGGAAGGCAGCAACAGATTAAAATGTCAACTGCACCCGGGATTTCCAGCCAGTCTCCCATGCTGGTACTTACCAGGCCCTAAGCTGGGTAGCAGTCTGCGATCTGACGAGAGCAGGCGCGTTCAGCTTAGGATGGCCGTTGACAGCTTCACACTTTGTATACTGTGCATTTAAGCATCAATAAATCCTTTTCGGAATCGGAACTGAAGGCGGCATAAGAGCAAAATGTCAACGGCAACCGGGATTCCCAGCCAGTCTCCCATGCCAGTACTTACCGTGCCCTAAGCTGGGTAGCAGTCTGCGATGTGACGAGAGCAGGCGCGTCCAGCTTAGGATGGCCATTGACAGCTTCATGATTTTTATACTGTGCATTTAAGCATCAATAAATCCTTTTCGGAATCGGAACGGAAGGCGGCAACAGAGCAAAATGTCAACGACACCCGGGATTCCCAGCCAGTCTCCCCTGCTGTTACTTACCAGGCCCTAAGCTGGATAGCAGTCTGCGATCTGACGAGTGCAGGCACGTTCAGCTTAGGATGGCCGTTGACAGCTTCTCGCCCTTTATACTGTGCATTTAAGCATCAATAAATCCTTTTCGGAATCGGAAACGGAAGGCGGCAACAGAGCAAAATGTCATCGGCAGCCGGGATTCCCAGCCAGTGTCCCATGTCGGTACTTACCGGGCCCTAAGATCTGTACCAGTCTGCGATCTGACAAGAGCAGGCGCGTTAAGCTTAGGATGGCCGTCGACAGCTTCACACCTTGTATACTGTGGATTTAAGCATCAATAAATTATTTTCGGAATCGGAGCGGAAGGCAGCAATAGAGCAAAATGTCAACCGCACCCGGGATTCCCAGCCAGTCTCCCATGCCAGTACTTACCAGGCCCTAAGCTGGGTAGCAGTCTGCGATCTGACGAGAGCAGGCACGTTCAGCTTAGAACAGCCATTGACAGCTTCATGCTTTTTATACTGTGCATTTAAGCATCAATAAATCCTTTTCGGAATCGGAGAGGAAGGCGGCAACAGAGCAAAATGTCAATAGCACCTTGGATTGCCAGCCAGTCTCCCATGCCCGTACTTGCCGGGCAGCAGTCTGCGATCTGACAAGAACAGGCATATTCAGCTTAGGATAGCCGTAGACGGCTTCACATCCTGTATACTGTGGATTTAAGCATCAATAAATCCTTTTCGGAATCGGAGCGGAAGGCGGCTACAGAGCAAAATGTCAACAACACCTGGGATTCCCAGCCAGTCTCCTATGCTGGTACCTACCGGGCCCTAAGCTGGGTAGCAGTCTGCGATCTGACGAGAGCAGGCGCGTTCAGCTTAGGATGGCCGTTGACAGCTTCACGCACTTTATACTGTGCATTTAAGCATCAATAAATCCTTTTCCGAATCGGAGCGGAAGGCGGCAAAAGATTAAAATGTCAACTGCACCCGGGATTCCCAGCCAGTCTCCCATGCTGGTACATACCAGGCCCTAAGCTAGGTAGAAGTCTGCGATCTGACGAGAGCAGGCGCGTTCAGCTTAGGATGGCCATTGACAGCTTCACACTTTGTATACCGTGGATTTAAGCATCAATAAATAATTTTCGGACTCGTAGCAGAAACAGAGCAAAATGTCAACTCCACCCGGGATTCCCAGCCAGTCTCCCATGCTGGTACTTACCAGGCCCGAAGCTGGGTAGCAGTCTGCGATCTGACGAGAACAGGCGCATTCAGCTTAGGATGGCCGTAGACATCTTCACACCCTGTATACTGTGGATTTAAGCATCAATAAATCCTTTTCGGAATCGGAGCGTAAGGCGGCAACAGAGCAAAATGTCAACGACACCTGGGATTCCCAGCCAGTCTCCCATGCTGGTACTTTCCGAGCCCTAAGCTGGGTAGCAGTCTGCGATCTGACGAGAGGAGGCACGTTCAGCTTAGGATGGCCGTTGACAGCTTCTTGCCCTTTATACTGTGCATTTAAGCATCAATAAATCCTTTTCCGAATCGGAGCGGAAGGCGGCAACAGATTAAAATGTCAACTGCACCCGGGATTCCCAGCCAGTCTCCCATGCTGGTACTTACCAGGCCCTAAGCTGGGTATGAGTCTGCGATCTGACGAGAGCAGGCGCATTCAGCTTAGGATGGCCGTTGACACGTTCACACTTTGTATACTGTGCATTTAAGCATCAATAAATCCTTTTCGGAATCGGAACGGAAGGCGGCAACAGAGCAAAATGTCAACGGCAGCCGGGATTCCCAGCCAGTGTCCCATGCCGGTACTTACCGGGCCCTAAGATCTGTACCAGTCTGCGATCTGACGAGAGCAGGCGCGTTAAGCTTAGGATGGCCGTTGACAGCTTCACACCTTGTATACTGTGGATTTAAGCATCAATAAATTCTTTTCGGAATCGGAGCGGAAGGCAGCAATAGAGCAAAATGTCAATGGCAACCGGTATTCCCAGCCAGTCTCCCATGCCAGAACTTACCGGGCCCTAAGCTGGGTAGCAGTCTGCAATCTGACGAGAGCAGGCGCGTTCAGCTTAGGATTGCCATTGACAGCTTCATGCTTTTTATACTGTGCATTTAAGCATCAATAAATCCTTTTCGGAATCGGAGAGGAAGGCGGTAACAGAGCAAAATGTCAATAGTACCTTGGATTGCCAGCCAGTCTCCCATGCCCGTACTTGCCGGGCAGCAGTCTGCGATCTGACAAGAACAGGCACATTCAGCTTAGGATAGCCGTAGACGGCTTCACACCCTGTATACTGTGGATTTAAGCATCAATAAATCCTTTTCGGAATCGGAGCGGAAGGCGGCTACAGAGCAAAATGTCAACAACACCTGGGATTCCCAGCCAGTCTCCCATGCTGGTACTTACCGGGCCCTAAGCTGGGTAGCAGTCTGCGATCTGACGAGAGCAGGCGCGTTCAGCTTAGGATGGCCGTTGACAGCTTCACGCCCTTTATACTGTGCATTTAAGCATCAATAAATCCTTTTCCGAATCGGAGCGGAAGGCAGCAACAGATTAAAATGTCAACTGCACCCGGGAATCCCAGCCAGTCTCCCATGCTGGTACTTACCAGGCCCTAAGCTGGGTAGCAGTCTGCGATCTGACGAGAGCAGGCGCGTTCAGCTTAGGATGGCCGTTGACAGCTTCACACTTTGTATACTGTGCATTTAAGCATCAATAAATCCTTTTCGGAACCGGAACTGAAGGCGGCATAAGAGCAAAATGTCAACCGGGATTCCCAGCCAGTCTCCCATGCCAGTACTTACCGGGCCCTAAGCTGCTTAGCAGTCTGCGATGTGACAAGAGCAGGCGTGTTCAGCTTAGGATGGCCATTGACAGCTTAGTGCTTTTTATACTGCGCATTTAAGCATCAATAAATCCTTTTTCGGAATCGGAGCGGAAGGCGGCAACAGAGCAAAATGTCAACGGCAGCCGAGATTCCCAGCCAGTGTCCCATGCCAGTACTTACCAGGCCCTAAGCTGGGTAGCAGTCTGCGATCTGACGAGAGCAGGCGCATTCAGCTTAGGATGGCCATTGACAGCTTCATGATTTTTATACTGTGCATTTAAGCATCAATAAATCCTTTTCGGAATCGGAACGGAAGGCGGCAACAGAGCAAAATGTCAACGACACCCGGGATTCCCAGCCAGTCTCCCCTGCTGGTACTTACCAGGCCCTAAGCTGGATAGCAGTCTGCGATCTGACGAGTGGAGGCACGTTCAGCTTAGGATGGCCGTTGACAGCTTCTCGCCCTTTATACTGTGCATTTAAGCATCAATAAATCCTTTTCGGAATCGGAAACGGAAGGCGGCAACAGAGCAAAATGTCAACGGCAGCCGGGATTCCCAGCCAGTGTCCCATGCCGGTACTTACCGGGCCCTAAGATCTGTACCAGTCTGCGATCTGACGAGAGCAGGCGCGTTAAGCTTAGGATGGCCGTTGACAGCTTCACACTGTGTATACTGTGGATTTAAGCATCAATAAATAATTTTCGGAATCGGAGCAGAAACAGAGCAAAATGTCAACTGCACCCGGGATTCCCAGCCAGTCTCCCATGCTGGTACTTATCAGGCCCGAAGCTGGGTAGCAGTCTGCGATCTGACGAGAGCAGGCGCATTCAGCTTAGGATGGCCGTAGACATCTTCACACCCTGTATACTGTGGATTTAAGCATCAATAAATCCTTTTCGGAATCGGAGCGTAAGGCGGCAACAGAGCAAAAGGTCAACGACACCTGGGATTCCCAGCCAGTCTCCCATGCTGGTACTTACCGGGCCCTAAGCTGGGTAGCAGTCTGCGATCTGACGAGAGCAGGCACGTTCAGCTTAGGATGCCCGTTGACAGTTTCTCGCCCTTTATACTGTGCATTTAAGCATCAATAAATCCTTTTCGGAATCGGAAACGGAAGGCGGCAACAGAGCAAAATGTCAACGGCAGCCGGGATTCCCAGCCAGTGTCCCATGCCGGTACTTACCGGGCCCAAAGATCTGTACCAGTCTGCGATCTGACAAGAGCAGGCGCGTTAAGCTTCGGATGGCCGTCGACAGCTTCACACCTTGTATACTGTGGATTTAAGCATCAATAAATTATTTTCGGAATCGGAGCGGAAGGCAGCAATAGAGCAAAATGTCAACCGCACCCGGGATTCCCAGCCAGTCTCCCATGCCAGTACTTACCGGGCCCTAAGCTGGGTAGCAGTCTGCGATCTGACGAGAGCAGGCGCGTTCAGCTTAGGATGGCCATTGACAGCTTCACACTTTGTATACTGTGGATTTAAGCATCAATAAATAATTTTCGGACTCGTAGCAGAAACAGAGCAAAATGTCAACTCCACCCGGGATTCCCAGCCAGTCTCCCATGCTGGTACTTACCAGGCCCGAAGCTGGGTAGCAGTCTGCGATCTGACGATAACAGGCGCATTCAGCTTAGGATGGCCGTAGACATCGTCACACCCTGTATACTGTGGATTTAAGCATCAATAAATCCTTTTCGGAATCGGAGCGTAAGGCGGCAACAGAGCAAAATGTCAACGACACCTGGGATTCCCAGCCAGTCTCCCATGCTGGTACTTTCCGAGCCCTAAGCTGGGTAGCAGTCTGCGATCTGACGAGAGCAGGCACGTTCAGCTTAGGATGGCCGTTGACAGCTTCTTGCCCTTTATACTGTGCATTTAAGCATCAATAAATCCTTTTCGGAATCGGAAAAGGAAGGCGGCAACAGAGCAAAATGTCAACGGCAGCCGGGATTCCGAGCCAGTGTCCCATGCCGGTACTTACCGGGCCCTAAGATCTGTACCAGTCTGCGATCTGACAAGAGCAGGCGCGTTAAGCTTAGGATGGCCGTCGACAGCTTCACACCTTGTATACTGTGGATTTAAGCATCAATAAATTCTTTTCGGAATCGGAGCGGAAAGCAGCAATAGAGCAAAAAGTCAACGGCACCCGGGATTCCCAGCCAGTCTCCCATGCTGGTACTTACCGGGCCCTAAGCTGGGTAGCAGTCTGCGATCTGACGAGAGCAGGCGCGTTCAGCTTAGGATGGCCATTGACAGCTTCAAGCTTTTTATACTGTGCATTTAAGCATCAATAAATCCTTTTCGGAATCGGAGAGGAAGGCGGCAACAGAGCAAAATGTCAATAGCACCTTGGATTGCCAGCCAGTCTCCCATGCCCGTACTTGCCGGGCAGCAGTCTGCGATCTGACAAGAACAGGCACATTCAGCTTAGGATAGCCGTAGACGGCTTCACACCCTGTATACTGTGGATTTAAGCATCAATAAATCCTTTTCGGAATCGGAGCGGAAGGCGGCTACAGAGCAAAATGTCAACAACACCTGGGATTCCCAGCCAGTCTCCCATGCTAGTACTTACCGGGCCCTAAGCTGGGTAGCAGTCTGCGATCTGACGAGAGCAGGCGCGTTCAGCTTAGGATGGCCGTTGACAGCTTCACACCTTGTATACTGTGGATTTAAGCATCAATAAATTCTTTTCGGAATCGGAGCGGAAGGCAGCAATAGAGCAAAATGTCAATGGCAACCGGTATTCCCAGCCAGTGTCCCATGCCGGTACTTACCGGGCCCTAAGATCTGTACCAGTCTGCGATCTGACGAGAGCAGGTGCGTTCAGCTTAGGATGGCCATTGACAGCTTCATTCTTTTTATACTGTGCATTTAAGCATCAATAAATCCTTTTCGGAATCGGAACGGAAGGCGGCAACAGAGCAAAATGTCAACTGCACCCAGATTCCCAGCCAGTCTCCCATGCCGGTACTTACTGGGCCCTAAGCTGGGTAGCGGTCTACGATCTGACGAGAGCAGGCGCGTTCAGCTTAGGATGGCCGTTGACATCTTCATGCTTTGTGTATTGTGGATTTAAGCATCAATAAATATTTTTATTAATCGGAGAGGAAGGCGGCAACAGAGCAAAATGTCAATGGCACCTTGTATTGCCAGCCAGTCTCCCATGCCGGTAACTGCCAGGCAGCAGTCTGTGATCTGAGGAGAGCAGGCACGTTCAGGCTTAGGATGGCCGTTGACAGCTTCACACCCTGTGTACTGTGGATTTAAGCATCAATAAATCCTTTTCCGAATCGGAGCGGAAGGCGGCAACAGATTAAAATGTCAACTGCACCCGGGATTCCCAGCCAGTCTCCCATGCTGGTACTTACCAGGCCCTAAGCTGGGTAGAAGTCTGCGATCTGACGAGAGCAGGCGCGTTCAGCTTAGGATGGCCGTTGACAGCTTCACACTTTGTGTACTGTGGATTTAAGCATCAATAAATAATTTTCGGAATCGGAGCAGAAACAGAGCAAAATGTCAACTGCACCCGGGATTCCCAGCCAGTCTCCCATGCTGGTACTTACCAGGCCCAAAGCTGGGAAGCAGTCTGCGATCTGACGAGAGCAGGCGCGTTCAGCTTAGGATGGCCATTGAAAGCTTCTTGCTTTTTATACTGTGCATTTAAGCATCAATAAATCCTTTTCGGAATCGGAGAGGAAGGCGGCAACAGAGCAAAATGTCAATAGCACCTTGGATTGCCAGCCAGTCTACCATGCCCGTACTTGCCGGGCAGCAGTCTGCGATCTGACAAGAACAGGCACATTCAGCTTAGGATAGCCGTAGACGGCTTCACACCCTGTATATTGTGGATTTAAGCATCAATAAATCCGTTTCGGAATCGGAGCAAAATGTCTACAGAGCTACAGAGCAAAATGTCAACAACACCTGAGATTCCCAGCCAGTCTCCCATGCTGGTACTTACCGGGCCCTAAGCTGGGTAAAAGTCTGCGATCTGACAAGAACAGGCACATTCAGCTTAGGATAGCCGTAGACGGCTTCACACCCTGTATACTGTGGATTTAAGCATCAATAAATCCTTTTCCAAATCGGAGCGGAAGGCGGCTACAGAGCAAAATGTCAACAACACCTGGGATTCCCAGCCAGTCTCCCATGCTGGTACTTACCGGGCCCTAAGCTGGGTAGCAGTCTGCGATCTGACGAGAGCAGGCGCGTTTAGCTTAGGAAGGCCGTTGACAGCTTCACACTTTGTATACTGTGGATTTAAGCATCAATAAATAATTTTCGGAATCGGAGCAGAAACAGAGCAAAATGTCAACTGCACCCGGGATTCCCAGCCAGTCTCCCATGCTGGTACTTAACGGGCCCTAAGCTGGGTAGCAGTCTGCGATCTGACGAGGGCAGGCGCGTTCAGCTTAGGATGGCCGTTGACAGCTTCACGCCCTTTATACTGTGCATTTAAGCATCAATAAATCCTTTTCCGAATCGGAGCGGAAGGCGGCAACAGATTAAAGTGTCAACTGCACCCGGGATTCCCAGCCAGTTTCCAATGCTGGTACCTACCAGGCCCTAAGCTGGGAAGCAGTCTGCGATCTGACGAGAGCAGGCGCGTTCAGCTTAGGATGGCCGTTGACAGCTTCACACTTTGTATACTGTGCATTTAATCATCAATAAATCCTTTTCGGAATCGGAACGGAAGGCGGCAACAGGGCAAAATGTCAACGGCAACCGGGATTCCCAGCCAGTGTCCCATGCCGGTACTTACCGGGCCCTTAGATCTGTACCAATCTGCGATCTGATGAGAGCAGGCGCGTTCAGCTTAGGATGGCCGTTGACAGCTTCTCGCCCTTTATACTGTGCATTTAGGCATCAATAAATCCTTTTCGGAATCGGAACGGAAGGCGGCAACAGAGCAAAATGTCAACGGCAGCCGGGATTCCCAGCCAGTCTCCCATGCCAGTACTTACCGGGCCCTAAGCTGGGTAGCAGTCTGCGATCTGACGAGAGCAGGCACGTTCAGCTTAGGATGGCCGTTGACAGCTTCTCGCCCTTTATACTGTGCATTTAAGCATCAATAAATCCTTTTCGGAATCGGAAACGGAAGGCGGCAACAGAGCAAAATGTCATCGGCAGCCGGGATTCCGAGCCAGTGTCCCATGTCGGTACTTACCGGGCCCTAAGATCTGTACCAGTCTGCGATCTGACAAGAGCAGGCGCGTTAAGCTTAGGATGGCCGTCGACAGCTTCACACCTTGTATACTGTGGATTTAAGCATCAATAAATTATTTTCGGAATCGGAGCGGAAGGCAGCAATAGAGCAAAATGTCAACCGCACCCGGGATTCCCAGCCAGTCTCCCATGCCAGTACTTACCAGGCCCTAAGCTGGGTAGCAGTCTGCGATCTGACGAGAGCAGGCACGTTCAGCTTAGAACAGCCATTGACAGCTTCATGCTTTTTATACTGTGCATTTAAGCATCAATAAATCCTTTTCGGAATCGGAGAGGAAGGCGGCAACAGAGCAAAATGTCAATAGCACCTTGGATTGCCAGCCAGTCTCCCATGCCCGTACTTGCCGGGCAGCAGTCTGCGATCTGACAAGAACAGGCATATTCAGCTTAGGATAGCCGTAGACGGCTTCACATCCTGTATACTGTGGATTTAAGCATCAATAAATCCTTTTCGGAATCGGAGCGGAAGGCGGCTACAGAGCAAAATGTCAACAACACCTGGGATTCCCAGCCAGTCTCCTATGCTGGTACCTACCGGGCCCTAAGCTGGGTAGCAGTCTGCGATCTGACGAGAGCAGGCGCGTTCAGCTTAGGATGGCCGTTGACAGCTTCACGCACTTTATACTGTGCATTTAAGCATCAATAAATCCTTTTCCGAATCGGAGCGGAAGGCGGCAAAAGATTAAAATGTCAACTGCACCCGGGATTCCCAGCCAGTCTCCCATGCTGGTACATACCAGGCCCTAAGCTGGGTAGAAGTCTGCGATCTGACGAGAGCAGGCACGTTCAGCTTAGGATGGCCGTTGACAGCTTCTTGCCCTTTATACTGTGCATTTAAGCATCAATAAATCCTTTTCCGAATCGGAGCGGAAGGCGGCAACAGATTAAAATGTCAACTGCACCCGGGATTCCCAGCCAGTCTCCCATGCTGGTACTTACCAGGCCCTAAGCTGGGTATGAGTCTGCGATCTGACGAGAGCAGGCGCATTCAGCTTAGGATGGCCGTTGACACGTTCACACTTTGTATACTGTGCATTTAAGCATCAATAAATCCTTTTCGGAATCGGAACAGAAGGCGGCAACAGAGCAAAATGTCAACGGCAGCCGGGATTCCCAGCCAGTGTCCCATGCCGGTACTTACCGGGCCCTAAGATCTGTACCAGTCTGCGATCTGACGAGAGCAGGCGCGTTAAGCTTAGGATGGCCGTTGACAGCTTCACACCTTGTATACTGTGGATTTAAGCATCAATAAATTCTTTTCGGAATCGGAGCGGAAGGCAGCAATAGAGCAAAATGTCAATGGCAACCGGTATTCCCAGCCAGGCTCCCATGCCAGAACTTACCGGGCCCTAAGCTGGGTAGCAGTCTGCAATCTGACGAGAGCAGGCGCGTTCAGCTTAGGATTGCCATTGACAGCTTCATGCTTTTTATACTGTGCATTTAAGCATCAATAAATCCTTTTCGGAATCGGAGAGGAAGGCGGTAACAGAGCAAAATGTCAATAGTACCTTGGATTGCCAGCCAGTCTCCCATGCCCGTACTTGCCGGGCAGCAGTCTGCGATCTGACAAGAACAGGCACATTCAGCTTAGGATAGCCGTAGACGGCTTCACACCCTGTATACTGTGGATTTAAGCATCAATAAATCCTTTTCGGAATCGGAGCGGAAGGCGGCTACAGAGCAAAATGTCAACAACACCTGGGATTCCCAGCCAGTCTCCCATGCTGGTACTTACCGGGCCCTAAGCTGGGTAGCAGTCTGCGATCTGACGAGAGCAGGCGCGTTCAGCTTAGGATGGCCGTTGACAGCTTCACGCCCTTTATACTGTGCATTTAAGCATCAATAAATCCTTTTCCGAATCGGAGCGGAAGGCAGCAACAGATTAAAATGCCAACTGCACCCGGGAATCCCAGCCAGTCTCCCATGCTGGTACTTACCAGGCCCTAAGCTGGGTAGCAGTCTGCGATCTGACGAGAGCAGGCGCGTTCAGCTTAGGATGGCCGTTGACAGCTTCACACTTTGTATACTGTGCATTTAAGCATCAATAAATCCTTTTCGGAACCGGAACTGAAGGCGGCATAAGAGCAAAATGTCAACCGGGATTCCCAGCCAGTCTCCCATGCCAGTACTTACCGGGCCCTAAGCTGCTTAGCAGTCTGCGATGTGACAAGAGCAGGCGTGTTCAGCTTAGGATGGCCATTGACAGCTTCGTGCTTTTTATACTGCGCATTTAAGCATCAATAAATCCTTTTTCGGAATCGGAGCGGAAGGCGGCAACAGAGCAAAATGTCAACGGCAGCCGAGATTCCCAGCCAGTGTCCCATGCCAGTACTTACCAGGCCCTAAGCTGGGTAGCAGTCTGCGATCTGACGAGAGCAGGCGCGTTCAGCTTAGGATGGCCATTGACAGCTTCATGATTTTTATACTGTGCATTTAAGCATCAATAAATCCTTTTCGGAATCGGAACGGAAGGCGGCAACAGAGCAAAATGTCAACGACACCCGGGATTCCCAGCCAGTCTCCCCTGCTGGTACTTACCAGGCCCTAAGCTGGATAGCAGTCTGCGATCTGACGAGTGGAGGCACGTTCAGCTTAGGATGGCCGTTGACAGCTTCTCGCCCTTTATACTGTGCATTTAAGCATCAATAAATCCTTTTCGGAATCGGAAACGGAAGGCGGCAACAGAGCAAAATGTCAACGGCAGCCGGGATTCCCAGCCAGTGTCCCATGCCGGTACTTACCGGGCCCTAAGATCTGTACCAGTCTGCGATCTGACGAGAGCAGGCGCGTTAAGCTTAGGATGGCCGTTGACAGCTTCACACTGTGTATACTGTGGATTTAAGCATCAATAAATAATTTTCGGAATCGGAGCAGAAACAGAGCAAAATGTCAACTGCACCCGGGATTCCCAGCCAGTCTCCCATGCTGGTACTTATCATGCCCGAAGCTGGGTAGCAGTCTGCGATCTGACGAGAGCAGGCGCATTCAGCTTAGGATGGCCGTAGACATCTTCACACCCTGTATACTGTGGATTTAAGCATCAATAAATCCTTTTCGGAATCGGAGCGTAAGGCGGCAACAGAGCAAAAGGTCAACGACACCTGGGATTCCCAGCCAGTCTCCCATGCTGGTACTTACCGGGCCCTAAGCTGGGTAGCAGTCTGCGATCTGACGAGAGCAGGCACGTTCAGCTTAGGATGCCCGTTGACAGTTTCTCGCCCTTTATACTGTGCATTTAAGCATCAATAAATCCTTTTCGGAATCGGAAACGGAAGGCGGCAACAGAGCAAAATGTCAACGGCAGCCGGGATTCCCAGCCAGTGTCCCATGCCGGTACTTACCGGGCCCAAAGATCTGTACCAGTCTGCGATCTGACAAGAGCAGGCGCGTTAAGCTTCGGATGGCCGTCGACAGCTTCACACCTTGTATACTGTGGATTTAAGCATCAATAAATTATTTTCGGAATCGGAGCGGAAGGCAGCAATAGAGCAAAATGTCAACCGCACCCGGGATTCCCAGCCAGTCTCCCATGCCAGTACTTACCGGGCCCTAAGCTGGGTAGCAGTCTGCGATCTGACGAGAGCAGGCACGTTCAGCTTAGGACAGCCATTGACAGCTTCATGCTTTTTATACTGTGCATTTAAGCATCAATAAATCCTTTTCGGAATCGGAGAGGAAGGCGGCAACAGAGCAAAATGTCAATAGCACCTTGGATTGCCAGCCAGTCTCCCATGCCCGTACTTGCCGGGCAGCAGTCTGCGATCTGACAAGAACAGGCACATTCAGCTTAGGATAGCCGTAGACGGCTTCACACCCTGTATACTGTGGATTTAAGCATCAATAAATCCTTTTCGGAATCGGAGCGGAAGGCGGCTACAGAGCAAAATGTCAACAACACCTGGGATTCCCAGCCAGTATCCCATGCTGGTACCTACCGGGCCCTAAGCTGGGTAGCAGTCTGCGATCTGACGAGAGCAGGCGCGTTCAGCTTAGGATGGCCGTTGACAGCTTCACGCCCTTTATACTGTGCATTTAAGCATCAATAAATCCTTTTCCGAATCGGAGCGGAAGGCGGCAACAGATTAAAATGTCAACTGCACCCGGGATTCCCAGCCAGTCTCCCATGCTGGTACTTACCAGGCCCTAAGCTGGGTATCAGTCTGCGATCTGACGAGAGCAGGCGCATTCAGCTTAGGATGGCCGTTGACACGTTCACACTTTGTATACTGTGCATTTAAGCATCAATAAATCCTTTTCGGAATCGGAACGGAAGGCGGCAACAGAGCAAAATGTCAACGGCAGCCGGGATTCCCAGCCAGTGTCCCATGCCGGTACTTACCGGGCCCTAAGATCTGTACCAGTCTGCGATCTGACGAGAGCAGGCGCGTTAAGCTTAGGATGGCCGTTGACAGCTTCACACCTTGTATACTGTGGATTTAAGCATCAATAAATTCTTTTCGGAATCGGAGCTGAAGGCAGCAATAGAGCAAAATGTCAATGGCAACCGGTATTCCCAGCCAGTCTCCCATGCCAGTACTTACCGGGCCCTAAGCTGGGTAGCAGTCTGCAATCTGACGAGAGCAGGCGCGTTCAGCTTAGGATGGCCATTGACAGCTTCATGCTTTTTATACTGTGCATTTAAGCATCAATAAATCCTTTTCGGAATCGGAACGGAAGGCGGCAACAGAGCAAAATGTCAACTGCACCCGGGATTCCCAGCCAGTCTCCCATGCTGGTACTTACCAGGCCCTAAGCTGGGTAGAAGTCTGCGATCTGACGAGAGCAGGCGCGTTCAGCTTAGGATGGCCATTGACAGCTTCACACTTTGTATACTGTGGATTTAAGCATCAATAAATAATTTTCGGACTCGTAGCAGAAACAGAGCAAAATGTCAACTCCACCCGGGATTCCCAGCCAGTCTCCCATGCTGGTACTTACCAGGCCCGAAGCTGGGTAGCAGTCTGCGATCTCACGAGAACAGGCGCATTCAGCTTAGGATGGCCGTAGACATCGTCACACCCTGTATACTGTGGATTTAAGCATCAATAAATCCTTTTCGGAATCGGAGCGTAAGGCGGCAACAGAGCAAAATGTCAACGACACCTGGGATTCCCAGCCAGTCTCCCATGCTGGTACTTTCCGAGCCCTAAGCTGGGTAGCAGTCTGCGATCTGACGAGAGCAGGCACGTTCAGCTTAGGATGGCCGTTGACAGCTTCTTGCCCTTTATACTGTGCATTTAAGCATCAATAAATCCTTTTCGGAATCGGAAAAGGAAGGCGGCAACAGAGCAAAATGTCAACGGCAGCCGGGATTCCGAGCCAGTGTCCCATGCCGGTACTTACCGGGCCCTAAGATCTGTACCAGTCTGCGATCTGACAAGAGCAGGCGTGTTAAGCTTAGGATGGCCGTCGACAGCTTCACACCTTGTATACTGTGGATTTAAGCATCAATAAATTCTTTTCGGAATCGGAGCGGAAAGCAGCAATAGAGCAAAAAGTCAACGGCACCCGGGATTCCCAGCCAGTCTCCCATGCTGGTACTTACCGGGCCCTAAGCTGGGTAGCAGTCTGCGATCTGACGAGAGCAGGCGCGTTCAGCTTAGGATGGCCATTGACAGCTTCAAGCTTTTTATACTGTGCATTTAAGCATCAATAAATCCTTTTCGGAATCGGAGAGGAAGGCGGCAACAGAGCAAAATGTCAATAGCACCTTGGATTGCCAGCCAGTCTCCCATGCCCGTACTTGCCGGGCAGCAGTCTGCGATCTGACAAGAACAGGCACATTCAGCTTAGGATAGCCGTAGACGGCTTCACACCCTGTATACTGTGGATTTAAGCATCAATAAATCCTTTTCGGAATCGGAGCGGAAGGCGGCTACAGAGCAAAATGTCAACAACACCTGGGATTCCCAGCCAGTCTCCCATGCTAGTACTTACCGGGCCCTAAGCTGGGTAGCAGTCTGCGATCTGACGAGAGCAGGCGCGTTCAGCTTAGGATGGCCGTTGACAGCTTCACACCTTGTATACTGTGGATTTAAGCATCAATAAATTCTTTTCGGAATCGGAGCGGAAGGCAGCAATAGAGCAAAATGTCAATGGCAACCGGTATTCCCAGCCAGTGTCCCATGCCGGTACTTACCGGGCCCTAAGATCTGTACCAGTCTGCGATCTGACGAGAGCAGGTGCGTTCAGCTTAGGATGGCCATTGACAGCTTCATTCTTTTTATACTGTGCATTTAAGCATCAATAAATCCTTTTCGGAATCGGAACGGAAGGCGGCAACAGAGCAAAATGTCAACTGCACCCAGATTCCCAGCCAGTCTCCCATGCCGGTACTTACTGGGCCCTAAGCTGGGTAGCGGTCTACGATCTGACGAGAGCAGGCGCGTTCAGCTTAGGATGGCCGTTGACATCTTCATGCTTTGTGTATTGTGGATTTAAGCATCAATAAATATTTTTATTAATCGGAGAGGAAGGCGGCAACAGAGCAAAATGTCAATGGCACCTTGTATTGCCAGCCAGTCTCCCATGCCGGTAACTGCCAGGCAGCAGTCTGTGATCTGAGGAGAGCAGGCACGTTCAGGCTTAGGATGGCCGTTGACAGCTTCACACCCTGTGTACTGTGGATTTAAGCATCAATAAATCCTTTTCCGAATCGGAGCGGAAGGCGGCAACAGATTAAAATGTCAACTGCACCCGGGATTCCCAGCCAGTCTCCCATGCTGGTACTTACCAGGCCCTAAGCTGGGTAGAAGTCTGCGATCTGACGAGAGCAGGCGCGTTCAGCTTAGGATGGCCGTTGACAGCTTCACACTTTGTGTACTGTGGATTTAAGCATCAATAAATAATTTTCGGAATCGGAGCAGAAACAGAGCAAAATGTCAACTGCACCCGGGATTCCCAGCCAGTCTCCCATGCTGGTACTTACCAGGCCCGAAGCTGGGAAGCAGTCTGCGATCTGACGAGAGCAGGCGCGTTCAGCTTAGGATGGCCATTGAAAGCTTCTTGCTTTTTATACTGTGCATTTAAGCATCAATAAATCCTTTTCGGAATCGGAGAGGAAGGCGGCAACAGAGCAAAATGTCAATAGCACCTTGGATTGCCAGCCAGTCTACCATGCCCGTACTTGCCGGGCAGCAGTCTGCGATCTGACAAGAACAGGCACATTCAGCTTAGGATAGCCGTAGACGGCTTCACACCCTGTATATTGTGGATTTAAGCATCAATAAATCCGTTTCGGAATCGGAGCAAAATGTCTACAGAGCTACAGAGCAAAATGTCAACAACACCTGAGATTCCCAGCCAGTCTCCCATGCTGGTACTTACCGGGCCCTAAGCTGGGTAAAAGTCTGCGATCTGACAAGAACAGGCACATTCAGCTTAGGATAGCCGTAGACGGCTTCACACCCTGTATACTGTGGATTTAAGCATCAATAAATCCTTTTCCAAATCGGAGCGGAAGGCGGCTACAGAGCAAAATGTCAACAACACCTGGGATTCCCAGCCAGTCTCCCATGCTGGTACTTACCGGGCCCTAAGCTGGGTAGCAGTCTGCGATCTGACGAGAGCAGGCGCGTTTAGCTTAGGAAGGCCGTTGACAGCTTCACACTTTGTATACTGTGGATTTAAGCATCAATAAATAATTTTCGGAATCGGAGCAGAAACAGAGCAAAATGTCAACTGCACCCGGGATTCCCAGCCAGTCTCCCATGCTGGTACTTAACGGGCCCTAAGCTGGGTAGCAGTCTGCGATCTGACGAGGGCAGGCGCGTTCAGCTTAGGATGGCCGTTGACAGCTTCACGCCCTTTATACTGTGCATTTAAGCATCAATAAATCCTTTTCCGAATCGGAGCGGAAGGCGGCAACAGATTAAAGTGTCAACTGCACCCGGGATTCCCAGCCAGTTTCCAATGCTGGTACCTACCAGGCCCTAAGCTGGGAAGCAGTCTGCGATCTGACGAGAGCAGGCGCGTTCAGCTTAGGATGGCCGTTGACAGCTTCACACTTTGTATACTGTGCATTTAATCATCAATAAATCCTTTTCGGAATCGGAACGGAAGGCGGCAACAGGGCAAAATGTCAACGGCAACCGGGATTCCCAGCCAGTGTCCCATGCCGGTACTTACCGGGCCCTTAGATCTGTACCAGTCTGCGATCTGATGAGAGCAGGCGCGTTCAGCTTAGGATGGCCGTTGACAGCTTCTCGCCCTTTATACTGTGCATTTAGGCATCAATAAATCCTTTTCGGAATCGGAACGGAAGGCGGCAACAGAGCAAAATGTCAACGGCAGCCGGGATTCCCAGCCAGTCTCCCATGCCAGTACTTACCGGGCCCTAAGCTGGGTAGCAGTCTGCGATCTGACGAGAGCAGGCACGTTCAGCTTAGGATGGCCGTTGACATCTTCATGCCTTGTATACTGTGGATTTAAGCATCAATAAATATTTTTTTTAATCGGAGAGGAAGGCTGCAACAGATCAAAATGTCAATAGCACCTTGGATTGCCAGCCAGTCTCCCATGCCCGTATTTGCCGGGCAGCAGTCTGCGATCTGACAAGAACAGGCGCATTCAGCTTAGGATAGCCGTAGACGGTTTCACACCCTGTATATTGTGGATTTAAGCATCAATAAATCCTTTTCGGAATCGGAGCAAAATGTCTACAGAGCTACAGAGCAAAATGTGAACAACACCTGAGATTCCCAGCCAGTCTCCCATGCTGGTACTTACCGGGCCCTAACCTGGGTAGCAGTCTGCGATCTGACGAGAGCAGGCGCGTTCAGCTTAGGATGGCTGTTAACAGCTTCATGCCCTTTATACTGTGCATTTTAGCATCAATAAATACTTTTCCGAATCGGAGCGGAAGGCGGCAACAGATTAAAATGTCAACTGCACCCGGGATTCCCAGCCAGTCTCCCATGCTGGTTCTTACCAGGCCCTAAGCTGGGTAGCAGTCTGCGATCTGCTGAGAGCAGGCACGTTCAGCTTAGGATGGCCGTTGACAGCTTCACATTTTGTATACTATGCATTTAAGCATCAATAAATCCTTTTCGGAATCGGAACGGAAGGCGGCAACAGAGCAAAATGTCAACGGCAGCCGGGATTCCCAGCCAGTCTCCCATGCTGGTACTTACCGGGCCCTAAGCTGGGTAGCAGTCTGCGATCGGACGAGAGGAGGCGCATACAGCTAAGGATGGCTGTTGACAGCTTCTCGCCCTTTATACTGTGCATTTAAGCATCAATAAATCCTTTTCGGAATTGGAACGGAACGGAAGGCGGCAACAGAGCAAAATGTCAACGGCAGCCGGGATTCCCAGCCAGTGTCCCATGCCGGTACTTACCGGGCCCTAAGATCTGTACCAGTCTGCGATCTGACGAGAACAGGCGCATTCAGCTTAGGATGGCCGTAGACATCTTCACACCCTGTATACTGTGGATTTAAGCATCAATAAATCCTTTTCGGAATCGGAGCGTAAGGCGGCAACAGAGCAAAATGTCAACGGCAGCCGGGATTCCCAGCCAGTGTCCCATGCCGGTACTTACCGGGCCCTAAGATCTGTACCAGTCTGCGATCTGACGAGAGCAGGCGCGTTAAGCTTAGGATGGCCGTCGACAGCTTCACACCTTGTATACTGTGGATTTAAGCATCAATAAATTCTTTTCGGAATCGAAGCGGAGGGCAGCAATAGAGCAAAATGTCAACGGCACCTGGGATTCCCAGTCAGTCTCCCATGCCAGTACTTACCGGGCCCTAAGCTGGGTAGCAGTCTGCGATCTGACGAGAGCAGGCGCGTTCAGCTTAGGATGGTCGTTGACAGCTTCTCGCTCTTTATACTGTGCATTTAAGCATCAATAAATCCTTTTCGGAATCGGAACGGAAGGCGGCAACAGAGCAAAATGTCAACGGCAGCCGGGATTCCCAGCCAGTGTCTCATGCCGGTACTTACCGGGCCCTAAAATCTGTACCAGTCTGCGATCTGACGAGAGCAGGCGAGTTAAGCTTAGGATGGCCGTCGACAGCTTCACACCTTGTATACTGTGGATTTAAGCATCAATAAATTATTTTCGGAATCCGAGCGGAAGGCAGCAATAGAGCAAAATGTCAAAAGCACCCAGGATTCCCAGCCAGTCTCCCATGCCAGTACTTACCGGGCCCTAAGCTGGGTAGCAGTCTGCGATCTGCTGAGAGCAGGCGCGTTCAGCTTAGGATGGCCGTTGACAGCTTCACATTTTGTATACTGTGCATTTAAGCATCAATAAATCCTTTTCGGAATAGAAACGGAAGGCGGCAACAGAGCAAAATGTCAACGGCAGCCGGGATTCCCAGCCAGTCTCCCATGCTGGTACTTACCGGGCCCTAAGCTGGGTAGCAGTCTGCGATCTGACGAGAGCAGGCCCGTTCAGCTTAGGATGGCCGTTGACAGCTTCTCGCCCTTTATACTGTGCATTTAAGCATCAATAAATCTTTTCGGAATCGGAACGGAAGGCGGCAACAGAGCAAAATGACAACGGCAGCCGGGATTCCCAGCCAGTCTCCCATGCTGGTACTTACCGGGCCCTAAGCTGGGTAGCAGTCTGCGATCTGACGAGAGCAGGCGCGTTCAGCTTAGGATGGCCGTTGACAGCTTCCTCGCCCTTTATACTGTGCATTTAAGCATCAATAAATCCTTTTCGGAATCGGAACGGAAGGCGGCAACAGAGCAAAATGTCAACGGCAGCCGGGATTCCCAGCCAGTGTCCCATGCCGGTACTTACCGGGCCCTAAGATCTGTACCAGTCTGCGATCTGACGAGAACAGGCGCATTCAGCTTAGGATGGCCGTAGACATCTTCACACCCTGTATACTGTGGATTTAAGCATCAATAAATCCTTTTCGGAATCGGAGCGTAAGGCGGCAACAGAGCAAAATGTCAATGACACCTGGGATTCTCTGCCAGTCTCCCATGCTGGTACTTAACGGGCCCTAAGCTGGGTAGCAGTCTGCGATCTGACGAGAGCAGGCGCGTTCAGCTTAGGATGGCCGTTGACAGCTTCACACTTTGTATACTGTGGATTTAAGCATCAATAAATAATTTTCGGAATCGGAGCAGAAACAGAGCAAAATGTCAACTGCACCCGGGATTCCCAGCCAGTCTCCCATGCTGGTACTTACCAGGCCCGAAGCTGGGAAGCAGTCTGCGATCTGACGAGAACAGGCGCATTCAGCTTAGGATGGCCGTAGACATCTTCACACCCTGTATACTGTGCATTTAAGCATCAATAAATCCTTTTCAGAATCGGAACGGAAGGCGGCAACAGAGCAAAATGTCAACTGCACCCGGGATTCCCAGCCAGTGTCCCATGCCGGTACTTACCGGGCCCTAAGATCTGTACCAGTCTGCGATCTGACGAGAGCTGGCGCGTTAAGCTTAGGATGGCCGTCGACAGCTTCACACCTTGTATCCTGTGGATTTAAGCATCAATAAATTATTTTCGGAATCGGAGCGGAAGGCAGCAATAGAGCAAAATGTCAACGGCACCTGGGATTCCCAGCCAGTCTCCCCTGCCAGTACTTACCGGGCCCTAAGCTGGGTAGCAGTCTGCGATCTGACGAGAGCAGGCGCGTTCAGCTTACGATGGCCATTGACAGCTTCATGCTTTTTATACTGTGCATTTAAGCATCAATAAATCCTTTTCGGAATCGGAGAGGAAGGCGGCAACAGAGCAAAATGTCAATAGCACCTTGGATTGCCAGCCAGTCTCCCATGCCCGTACTTGCCAGGCAGCAGTCTGCGATCTGACAAGAACAGGCACATTCAGCTTAGGATAGCCGTAGACGGCTTCACACCCTGTATACTGTGGATTTAAGCATCAATAAATCATTTTCGGAATCGAAGCGAAAGGCGGCTACAGAGCAAAAAGTGAACACCACCTGGGATTCCCAGCCAGTCTCCCATGCTGGTACTTAACGGGCCCTAAGCTGGGTAGCAGTCTGCGATCTGACGAGAGCAGGCGCGATCAGCTTAGGATGGCCGTTGACAGCTTCACACTTTGTATACTGTGGATTTAAGCATCAATAAATAATTTTCGGAATCGTAGCAGAAACAGAGCAAAATGTCAACTGCACCCGGGATTCCCAGCCAGTCTCCCATGCTGGTACTTACCAGGCCCGAAGCTGGGAAGCAGTCTGCGATCTGACGAGAACAGGCGCATTCAGCTTAGGATGGCCGTAGACATCTTCACACCCTGTATACTGTGGATTTAAGCATCAATAAATCCTTTTCGGAATCGGAGCGTAAGGCGGCAACAGAGCAAAATGTCAACGGCAGCCGGGATTCCCAGCCAGTGTCCCATGCCGGTACTTACCGGGACCTAAGATCTGTACCAGTCTGCGATCTGACAAGAGCAGGCGCGTTAAGCTTAGGATGGCCGTCGACAGCTTCACACCTTGTATACTGTGGATTTAAGCATCAATAAATTATTTTCGGAATCGGAGCGGAGGGCAGCAATAGAGCAAAATGTCAACGGCACCTGGGATTCCCAGCCAGTCTCCCATGCCAGTACTTACCACGCCCTAAGCTGGGTAGCAGTCTGCGATCTGACGAGAGCAGGCGCGTTCAGCTTAGGATGGCCATTGACAGCTTCATGCTTTTTATACTGTGCATTTAAGCATCAATAAATCCTTTTCGGAATCGGAGAGGAAGGCGGTAACAAAGCAAGATGTCAATAGTTCCTTGGATTGCCAGCCAGTCTCCCATGCCCGTACTTGCCGGGCAGCAGTCTGCGATCTGACAAGAACAGGCACATTCAGCTTAGGATAGCCGTAGACGGCTTCACACCCTGTATACTGTGGATTTAAGCATCAATAAATCCTTTTCGGAATCGAAGCGGAAGGCGGCTACAGAGCAAATTGTCAACAACACCTGGGATTCCCAGCCAGTCTCCCATGCTGATACTTACCGGGCCCTAAGCTGGGTAGCAGTCTGCGATCTGACGAGAGCAGGCGCGTTCAGCTTAGGATGGCCGTTGACAGCTTCCCACTTTGTATACTGTGGATTTAAGCATCAATAAATAATTTTCGGAATCGGAGCAGAAACATAGCAAAATGTCAACGGCAGCCGGGATTCCAGCCAGTCTCCCATGCTGGTACTTACCAGGCCCGAAGCTGGGTAGCAGTCTGCGATCTGCCGAGAACAGGCGCATTCAGCTTAGGAAGGCCGTAGACGTCTTCACACCCTGTATACTGTGGATTTAAGCATCAATAAATCCTTTTCGGAATCGGAGCGGAAGGCGGCAACAGAACAAAATGTCAACGACACCTGGGATTCCCAGCCAGTCTCCCATTCTGGTACTTACCGGGCCCTAAGCTGGGTAGCAGTCTGCGATCTGACGAGAGCAGGCACGTTCAGCTTAGGATGGCCGTTGACAGCTTCTCGCCCTTTATACTGTGCATTTAAGCATCAATAAATCCTTTTCGGAATCGGAACGGAAGGCGGCAACAGAGCAAAATGTCAACGGCAGCCGTGATTCCCAGCCAGTGTCTCATGCCGGTACTTACCGGGCCCTAAGATCTGTACCAGTCTGCGATCTGACGAGAGCAGGCGCGTTAAGCTTAGGATGGCCGTCGACAGCTTCACACCTTGTATACTGTGGATTTAAGCATCAATAAATTCTTTTCGGAATCGGAGCGGAAGGCAGCAATAGAGCAAAATGTCAACAGCACCCGGGATTCCCAGCCAGTCTCCCATGCCAGTACTTACCGGGCCCTAAGCTGTGTAGCAGTCTGCGATCGGACAAGTGCAGGCGCGTTCAGCTTAGGATGGCCATTGACAGCTTAATGCTTTTTTATACTGTGCATTTAAGCATCAATAAATCCTTTTCGGAATCGGAGAGGAAGGCGGCAACAGAGCAAAATGTCAATAGCACCTTGGATTGCCAGCCAGTCTCTCATGCCCGTACTTGCCGGGCAGCAGTCTGCGATCTGACAAGAACAGGCACATTCAGCTTAGGATAGCCGTAGACGGCTTCACACCCTGTATACTGTGGATTTAAGCATCAATAAATCCTTTTCGGAATCGGAGCGGAAGGCGGCTACAGAGCAAAATATCAACAACACCTGGGATTCCCAGCCAGTCTCCCATGCTGGTACTTACCGGGCCTAGGCTGGGTAGCGGTCTGCGATCTGACGAGAGCAGGCGCGTTCAGCTTAGGATGGCCGTTGACAGCTTCGCGCCCTTTATACTGTGCATTTAAGCATCAATAAATAATTTTCCGAATCGGAGCGTAAGGCGGCAACAGAGCAAAATGTCAACTGCACCCGGGATTCCCAGCCAGTCTCCCATGCTGGTACTTACCGGGCCCTAAGCTGGGTAGCAGTCTGCGATCTGACGAGAGCAGGCGCGTTCAGCTTAGGATGGCCGTTGACAGCTTCTCGCCCTTTATACTGTGCATTTAAGCATCAATAAATCCTTTTCGGAATCGGAACGGAAGGCGGCAACAGAGCAAAATGTCAACGGCAGCCGGGATTCCCAGCCAGTGTCCCATGCCGGTACTTACCGGGCCCTAAGATCTGTACCAGTCTGCGATCTGACGAGAACAGGCGCATTTAGCTTAGGATGGCCGTAGACATCTTCACACCCTGTATACTGTGCATTTAAGCATCAATAAATCCTTTTCAGAATCGGAACGGAAGGCGGCAACAGATTAAAATGTCAACTGCACCCGGGATTCCCAGCCAGTCTCCCATGCTGGTACTTACCAGGCCCTAAGCTGGGTAGCAGTCTGCGATCTGACGAGAGCAGGCGCGTTCAGCTTAGGATGGCCGTTGACAGCTTCATATTTTGTATACTGTGCATTTAAGCATCAATAAATCCTTTTCGGAATCGAAACGGAAGGCGGCAACAGAGCAAAATGTCAACGGCAGCCGGGATTCCCTGCCAGTCTCCCATGCTGGTACTTACCGGGCCCTAAGCTGGGTAGCAGTCTGCGATCTGACGAGAGCAGGCGCGTTCAGCTTAGGATGGCCGTTGACAGCTTCTCGCCCTTTATACTGTGCATTTAAGCATCAATAAATCCTTTTCGTAATCGGAACGGAAGGCGGCAACAGAGCAAAATGTCAACGGCAGCCGGGATTCCCAGCCAGTGTCCCATGCCGGTACTTACCGGGCCCTAAGATCTGTACCAGTCTGCGATCTGACGAGAACAGGCGCATTCAGCTTAGGATGGCCGTAGACATCTTCACACCCTGTATACTGTGGATTTAAGCATCAATAAATCCTTTTCGGAATCGGAGCGTAAGGCGGCAACAGAGCAAAATGTCAATGACACCTGGGATTCCCAGCCAGTCTCCCATGCTGGTACTTAACGGGCCCTAAGCTGGGTAGCAGTCTGCGATCTGACGAGAGCAGGCGCGTTCAGCTTAGGATGGCCATTGACAGCTTCACACTTTGTATACTGTGGATTTAAGCATCAATAAATAATTTTCGGAATCGGAGCAGAAACAGAGCAAAATGTCAACTGCACCCGGGATTCCCAGCCAGTCTCCCATGCTGGTACTTACCAGGCCCGAAGCTGGGAAGCAGTCTGCGATCTGACGAGAACAGGCGCATTCAGCTTAGGATGGCTTGTAGACATCTTCACACCCTGTATACTGTGCATTTAAGCATCAATAAATCCTTTTCAGAATCGGAACGGAAGGCGGCAACAGAGCAAAATGTCAACGGCAGCCGGGATTCCCAGCCAGTGTCCCATGCCGGTACTTACCGGGCCCTAAGATCTGTACCAGTCTGCGATCTGACGAGAGCTGGCGCGTTAAGCTTAGGATGGCCGTCGACAGCTTCACACCTTGTATACTGTGGATTTAAGCATCAATAAATTATTTTCGGAATCGGAGCGGAAGGCAGCAATAGAGCAAAATGTCAACGGCACCTGGGATTCCCAGCCAGTCTCCCCTGCCAGTACTTACCGGGCCCTAAGCTGGGTAGCAGTCTGCGATCTGACGAGAGCAGGCGCGTTCAGCTTACGATGGCCATTGACAGCTTCATGCTTTTTATACTGTGCATTTAAGCATCAATAAATCCTTTTCGGAATCGGAGAGGAAGGCGGCAACAGAGCAAAATGTCAATAGCACCTTGGATTGCCAGCCAGTCTCCCATGCCCGTACTTGCCAGGCAGCAGTCTGCGATCTGACAAGAACAGGCACATTCAGCTTAGGATAGCCGTAGACGGCTTCACACCCTGTATACTGTGGATTTAAGCATCAATAAATCATTTTCGGAATCGAAGCGGAAGGCGGCTACAGAGCAAAAAGTGAACACCACCTGGGATTCCCAGCCAGTCTCCCATGCTGGTACTTAACGGGCCCTAAGCTGGGTAGCAGTCTGTGATCTGACGAGAGCAGGCGCGTTCAGCTTAGGATGGCCGTTGACAGCTTCACACTTTGTATACTGTGGATTTAAGCATCAATAAATAATTTTCGGAATCGGAGCAGAAACAGAGCAAAATGTCAACTGCACCCGGGATTCCCAGCCAGTCTCCCATGCTGGTACTTACCAGGCCCGAAGCTGGGAAGCAGTCTGCGATCTGACGAGAACAGGCGCATTCAGCTTAGGATGGCCGTAGACATCTTCACACCCTGTATACTGTGGATTTAAGCATCAATAAATCCTTTTCGGAATCGGAGCGTAAGGCGGCAACAGAGCAAAATGTCAACGGCAGCCGGGATTCCCAGCCAGTGTCCCATGCCGGTACTTACCGGGCCCTAAGTTCTGTACCAGTCTGCGATCTGACGAGAGCAGGCGCGTTAAGCTTAGGATGGCCGTCGACAGCTTCACACCTTGTATACTGTGGATTTAAGCATCAATAAATTCTTTTCGGAATCGAAGCGGAGGGCAGCAATAGAGCAAAATGTCAACGGCACCTGGGATTCCCAGCCAGTCTCCCATGCCAGTACTTACCGGGCCCTAAGTTGGGTAGCAGTCTGCGATCTGACGAGACCAGGCGCGTTCAGCTTAGGATGGCCGTTGACAGCATCTCGCCCTTTATACTGTGCATTTAAGCATCAATAAATCCTTTTCGGAATCGGAACGGAAGGCGGCAACAGAGCAAAATGTCAACGGCAGCCGTGATTCCCAGCCAGTGTCTCATGCCGGTACTTACCGGGCCCTAAAATCTGTACCAGTCTGCGATCTGACGAGAGCAGGCGAGTTAAGCTTAGGATGGCCGTCGACAGCTTCACACCTTGTATACTGTGGATTTAAGCATCAATAAATTCTTTTCGGAATCGGAGCGGAAGGCAGCAATAGAGCAAAATTTCAACAGCACCCAGGATTCCCAGCCAGTCTCCCATACCAGTACTTACCGGGCCCTAAGCTGGGTAGCAGTCTGCGATCGGACGAGTGCAGGCGCGTTCAGCTTAGGATGGCCATTGACAGCTTCATGCTTTTTATACTGTGCATTTAAGCATCAATAAATCCTTTTCGGAATCGGAGAGGAAGGCGGCAACAGAGCAAAATGTCAATAGCACCTTGGATTGCCAGCCAGTCTCCCATGCCCGTACTTGCCGGGCAGCAGTCTGCGATCTGACAAGAACAGGCACATTCAGCTTAGGATAGCCGTAGACGGCTTCACACCCTGTATACTGTGGATTTAAGCATCAATAAATCCTTTTCGGAATCGGAGCGGAAGGCGGCAACAGAGCAAAATGTCAACAACACCTGGGATTCCCAGCCAGTCTCCCATGCTGGTACTTACTAAGCTGGGTAGCAGTCTGCGATCTGACGAGAGCAGGCGCGTTCAGCTTAGGATGGCCGTTGACAGCTTCATGCCCTTTATACTGTGCATTTAAGCATCAATAAATAATTTTCAGAATCGGAGCGGAAGGCGGCAACAGAGCAAAATGTCAACTGCACCCGGGATTCCCAGCCAGTGTCCCATGCCGGTACCTACCGGGCCCTAAGATCTGTACCAGTCTGCGATCTGACGAGAGCAGGCGCGTTAAGCTTAGGATGGCCGTTGACAGCTTCACACTTTGTATACTGTGGATTTAAGCATCAATAAATAATTTTCGGAATCGGAGCAGAAACAGAGCAAAATGTCAACTGCACCCGGGATTCCCAGCCAGTCTCCCATGCTGGTACTTACCAGGCCCGAAGCTGGGAAGCAGTCTGCGATCTGACGAGAACAGGCGCATTCAGCTTAGGATGGCTGTAGACATCTTCACACCCTGTATACTGTGGATTTAAGCATCAATAAATCCTTTTCGGAATCGGAGCGTAAGGCAGCAACAGAGCAAAATGTCAACGGCAGCCGGGATTCCCAGCCAGTGTCCCATGCCGGTACTTACCGGGCCCTAAGATCTGTACCAGTCTGCGATCTGACGAGAGCAGGCGCGTTAAGCTTAGGATGGCCGTCGACAGCTTCACACCTTGTATACTGTGGATTTAAGCATCAATAAATTCTTTTAGGAATCGGAGCGGAGGGCAGCAATAGAGCAAAATGTCAACGGCACCTGGGATTCCCAGCCAGTCTCCCATGCCAGTACTTACCGCGCCCTAAGCTGGGTAGCAGTCTGCGATCTGACGAGAGCAGGCGCGTTCAGCTTAGGATGGCCATTGACAGCTTCATGCTTTTTATACTGTGCATTTAAGCATCAATAAATCCTTTTCGGAATCGGAGAGGAAGGCGGCAACAGAGCAAAATGTCAATAGTTCCTTGGATTGCCAGCCAGTCTCCCATGCCCGTACTTGCCGGGCAGCAGTCTGCGATCTGACAAGAACAGGCACATTCAGCTTAGGATAGCCGTAGACGGCTTCACACCCTGTGTACTGTGGATTTAAGCATCAATAAATCCTTTTCGGAATCGAAACTGAAGGCGGCTACAGAGCAAATTGTCAACAACACCTGGGATTCCCAGCCAGTCTCCCATTCTGGTACTTAGCGGGCCCTAAGCTGGGTAGCAGTCTGCGATCTGACGAGAGCAGGCACGTTCAGCTTAGGATGGCCGTTGACAGCTTCTTGCCCTTTATACTGTGCATTTAAGCATCAATAAATCCTTTTCGGAATCGGAACGGAAGGCGGCAACAGAGCAAAATGTCAACGGCAGCCGGGATTCCCAGCCAGTGTCTCATGCCGGTACTTACCGGGCCCTAAGATCTGTACCAGTCTGCGATCTGACGAGAGCAGGCGCGTTAAGCTTAGGATGGCCGTCGACAGCTTCACACCTTGTGTACTGTGGATCTAAGCATCAATAAATTCTTTTCGGAATCGGAGCGGAAGGCAGCAATAGAGCAAAATGTCAACAGCACCCGGGATTCCCAGCCAGTCTCCCATGCCAGTACTTACCGGGCCCTAAGCTGTGTAGCAGTCTGCGATCGGACAAGTGCAGGCGTGTTCAGCTTAGGATGGCCATTGACAGCTTAATGCTTTTTTATACTGTGCATTTAAGCATCAATAAATCCTTTTCGGAATCGGAGAGGAAGGCGGCAACAGAGCAAAATGTCAATAGCACCTTGGATTGCCAGCCAGTCTCTCATGCCCGTACTTGCCGGGCAGCAGTCTGCGATCTGACAAGAACAGGCACATTCAGCTTAGGATAGCCGTAGACGGCTTCACACCCTGTATACTGTGGATTTAAGCATCAATAAATCCTTTTCGGAATCGGAGCGGAAGGCGGCTACAGAGCAAAATGTCAACAACACCTGGGATTCCCAGCCAGTCTCCCATGCTGGTACTTACCGGGCCTAAGCTGGGTAGCGGTCTGCGATCTGACAAGAGCAGGCGTGTTCAGCTTAGGATGGCCGTTGACAGCTTCGCGCCCTTTATACTGTGCATTTAAGCATCAATAAATAATTTTCCGAATCGGAGCGGAAGGCGGCAACAGAGCAAAATGTCAACTGCACCCGGGATTCCCAGCCAGTCTCCCATGCTGGTACTTACCGGGCCCTAAGCTGAGTAGCAGTCTGCGATCTGACGAGAGCAGGCGCGTTCAGCTTAGGAAGGCCGTTGACAGCTTCACACTTTGTATACTGTGTATACTGTGGATGCATTTAAGCATCAATAAATCCTTTTCGGAATCGGAAACGGAAACGGAAACGGAAGGCGGCAACAGAGCAAAATGTCAACGGCAGCCGGGATTCCCAGCCAGTGTCCCATTCCGGTACTTACCGGGCCCTAAGATCTGTACCAGTCTGCGATCTGACAAGAGCAGGCGCGTTAAGCTTAGGATGGCCGTCGACAGCTTCACACCTTGTATACTGTGGATTTAAGCATCAATAAAGCAAAATGTCAACGGCACCCGGGATTCCCAGCCAGTCTCCCATGCCAGTACTTACCGGGCCCTAAGCTAGGTAGCAGTCTGCGATCTGACGAGAGCAGGCACGTTCAGCTTAGGATGGCCGTTGACAGCTTCTTGCCCTTTATACTGTGCATTTAAGCATCAATAAATCCTTTTCGGAATCGGAGAGGTAGGCGGCAACAGAGCAAAATGTCAATAGCACCTTGGATTGCTAGCCAGTCTCCCATGCCGGTACTTGCCGGGCAGCAGTCTGCGATCTGACAAGAACAGGCACATTCAGCTTAGGATAGCCGTAGACGGCTTCACACCCTGTGTACTGTGGATTTAAGCATCAATAAATCATTTTCGGAATCGGAGCGGAAGGCGGCTACAGAGCAAAATGTCAACAACACCTGGGATTCCCAGCCAGTCTCCCATGCTGGTACTTACCGGGCCCTAAGCTGGGTAGCAGTCTGCGATCTGACGAGAGCAGGCGCGTTCAGCTTAGGATGGCCGTTGACAGCTTCACACTTTGTATACTGTGCATTTAAGCATCAATAAATAATTTTCGGAATCGGAGCAGAAACATAGCAAAATGTCAACAGCAGCAGGGATTCCCAGCCAGTCTCCCATGCTGGTACTTACCAGGCACGAAGATGGGTAGCAGTCTGCGATCTGACGAGAACAGGCGCATTCAGCTTAGGATGGCCGTAGACATCTTTACACCTTGTATACTGTGGATTTAAGCATCAATAAATCCTTTTCGGAATCGGCGCGGAAGGCGGCAACAGAACAAAATGTCAACGACACCTGGGATTCCCAGCCAGTCTCCCATGCTTGTACTTACCAGGCCCTAAGCTGGGTAGCAGTCTGCGATCTGACGAGAGCAGGCGCGTTCAGCTTAGGATGGCCGTAGACATCTTTACACCCTGTATACTGTGGATTTAAGCATCAATAAATCCTTTTCGGAATCGAAGCGGAAGGCGGCTACAGAGCAAAATGTCAACAATACCTGGGATTCCCAGCCAGTCTCCCATGCTGGTACTTACCGGGCCCTAAGCTGGTTAGCAGTCTGCGATCTGACGAGAACAGGCACGTTCAGCTTAGGATGGCCGTTGACAGCTTTTCAACCTTTATACTGTGCATTTAAGCATCAATAAATCCTTTTCGGGATCGGAACGGAAGGCGGCAACAGAGCAAAATGTCAACGGCAGGCGGGATTCCCAGCCAGTGTCCCATGCCGGTACTTACCGGGCCCTAAGATTTGTACCAGTCTGCGATCTGACGAGAGCAGGCGCGTTAAGCTTAGGATGGCCGTCGACAGCTTCACACCTTGTATACTGTGGATTTAAGCATCAATAAAGCAAAATTGTCAACGGCACCCGGGATTCCCAGCCAGGCTCCCATGCTGGTACTTACCAGGCCCGAAGCTGGGTAGCAGTCTGCGATCTGACGAGAACAGGCGCATTCAGCTTAGGATGGCCGTTGACAGCTTCACGCCCTTTATACTGTGCATTTAAGCATCAATAAATCCTTTTCGGAATCGGAGCGGAAGGCGGCTACAGAGCAAAATGTCAACAACACCTGGGATTCCCAGCCAGTCTCCCATGCTGGTACTTACCGGGCCCTAAGCTGGGTAGCAGTCTGCAATCTGACGAGAGCAGGCGAGTTCAGCTTAGGATGGCCGTTGACATCTTCATGCCTTGTATATTGTGGATTTAAGCATCAATAAATATTTTTATTAATCGGAGAGGAAGGCGGCAACAGAGCAAAATGTCAATGGCACCTTGGATTGCCAGTCAGTCTCCCATGCCGGTAACTGCCGGGCAGCAGTCTGCGATCTGAGGAGAGCAGGCACGTTTAGGCTTAGGATGGCCGTTGACAGCTTCACACCCTGTATATTGTGGATTTAAGTATCAATAAATCCTTTTCCGAATCGGAGCAGAAGGTGGCAACAGATTAAAATGTCAACTGCACCCGGGATTCCCAGCCAGTCTCCCATGCTGGTACTTACCGGGCCCTAAGCTGGGTTGCAGTCTGCGATCTGACGAGAGCAGGCGCGTTCAGCTTAGGATGGCCGTTGACAGCTTCACACTTTGTATACTGTGGATTTAAGCATCAATAAATAATTTTCGGAATCGGAGCAAAATGTCAACGGCAGCCGGGATTCCCAGCCAGTCTCCCATGCTGGTACTTACCAGGCCCGAAGCTGGGTAGCAGTCTGCGATCTGACGAGAACAGGCGCATTCAGCTTAGGATGGCCATAGACATCTTCACACCCTGTATACTGTGGATTTAAGCATCAATAAATCATTTTCGGAATCGGAGCGGAAGGCCGCAACAGAACAGAATGTCAACGACACCTGGGATTCCCAGCCAGTGTCTCATGCCGGTACTTACCGGGCCCTAAGATCTGTACCAGTCTGCGATCTGACGAGAGCAGGCGCGTTAAGCTTAGGATGGCCGTCGACAGCTTCACACCTTGTATACTGTGGATTTAAGCATCAATAAATTATTTTCGGAATCGGAGCGGAAGGCAGCAATAGAGCAAAATGTCAATGGCACCCGGGATTCCCAGCCAGTCTCCCATGCCAGTACTTACCGGGCCCTAAGCTGGGTAGCAGTCTGCGATCTGACGAGAGCAGGCGCGTTCAGCTTAGGATGGCCATTGACAGCTTCATGCTTTTTATACTGTGCATTTAAGCATCAATAAATCCTATTCGGAATCGGAGAGGAAGGCGGCAACAGAGCAAAATGTCAATAGCACCTTGGATTGCCAGCCAGTCTCCCATGCCCGTACTTGCCGGGCAGCAGTCTGCGATCTGACAAGAACAGGCACATTCAGCTTAGGATAGCCGCAGACGGCTTCACACCCTGTATACTGTGGATTTAAGCATCAATAAATCCTTTTCGGAATCGGAGCGGAAGGCGGCTACAGAGCAAAATGTCAACAACACCTGGGATTCCCAGCCAGTCTCCCATGCTGGTACTTACCGGGCCCTAAGCTGAGTAGCAGTCTGCGATCTGACGAGAGCAGGCACGTTCAGCTTAGGATGGCCGTTGACAGCTTCACGCCCTTTATACTGTGCATTTAAGCATCAATAAATCATTTTCTGAATCGGAGCGGAAGGTGGCAACAGAGCAAAATGTCAACTGCACCCGGGATTCCCAGCCAGTCTCCCATGCCGGTACTTACCGGGCCCTAAGCTGGGTAGCAGTCTGCGATCTGACGAGAGCAGGCGCGTTCAGCTTAGGATGGCCGTTGACATCTTCACGCCTTGTATATTGTGGATTTAAGCATCATTAAATCCTTTTCGGAATCGGAGCAAAATGTCTACAGAGCTACAGAGCAAAATGTCAACAACACCTGAGATTCCCAGCCAGTCTCCCATGCTGGTACTTACCGGGCCCTAAGCTGGGTAGCAGTCTGCGATCTGACGAGAGCAGGCGCGTTCAGCTTAGGATGTCCGTTAACAGCTTCACGCCCTTTATACTGTGCATTTAAGCATCAATAAATCCTTTTCCGAATCGGAGCGGAAGGCGGCAACAGATTAAAATGTCAACTGCACCTGGGATTCCCAGCCAGTCTCCCATGCTGGTACTTACCAGGCCCTAAGCTGGGTAGCAGTCTGCGATCTGACGAGAGCAGGCGCGTTCAGCTTAGGATGGCCGTTGACAGCTTCACACTTTGTATACTGTGCATTTAAGCATCAATAAATCCTTTTCGGAATCGGAACGGAAGGCAGCAATAGAGCAAAATGTCAACGGCAGCCGGGATTCCCAGCCAGTGTCCCATGCCGGTACTTACCGGGCTCTAAGATCTGTACCAGTCTGCGATCTGACGAGAGCAGGCGCGTTAAGCTTAGGATGGCAGTCGACAGCTTCACACCTTGTATACTGTCGATTTAAGCATCAATAAATTATTTTCGGAATCGGAGCGGAAGGCAGCAATAGAGCAAAATGTCAACCGGGATTCCCAGCCAGTCTCCCATGCCAGTACTTACCGGGCCCTAAGCTGGGTAGCAGTCTGCGATCTGATGAGAGCAGGCGCGTTCAGCTTAGGATGGCCATTGACAGCTTCATGCTTTTTATACTGTGCATTTAAGCATCAATAAATCCTTTTCGGAATCGGAAAGGAAGGCGGCAACAAAGCAAAATGTCAACTGCACCCGGGATTCCCAGCCAGTCTCCCATGCCGGTACTTATTGGGCCCTAAGCTGGGTAGCAGTCTGCGATCTGACGAGAGCAGGCGCGTTCAGCTTAGGATGGCCGTTGACATCTTCACACCTTGTATATTGTGGATTTAAGCATCAATAAATATTTTTTTAATCGGAAAGGAAGGCGGCAATAGAGCAAAATGTCAATGGCACCTTGGATTGCCAGCCAGTCTCTCATGACGGTAACTGCCGGGCAGCAGTCTGCGATCTGAGGAGAGCAGGCACGTTCAGGCTTAGGATGGCCGTTGACAGCGTCACACCCTGTATATTGTGGATTTAAGCATCAATAAATCCTTTTCGAAATCGGAACGGAAGGCGGCAACAGAGCATAATGTCAACTGCACCCGGGATTCCCAGCCAGTCTCCCATGCCGGTACTTACTGGGCCCTAAGCTGGGTAGCAGTCTGCGATCTGACGAGAGCAGGCGCGTTCAGCTTAGGATGGCCATTGACAGCTTCATGATTTTTATACTGTGCATTTAAGCATCAATAAATCCTTTTCGGAATCGGAACGGAAGGCGGCAACAGAGCAAAATGTCATCTGCACCCGGGATTCCCAGCCAGTCTCCCATGCCGGTACTTACTGGGCCCTAAGCTGGGTAGCAGTCTGCGATCTGACGAGAGCAGGCGAGTTCAGCTTAGGATGGCCATTGACAGCTTCATGCTTTTTATACTGTGCATTTAAGCATCAATAAATATTTTTATTAATCGAAGTGGAAGGCGGCAACAGAGCAAAATGTCAATGGCACCTTGGATTGCCAGCCAGTCTCCCATGCCGGTAACTGCTGGGCAGCAGTCTGCGATCTGAGGAGAGCAGGCACGTTCAGGCGTAGGATGGCCGTTGACAGCTTCACACCCTGTGTTTTCTGGATTTAAGCATCAATAAATCCTTTTCCGAATCGGAGCAGAAGGCGGCAACAGATTAAAATTTCAACTGCACCCGGGATTCCCAGCCAGTCTCCCATGCCGTTACTTACCGGGCCCTAAGCTGGGTAGCAGTCTGCGATCTGACGAGAGCAGGCGCGTTCAGCTTAGGATGGCCGTTGACATCTTCACGCCTTGTATACTGTGGATTTAAGCATCAATAAATATTTTTTTTAATCGGAGAGTAAGGCGGCAACAGATCAAAATGTCAATAGCACCTTGGATTGCCAGCCAGTCTCCCATGCCCGTACTTGCCGGCAGCAGTCTGCGATCTAACAAGAGCAGGCGCGTTCAGCTTAGGATGGCCGTTGACAGCTTCACACTTTGTATACTGTGCATTTAAGCATCAATAAATCCTTTTCGGAATCGGAACGGAACGGAAGGCGGCAACAGAGCAAAATGTCAACGGCAGCCGGGATTCCCAGCCAGTGTCCCATGCCGGTACTTACCGGGCCCTAAGATCTGTACCAGTCTGCGATCTGACGAGAGCAGGCGCGTTAAGCTTAGGATGGCCGTCGACAGCTTCACACCTTGTATACTGTGGATTTAAGCATCAATAAATTCTTTTCGGAATCGGAGCGGAAGGCGGCAACAGAGCAAAATGTCAACTGCACCCGGGATTCCCAGCCAGTCTCCCATGCGGGTACTTACTGGGCCCTAAGCTGGGTAGCAGTCTGCGATCTGACGAGAGCAGGCGCGTTCAGCTTAGGATGGCCGTTGACATCTTCACACCTTGTATATTGTGGATTTAAGCATCAATAAATATTTTTTTAATCGGAAAGGAAGGCGGCAATAGAGCAAAATGTCAATGGCACCTTGGATTGCCAGCCAGTCTCTCATGACGGTAACTGCCGGGCAGCAGTCTGCGATCTGAAGAGAGCAGGCACGTTCAGGCTTAGGATGGCCGTTGACAGCGTCACACCCTGTATATTGTGGATTTAAGCATCAATAAATCCTTTTCGAAATCGGAACGGAAGGCGGCAACAGAGCATAATGTCAACTGCACCCGGGATTCCCAGCCAGTCTCCCATGCCGGTACTTACTGGGCCCTAAGCTGCGTAGCAGTCTGCGATCTGACGAGAGCAGGCGCATTCAGCTTAGGATGGCCATTGACAGCTTCATGATTTTTATACTGTGCATTTAAGCATCAATAAATCCTTTTCGGAATCGGAACGGAAGGCGGCAACAGAGCAAAATGTCATCTGCACCCGGGATTCCCAGCCAGTCTCCCATGCCGGTACTTACTGGGCCCTAAGCTGGGTAGCAGTCTGCGATCTGACGAGAGCAGGCGAGTTCAGCTTAGGATGGCCATTGACAGCTTCATGCTTTTTATACTGTGCATTTAAGCATCAATAAATCCTTTTCGGAATCGGAACGGAAGGCGGCAACAGAGCATAATGTCAACTGCACCCGGGATTCCCAGCCAGTCTCCCATGCCGGTACTTACTGGGCCCTAAGCTGGGTAGTAGTCTGCGATCTGACGAGAGCAGGCGCGTTCAGCTTAGGATGGCCGTTGACATCTACATGCCTTGTATATTGTGGATTTAAGCATCAATAAATATTTTTATTAATCGAAGTGGAAGGCGGTAACAGAGCAAAATGTCAATGGCACCTTGGATTGCCAGCCAGTCTCCCATGCCGGTAACTGCTGGGCAGCAGTCTGCGATCTGAGGAGAGCAGGCACGTTCAGGCTTAGGATGGCCGTTGACAGCTTCACACCCTGTGTATTGTGGATTTAAGCATCAATAAATCCTTTTCCGAATCGGAGCAGAAGGCGGCAACAGATTAAAATTTCAACTGCACCCGGGATTCCCAGCCAGTCTCCCATGCCGTTACTTACCGGGCCCTAAGCTGGGTAGCAGTCTGTGATCTGACGAGAGCAGGCGTGTTCAGCTTAGGATGGCCGTTGACATCTTCACACCTTGTATACTGTGGATTTAAGCATCAATAAATATTTTTTTTAATCGGAGAGTAAGGCGGCAACAGATCAAAATGTCAATAGCACCTTGGATTGCCAGCCAGTCTCCCATGCCCGTACTTGCCGGGCAGCAGTCTGCGATCTGACAAGAACAGGCGCATTCAGCTTAAAATAGCCGTAGACGGCTTCACACCCTGTATATTGTGGATTTAAGCATCAATAAATCCTTTTCGGAATCAGAGCAAAATGTCTACAGAGCTACAGAGAAAAATGTCAACAACACCTGAGATTCCCAGCCAGTCTCCCATGCTGGTACTTACCGGGCCCTAAGCTGGGTAGCAGTCTGCGATCTGACGAGAGCAGGCGCGTTCAGCTTAGGATGGCCATTAACAGCTTCATGCCCTTTATACTGTGCATTTAAGCATCAATAAATCCTTTTCCGAATCGGAGCGGAAGGCGGCAACAGAATAAAATGTCAACTGCACCCGGGATTCCCAGCCAGTCTCCCATGCTGGTACTTACCAGGCCCTAAGCTGAGTAGCAGTCTGCGATCTAACGAGAGGAGGCGCGTTCAGCTTAGGATGGCCGTTGACAGCTTCACACTTTGTATACTGTGCATTTAAGCATCAATAAATCCTTTTCGGAATCGGAACGGAACGGAAGGCGGCAACAGAGCAAAATGTCAACGGCAGCCGGGATTCCCAGCCAGTGTCCCATGCCGGTACTTACCGGGCCCTAAGATCTGTATAAGGCTGCGATCTGACGAGAGCAGGCGCGTTAAGCTTAGGATGGCCGTCTACAGCTTCACACCTTGTATACTGTGGATTTAAGCATCAATAAATTCTTTTCGGAATCGGAGCGGAAGGCGGCAACAGAGCAAAATGTCAACTGCACCCGGGATTCCCTGCCAGTCTCCCATGCCGGTACTTACTGGGCCCTAAGCTGGGAAGCAGTCTGCGATCTGACGAGAGCAGGCGCGTTCAGCTTAGGATGGCCGTTGACAACTTCACGCATTGTATATTGTGGATTTAAACATCAATAAATATTTTTTTAATCGGAGAGGAAGGCGGCAACAGAGCAAAATGTCAATGGCACCTTGGATTGCCAGCCAGTCTCCCATGCCGGTAACTGCCGGGCAGCAGTCTGCGATCTGAGGAGAGCAGGCACGTTCAGGCTTAGGATGGCCGTTGACAGCTTCACACCCTGTATGTTGTGGATTTAAGCATCAATAAATCATTTTCCGAATCGGAGCGGAAGGCGGCAACAGATTAAAATGTCAACTGACCCCGGGATTCCCAGCCAGTCTCCCATGCTGGTACTTACCAGGCCCTAAGCTGGGTAGCAGTCTGCGATCTGACGAGAGCAGGCGCGTTCAGCTTAGGATGGCCGTTGACAGCTTCGCGCCTTGTATATTGTGGATTTAAGCATCAATAAATATTTTTATTAATCGGAGAGTAAGGCGGCAACGGAGCAAAATGTCAATGGCACCTTGGATTGCTAGCCAGTCTCCCATGCCGGTAACTGCCGGGCAACAGTCTGCGATCTGAGGAGAGCAGGCACGTTCAGGCTTAGGATGGCCGTTGACAGCTTCACACCCTGTATATTGTGGATTTAAGCACCAATAAATTATTTTCCGAATCGGAGCGGAAGGCGGCAACAGATTAAAATGTCAACTGCACCCGGGATTCCCAGCCAGTCTCCCATGCTGGTACTTACCAGGCCCTAAGCTGGGTAGCAGTCTGCGATCTGACGAGAGCAGGCGCGTTCAGCTTAGAATGGCCGTTTACAGCTTCACACTTTGTTTACTGTGGATTTAAGCATCAATAAAAAAAATTTGGAATCGGAGGAGAAACAGAGCAAAATGTCAACTGCACCCGGGATTCCCAGCCAGTCTCCCATGGTGGTACTTACCAGGCCCGAAGCTGGGTAGCAGTCTGCGATCTGACGAGAACAGGCGCATTCAGCTTAGGATGGCCGTAGACATCTTCACACCCTGTATACTGTGGATTTAAGCATCAATAAATCCTTTTCGGAATCGGAGCGGAAGGCGGCAACAGAGCAAAATGTCAACGACACCTGGGACTCCCAGCCAGTCTCCCATGCTGGTACTTACCGGGCCCTAAGCTGGATAGCAGTCTGCGATCTGACGAGAGCAGGCGCGTTCAGCTTAGGATGGCCGTTGACAGCTTCTCGCCCTTTATACTGTGCATTTAGGCATCAATAAATCCTTTTCGGAATTGGAACGGAAGGCGGCAACAGTGCAAAATGTCAACGGCAGCCGGGATTCCCAGCCAGTGTCCTATGCCGGTACTTACCGGGCCCTAAGATCTGTACCAGTCTGTGATCTGACGAGAGCAGGCGCGTTAAGCTTAGGATGGCCGTCGACAGCTTCACACCTTGTATACTGTGGATTTAAGCATCAATAAATTCTTTTCGGAATCGGAGCGTAAGGCAGCAATAGAGCAAAATATCAACGGCACACGGGATTCCCAGCCAGTCTCCCATGCCAGTACTTATCGGGCCCTAAGCTGGGTAGCAGTCTGCGATCTGACGAGAACAGGCGCGTTCAGCTTAGGATGGCCGTTGACATCTTCACTCTTTGTAAACTGTGGATTTAAGCATCAATAAATATTTTTTTTAATCGGAGAGGAAGGCGGCAACAGATCAAAATGTCAATAGCACCTTGGATTGCCAGCCAGTCTCCCATGCCCGTACTTGCCGGGCAGCAGTCTGCGATCTGACAAGAACAGGCGCATTCAGCTTAGGATAGCCGTAGACGGCTTCACACCCTGTATATTGTGGATTTAAGCATCAATAAATCCTTTTCGGAATCGGAGCAAAATGTCTACAGAGCTACAGAGCAAAATGTCAACAACACCTGAGATTCCCAGCCAGTCTCCCATGCGGGTACTTACCGGGCCCTAAGCTGGGTAGCAGTCTGCGATCTGACGAGAGCAGGCGCGTTCAGCTTAGGATGGCCGTTAACAGCTTCACGCCCTTTATACTGTGCATTTAAGCATCAATAAATCCTTTTTCCGAATAGGAGCGGAAGGCGGCAACAGATTAAAATGTCAACTGCACCCGGGATTCCCAGCCAGTCTCCCATGCTGGTACTTACCAGGCCCTAAGCTGGGTAGCAGTCTGCGATCTGACGAGAGCAGGCACGTTCAGGCTTAGGATGGCCGTTGACAGCTTCACACCCTGTGTATTGTGGATTTAAGCATCAATAAATCCTTTTTCCGAATAGGAGCGGAAGGCGGCAACAGATTAAAATGTCAACTGCACCCGGGATTCCCAGCCAGTCTCCCATGCTGGTACTTACCAGGCCCTAAACTGGGTAGCAGTCTGCGATCTGAAGAGAGCAGGCTCGTTCAGCTTAGGATGGCCGTTGACAGCTTCACAATTTGTATACTGTGGATTTAAGCATCAATAAATAATTTTCGGAATCGGAGCAGAAACAGAGCAAAATGTCAACTGCACCCGGGATTCCCAGCCAGTCTCCCATGCTGGTACTTACCAGGCCCGAAGCTGGGCAGCAGTCTGCGATCTGAGGAGAGCAGGCACGTTCAGGCTTAGGATGGCCGTTGACAGCTTCACACCCTGTATATTGTGGATTTAAGCATCAATAAATCCTTTTCCGAATCGGAGGGGAAGGCGGCAACAGATTAAAATGTCAACTGCACCCGGGATTCCCAGCCAGTCTCCCATGCTGGTACTTACCAGGCTCCAAGCTGGGTAGCAGTCTGCGATCTGACGAGAACAGGCGCGTTCAGCTTAGGATGGCCGTTGACAGCTTCACACTTTGTATACTGTGGATTTAAGCATCAATAAATAATTTTCGGAATCGGAGCAGAATGTCAACTGCACCCGGGATTCCCAGCCAGTCTCCCATGCTGGTACTTACCAGGCCAGAAGCTGGATAGCAGTCTGCGATCTGACGAGAACAGGCGCATTCAGCTTAGGATGGCCGTAGACATCTTCACACCCTGTATACTGTGGATTTAAGCATCACTAAATCTTTTTCGGAATAGCAGCGTAAGGCGGCAACAGAGCAAAATGTCAACGACACCTGGGATTCCCAGCCAGTCTCCCATGCTGGTACTTACCGGGCCCTAAGCTGGGTAGCAGTCTGCGATCTGACGAGAGCAGGCGCGTTCAGCTTAGGATGGCCGTTGACAGCTTCACGCCCTTTATACTGTGCATTTAAGCATCAATAAATCCTTTTCCGAATCGGAGCGGAAGGCGGCAACAGATTAAAATGTCAAATGCACCCGGGATTCCCAGCCGGTCTCCCATGCTGGTACTTACCAGGCCCTAAGCTGGGTAGCAGTCTGTGATCTGACGAGAGCAGGCGCGTTCAGCTTAGGATGGCCTTTGACAGCTTCACGCCCTTTATACTGTGCATTTAAGCATCAATAAATCCTTTTCGGAATCGGAACGTAAGGCGGCAACAGAGCAAAATGTCAACAGCAGACGGGATTCCCAGCCAGTGTCCCATGCCGGTACTTACCGGGCCCTAAGATCTGTACCAGTCTGCGATCTGACGAGAGCAGGCGCGTTAAGCTTAGGATGGCCATCGACAGCTTCACACCTTGTATACTGTGAATTTAAGCATCAATAAATTATTTTCGGAATCGGAGCGGAGGGCAGCAATAGAGCAAAGTGTCAACGGCACCTGGGATTCCCAGCCAGTCTCCCATGCCAGTACTTACCAGGCCCTAAACTGGGTAGCAGTTTGCAATCTGACGAGAGCAGGCACGTTCAGCTTAGGATGGCCATTGACAGCTTCATGCTTTTTATACTGTGCATTTAAGCATCAATAAATCCTTTTCGGAATCGGAGAGGAAGGCGGCAACAGAGCAAAATGTCAATAGTTCCTTGGATTGCCAGCCAGTCTCCCATGCCTGTACTTTCCTGGCAGCAGTCTGCGATCTGACAAGAACAGGCACATTCAGCTTAGGATAGCCGTAGACGGCTTCACACCCTGTATACTGTGGATTTAAGCATCAATAAATCCTTTTCGGAATCGAAGCGGAAGGCGGCTACAGAGCAAAATGTCAACAACACCTGGGATTCCCAGCCAGTCTCCCATGCTGGTACTTACCGGGCCCTAAGCTGGGTAGCAGTCTGCGATCTGACGAGAGCAGGTGCGTTCAGCTTAGGATGGCCGTTGATAGCTTCTCGCCCTTTATACTATGGATTTAAGCATCAATAAATTATTTTCGGAATCGGAGCGGAAGGCAGAAATAGAGCAAAATGTCGACGGCACCCGGGATTCCCAGCCAGTCTCCCATGCCAGTACTTACCGGGCCCTAAGCTGGGTAGCAGTCTGCGATCTGACGAGAGCAGGCGCGTTCAGCTTAGGATGGCCATTGACAGCTTCATGCTTTTTATACCGTGCATTTAAGCATCAATAAATCCTTTTCGGAATCGGAGAGGAAGGCGGCAACAGAGCAAAATGTCAATAGCACCTTGGATTGCCAGCCA
The DNA here is from genome assembly GCF_029499605.1 of Hyla sarda. Classification (NCBI taxonomy): domain Eukaryota; kingdom Metazoa; phylum Chordata; class Amphibia; order Anura; family Hylidae; genus Hyla; species Hyla sarda. The sequence continues at coordinate 257,920,498 of NC_079189.1, forward strand.
GTCTCCCATGCCCGTACTTGCCGGGCAGCAGTCTGCAATCTGACAAGAACAGGCACATTCAGCTTAGGATAGCCGTAGACGGCTTCACACCCTGTATACTGTGGATTTAAGCATCAATAAATCCTTTTCGGAATCGGAGCGGAAGGCGGCTACAGAGCAAAATGTCAACAACACCTGGGATTCCCAGCCAGTCTCCCATGCTGGTACTTACCGGGCCCTAAGCTGGGTAGCAGTCTGCAATCTGACGAGAGCAGGCGAGTTCAGCTTAGGATGGCCGTTGACATCTTCACGCCTTGTATATTGTGGATTTAAGCATCAATAAATATTTTTATTAATTGGAGAGGAAGGCGGCAACAGAGCAAAATGTCAATGGCACCTTGGATTGCCAGCCAGTCTCCCATGCCGGTAACTGCCGGGCAGCAGTCTGCGATCTGAGGAGAGCAGGCACGTTTAGGCTTAGGATGGCCGTTGACAGCTTCACACCCTGTATATTGTGGATTTAAGCATCAATAAATCCTTTTCCGAATCGGAGCGGAAGGTGGCAACAGATTAAAATGTCAACTGCACCCGGGATTCCCAGCCAGTCTCCCATGCTGGTACTTAACGGGCCCTAAGCTGGGTTGCAGTCTGCGATCTGACGAGAGCAGGCGCGTTCAGCTTAGGATGGCCGTTGACAGCTTCACACTTTGTATACTGTGTATACTGTGGATTTAAGCATCAATAAATAATTTTCGGAATCGGAGCAAAATGTCAACGGCAGCCGGGATTCCCAGCCAGTCTCCCATGCTGGTACTTACCAGGCCCGAAGCTGGGTAGCAGTCTGCGATCTGACGAGAACAGGCGCATTCAGCTTAGGATGGCCATAGACATCTTCACACCCTGTATACTGTGGATTTAAGCATCAATAAATCCTTTTCGGAATCGGAGCGGAAGGCCGCAACAGAACAGAATGTCAACGACACCTGGGATTCCCAGCCAGTGTCTCATGCCGGTACTTACCGGGCCCTAAGATCTGTACCAGTCTGCGATCTGACGAGAGCAGGCGCGTTAAGCTTAGGATGGCCGTCGACAGCTTCACACCTTGTATACTGTGGATTTAAGCATCAATAAATTCTTTTCGGAATCGGAGCGTAAGGCAGCAATAGAGCAAAATGTCAACAACACCTGAGATTCCCAGCCAGTCTCCCATGCTGGTACTTAACGGGCCCTAAGCTGGGTAGCAGTCTGCGATCTGACGAGGGCAGGCGCATTCACCTTAGGATAGCCGTAGACGGCTTCACACCCTGTATACTGTGGATTTAAGCATCAATAAATCCTTTTCGGAATCGGAGCGGAAGGCGGCTACAGAGCAAAATGTCAACAACACCTGGGATTCCCAGCCAGTCTCCCATGCTGGTACTTACCGGGCCTAAGCTGGGTAGCAGTCTGTGATCTGACGAGAGCAGGCGCGTTCAGCTTAGGATGGTCGTTGACAGGTTCACGCCGTTTATACTGTGCATTTAAGCATCAATAAATAATTTTCCGAATCGGAGCGGAAGGCGGCAACAGAGCAAAATGTCAACTGCACCCGGGATTCCCAGCCAGTCTCCCATGCTGGTACTTACCGGGCCCTAAGCTGGGTAGCAGTCTGCGATCTGACGAGAGCAGGCGCGTTCAGCTTAGGATGGCCGTTGACAGCTTCACATTTTGTATACTGTGCATTTAAGCATCAATAAATCGTTTTCGGAATAGAAACGGAAGGCGGCAACAGAGCAAAATGTCAACGGCAGCCGGGATTCCCAGCCAGTCTCCCATGCTGGTACTTACCGGGCCCTAAGCTGGGTAGCAGTCTGCGATCTGACGAGAGCAGGCGCGTTCAGCTTAGGATGGCCGTTGACAGCTTCTCGCCCTTTATACTGTGCATTTAAGCATCAATAAATCCTTTGCGGAATCGGAACGGAAGGCGGCAACAGAGCAAAATGTCAACGGCAGCCGGGATTCCCAGCCAGTCTCCCATGCTGGTACTTACCGGGCCTAAGCTGGGTAGCAGTCTGTGATCTGACGAGAGCAGGCGCGTTCAGCTTAGAATGGTCGTTGACAGCTTCACGCCCTTTATACTGTGCATTTAAGCATCAATAAATAATTTTCCGAATCGGAGCGGAAGGCGGCAACAGAGCAAAATGTCAACTGCACCCGGGATTCCCAGCCAGTCTCCCATGCTGGTACTTACCGGGCCCTAAGCTGGGTAGCAGTCTGCGATCTGACGAGAGCAGGCGCGTTCAGCTTAGGATGGCCGTTGACAGCTTCACATTTTGTATACTGTGCATTTAAGCATCAATAAATCCTTTTCGGAATAGAAACGGAAGGCGGCAACAGAGCAAAATGTCAACGGCAGCCGGGATTCCCAGCCAGTCTCCCATGCTGGTACTTACCGGGCCCTAAGCTGGGTAGCAGTCTGCGATCTGACGAGAGCAGGCGCGTTCAGCTTAGGATGGCCGTTGACAGCTTCTCGCCCTTTATACTGTGCATTTAATCATCAATAAATCCTTTGCGGAATCGGAACGGAAGGCGGCAACAGAGCAAAATGTCAACGACACCTGGGATTTCCAGCCAGTCTCCCATGCTGGTACTTAACGGGCCCTAAGCTGGGTAGCAGTCTGTGATCTGACGAGAGCAGGCGCGTTCAGCTTAGGATGGCCGTTGACAGCTTCACACTTTGTATACTGTGGATTTAAGCATCAATAAATAATTTTCGGAATCGGAGCAGAAACAGAGCAAAATGTCAACTGCACCCGGGATTCCCAGCCAGTCTCCCATGCTGGTACTTACCAGGCCCGAAGCTGGGAAGCAGTCTGCGATCTGACGAGAACAGGCGCATTTAGCTTAGGATGGCCGTAGACATCTTCACACCCTGTATACTGTGCATTTAAGCATCAATAAATCCTTTTCAGAATCGGAACGGAAGGCGGCAACAGATTAAAATGTCAACTGCACCTGGGATTCCCAGCCAGTCTCCCATGCTGGTACTTACCAGGCCCTAAGCTGGGTAGCAGTCTGCGATCTGATGAGAGCAGGCGCGTTCAGCTTAGGATGGCCGTTGACAGCTTCACATTTTGTATACTGTGCATTTAAGCATCAATAAATCCTTTTCGGAATCGAAACGGAAGGCGGCAACAGAGCAAAATGTCAACGGCAGCCCGGATTCCCAGCCAGTCTCCCATGCTGGTACTTACCGGGCCCTAAGCTGGGTAGCAGTCTGCGATCTGACGAGAGCAGGCGCGTTCAGCTTAGGATGGCCGTTGACAGCTTCTCGCCCTTTATACTGTGCATTTAAGCATCAATAAATCCTTTTCGGAATCGGAACGGAAGGCGGCAACAGAGCAAAATGTCAACGGCAGCCGGGATTCCCAGCCAGTGTCCCATGCCGGTACTTACCGGGCCCTAAGATCTGTACCAGTCTGCGATCTGACGAGAAAAGGCGCATTCAGCTTAGGATGGCCGTAGACATCTTCACACCCTGTATACTGTGGATTTAAGCATCAATAAATCCTTTTCGGAATCGGAGCGTAAGGCGGCAACAGAGCAAAATGTCAATGACACCTGGGATTCCCAGCCAGTCTCCCATGCTGGTACTTAACGGGCTCTAAGCTGGGTAGCAGTCTGCGATCTGACGAGAGCAGGCGCGTTCAGCTTAGGATGGCCGTTGACAGCTTCACACTTTGTATACTGTGGATTTAAGCATCAATAAATAATTTTCGGAATCGGACCAGAAACAGAGCAAAATGTCAACTGCACCCGGGATTCCCAGCCAGTCTCCCATGCTGGTACTTACCAGGCCCGAAGCTGGGAAGCAGTCTGCGATCTGACGAGAACAGGCGCATTCAGCTTAGGATGGCCGTAGACATCTTCACACCCTGTATACTGTGCATTTAAGCATCAATAAATCCTTTTCAGAATCGGAACGGAAGGCGGCAACAGAGCAAAATGTCAACGGCAGCCGGGATTCCCAGCCAGTGTCCCATGCCGGTACTTACCGGGCCCTAAGATCTGTACCAGTCTGCGATCTGACGAGAGCTGGCGCGTTAAGCTTAGGATGGCCGTCGACAGCTTCACACCTTGTATTCTGTGGATTTAAGCATCAATAAATTATTTTCGGAATCGGAGCGGCAGGCAGCAATAGAGCAAAATGTCAACGGCACCTGGGATTCCCAGCCAGTCTCCCCTGCCAGTACTTACCGGGCCCTAAGCTGGGTAGCAGTCTGCGATCTGACGAGAGCAGGCGCGTTCAGCTTACGATGGCCATTGACAGCTTTATGCTTTTTATACTGTGCATTTAAGCATCAATAAATCCTTTTCGGAATCGGAGAGGAAGGCGGCAACAGAGCAAAATGTCAATAGCACCTTGGATTGCCAGCCAGTCTCCCATGCCCGTACTTGCCAGGCAGCAGTCTGCGATCTGACAAGAACAGGCACATTCAGCTTAGGATAGCCGTAGACGGCTTCACACCCTGTATACTGTGGATTTAAGCATCAATAAATCATTTTCGGAATCGAAGCGAAAGGCGGCTACAGAGCAAAAAGTGAACACCACCTGGGATTCCCAGCTGGTACTTAACGGGCCCTAAGCTGGGTAGCAGTCTGCGATCTGACGAGAGGAGGCGCGTTCAGCTTAGGATGGCCGTTGACAGCTTCACACTTTGTATACTGTGGATTTAAGCATCAATAAATAATTTTCGGAATCGGAGCAGAAACAGAGCAAAATGTCAACTGCACCCGGGATTCCCAGCCAGTCTCCCATGCTGGTACTTACCAGACCCGAAGCTGGGAAGCAGTCTGCGATCTGACGAGAACAGGCGCATTCAGCTTAGGATGGCCGTAGACATCTTCACACCCTGTATACTGTGGATTTAAGCATCAATAAATCCTTTTCGGAATCGGAGCGTAAGGCGGCAACAGAGCAAAATGTCAACGGCAGCCGGGATTCCCAGCCAGTGTCCCATGCCGGTACTTACCGGGCCCTAAGATCTGTACCAGTCTGCGATCTGACGAGAGCAGGCGCGTTAAGCTTAGGATGGCCGTCGACAGCTTCACACCTTGTATACTGTGGATTTAAGCATCAATAAATTATTTTCGGAATCGAAGCGGAGGGCAGCAATAGAGCAAAATGTCAACGGCACCTGGGATTCCCAGCCAGTCTCCCCTGCCAGTACTTACCGGGCCCTAAGTTGGGTAGCAGTCTGCGATCTGACGAGACCAGGCGCGTTCAGCTTAGGATGGCCGTTGACAGCATCTCGCCCTTTGTACTGTGCATTTAAGCATCAATAAATCCTTTTCGGAATCGGAACGGAAGGCGGCAACAGAGCAAAATGTCAACGGCAGCCGGGATTCCCAGCCAGTGTCTCATGCCGGTACTTACCGGGCCCTAAAATCTGTACCAGTCTGCGATCTGACGAGAGCAGGCGAGTTAAGCTTAGGATGGCCGTCGACAGCTTCACACCTTGTATACTGTGGATTTAAGCATCAATAAATTCTTTTCGGAATCGGAGCGGAAGGCAGCAATAGAACAAAATTTCAACAGCACCCAGGATTCCCAGCCAGTCTCCCATGCCAGTACTTACCGGGCCCTAAGCTGGGTAGCAGTCTGCGATCTGACGAGAGCAGGCGCGTTCAGCTTAGGATGGCCGTTGACATCTTCACGCCTTGTATATTGTGCATTTAAGCATCAATAAATCCTTTTCGGAATCGGAGAGGAAGGCGGCAACAGAGCAAAATGTCAATAGCACCTTGGATTGCCAGCCAGTCTCCCATGCCCGTACTTGCCGGGCAGCAGTCTGCGACCTGACAAGAACAGGCACATTCAGCTTAGGATAGCCGTAGACGGCTTCACACCCTGTATACTGTGGATTTAAGCACCAATAAATCCTTTTCGGAATCGCAGCGGAAGACGGCTACAGAGCAAAATGTCAACAACACCTGGGATTCCCAGCCAGTCTCCCATGCTGGTACTTACCGGGACTAAGCTGGGTAGCAGTCTGCGATCTGACGAGAGCAGGCGCGTTCAGCTTAGGATGGCTGTTGACAGCTTCATGCCCTTTATACTGTGCATTTAAGCATCAATAAATAATTTTCCGAATCGGAGCGGAAGGCGGCAACAGAGCAAAATGTCAACTGCACCCGGGATTCCCAGCCAGTGTCCCATGCCGGTACCTACCGGGCCCTGAGATCTGTACCAGTCTGCGATCTGACGAGAGCAGGCGCGTTAAGCTTAGGATGGCCGTTGACAGCTTCACACTTTGTATACTGTGGATTTAAGCATCAATAAATAATTTTCGGAATCGGAGCAGAAACAGAGCAAAATGTCAACTGCACCCGGGTTTCCCAGCCAGTCTCCCATGCTGGTACTTACCAGGCCCGAAGCTGGGAAGCAGTCTGCGATCTGACGAGAACAGGCGCATTCAGCTTAGGATGGCCGTAGACATCTTCACACCCTGTATACTGTGGATTTAAGCATCAATAAATCCTTTTCGGAATCGGAGCGTAAGGCGGCAACAGAGCAAAATGTCAACGGCAGCCGGGATTCCCAGCCAGTGTCCCATGCCGGTACTTACCGGGACCTAAGATCTGTACCAGTCTGCGATCTGACGAGAGCAGGCGCGTTAAGCTTAGGATGGCCGTCGACAGCTTCACACCTTGTATACTGTGGATTTAAGCATCAATAAATTATTTTCGGAATCGGAGCGGAGGGCAGCAATAGAGCAAAATGTCAACGGCACCTGGGATTCCCAGCCAGTCTCCCATGCCAGTACTTACCGCGCCCTAAGCTGGGTAGCAGTCTGCGATCTGACGAGAGCAGGCGCGTTCAGCTTAGGATGGCCATTGACAGCTTCATGCTTTTTATACTGTGCATTTAAGCATCAATAAATCCTTTTCGGAATCGGAGAGGAAGGCGGCAACAGAGCAAAATGTCAATAGTTCCTTGGATTGCCAGCCAGTCTCCCATGCCCGTACTTGCCGGGCAGCAGTCTGCGATCTGACAAGAACAGGCACATTCAGCTTAGGATAGCCGTAGACGGCTTCACACCCTGTATACTGTGGATTTAAGCATCAATAAATCCTTTTCGGAATCGAAGCAGAAGGCGGCTACAGAGCAAATTGTCAACAACACCTGGGATTCCCAGCCAGTCTCCCATGCTGATACTTACCGGGCCCTAAGCTGGGTAGCAGTCTGCGATCTGACGAGAGCAGGCGCGTTCAGCTTAGGATGGCCGTTGACAGCTTCCCACTTTGTATACTGTGGATTTAAGCATCAATAAATAATTTTCGGAATCGGAGCAGAAACATAGCAAAATGTCAACGGCAGCCGGGATTCCAGCCAGTCTCCCATGCTGGTACTTACCAGGCCCGAAGCTGGGTAGCAGTCTGCGATCTGACAAGAACAGGCACATTCAGCTTAGGATAGCCGTAGACGGCTTCACACCCTGTATACTGTGGATTTAAGCATCAATAAATCCTTTTCGGAATCGGAGCGGAAGGCGGCTACAGAGCAAAATGTCAACAACACCTGGGATTCCCAGCCAGTCTCCCATGCTGGTACTTACCGGGCCTAGGCTGGGTAGCGGTCTGACGAGAGCAGGCGTGTTCAGCTTAGGATGGCCGTTGACAGCTTTGCGCCCTTTATACTGTGCATTTAAGCATCAATAAATAATTTTCCGAATCGGAGCGGAAGGCGGCAACAGAGCAAAATATCAACTGCACCCGGGATTCCCAGCCAGTCTCCCATGCTGGTACTTACCGGGCCCTAAGCTGGGTAGCAGTCTGCGATCTGACGAGAGCAGGCACGTTCAGCTTAGGATGGCCGTTGACAGCTTCTCGCCCTTTATACTGTGCATTTAAGCATCAATAAATCCTTTTCGGAATCGGAATCGGAATGGAAGGCGGCAACAGAGCAAAATGTCAACGGCAGCCGGGATTCCCAGCCAGTCTCCCATGCTGGTACTTACCAGGCCCTAAGCTGGGTAGCAGTCTGCGATCTGATGAGAGCAGGCGCGTTCAGCTTAGAATGGCCGTTGACAGCTTCACATTTTGTATACTGTGCATTTAAGCATCAATAAATCCTTTTCGGAATCGAAACGGAAGGCGGCAACAGAGCAAAATGTCAACGGCAGCCGGGATTCCCAGCCAGTCTCCCATGCTGGTACTTACCGGGCCCTAAGCTGGATAGCAGTCTGCGATCTGACGAGAGCAGGCGCGTTCAGCTTAGGATGGCCGTTGACAGCTTCTCGCCCTTTATACTGTGCATTTAAGCATCAATAAATCCTTTTCGTAATCGGAACGGAAGGCGGCAACAGAGCAAAATGTCAACGGCAGCCGGGATTCCCAGCCAGTCTCCCATGCTGGTACTTACCGGGCCCTAAGCTGGATAGCAGTCTGCGATCTGACGAGAGCAGGCGCGTTCAGCTTAGGATGGCCGTTGACAGCTTCTCGCCCTTTATACTGTGCATTTAAGCATCAATAAATCCTTTTCGGAATCGGAGAGGAAGGCGGCAACAGAGCAAAATGTCAATAGCACCTTGGATTGCCAGCCAGTCTCCCATGCCCGTACTTGCCGGGCAGCAGTCTGCGATCTGACAAGAACAGGCACATTCAGCTTAGGATAGCCGTAGACGGCTTCACACCCTGTATACTGTGGATTTAAGCATCAATAAATCCTTTTCGGAATCGGAGCGGAAGGCGGCTACAGAGCAAAATGTCAACAACACCTGGGATTCCCAGCCAGTCTCCCATGCTAGTACTTACCGGGCCCTAAGCTGGGTAGCAGTCTGCGATCTGACGAGAGCAGGCGCGTTCAGCTTAGGATGGCCGTTGACAGCTTCACGCCCTTTATACTGTGCATTTAAGCATCAATAAATCCTTTTCCGAATCGGAGCGGAAGGCAGCAACAGATTAAAATGTCAACTGCACCCGGGATTCCCAGCCAGTCTCCCATGCTGGTACTTACCAGGCCCTAAGCTGGGTAGCAGTCTGCAATCTGACGAGAGCAGGCGCGTTCAGCTTCGGATGGCCGTTGACAGCTTCACCCTTTGTATACTGTGCATTTAAGCATCAATAAATCCTTTTCGGAATCGGAACTGAAGGCGGCATAAGAGCAAAATGTCAACGGCAACCGGGATTCCCAGCCAGTCTCCCATGCCAGTACTTACCGGGCCATAAGCTGGGTAGCAGTCTGCGATGTGACGAGAGCAGGCGCGTTCAGCTTAGGATGGCCATTGACAGCTTCATGGTTTTTATACTGCGCATTTAAGCATCAATAAATCCTTTTTCGGAATCGGAGCGGAAGGCGGCAGCAGAGCAAAATGTCAACTGCACCCGGGATTCCCAGCCAGTCTCCCATGCCGGTACTTACTGAGCCCTAAGCTGGGTAGCAGTCTGCAATCTGACGAGAGCAGGCACGTTCAGCTTAGGATGGCCGTTGACAGCTTCTCGCCCTTTATACTGTGCATTTAAGCATCAATAAATCCTTTTCGGAATCGGAACGGAAGGCGGCAACAGAGCAAAATGTCAACGGCAGCCGGGATTCCCAGCCAGTGTCTCATGCCGGTACTTACCGGGCCCTAACATCTGTACCAGTCTGCGATCTGACGAGAGCAGGCGCGTTAAGCTTAGGATGGCCGTCGACAGCTTCACACCTTGTATACTGTGGATTTAAGCATCAATAAATTCTTTTCGGAATCGGAGCGGAAGGCAGCAATAGAGCAAAATGTCAACAGCACCCGGGATTCCCAGCCAGTCTCCCATGCCAGTACTTACCGGGCCCTAAGCTGTGTAGCAGTCTGCGATCGGACAAGTGCAGGCGCGTTCAGCTTAGGATGGCCATTGACAGCTTAATGCTTTTTTATACTGTGCATTTAAGCATCAATAAATCCTTTTCGGAATCGGAGAGGAAGGCGGCAACAGAGCAAAATGTCAATAGCACCTTGGATTGCCAGCCAGTCTCTCATGCCCGTACTTGCCGGGCAGCAGTCTGCGATCTGACAAGAACAGGCACATTCAGCTAAGGATAGCCGTAGACGGCTTCACACCCTGTATACTGTGGATTTAAGCATCAATAAATCCTTTTCGGAATCGGAGCGGAAGGCGGCAACAGAACAAAATGTCAACGACACCTGGGATTCCCAGCCAGTCTCCCATTCTGGTACTTACCGGGCCCTAAGCTGGGTAGCAGTCTGCGATCTGACAAGAGCAGGCACGTTCAGCTTAGGATGGCCGTTGACAGCTTCTCGCCCTTTATACTGTGCATTTAAGCATCAATAAATCCTTTTCGGAATCGGAACGGAAGGCGGCAACAGAGCAAAATGTCAACGGCAGCCGGGATTCCCAGCCAGTGTCTCATGCCGGTACTTACCGGGCCCTAACATCTGTACCAGTCTGCGATCTGACGAGAGCAGGCGCGTTAAGCTTAGGATGGCCGTCGACAGCTTCACACCTTGTATACTGTGGATTTAAGCATCAATAAATTCTTTTCGGAATCGGAGCGGAAGGCAGCAATAGAGCAAAATGTCAACAGCACTCGGGATTCCCAGCCAGTCTCCCATGCCAGTACTTACCGGGCCCTAAGCTGTGTAGCAGTCTGCGATCGGACAAGTGCAGGCGCGTTCAGCTTAGGATGGCCATTGACAGCTTAATGCTTTTTTATACTGTGCATTTAAGCATCAATAAATCCTTTTCGGAATCGGAGAGGAAGGCGGCAACAGAGCAAAATGTCAATAGCACCTTGGATTGCCAGCCAGTCTCTCATGTCCGTACTTGCCGGGCAGCAGTCTGCGATCTGACAAGAACAGGCACATTCAGCTTAGGATAGCCGTAGACGGCTTCACACCCTGTATACTGTGGATTTAAGCATCAATAAATCCTTTTCGGAATCGGAGCGGAAGGCGGCTACAGAGCAAAATGTCAACAACACCTGGGATTCCCAGCCAGTCTCCCATGCTGGTACTTACCGGGCCTAGGCTGGGTAGCGGTCTGACGAGAGCAGGCGTGTTCAGCTTAGGATGGCCGTTGACAGCTTTGCGCCCTTTATACTGTGCATTTAAGCATCAATAAATAATTTTCCGAATCGGAGCGGAAGGCGGCAACAGAGCAAAATATCAACTGCACCCGGGATTCCCAGCCAGTCTCCCATGCTGGTACTTACCGGGCCCTAAGCTGGGTAGCAGTCTGCGATCTGACGAGAGCAGGCGCGTTCAGCTTAGGATGGCCGTTGACAGCTTCTCGCCCTTTATACTGTGCATTTAAGCATCAATAAATCCTTTTCGGAATCGGAATCGGAATCGGAATGGAAGGCGGCAACAGAGCAAAATGTCAACGGCAGCCGGGATTCCCAGCCAGTCTCCCATGCTGGTACTTACCAGGCCCTAAGCTGGGTAGCAGTCTGCGATCTGATGAGAGCAGGCGCGTTCAGCTTAGAATGGCCGTTGACAGCTTCACATTTTGTATACTGTGCATTTAAGCATCAATAAATCCTTTTCGGAATCGAAACGGAAGGCGGCAACAGAGCAAAATGTCAACGGCAGCCGGGATTCCCAGCCAGTCTCCCATGCTGGTACTTACCGGGCCCTAAGCTGGATAGCAGTCTGCGATCTGACGAGAGCAGGCGCGTTCAGCTTAGGATGGCCGTTGACAGCTTCTCGCCCTTTATACTGTGCATTTAAGCATCAATAAATCCTTTTCGTAATCGGAACGGAAGGCGGCAACAGAGCAAAATGTCAACGGCAGCCGGGATTCCCAGCCAGTCTCCCATGCTGGTACTTACCGGGCCCTAAGCTGGATAGCAGTCTGCGATCTGACGAGAGCAGGCGCGTTCAGCTTAGGATGGCCGTTGACAGCTTCTCGCCCTTTATACTGTGCATTTAAGCATCAATAAATCCTTTTCGGAATCGGAGAGGAAGGCGGCAACAGAGCAAAATGTCAATAGCACCTTGGATTGCCAGCCAGTCTCCCATGCCCGTACTTGCCGGGCAGCAGTCTGCGATCTGACAAGAACAGGCACATTCAGCTTAGGATAGCCGTAGACGGCTTCACACCCTGTATACTGTGGATTTAAGCATCAATAAATCCTTTTCGGAATCGGAGCGGAAGGCGGCTACAGAGCAAAATGTCAACAACACCTGGGATTCCCAGCCAGTCTCCCATGCTAGTACTTACCGGGCCCTAAGCTGGGTAGCAGTCTGCGATCTGACGAGAGCAGGCGCGTTCAGCTTAGGATGGCCGTTGACAGCTTCATGCCCTTTATACTGTGCATTTAAGCATCAATAAATCCTTTTCCGAATCGGAGCGGAAGGCAGCAACAGATTAAAATGTCAACTGCACCCGGGATTCCCAGCCAGTCTCCCATGCTGGTACTTACCAGGCCCTAAGCTGGGTAGCAGTCTGCAATCTGACGAGAGCAGGCGCGTTCAGCTTCGGATGGCCGTTGACAGCTTCACCCTTTGTATACTGTGCATTTAAGCATCAATAAATCCTTTTCGGAATCGGAACTGAAGGCGGCATAAGAGCAAAATGTCAACGGCAACCGGGATTCCCAGCCAGTCTCCCATGCCAGTACTTACCGGGCCATAAGCTGGGTAGCAGTCTGCGATGTGACGAGAGCAGGCGCGTTCAGCTTAGGATGGCCATTGACAGCTTCATGGTTTTTATACTGCGCATTTAAGCATCAATAAATCCTTTTTCGGAATCGGAGCGGAAGGCGGCAGCAGAGCAAAATGTCAACTGCACCCGGGATTCCCAGCCAGTCTCCCATGCCGGTACTTACTGAGCCCTAAGCTGGGTAGCAGTCTGCAATCTGACGAGAGCAGGCACGTTCAGCTTAGGATGGCCGTTGACAGCTTCTCGCCCTTTATACTGTGCATTTAGGCATCAATAAATCCTTTTCGGAATCGGAACGGAAGGCGGCAACAGAGCAAAATGTCAACGGCAGCCGAGATTCCCAGCCAGTGTCCCATGCCAGTACTTACCAGGCCCTAAGCTGGGTAGCAGTCTGCGATCTGACGAGAGCAGGCACGTTCAGCTTAGCATGGCCATTGACAGCTTCATGATTTTTATACTGTGCATTTAAGCATCAATAAATCCTTTTCGGAATCGGAACGGAAGGCGGCAACAGAGCAAAATGTCAACTGCACCCGGGATTCCCAGCCAGTCTCCCATGCCGGTACTTAATGGGCCCTAGGCAGGGTAGCAGTCTGCGATCTGACGAGAGCAGGCGCGTTCAGCTTAGGATGGCCATTGACAGCTTCGTGCTTTTTATACTGTGCATTTAAGCATCAATAAATCCTTTTCGGAATCGAAACGGAAGGCGGCAACAGAGCATAATGTCAACTGCACCCGGGATTCCCAGGTGCATTTAAGCATCAATAAATATTTTTATTAATCGGAGAGGAAGGCGGCAACAAAGCAAAATGTCAACGGCACCTTGGATTGCCAGCCAGTCTCCCATGCCGGTAACTGCCGGGCAGCGGTCTGCAATCTGAGGAGAGCAGGCACGTTCAGGCTTAGGATGGCCGTTGACAGCTTCACACCCTGTGTATTGTGGATTTAAGCATCAATAAATCCTTTTCCGAATCGGAGCGGAAGGCGGCAACAGATTAAAATGTCAACTGCACCCGGGATTCCCAGCCAGTCTCCCATGCTGGTACTTACCAGGCCCTAAGCTGGGTAGAAGTCTGCGATCTGACGAGAGCAGGCGCGTTCAGCTTAGGATGGCCGTTGACAGCTTCACACTTTGTATACTGTGGATTTAAGTATCAATAAATAATTTTCGGACTCGTAGCAGAAACAGAGCAAAATGTCAACTCCACCCGGGATTCCCAGCCAGTCTCCCATGCTGGTACTTACCAGGCCCGAAGCTAGGTAGCAGTCTGCGATCTGACGAGAACAGGCGCATTCAGCTTAGGATGGCCGTAGACATCTTCACACCCTGTATACTGTGGATTTAAGCATCAATAAATCCTTTTCGGAATCGGAGCGTAAGGCGGCAACAGAGCAAAATGTCAACGACACCTGGGATTCCCAGCCAGTCTCCCATGCTGGTACTTTCCGAGCCCTAAGCTGGGTAGCAGTCTGCGATCTGACGAGAGCAGGCACGTTCAGCTTAGGATGGCCGTTGACAGCTTCTTGCCCTTTATACTGTGCATTTAAGCATCAATAAATCCTTTTCGGAATTGGAAACGGAAGGCGGCAACAGAGCAAAATGTCAACGGCAGCCGGGATTCCCAGCCAGTGTCCCATGCCGGTACTTACCGGGCCCTAAGATCTGTACCAGTCTGCGATCTGACAAGAGCAGGCGCGTTAAGCTTAGGATGGCCGTCGACAGCTTCACACCTTGTATACTGTGGATTTAAGCATCAATAAATTATTTTCGGAATCGGAGCGGAAAGCAGCAATAGAGCAAAATGTCAACGGCACCCGGGATTCCCAGCCAGTCTCCCATGCTGGTACTTACCGGGCCCTAAGCTGGGTAGCAGTCTGCGATCTGATGAGAGCAGGCGCGTTCAGCTTAGGATGGCCATTGACAGCTTCATGCTTTTTATACTGTGCATTTAAGCATCAATAAATCCTTTTCGGAATCGGAACTGAAGGCGGCATAAGAGCAAAATGTCAACGGCAACCGGGATTCCCAGCCAGTCACCCATGCCAGTACTTACCGGGCCCTAAGCTGGGTAGCAGTCTGCGATGTGACGAGAGCAGGCGCGTCCAGCTTAGGATGGCCATTGACAGCTTCATGATTTTTATACTGCGCATTTAAGCATCAATAAATCTTTTTTCGGAATCGGAGCGGAAGGCGGCAACAGAGCAAAATGTCAACTGCACCCGGGATTCCCAGCCAGTCTCCCATGCCGGTACTTACTGAGCCCTAAGCTGGGTAGCAGTCTGCAATCTGACGAGAGCAGGCGCGTTCAGCTTAGGATGGCCGTTGACAGCTTCTCGCCCTTTATACTGTGCATTTAGGCATCAATAAATCCTTTTCGGAATCGGAGCGGAAGGCGGCTACAGAGCAAAATGTCAACAACACCTGGGATTCCCAGCCAGTCTCCCATGCTGGTACTTACCGGGCCCTAAGCTGGGTAGCAGTCTGCGATCTGACGAGAGCAGGCGCTTTCAGCTTAGGATGGCCGTTGACAGCTTCACGCCCTTTATACTGTGCATTTAAGCATCAATAAATCCTTTTCCGAATTGGAGCGGAAGGCAGCAACAGATTAAAATGTCAACTGCACCCGGGATTCCCAGCCAGTCTCCCATGCTGGTACTTACCGGGCCTAGGCTGGGTAGCGGTCTGACGAGAGCAGGCGTGTTCAGCTTAGGATGGCCGTTGACAGCTTTGCGCCCTTTATACTGTGCATTTAAGCATCAATAAATAATTTTCCGAATCGGAGCGGAAGGCGGCAACAGAGCAAAATATCAACTGCACCCGGGATTCCCAGCCAGTCTCCCATGCTGGTACTTACCGGGCCCTAAGCTGGGTAGCAGTCTGCGATCTGACGAGAGCAGGCGCGTTCAGCTTAGGATGGCCGTTGACAGCTTCTCGCCCTTTATACTGTGCATTTAAGCATCAATAAATCCTTTTCGGAATCGGAACGGAAGGCGGCAACAGAGCAAAATGTCAACGGCAGCCGGGATTCCCAGCCAGTGTCCCATGCCGGTACTTACCGGGCCCTAAGATCTGTACCAGTCTGCGATCTGACGAGAACAGGCGCATTTAGCTTAGGATGGCCGTAGACATCTTCACACCCTGTATACTGTGCATTTAAGCATCAATAAATCCTTTTCAGAATCGGAACGGAAGGCGGCAACAGATTAAAATGTCAACTGCACCCGGGATTCCCAGCCAGTCTCCCATGCTGGTACTTACCAGGCCCTAAGCTGGGTAGCAGTCTGCGATCTGATGAGAGCAGGCGCGTTCAGCTTAGAATGGCCGTTGACAGCTTCACATTTTGTATACTGTGCATTTAAGCATCAATAAATCCTTTTCGGAATCGAAACGGAAGGCGGCAACAGAGCAAAATGTCAACGGCAGCCGGGATTCCCAGCCAGTCTCCCATGCTGGTACTTACCGGGCCCTAAGCTGGATAGCAGTCTGCGATCTGACGAGAGCAGGCGCGTTCAGCTTAGGATGGCCGTTGACAGCTTCTCGCCCTTTATACTGTGCATTTAAGCATCAATAAATCCTTTTCGTAATCGGAACGGAAGGCGGCAACAGAGCAAAATGTCAACGGCAGCCGGGATTCCCAGCCAGTGTCCCATGCCGGTACTTACCGGGCCCTAAGATCTGTACCAGTCTGCGATCTGACGAGAACAGGCGCATTCAGCTTAGGATGGCCGTAGACATCTTCACACCCTGTATACTGTGGATTTAAGCATCAATAAATCCTTTTCGGAATCGGAGCGGAAAGCAGCAATAGAGCAAAATGTCAACGGCACCCGGGATTCCCAGCCAGTCTCCCATGCTGGTACTTACCGGGCCCTAAGCTGGGTAGCAGTCTGCGATCTGACAAGAGCAGGCGCGTTCAGCTTAGGATGGCCATTGACAGCTTCATGCTTTTTATACTGTGCATTTAAGCATCAATAAATCCTTTTCGGAATCGGAGAGGAAGGCGGCAACAGAGCAAAATGTCAATAGCACCTTGGATTGCCAGCCAGTCTCCCATGCTAGTACTTACCGGGCCCTAAGCTGGGTAGCAGTCTGCGATCTGACGAGAGCAGGCGCGTTCAGCTTAGGATAGCCGTAGACGGCTTCACACCCTGTATACTGTGGATTTAAGCATCAATAAATCCTTTTCGGAATCGGAGCGGAAGGCGGCTACAGAGCAAAATGTCAACAACACCTGGGATTCCCAGCCAGTCTCCCATGCTAGTACTTACCGGGCCCTAAGCTGGGTAGCAGTCTGCGATCTGACGAGAGCAGGCGCGTTCAGCTTAGGATGGCCGTTGACAGCTTCACGCCCTTTATACTGTGCATTTAAGCATCAATAAATCCTTTTCCGAATCGGAGCGGAAGGCAGCAACAGATTAAAATGTCAACTGCACCCGGGATTCCCAGCCAGTCTCCCATGCTGGTACTTACCAGGCCCTAAGCTGGGTAGCAGTCTGCAATCTGACGAGAGCAGGCGCGTTCAGCTTCGGATGGCCGTTGACAGCTTCACCCTTTGTATACTGTGCATTTAAGCATCAATAAATCCTTTTCGGAATCGGAACTGAAGGCGGCATAAGAGCAAAATGTCAACGGCAACCGGGATTCCCAGCCAGTCTCCCATGCCAGTACTTACCGGGCCCTAAGCTGGGTAGCAGTCTGCGATGTGACGAGAGCAGGCGCGTTCAGCTTAGGATGGCCATTGACAGCTTCATGGTTTTTATACTGCGCATTTAAGCATCAATAAATCCTTTTTCGGAATCGGAGCGGAAGGCGGCAGCAGAGCAAAATGTCAACTGCACCCGGGATTCCCAGCCAGTCTCCCATGCCGGTACTTACTGAGCCCTAAGCTGGGTAGCAGTCTGCAATCTGACGAGAGCAGGCACGTTCAGCTTAGGATGGCCGTTGACAGCTTCTCGCCCTTTATACTGTGCATTTAGGCATCAATAAATCCTTTTCGGAATCGGAACGGAAGGCGGCAACAGAGCAAAATGTCAACGGCAGCCGAGATTCCCAGCCAGTGTCCCATGCCAGTACTTACCAGGCCCTAAGCTGGGTAGCAGTCTGCGATCTGACGAGAGCAGGCACGTTCAGCTTAGCATGGCCATTGACAGCTTCATGATTTTTATACTGTGCATTTAAGCATCAATAAATCCTTTTCGGAATCGGAACGGAAGGCGGCAACAGAGCAAAATGTCAACTGCACCCGGGATTCCCAGCCAGTCTCCCATGCCGGTACTTAATGGGCCCTAGGCAGGGTAGCAGTCTGCGATCTGACGAGAGCAGGCGCGTTCAGCTTAGGATGGCCATTGACAGCTTCGTGCTTTTTATACTGTGCATTTAAGCATCAATAAATCCTTTTCGGAATCGAAACGGAAGGCGGCAACAGAGCATAATGTCAACTGCACCCGGGATTCCCAGGTGCATTTAAGCATCAATAAATATTTTTATTAATCGGAGAGGAAGGCGGCAACAAAGCAAAATGTCAACGGCACCTTGGATTGCCAGCCAGTCTCCCATGCCGGTAACTACCGGGCAGCGGTCTGCAATCTGAGGAGAGCAGGCACGTTCAGGCTTAGGATGGCCGTTGACAGCTTCACACCCTGTGTATTGTGGATTTAAGCATCAATAAATCCTTTTCCGAATCGGAGCGGAAGGCGGCAACAGATTAAAATGTCAACTGCACCCGGGATTCCCAGCCAGTCTCCCATGCTGGTACTTACCAGGCCCTAAGCTGGGTAGAAGTCTGCGATCTGACGAGAGCAGGCGCGTTCAGCTTAGGATGGCCGTTGACAGCTTCACACTTTGTATACTGTGGATTTAAGTATCAATAAATAATTTTCGGACTCGTAGCAGAAACAGAGCAAAATGTCAACTCCACCCGGGATTCCCAGCCAGTCTCCCATGCTGGTACTTACCAGGCCCGAAGCTAGGTAGCAGTCTGCGATCTGACGAGAACAGGCGCATTCAGCTTAGGATGGCCGTAGACATCTTCACACCCTGTATACTGTGGATTTAAGCATCAATAAATCCTTTTCGGAATCGGAGCGTAAGGCGGCAACAGAGCAAAATGTCAACGACACCTGGGATTCCCAGCCAGTCTCCCATGCTGGTACTTTCCGAGCCCTAAGCTGGGTAGCAGTCTGCGATCTGACGAGAGCAGGCACGTTCAGCTTAGGATGGCCGTTGACAGCTTCTTGCCCTTTATACTGTGCATTTAAGCATCAATAAATCCTTTTCGGAATTGGAAACGGAAGGCGGCAACAGAGCAAAATGTCAACGGCAGCCGGGATTCCCAGCCAGTGTCCCATGCTGGTACTTACCGGGCCCTAAGCTGGGTAGCAGTCTGCGATCTGATGAGAGCAGGCGCGTTCAGCTTAGGATGGCCATTGACAGCTTCATGCTTTTTATACTGTGCATTTAAGCATCAATAAATCCTTTTCGGAATCGGAACTGAAGGCGGCATAAGAGCAAAATGTCAACGGCAACCGGGATTCCCAGCCAGTCACCCATGCCAGTACTTACCGGGCCCTAAGCTGGGTAGCAGTCTGCGATGTGACGAGAGCAGGCGCGTCCAGCTTAGGATGGCCATTGACAGCTTCATGATTTTTATACTGCGCATTTAAGCATCAATAAATCTTTTTTCGGAATCGGAGCGGAAGGCGGCAACAGAGCAAAATGTCAACTGCACCCGGGATTCCCAGCCAGTCTCCCATGCCGGTACTTACTGAGCCCTAAGCTGGGTAGCAGTCTGCAATCTGACGAGAGCAGGCGCGTTCAGCTTAGGATGGCCGTTGACAGCTTCTCGCCCTTTATACTGTGCATTTAGGCATCAATAAATCCTTTTCGGAATCGGAGCGGAAGGCGGCTACAGAGCAAAATGTCAACAACACCTGGGATTCCCAGCCAGTCTCCCATGCTGGTACTTACCGGGCCCTAAGCTGGGTAGCAGTCTGCGATCTGACGAGAGCAGGCGCGTTCAGCTTAGGATGGCCGTTGACAGCTTCACGCCCTTTATACTGTGCATTTAAGCATCAATAAATCCTTTTCCGAATTGGAGCGGAAGGCAGCAACAGATTAAAATGTCAACTGCACCCGGGATTCCCAGCCAGTCTCCCATGCTGGTACTTACCAGGCCCTAAGCTGGGTAGCAGTCTGCGATCTGACGAGAGCAGGCGCGTTCAGCTTAGGATGGCCGTTGACAGCTTCACACCTTGTATACTGTGCATTTAAGCATCAATAAATCCTTTTCGGAATCGGAACTGAAGGCGGCATAAGAGCAAAATGTCAACCGGGATTCCCAGCCAGTCTCCCATGCCAGTACTTACCGGGCCCTAAGCTGCTTAGCAGTCTGCGATGTGACAAGAGCAGGCGTGTTCAGCTTAGGATGGCCATTGACAGCTTCGTGATTTTTATACTGTGCATTTAAGCATCAATAAATCCTTTTCGGAATCGGAAACGGAAGGCGGCAACAGAGCAAAATGTCATCGGCAGCCGGGATTCCCAGCCAGTGTCCCATGTCGGTACTTACCGGGCCCTAAGATCTGTACCAGTCTGCGATCTGACAAGAGCAGGCGCGTTAAGCTTAGGATGGCCGTCGACAGCTTCACACCTTGTATACTGTGGATTTAAGCATCAATAAATTATTTTCGGAATCGGAGCGGAAGGCAGCAATAGAGCAAAATGTCAACCGCACCCGGGATTCCCAGCCAGTCTCCCATGCCAGTACTTACCGGGCCCTAAGCTGGGTAGCAGTCTGCGATCTGACGAGAGCAGGCACGTTCAGCTTAGGACAGCCATTGACAGCTTCATGCTTTTTATACTGTGCATTTAAGCATCAATAAATCCTTTTCGGAATTGGAGCGGAAGGCGGCTACAGAGCAAAATGTCAACAACACCTGGGATTCCCAGCCAGTCTCCTATGCTGGTACCTACCGGGCCCTAAGCTGGGTAGCAGTCTGCGATCTGACGAGAGCAGGCGCGTTCAGCTTAGGATGGCCGTTGACAGCTTCACGCCCTTTATACTGTGCATTTAAGCATCAATAAATCCTTTTCCGAATCGGAGCGGAAGGCGGCAACAGATTAAAATGTCAACTGCACCCGGGATTCCCAGCCAGTCTCCCATGCTGGTACTTACCAGGCCCTAAGCTGGGTATCAGTCTGCGATCTGACGAGAGCAGGCGCATTCAGCTTAGGATGGCCGTTGACAGGTTCACACTTTGTATACTGTGCATTTAAGCATCAATAAATCCTTTTCGGAATCGGAACGGAAGGCGGCAACAGAGCAAAATGTCAACGGCAGCCGGGATTCCCAGCCAGTGTCCCATGCCGTTACTTACCGGGCCCTAAGATCTGTACCAGTCTGCGATCTGACGAGAGCAGGCGCGTTAAGCTTAGGATGGCCGTTGACAGCTTCACACCTTGTATACTGTGGATTTAAGCATCAATAAATTCTTTTCGGAATCGGAGCGGAAGGCAGCAATAGAGCAAAATGTCAATGGCAACCGGTATTCCCAGCCAGTCTCCCATGCCAGTACTTACCGGGCCCTAAGCTGGGTAGCAGTCTGCAATCTGACGAGAGCAGGCGCGTTCAGCTTAGGATGGCCATTGACAGCTTCTCGCCCTTTATACTGTGCATTTAGGCATCAATAAATCCTTTTCGGAATCGGAACGGAAGGCGGCAACAGAGCAAAGTGTCAACGGCAGCCGGGATTCCCAGCCAGTGTCCCATGCCAGTACTTACCAGGCCCTAAGCTGGGTAGCAGTCTGCGATCTGACGAGAGCAGGCGCGTTCAGCTTAGGATGGCCATTGACAGCTTCATGATTTTTATACTGTGCATTTAAGCATCAATAAATCCTTGTCGGAATCGGAACGGAAGGCGGCAACAGAGCAAAATGTCAACTACACCCGGGATTCCCAGCCAGTCTCCCATGCCGGTACTTAATGGGCCCTAGGCTGGGTAGCAGTCTGCGATCTGACGAGAGCAGGCGCGTTCAGCTTAGGATGGCCATTGACAGCTTCATGCTTTTTATACTGTGCATTTAAGCATCAATAAATCCTTTTCGGAATCGGAACAGAAGGCGGCAACAGGGCATAATGTCAACTGCACCCGGGATTCTCAGCCAGTCTCCCATGCCGGTACTTACTGGGCCCTAAGCTGGGTAGCAGTCTGCGATCTGACGAGAGCAGGCGCGTTCAGCTTAGGATGGCCGTTGACATCTTCACGCCTTGTATACTGTGGATTTAAGCATCAATAAATATTTTTATTAATCGGAGAGGAAGGCGGCAACAAAGCAAAATGTCAACGGCACCTTGGATTGCCAGCCAGTCTCCCATGCCGGTAACTGCCGGGCAGCAGTCTGCGATCTGAGGAGAAGCAGGCACGTTCAGGCTTAGGATGGCCGTTGACAGCTTCACACCCTGTGTATTGTGGATTTAAGCATCAATAAATCCTTTTCCGAATCGGAGCGGAAGGCGGCAACAGATTAAAGTGTCAACTGCACCCGGGATTCCCAGACAGACTCCCATGCTGGTACTTACCAGGCCCTAAGCTGGGTAACAGTCTGCGATCTGACAAGAACAGGCGCATTCAGCTTAGGATGGCCGTAGACATCTTCACACCCTGTATACTGTGGATTTAAGCATCAATAAATCGTAAGCGTAAGGAGCATAAGGCGGCAACAGAGCAACAGGTCAACTGCACCTGGGATTCCCAGCCAGTCTCCCATGCTGGTACTTACCGGGCCCTAAGCTGGGTAGCAGTCTGCGATCTGACGAGAGCAGGCACGTTCAGCTTAGGATGGCCGTTGACAGCTTCTCGCCCTTTATACTGTGCATTTAAGCATCAATAAATCCTTTTCGGAATCGGAAACGGAAGGCGGCAACAGAGCAAAATGTCAACGGCAGCCGGGATTCCCAGCCAGTGTCCCATGCCGGTATTTACCGGCCCAAAGATCTGTACCAGTCTGCGATCTGACAAGAGCAGGCGCGTTAAGCTTAGGATGGCCGTCGACAGCTTCACACCTTGTATACTGTGGATTTAAGCATCAATACATTCTTTTCGGAATCGGAGCGGAAGGCAGCAATAGAGCAAAATGTCAACGGCACCCGGGATTCCCAGCCAGTCTCCCATGCCAGTACTTACCAGACCCTAAGCTGGGTAGCAGTCTGCGATCTGACGAGAGCAGGCGCGTTCAGCTTAGGACAGCCATTGACAGCTTCATGCTTTTTATACTGTGCATTTAAGCATCAATAAATCCTTTTCGGAATCGGAACGGAAGGCGGCAACAGAGCAAAATGTCAACTGCACCCGGATTCCCAGCCAGTCTCCCATGCCGGTACTTACTGGGCCCTAAGCTGGGTAGCGGTCTGCGATCTGACGAGAGCAGGCGCGTTCAGCTTAGGATGGCCGTTGACATCTTCACGCCTTGTATATTGTGGATTTAAGCATCAATAAATATTTTTATTAATCGGAGAGGAAGGCGGCAACAGAGCAAAATGTCAATGGCACCTTGTATTGCCAGCCAGTCTCCCATGCCGGTAACTGCCGGGCAGCAGTCTGTGATCTGAGGAGAGCAGGCACGTTCAGGCTTAGGATGGCCGCTGACAGCTTCACACCCTGTGTATTGTGGATTTAAGCATCAATAAATCCTTTTCCGAATCGGAGCGGAAGGCGGCAACAGATTAAAATGTCAACTGCACCCGGGATTCCCAGCCAGTCTCCCATGCTGGTACTTACCAGGCCCTAAGCTGGGTAGAAGTCTACGATCTGACGAGAGCAGGCGCGTTCAGCTTAGGATGGCCGTTGACAGCTTCACACTTTGTATACTGTGGATTTAAGCATCAATAAATAATTTTCGGACTCGTAGCAGAAACAGAGCAAAATGTCAACTCCACCCGGGAATCCCAGCCAGTCTCCCATGCTGGTACTTACCAGGCCCGAAGCTGGGTAGCAATCTGCGATCTGACGAGAACAGGCGCATTCAGCTTAGGATGGCCGTAGACATCTTCACACCCTGTATACTGTGGATTTAAGCATCAATAAATCCTTTTCGGAATCGGAGCGTAAGGCGGCAACAGAGCAAAATGTCAACGACACCTGGGATTCCCAGCCAGTCTCCCATGCTGGTACTTTCCGAGCCCTAAGCTGGGTAGCAGTCTGTGATCTGACGAGAGCAGGCACGTTCAGCTTAGGATGGCCGTTGACAGCTTCTTGCCCTTTATACTGTGCATTTAAGCATCAATAAATCCTTTTCGGAATCGGAAACGGAAGGCGGCAACAGAGCAAAATGTCAACGGCAGCCGGGATTCCGAGCCAGTGTCCCATGCCGGTACTTACCGGGCCCTAAGATCTGTACCAGTCTGCGATCTGACAAGAGCAGGCGCGTTAAGCTTAGGATGGCCGTCGACAGCTTCACACCTTGTCTACTGTGGATTTAAGCATCAATAAATTCTTTTCGGAATCGGAGCGGAAAGCAGCAATAGAGCAAAATGTCAACGGCACCCAGGATTCCCAGCCAGTCTCCCATGCTGGTACTTACCGGGCCCTAAGCTGGGTAGCAGTCTGCGATCTGACGAGAGCAGGCGCGTTCAGCTTAGGATGGCCATTGACAGCTTCATGCTTTTTATACTGTGCATTTAAGCATCAATAAATCCTTTTCGGAATCGGAGAGGAAGGCGGCAACAGAGCAAAATGTCAATAGCACCTTGGATTGCCAGCCAGTCTCCCATGCCCGTACTTGCCGGGCAGCAGTCTGCGATCTGACAAGAACAGGCACATTCAGCTTAGGATAGCCGTAGACGGCTTCACACCCTGTATACTGTGGATTTAAGCATCAATAAATCCTTTTCGGAATCGGAGCGGAAGGCGGCTACAGAGCAAAATGTCAACAACACCTGGGATTCCCAGCCAGTCTGCCATGCTAGTACTTACCGGGCCCTAAGCTGGGTAGCAGTCTGCGATCTGACGAGAGCAGGCGCGTTCAGCTTAGGATGGCCATTGACAGCTTCATGCTTTTTATACTGTGCATTTAAGCATCAATAAATCCTTTTCGGAATCGGAACGGAAGGCGGCAACAGAGCATAATGTCAACTGCACCCGGGATTCCCAGGTGCATTTAAGCATCAATAAATATTTTTATTAATCGGAGAGGAAGGCGGCAACAAAGCAAAATGTCAACGGCACCTTGGATTGCCAGCCAGTCTCCCATGCCGGTAACTGCCGGGCAGCGGTCTGCGATCTGAGGAGAGCAGGCACGTTCAGGCTTAGGATGGCCGTTGACAGCTTCACACCCTGTGTATTGTGGATTTAAGCATCAATAAATCCTTTTCCGAATCGGAGCGGAAGGCGGCAACAGATTAAAATGTCAACTGCACCCGGGATTCCCAGCCAGTCTCCCATGCTGGTACTTACCAGGCCCTAAGCTGGGTAGAAGTCTGCGATCTGACGAGAGCAGGCGAGTTCAGCTTAGAATGGCCGTTGACAGCTTCACACTTTGTATACTGTGGATTTAAGTATCAATAAATAATTTTCGGACTCGTAGCAGAAACAGAGCAAAATGTCAACTCCACCCGGGATTCCCAGCCAGTCTCCCATGCTGGTACTTACAGGGCCCTAAGCTGGGTAGCAGTCTGCAATCTGACGAGAGCAGGCGCGTTCAGCTTAGGATGGCCGTTGACAGCTTCACGCCCTTTATACTGTGCATTTAAGCATCAATAAATCCTTTTCCGAATCGGAGCGGAAGGCAGCAACAGATTAAAATGTCAACTGCACCCGGGATTCCCAGCCAGTCTCCCACGCTGGTACTTACCAGGCCCTAAGCTGGGTAGCAGTCTGCGATCTGACGAGAGCAGGCGCGTTCAGCTTAGGATGGCCGTTGACAGCTTCACACTTTGTATACTGTGCATTTAAGCATCAATAAATCCTTTTCGGAATCGGAACTGAAGGCGGCATAGGAGCAAAATGTCAACGGCAACCGGGATTCCCAGCCAGTCTCCCATGCCAGTACTTACCGGGCCCTAAGCTGGGTAGCAGTCTGCGATGTGACGAGAGCAGGCGCGTCCAGCTTAGGATGGCCATTGACAGCTTCATGATTTTCATACTGCGCATTTAAGCATCAATAAATCCTTTTTCGGAATCGGAGCGGAAGGCGGCAACAGAGCAAAATGTCAACTGCACCCGGGATTCCCAGCCAGTCTCCCATGCCGGTACTTATTGAGCCCTAAGCTGGGTAGCAGTCTGCAATCTGACGAGAGCAGGTGCGTTCAGCTTAGGATGGCCGTTGACAGCTTCTCGCCCTTTATACTGTGCATTTAGGCATCAATAAATCCTTTTCGGAATCGGAACGGAAGGCGGCAACAGAGCAAAATGTCAACGGCAGCCGGGATTCCCAGCCAGTGTCCCATGCCAGTACTTACCAGGCCCTAAGCTGGGTAGCAGTCTGCGATCTGACGAGAGCAGGCGCGTTCACCTTAGGATGGCCATTGACAGCTTCATGATTTTTATACTGTGCATTTAAGCATCAATAAATCCTTTTCGGAATCGGAACGGAAGGCGGCAACAGAGCAAAATGTCAACTACACCCGGGATTCCCAGCCAGTCTCCCATGCCGGTACTTAATGGGCCCTAGGCTGGGTAGCAGTCTGCGATCTGACGAGAGCAGGCGCGTTCAGCTTAGGATGGCCATTGACAGCTTCATGCTTTTTATACTGTGCATTTAAGCATCAATAAATCCTTTTCGGAATCGGAACGGAAGGCGGCATCAGGGCATAATGTCAACTGCACCCGGGATTCCCAGCCAGTCTCCCATGCCGGTACTTACTGGGCCCTAAGCTGGGTAGCAGTCTGCGATCTGACGAGAGCAGGCGCGTTCAGCTTAGGATGGCCGTTGACATCTTCACGCCTTGTATACTGTGGATTTAAGCATCAATAAATATTTTTATTAATCGGAGAGGAAGGCGGCAACAAAGCAAAATGTCAACGGCACCTTGGATTGCCAGCCAGTCTCCCATGCCGGTAACTGCCGGGCAGCCGTCTGCGATCTGAGGAGAAGCAGGCACGTTCAGGCTTAGGATGGCCGTTGACAGCTTCACACCCTGTGTATTGTGGATTTAAGCATCAATAAATCCTTTTCCGAATCGGAGCGGAAGGCGGCAACAGATTAAAGTGTCAACTGCACCCGGGATTCCCAGACAGTCTCCCATGCTGGTACTTACCAGGCCCTAAGCTGGGTAACAGTCTGCGATCTGACAAGAACAGGCGCATTCAGCTTAGGATGGCCGTAGACATCTTCACACCCTGTATACTGTGGATTTAAGCATCAATAAATCGTAAGCGTAAGGAGCATAAGGCGGCAACAGAGCAAAAGGTCAACTGCACCTGGGATTCCCAGCCAGTCTCCCATGCTGGTACTTACCGGGCCCTAAGCTGGGTAGCAGTCTGCGATCTGACGAGAGCAGGCACGTTCAGCTTAGGATGGCCGTTGACAGCTTCTCGCCCTTTATACTGTGCATTTAAGCATCAATAAATCCTTTTCGGAATCGGAAACGGAAGGCGGCAACAGAGCAAAATGTCAACGGCAGCCGGGATTCCCAGCCAGTGTCCCATGCCGGTATTTACCGGCCCAAAGATCTGTACCAGTCTGCGATCTGACGAGAGCAGGCACGTTCAGCTTAGGATGGCCGTCGACAGCTTCACACCTTGTATACTGTGGATTTAAGCATCAATAAATTCTTTTCGGAATCGGAGCGGAAGGCAGCAATAGAGCAAAATGTCAACGGCACCCGGGATTCCCAGCCAGTCTCCCATGCCAGTACTTACCAGGCCCTAAGCTGGGTAGCAGTCTGCGATCTGACGAGAGCAGGCGCGTTCAGCTTAGGACAGCCATTGACAGCTTCATGCTTTTTATACTGTGCATTTAAGCATCAATAAATCCTTTTCGGAATCGGAGAGGAAGGCAGCAACAGAGCAAAATGTCAATAGCACCTTGGATTGCCAGCCAGTCTCCCATGCCCGTACTTGCCGGGCAGCAGTCTGCAATCTGACAACAACAGGCACATTCAGCTTAGGATAGCCGTAGACGGCTTCACACCCTCTATACTGTGGATTTAAGCATCAATAAATCCTTTTCGGAATCGGAGCGGAAGGCGGCTACAGAGCAAAATGTCAACAACACCTGGGATTCCCAGCCAGTCTCCCATGCTGGTACCTACCGGGCCCTGAGCTGGGTAGCAGTCTGCGATCTGACGAGAGCAGGCGCGTTCAGCTTAGGATGGCCGTTGACAGCTTCACGCCCTTTATACTGTGCATTTAAGCATCAATAAATCCTTTTCCGAATCGGAGCGGAAGGCGGCAACAGATTAAAATGTCAACTGCACCCGGGATTCCCAGCCAGTCTCCCATGCTGGTACTTACCAGGCCCTAAGCTGGGTATCAGTCTGCGATCTGCCGAGAGCAGGCACATTCAGCTTAGGATGGCCATTGACAGGTTCACACTTTGTATACTGTGCATTTAAGCATCAATAAATCCTTTTCGGAATCGGAACGGAAGGCGGCAACAGAGCAAAATGTCAACGGCAGCCGGGATTCCCAGCCAGTCTCCCATGCTGGTACTTACCGGGCCCTAAGCTGGGTAGCAGTCTGCAATCGGACGAGAGGAGGCGCATACAGCTAAGGATGGCTGTTGACAGCTTCTCGCTCTTTATACTGTGCATTTAAGCATCAATAAATCCTTTTCGGAATCGGAACGGAACGGAAGGCGGCAACAGAGCAAAATGTCAACGGCAGCCGGGATTCCCAGCCAGTGTCCCATGCCGGTACTTACCGGGCCCTAAGATCTGTACCAGTCTGCGATCTGACGAGAACAGGCGCATTCAGCTTAGGATGGCCGTAGACATCTTCACACCCTGTATACTGTGGATTTAAGCATCAATAAATCCTTTTCGGAATCGGAGCGTAAGGCGGCAACAGAGCAAAATGTCAACGGCAGCCGGGATTCCCAGCCAGTGTCCCATGCCGGTACTTACCGGGCCCTAAGATCTGTACCAGTCTGCGATCTGACGAGAGCAGGCGCGTTAAGCTTAGGATGGCCGTCGACAGCTTCACACCTTGTATACTGTGGATTTAAGCATCAATAAATTCTTTTTGGAATTGAAGCGGAGGGCAGCAATAGAGCAAAATGTCAACGGCACCTGGGATTCCCAGCCAGTCTCCCATGCCAGTACTTACCGGGCCCTAAGCTGGGTAGCAGTCTGCGATCTGACGAGAGCAGGCGCGTTCAGCTTAGGATGGTCGTTGACAGCTTCTCACCCTTTATACTGTGCATTTAAGCATCAATAAATCCTTTTCGGAATCGGAAGGGAAGGCGGCAACAGAGCAAAATGTCAACGGCAGCCGGGATTCCCAGCCAGTGTCTCATGCCGGTACTTACCGGGCCCTAAAATCTGTACCAGTCTGCGATCTGACGAGAGCAGGCGAGTTAAGCTTAGGATGGCCGTCGACAGCTTCACACCTTGTATACTGTGGATTTAAGCATCAATAAATTCTTTTCGGAATCGGAGCGGAAGGCAGCAATAGAGCAAAATGTCAACAGCACCCAGGATTCCCAGCCAGTCTCCCATGCCAGTACTTACCGGGCCCTAAGCTGAGTAGCAGTCTGCGATCGGACGAGTGCAGGCGCGTTCAGCTTAGGATGGCCATTGACAGCTTCATGCTTTTTATACTGTGCATTTAAGCATCAATAAATCCTTTTCGGAATCGGAGAGGAAGGCGGCAACAGAGCAAAATGTCAATAGCACCTTGGATTGCCAGCCAGTCTCCCATGCTGGTACTTACCGGGCCCTAAGCTGGGTAAAAGTCTGCGATCTGACAAGAACAGGCACATTCAGCTTAGGATAGCCGTAGACGGCTTCACACCCTGTATACTGTGGATTTAAGCATCAATAAATCCTTTTCCAAATCGGAGCGGAAGGCGGCTACAGAGCAAAATGTCAACAACACCTGGGATTCCCAGCCAGTCTCCCATGCTGGTACTTACCGGGCCCTAAGCTGGGTAGCAGTCCGCGATCTGACGAGAGCAGGCGCGTTCAGCTTAGGAAGGCCGTTGACAGCTTCACACTTTGTATACTGTGGATTTAAGCATCAATAAATAATTTTCGGAATCGGAGCAGAAACAGAGCAAAATGTCAACTGCACCCGGGATTCCCAGCCAGTCTCCCATGCTGGTACTTAACGGGCCCTAAGCTGGGTAGCAGTCTGCGATCTGACGAGGGCAGGCGAGTTCAGCTTAGGATGGCCGTTGACAGCTTCACGCCCTTTAAACTGTGCATTTAAGCATCAGTAAATCCTTTTCCGAATCGGAGCGGAAGGCGGCAACAGATTAAAGTGTCAACTGCACCCAGGATTCCCAGCCAGTTTCCAATGCTGGTACCTACCAGGCCCTAAGCTGGGAAGCAGTCTGCGATCTGACGAGAGCAGGCGCGTTCAGCTTAGGATGGCCGTTGACAGCTTCTCACCCTTTATACTGTGCATTTAGGCATCAATAAATCCTTTTCGGAATCGGAACGGAAGGCGGCAACAGAGCAAAATGTCAACGTCAGCCGGGATTCCCAGCCAGTCTCCCATGCCAGTACTTACCGGGCCCTAAGCTGGGTAGCAGTCTGCGATCTGACGAGAGCAGGCGCGTTCAGCTTAGGATGGCCGTTGACATCTTCATGCCTTGTATACTGTGGATTTAAGCATCAATAAATATTTTTTTTAATCGGAGAGGAAGGCTGCAACAGATCAAAATGTCAATAGCACCTTGGATTGCCAGCCAGTCTCCCATGCCCGTATTTGCCGGGCAGCAGTCTGCGATCTGACAAGAACAGGCGCATTCAGCTTAGGATAGCCGTAGACGGTTTCACACCCTGTATATTGTGGATTTAAGCATCAATAAATCCTTTTCGGAATCGGAGCAAAATGTCTACAGAGCTACAGAGCAAAATGTCAACAACACCTGAGATTCCCAGCCAGTCTCCCATGCTGGTACTTACCGGGCCCTAACCTGGGTAGCAGTCTGCGATCTGACGAGAGCAGGCGCGTTCAGCTTAGGATGGCCGTTAACAGCTTCATGCCCTTTATACTGTGCATTTTAGCATCAATAAATCCTTTTCCGAATCGGAGCGGAAGGCGGCAACAGATTAAAATGTCAACTGCACCCGGGATTCCCAGCCAGTCTCCCATGCTGGTTCTTACCAGGCCCTAAGCTGGGTAGCAGTCTGCGATCTGCCGAGAGCAGGAGCGTTCAGCTTAGGATGGCCGTTGACAGCTTCACATTTTGTATACTGTGCATTTAAGCATCAATAAATCCTTTTCGGAATCGGAACGGAAGGCGGCAACAGAGCAAAATGTCAACGGCAGCCGGGATTCCCAGCCAGTCTCCCATGCTGGTACTTACCGGGCCCTAAGCTGGGTAGCAGTCTGCGATCGGACGAGAGAAGGCGCATACAGCTAAGGATGGCTGTTGACAGCTTCTCGCCCTTTATACTGTGCATTTAAGCATCAATAAATCCTTTTCGGAATCGGAACGGAACGGAAGGCGGCAACAGAGCAAAATGTCAACGGCAGCCGGGATTCCCAGCCAGTGTCCCATGCCGGTACTTACCGGGCCCTAAGATCTGTACCAGTCTGCGATCTGACGAGAACAGGCGCATTCAGCTTAGGATGGCCGTAGACATCTTCACACCCTGTATACTGTGGATTTAAGCATCAATAAATCCTTTTCGGAATCGGAGCGTAAGGCGGCAACAGAGCAAAATGTCAACGGCAGCCGGGATTCCCAGCCAGTGTCCCATGCCGGTACTTACCGGGCCCTAAGATCTGTACCAGTCTGCGATCTGACGAGAGCAGGCGCGTTAAGCTTAGGATGGCCGTCGACAGCTTCACACCTTGTATACTGTGGATTTAAGCATCAATAAATTCTTTTCGGAATCGAAGCGGAGGGCAGCAATAGAGCAAAATGTCAACGGCACCTGGGATTCCCAGCCAGTCTCCCATGCCAGTACTTACCGGGCCCTAAGCTGGGTAGCAGTCTGCGATCTGACGAGAGCAGGCGCGTTCAGCTTAGGATGGTCGTTGACAGCTTCTCACCCTTTATACTGTGCATTTAAGCATCAATAAATCCTTTTCGGAATCGGAAGGGAAGGCGGCAACAGAGCAAAATGTCAACGGCAGCCGGGATTCCCAGCCAGTGTCTCATGCCGGTACTTACCGGGCCCTAAAATCTGTACCAGTCTGCGATCTGACGAGAGCAGGCGAGTTAAGCTTAGGATGGCCGTCGACAGCTTCACACCTTGTATACTGTGGATTTAAGCATCAATAAATTCTTTTCGGAATCGGAGCGGAAGGCAGCAATAGAGCAAAATGTCAACAGCACCCAGGATTCCCAGCCAGTCTCCCATGCCAGTACTTACCGGGCCCTAAGCTGTGTAGCAGTCTGCGATCGGACGAGTGCAGGCGCGTTCAGCTTAGGATGGCCATTGACAGCTTCATGCTTTTTATACTGTGCATTTAAGCATCAATAAATCCTTCTCGGAATCGGAGAGGAAGGCGGCAACAGAGCAAAATGTCAATAGCACCTTGGATTGCCAGCCAGTCTCCCATGCCCGTACTTGCCGGGCAGCAGTCTGCGATCTGACAAGAACAGGCACATTCAGCTTAGGATAGCCGTAGACGGCTTCACACCCTGTATACTGTGGATTTAAGCATCAATAAATCCTTTTCGGAATCGGAGCAGAAGGCGGCTACAGAGCAAAATGTCAACAACACCTGGGATTCCCAGCCAGTCTCCCATGCTGGTACTTACCGGGCCTAAGCTGGGTAGCAGTCTGTGATCTGACGAGAGCAGGCGCGTTCAGCTCAGGATGGTCGTTGACAGCTTCACGCCCTTTATACTGTGCATTTAAGCATCAATAAATAATTTTCCGAATCGGAGCGGAAGGCGGCAACAGAGCAAAATGTCAACTGCACCCGGGATTCCCAGCCAGTCTCCCATGCTGGTACTTATCGGGCCCTAAGCTGGGTAGCAGTCTGCGATCTGACGAGAGCAGGTGCGTTCAGCTTAGGATGGCCGTTGACAGCTTCACATTTTGTATACTGTGCATTTAAGCATCAATAAATCCTTTTCAGAATAGAAACGGAAGGCGGCAACAGAGCAAAATGTCAACGGCAGCCGGGATTCCCAGCCAGTCTCCCATGCTGGTACTTACCGGGCCCTAAGCTGGGTAGCAGTCTGCGATCTGACGAGAGCAGGCGCGTTCAGCTTAGGATGGCCGTTGACAGCTTCTCGCCCTTTATACTGTGCATTTAAGCATCAATAAATCCTTTGCGGAATCGGAACGGAAGGCGGCAACAGAGCAAAATGTCAACGGCAGCCGGGATTCCCAGCCAGTGTCCCATGCCGGTACTTACCGGGCCCTAAGATCTGTACTAGTCTGCGATCTGACGAGAACAGGCGCATTCAGCTTAGGATGGCCGTAGACATCTTCACACCCTGTATACTGTGGATTTAAGCATCAATAAATCCTTTTCAGAATCGGAACGGAAGGCGGCAACAGAGCAAAATGACACCTGCACCCGGGATTCCCAGCCAGTGTCCCATGCCGGTACTTACCGGGCCCTAAGCTGGGTAGCAGTCTGTGATCTGACGAGAGCAGGCGCGTTCAGTTTAGGATGGCCGTTGACAGCTTCACACTTTGTATACTGTGGATTTAAGCATCAATAAATAATTTTCGGAATCGGAGCAGAAACAGAGCAAAATGTCAACTGCACCCAGGATTCCCAGCCAGTCTCCCATGCTGGTACTTACCAGGCCCGAAGCTGGGAAGCAGTCTGCGAGCTGACGAGAACAGGCGCATTTAGCTTAGGATGGCCGTAGACATCTTCACACCCTGTATACTGTGCATTTAAGCATCAATAAATCCTTTTCAGAATCGGAACGGAAGGCGGCAACAGATTAAAATGTCAACTGCACCCGGGATTCCCAGCCAGTCTCCCATGCTGGTACTTACCAGGCCCTAAGCTGGGTAGCAGTCTGCGATCTGATGAGAGCAGGCGTGTTCAGCTTAGGATGGCCGTTGACAACTTCACATTTTGTATACTGTGCATTTAAGCATCAATAAATCTTTTTCGGAATCGAAACGGAAGGCGGCAACAGAGCAAAATGTCAACGGCAGCCGGGATTCCCAGCCAGTCTCCCATGCTGGTAATTACCGGGCCCTAAGCTGGGTAGCAGTCTGCGATCTGACGAGAGCAGGCGCGTTCAGCTTAGGATGGCCGTTGACAGCTTCTCGCCCTTTATACTGTGCATTTAAGCATCAATAAATCCTTTTCGGAATCGGAACGGAAGGCGGCAACAGAGCAAAATGTCAACGGCAGCCGGGATTCCCAGCCAGTGTCCCATGCCGGTACTTACCGGGCCCTAAGATCTGTACCAGTCTGCGATCTGACGAGAACAGGCGCATTCAGCTTAGGATGGCCGTAGACATCTTCACACCCTGTATACTGTGGATTTAAGCATCAATAAATCCTTTTCGGAATCGGAGCGTAAGGCGGCAACAGAGCAAAATGTCAATGACACCTGGGATTCCCAGCCAGTCTCCCATAATGGTACTTAACGGGCCCTAAGCTGGGTAGCAGTCTGCGATCTGACGAGAGCAGGCGCGTTCAGCTTAGGATGGCCGTTGACAGCTTCTCTCTTTGTATACTGTGGATTTAAGCATCAATAAATAATTTTCGGAATCGGAGCAGAAACAGAGCAAAATGTCAACTGCACCCGGGATTCCCAGCCAGTCTCCCATGCTGGTACTTACCAGGCCCGAAGCTGGGAAGCAGTCTGCGATCTGACGAGAACAGGCGCATTCAGCTTAGGATGGCCGTAGACATCTTCACACCCTGTATACTGTGGATTTAAGCATCAATAAATTATTTTCGGAATCGGAGCGTAAGGCGGCAACAGAGCAAAATGTCAACGGCAGCCGGGATTCCCAGCCAGTGTCCCATGCCGGTACTTACCGGGCCCTAAGATCTGTACCAGTCTGCGATCTGACGAGAGCAGGCGCGTTAAGCTTAGGATGGCCGTCGACAGCTTCACACCTTGTATACTGTGGATTTAAGCATCAATAAATTATTTTCGGAATCGAAGCGGAGGGCAGCAATAGAGCAAAATGTCAACGGCACCTGGGATTCCCAGCCAGTCTCGCATAACAGTACTTACCAGGCCCTAAGTTGGGTAGCAGTCTGCGATCTGACGAGACCAGGCGCGTTCAGCTTAGGATGGCCGTTGACAGCATCTCGCCCTTTATACTGTGCATTTAAGCATCAATAAATCCTTTTCGGAATCGGAACGGAAGGCGGCAACAGAGCAAAATGTCAACGGCAGCCGGGATTCCCAGCCAGTGTCTCATGCCGGTACTTACCGGGCCCTAAAATCTGTACCAGTCTGCGATCTGACGAGAGCAGGCGAGTTAAGCTTAGGATGGCCGTCGACAGCTTCACACCTTGTATACTGTGGATTTAAGCATCAATAAATTCTTTTCGGAATCGGAGCGGAAGGCAGCAATAGAGCAAAATTTCAACAGCACCCAGGATTCCCAGCCAGTCTCCCATGCCAGTACTTACCGGGCCCTAAGCTGGGTAGCAGTCTGCGATCGGACAAGTGCAGGCGCGTTCAGCTTAGGATGGCCATTGACAGCTTCATGCTTTTTATACTGTGCATTTAAGCATCAATAAATCCTTTTCGGAATCGGAGAGGAAGGCGGCAACAGAGCAAAATGTCAATAGCACCTTGGATTGCCAGCCAGTCTCCCATGCCCGTACTTGCCGGGCAGCAGTCTGCGATCTGACAAGAACAGGCACATTCAGCTTAGGATAGCCGTAGACGGCTTCACACCCTGTATACTGTGGATTTAAGCACCAATAAATCCTTTTCGGAATCAGAGCGGAAGGCGGCTACAGAGCAAAATGTCAACAACACCTGGGATTCCCAGCCAGTCTCCCATGCTGGTACTTACCGGGCCCTAAGCTGGTTAGCAGTCTGCAATATGACGAGAACAGGCGCGTTCAGCTTAGGATGGCCGTTGACAGCTTCATGCCCTTTATACTGTGCATTTAAGCATCAATAAATAATTTTCCGAATCGGAGCGGAAGGCGGCAACAGAGCAAAATGTCAACTGCACCCGGGATTCCCAGCCAGTGTCCCATGCCGGTACCTACCGGGCCCTGAGATCTGTACCAGTCTGCGATCTGACGAGAGCAGGCGCGTTAAGCTTAGGATGGCCGTTGACAGCTTCACACTTTGTATACTGTGGATTTAAGCATCAATAAATAATTTTCGGAATCGGAGCAGAAACAGAGCAAAATGTCAACTGCACCCGGGATTCCCAGCCAGTCTCCCATGCTGGTACTTACCAGGCCCGAAGCTGGGAAGCAGTCTGCGATCTGACGAGAACAGGCGCATTCAGCTTAGGATGGCCGTAGACATCTTCACACCCTGTATACTGTGGATTTAAGCATCAATAAATCCTTTTCGGAATCGGAGCGTAAGGCGGCAACAGAGCAAAATGTCAACGGCAGCCGGGATTCCCAGCCAGTGTCCCATGCCGGTACTTACCGGGACCTAAGATCTGTACCAGTCTGCGATCTGACGAGAGCAGGCGCGTTAAGCTTAGGATGGCCGTCGACAGCTTCACACCTTGTATACTGTGGATTTAAGCATCAATAAATTATTTTCGGAATCGGAGCGGAGGGCAGCAATAGAGCAAAATGTCAACGGCACCTGGGATTCCCAGCCAGTCTCCCATGCCAGTACTTACCGCGCCCTAAGCTGGGTAGCAGTCTGCGATCTGACGAGAGCAGGCGCGTTCAACTTAGGATGGCCATTGACAGCTTCATGCTTTTTATACTGTGCATTTAAGCATCAATAAATCCTTTTCGGAATCGGAGAGGAAGGCGGCAACAGAGCAAAATGTCAATAGTTCCTTGGATTGCCAGCCAGTCTCCCATGCCCGTACTTGCCGGGCAGCAGTCTGCGATCTGACAAGAACAGGCACATTCAGCTTAGGATAGCCGTAGACGGCTTCACACCCTGTATACTGTGGATTTAAGCATCAATAAATCCTTTTCGGAATCAAAGCGGAAGGCGGCTACAGAGCAAATTGTCAACAACACCTGGGATTCCCATCCAGTCTCCCATGCTGATACTTACCGGGCCCTAAGCTGGGTAGCAGTCTGCGATCTGACGAGAGCAGGCGCGTTCAGCTTAGGATGGCCGTTGACAGCTTCCCACTTTGTATACTGTGGATTTAAGCATCAATAAATAATTTTCGGAATCGGAGCAGAAACATAGCAAAATGTCAACGGCAGCTGGGATTCCAGCCAGTCTCCCATGCTGGTACTTACCAGGCCCGAAGCTGGGTAGCAGTCTGCGATCTGACGAGAACAGGCGCATTCAGCTTAGGAAGGCCGTAGACATCTTCACACCCTGTATACTGTGGATTTAAGCATCAATAAATCCTTTTCGGAATCGGAGCGGAAGGCGGCAACAGAACAAAATGTCAACGACACCTGGGATTCCCAGCCAGTCTCCCATTCTGGTACTTACCGGGCCCTAAGCTGGGTAGCAGTCTGCGATCTGACGAGAGCAGGCACGTTCAGCTTAGGATGGCCGTTGCAGCTTCTCGCCCTTTATACTGTGCATTTAAGCATCAATAAATCCTTTTCGGAATCGGAACGGAAGGCGGCAACAGAGCAAAATGTCAACGGCAGCCGGGATTCCCAGCCAGTGTCTCATGCCGGTACTTACCGGACCCTAAGATCTGTACCAGTCTGCGATCTGACGAGAGCAGGCGCGTTAAGCTTAGGATGGCCGTAGACAGCTTCACACCTTGTATACTGTGGATTTAAGCATCAATAAATTATTTTCGGAATCGGAGCGGAAGGCAGCAATAGAGCAAAATGTCACCAGCACCCGGGATTCCCAGCCAGTCTCCCATGCCAGTTCTTACCGGGCCCTAAGCTGTGTAGCAGTCTGCGATCGGACAAGTGCAGGCGCGTTCAGCTTAGGATAGCCGTAGACGGCTTCACACCCTGTATACTGTGGATTTAAGCATCAATAAATCCTTTTCGGAATCGGAGCGGAAGGCGGCTACAGAGCAAAATGTCAACAACACCTGGGATTCCCAGCCAGTCTCCCATGCTGGTACTTACCGGGCCCTAAGCTGGGTAGCAGTCTGCGATCTGACGAGAGCAGGCACGTTCAGCTTAGGATGGCCGTTGACAGCTTCGCGCCCTTTATACTGTGCATTTAAGCATCAATAAATAATTTTCCGAATCGGAGCGGAAGGCGGCAACAGAGCAAAATGTCAACTGCACCCGGGATTCCCAGCCAGTCTCCCATGCTGGTACTTACCGGGCCCTAAGCTGGGTAGCAGTCTGCGATCTGACGAGAGCAGGCGCGTGCAGCTTAGGATGGCCGTTGACAGCTTCTCGCCCTTTATACTGTGCATTTAAGCATCAATAAATCCTTTTCGGAATCGGAACGGAAGGCGGCAACAGAGCAAAATGTCAACGGCAGCCGGGATTCCCAGCCAGTGTCCCACGCCGGTACTTACCGGGCCCTAAGATCTGTACCAGTCTGCGATCTGACGAGAACAGGCGCATTTAGCTTAGGATGGCCGTAGACATCTTCACACCCTGTATACTGTGCATTTAAGCATCAATAAATCCTTTTCAGAATCGGAACGGAAGGCGGCAACAGATTAAAATGTCAACTGCACCCGGGATTCCCAGCCAGTCTCCCATGCTGGTACTTACCAGGCCCTAAGCTGGGTAGCAGTCTGCGATCTGATGAGAGCAGGCGCGTTCAGCTTAGGATGGCCGTTGACAGCTTCACATTTTGTATACTGTGCATTTAAGCATCAATAAATCCTTTTCGGAATCGAAACGGAAGGCGGCAACAGAGCAAAATGTCAACGGCAGCCGGGATTCCCAGCCAGTGTCCCATGCCGGTACTTACCGGGCCCTAAGATCTGTACCAGTCTGCGATCTGACGAGAACAGGCGCATTCAGCTTAGGATGGCCGTAGACATCTTCACACCCTGTATACTGTGGATTTAAGCATCAATAAATCCTTTTCGGAATCGGAGCGGAAAGCAGCAATAGAGCAAAATGTCAACGGCACCCGGGATTCCCAGCCAGTCTCCCATGCTGGTACTTACCGGGCCCTAAGCTGGGTAGCAGTCTGCGATCTGACGAGAGCAGGCGCGTTCAGCTTAGGATGGCCATTGACAGCTTCATGCTTTTTATACTGTGCATTTAAGCATCAATAAATTCCTTTTCGGAATCGGAGAGGAAGGCGGCAACAGAGCAAAATGTCAATAGCACCTTGGATTGCCAGCCAGTCTCCCATGCCCTTACTTGCCGGGCAGCAGTCTGCGATCTGACAAGAACAGGCATATTCAGCTTAAGATAGCCGTAGACGGCTTCACATCCTGTATACTGTGGATTTAAGCATCAATAAATCCTTTTCGGAATCGGAGCGGAAGGCGGCTACAGAGCAAAATGTCAACAACACCTGGGATTCCCAGCCAGTCTCCTATGCTGGTACCTACCGGGCCCTAAGCTGGGTAGCAGTCTGCGATCTGACGAGAGCAGGCGCGTTCAGCTTAGGATGGCCGTTGACAGCTTCACGCCCTTTATACTGTGCATTTAAGCATCAATAAATCCTTTTCCGAATCGGAGCGGCAGGCGGCAACAGATTAAAATGTCAACTGCACCCGGGATTCCCAGCCAGTCTCCCATGCTGGTACTTACCAGGCCCTAAGCTGGGTATCAGTCTGCAATCTGACGAGAGCAGGCGCGTTCATCTTAGGATGGCCATTGACAGCTTCATGCTTTTTATACTGTGCATTTAAGCATCAATAAATCCTTTTCGGAATCGGAACGGAAGGCGGCAACAGAGCAAAATGTCAACTGCACCCGGATTCCCAGCCAGTCTCCCATGCCGGTACTTACTGGGCCCTAAGCTGGGTAGAGGTCTGCGATCTGACGAGAGCAGGCGCGTTCAGCTTAGGATGGCCGTTGACATCTTCACGCCTTGTATATTGTGGATTTAAGCATCAATAAATATTTTTATTAATCGGAGAGGAAGGCGGCAACAGAGCAAAATGTCAATGGCACCTTGTATTGCCAGCCAGTCTCCCATGCCGGTAACTGCTGGGCAGCAGTCTGTGATCTGAGGAGAGCAGGCACGTTCAGGCTTAGGATGGCCGTTGACAGCTTCACACCCTGTGTATTGTGGATTTAAGCATCAATAAATCCTTTTCCGAATCGGAGCGGAAGGCGGCAAAAGATTAAAATGTCAACTGCACCCGGGATTCCCAGCCAGTCTCCCATGCTGGTACTTACCAGGCCCTAAGCTGGGTAGAAGTCTGCGATCTGACGAGAGCAGGCGCGTTCAGCTTAGGATGGCCATTGACAGCTTCACACTTTGTATACTGTGGATTTAAGCATCAATAAATAATTTTCGGACTCGTAGCAGAAACAGAGCAAAATGTCAACTCCACCCGGGATTCCCAGCCAGTACTTACCAGGCCCGAAGCTAGGTAGCAGTCTGCGATCTGACGAGAACAGGCGCATTCAGCTTAGGATGGCTGTAGACATCTTCACACCCTGTATACTGTGGATTTAAGCATCAATAAATCCTTTTCGGAATTGGAAACGGAAGGCGGCAACAGAGCAAAATGTCAACGGCAGCCGGGATTCCCAGCCAGTGTCCCATGCCGGTACTTACCGGGCCCTAAGATCTGTACCAGTCTGCGATCTGACAAGAGCAGGCGCGTTAAGCTTAGGATGGCCGTCGACAGCTTCACACCTTGTATACTGTGGATTTAAGCATCAATAAATTATTTTCGGAATCGGAGCGGAAAGCAGCAATAGAGCAAAATGTCAACGGCACCCGGGATTCCCAGCCAGTCTCCCATGCTGGTACTTACCGGGCCCTAAGCTGGGTAGCAGTCTGCGATCTGACGAGAGCAGGCGCGTTCAGCTTAGGATGGCCATTGACAGCTTCATGCTTTTTATACTGTGCATTTAAGCATCAATAAATCCTTTTCGGAATCAGAGAGGAAGGCGGCTACAGAGCAAAATGTCAACAACACCTGGGATCCCCAGCCAGTCTCCCATGCTGGTACTTACCGGGCCCTAAGCTGGGTAGCAGTCTGCAATCTGACGAGAGCAGGCGCGTTCAGCTTAGGATGGCCGTTGACAGCTTCACGCCCTTTATACTGTGCATTTAAGCATCAATAAATCCTTTTCCGAATCGGAGCGGAAGGCAGCAACAGATTAAAATGTCAACTGCACCCGGGATTCCCAGCCAGTCTCCCATGCTGGTACTTACCAGGCCCTAAGCTGGGTAGCAGTCTGCGATCTGACGAGAGCAGGCGCGTTCAGCTTAGGATGGCCGTTGACAGCTTCACACTTTGTATACTGTGCATTTAGGCATCAATAAATCCTTTTCGGAATCGGAACTGAAGGCAGCATAAGAGCAAAATGTCAACGGCAACCGGGATTCCCAGCCAGTCTCCCATGCCAGTACTTACCGGGCCCTAAGCTGGGTAGCAGTCTGCGATGTGACGAGAGCAGGCGCGTCCAGCTTAGGATGGCCATTGACAGCTTCATGATTTTTATACTGCGCATTTAAGCATCAATAAATCCTTTTTCGGAATCGGAGCGGAAGGCGGCAACAGAGCAAAATGTCAACTGCACCCGGGATTCCCAGCCAGTCTCCCATGCCGGTACTTACTGAGCCCTAAGCTGGGTAGCAGTCTGCAATCTGACGAGAGCAGGCGCGTTCAGCTTAGGATGGCCGTTGACAGCTTCTTGCCCTTTATACTGTGCATTTAAGCATCAATAAATCCTTTTCGGAATCGGAAACGGAAGGCGGCAACAGAGCAAAATGTCAACGGCAGCCGGGATTCCGAGCCAGTGTCCCATGCCGGTACTTACCGGGCCCTAAGATCTGTACCAGTCTGCGATCTGACAAGAGCAGGCGCGTTAAGCTTAGGATGGCCGTCGACAGCTTCACACCTTGTATACTGTGGATTTAAGCATCAATAAATTCTTTTCGGAATCGGAGCGGAAAGCAGCAATAGAGCAAAATGTCAACAGCACCCGGGATTCCCAGCCAGTCTCCCATGCTGGTACTTACCGGGCCCTAAGCTGGTTAGCAGTCTGCGATCTGACGAGAACAGGCGCGTTCAGCTTAGGATGGCCATTGACAGCTTCATGCTTTTTATACTGTGCATTTAAGCATCAATAAATCCTTTTCGGAATCGGAGAGGAAGGCGGCAACAGAGCAAAATGTCAATGGCACCTTGGATTGCCAGCCAGTCTCCCATGCCTGTACTTGCCGGGCAGCAGTCTGCGATCTGACAAGAACAGGCACATTCAGCTTAGGATAGCCGTAGACGGCTTCACACCCTGTATACTGTGGATTTAAGCATCAATAAATCCTTTTCGGAATCGGAGCGGAAGGCGGCTACAGAGCAAAATGTCAACAACACCTGGGATTCCCAGCCAGTCTCCCATGCTAGTACTTACCGGGCCCTAAGCTGGGTAGCAGTGTGCGATCTGACGAGAGCAGGCACGTTCAGCTTAGGATGGCCGTTGACAGCTTCACGCCCTTTATACTGTGCATTTAAGCATCAATAAATCCTTTTCCGAATCGAAGCGGAAGGCAGCAACAGATTAAAATGTCAACTGCACCCGGGATTCCCAGCCAGTCTCCCATGCTGGTACTTACCAGGCCCTAAGCTGGGTAGCAGTCTGCGATCTGACGAGAGCAGGCGCGTTCAGCTTCGGATGGCCGTTGACAGCTTCACACTTTGTATACTGTGCATTTAAGCATCAATAAATCCTTTTCGGAATCGGAACTGAAGGCGGCATAAGAGCAAAATGTCAACGGCAACCGGGATTCCCAGCCAGTCTCCCATGCCAGTACTTACCGGGCCCTAAGCTGGGTAGCAGTCTGCGATGTGACGAAAGCAGGCGCGTTCAGCTTAGGATGGCCATTGACAGCTTCATGATTTTTATACTGCGCATTTAAGCATCAATAAATCCTTTTTCGGAATCGGAGCGGAAGGCGGCAACAGAGCAAAATGTCAACTGCACCCGGGATTACCAGCCAGTCTCCCATGCCGGTACTTACTGAGCCCTAAGCTGGGTAGCAGTCTGCAATCTGACGAGAGCAGGCACGTTCAGCTTAGGATGGCCATTGACAGCTTCATGCTTTTTATACTGTGCATTTAAGCATCAATAAATCCTTTTCGGAATCGGAACGGAAGGCGGCAACAGAGCATAATGTCAACTGCACCCGGGATTCCCAGGTGCATTTAAGCATCAATAAATATTTTTATTAATCGGAGAGGAAGGCGGCAACAAAGCAAAATGTCAACGGCACCTTGGATTGCCAGCCAGTCTCCCATGCCGGTAACTGCCGGGCAGCGGTCTGCGATCTGAGGAGAGCAGGCACGTTCAGGCTTAGGATGGCCGTTGACAGCTTCACACCCTGTGTAATGTGGATTTAAGCATCAATAAATCCTTTTCGGAATCGGAACGGAAGGCGGCAACAGAGCAAAATGTCAACGGCAGCCGAGATTCCCAGCCAGTGTCCCATGCCAGTACTTACCAGGCCCTAAGCTGGGTAGCAGTCTGCGATCTGACGAGAGCAGGCACGTGCAGCTTAGGATGGCCATTGACAGCTTCATGATTTTTATACTGTGCATTTAAGCATCAATAAATCCTTTTCGGAATCGGAACCGGAACGGAAGGCGGCAACAGAGCAAAATGTCAACTGCACCCGGGATTCCCAGCCAGTCTCCCATGCCGGTACTTAATGGGCCCTAGGCTGGGTAGCAGTCTGCGATCTGACGAGAGCAGGCGCGTTCAGCTTAGGATGGCCATTGACAGCTTCATGCTTTTTATACTGTGCATTTAAGCATCAATAAATCCTTTTCGGAATCGGAACGGAAGGCGGCAACAGAGCATAATGTCAACTGCACCCGGGATTCCCAGGTGCATTTAAGCATCAATAAATATTTTTATTAATCGGAGAGGAAGGCGGCAACAAAGCAAAATGTCAACGGCACCTTGGATTGCCAGCCAGTCTCCCATGCCGGTAACTGCCGGGCAGCGGTCTGCGATCTGAGGAGAGCAGGCACGTTCAGGCTTAGGATGGCCGTTGACAGCTTCACACCCTGTGTATTGTGGATTTAAGCATCAATAAATCCTTTTCCGAATCGGAGCGGAAGGCGGCAACAGATTAAAATGTCAACTGCACCCGGGATTCCCAGCCAGTCTCCCATGCTGGTACTTACCAGGCCCTAAGCTGGGTAGAAGTCTGCGATCTGACGAGAGCAGGCGCGTTCAGCTTAGGATGGCCGTTGACAGCTTCACACTTTGTATACTGTGGATTTAAGTATCAATAAATAATTTTCGGACTCGTAGCAGAAACAGAGCAAAATGTCAACTCCACCCGGGATTCCCAGCCAGTACTTACCAGGCCCGAAGCTAGGTAGCAGTCTGCGATCTGACGAGAACAGGCGCATTCAGCTTAGGATGGCCGTAGACATCTTCACACCCTGTATACTGTGGATTTAAGCATCAATAAATCCTTTTCGGAATCGGAGCGTAAGGCGGCAACAGAGCAAAATGTCAACGACACCTGGGATTCCCAGCCAGTCTCCCATGCTGGTACTTTCCGAGCCCTAAGCTGGGTAGCAGTCTGCGATCTGACGAGAGCAGGCACGTTCAGCTTAGGATGGCCGTTGACAGCTTCTTGCCCTTTATACTGTGCATTTAAGCATCAATAAATCCTTTTCGGAATTGGAAACGGAAGGCGGCAACAGAGCAAAATGTCAACGGCAGCCGGGATTCCCAGCCAGTGTCCCATGCCGGTACTTACCGGGCCCTAAGATCTGTACCAGTCTGCGATCTGACAAGAGCAGGCGCGTTAAGCTTAGGATGGCCGTCGACAGCTTCACACCTTGTATACTGTGGATTTAAGCATCAATAAATTATTTTCGGTATCGGAGCGGAAAGCAGCAATAGAGCAAAATGTCAACGGCACCCGGGATTCCCAGCCAGTCTCCCATGCTGGTACTTACCGGGCCCTAAGCTGGGTAGCAGTCTGCGATCTG
The DNA here is from genome assembly GCF_029499605.1 of Hyla sarda. Taxonomy (NCBI): domain Eukaryota; kingdom Metazoa; phylum Chordata; class Amphibia; order Anura; family Hylidae; genus Hyla; species Hyla sarda. Next base: position 257,965,386 of record NC_079189.1, read on the forward strand.
ACGAGAGCAGGCGCGTTTAGCTTAGGATGGCCATTGACAGCTTCATGCTTTTTATACTGTGCATTTAAGCATCAATAAATCCTTTTCGGAATCGGAGAGGAAGGCGGCAACAGAGCAAAATGTCAATAGCACCTTGGATTGCCAGCCAGTCTCCCATGCCTGTACTTGCCGGGCAGCAGTCTGCGATCTGACAAGAACAGGCACATTCAGCTTAGGATAGCCGTAGACGGCTTCACACCCTGTATACTGTGGATTTAAGCATCAATAAATCCTTTTCGGAATCGGAGCGGAAGGCGGCTACAGAGCAAAATGTCAACAACACCTGGGATTCCCAGCCAGTCTCCCATGCTAGTACTTACCGGGCCCTAAGCTGGGTAGCAGTCTGCGATCTGACGAGAGCAGGCGCGTTCAGCTTAGGATGGCCGTTGACAGCTTCACGCCCTTTATACTGTGCATTTAAGCATCAATAAATCCTTTTCCGAATCGGAGCGGAAGGCAGCAACAGATTAAAATGTCAACTGCACCCGGGATTCCCAGCCAGTCTCCCATGCTGGTACTTACCAGGCCCTAAGCTGGGTAGCAGTCTGCGATCTGACGAGAGCAGGCGCGTTCAGCTTCGGATGGCCGTTGACAGCTTCACACTTTGTATACTGTGCATTTAAGCATCAATAAATCCTTTTCGGAATCGGAACTGAAGGCGGCATAAGAGCAAAATGTCAACGGCAACCGGGATTCCCAGCCAGTCTCCCATGCCAGTACTTACCGGGCCCTAAGCTGGGTAGCAGTCTGCGATGTGACGAGAGCAGGCGCGTTCAGCTTAGGATGGCCATTGACAGCTTCATGATTTTTATACTGCGCATTTAAGCATCAATAAATCCTTTTTCGGAATCGGAGCGGAAGGCGGCAACAGAGCAAAATGTCAACTGCACCCGGGATTCCCAGCCAGTCTCCCATGCCGGTACTTACTGAGCCCTAAGCTGGGTAGCAGTCTGCAATCTGACGAGAGCAGGCACGTTCAGCTTAGGATGGCTGTTGACAGCTTCTCGCCCTTTATACTGTGCATTTAGGCATCAATAAATCCTTTTCGGAATCGGAACGGAAGGCGGCAACAGAGCAAAATGTCAACGGCAGCCGAGATTCCCAGCCAGTGTCCCATGCCAGTACTTACCAGGCCCTAAGCTGGGTAGCAGTCTGCGATCTGACGAGAGCAGGCACGTTCAGCTTAGGATGGCCATTGACAGCTTCATGATTTTTATACTGTGCATTTAAGCATCAATAAATCCTTTTCGGAATCGGAACGGAAGGCGGCAACAGAGCAAAATGTCAACTGCACCCGGGATTCCCAGCCAGTCTCCCATGCCGGTACTTAATGGGCCCTAGGCTGGGTAGCAGTCTGCGATCTGACGAGAGCAGGCGCGTTCAGCTTAGGATGGCCATTGACAGCTTCATGCTTTTTATACTGTGCATTTAAGCATCAATAAATCCTTTTCGGAATCGGAACGGAAGGCGGCAACAGAGCATAATGTCAACTGCACCCGGGATTCCCAGGTGCATTTAAGCATCAATAAATATTTTTATTAATCGGAGAGGAAGGCGGCAACAAAGCAAAATGTCAACGGCACCTTGGATTGCCAGCCAGTCTCCCATGCCGGTAACTGCCGGGCAGCGGTCTGCGATCTGAGGAAAGCAGGCACGTTCAGGCTTAGGATGGCCGTTGACAGCTTCACACCCTGTGTATTGTGGATTTAAGCATCAATAAATCCTTTTCCGAATCGGAGCGGAAGGCGGCAACAGATTAAAATGTCAACTGCACCCGGGATTCCCAGCCAGTCTCCCATGCTGGTACTTACCAGGCCCTAAGCTGGGTAGAAGTCTGCGATCTGACGAGAGCAGGCGCGTTCAGCTTAGGATGGCCGTTGACAGCTTCACACTTTGTATACTGTGGATTTAAGTATCAATAAATAATTTTCGGACTCGTAGCAGAAACAGAGCAAAATGTCAACTCCACCCGGGATTCCCAGCCAGTACTTACCAGGCCCGAAGCTAGGTAGCAGTCTGCGATCTGACGAGAACAGGCGCATTCAGCTTAGGATGGCCGTAGACATCTTCACACCCTGTATACTGTGGATTTAAGCATCAATAAATCCTTTTCGGAATCGGAGCGTAAGGCGGCAACAGAGCAAAATGTCAACGACACCTGGGATTCCCAGCCAGTCTCCCATGCTGGTACTTTCCGAGCCCTAAGCTGGGTAGCAATCTGCGATCTGACGAGAGCAGGCACGTTCAGCTTAGGATGGCCGTTGACAGCTTCTTGCCCTTTATACTGTGCATTTAAGCATCAATAAATCCTTTTCGGAATTGGAAACGGAAGGCGGCAACAGAGCAAAATGTCAACGGCAGCCGGGATTCCCAGCCAGTGTCCCATGCCGGTACTTACCGGGCCCTAAGATCTGTACCAGTCTGCGATCTGACAAGAGCAGGCGCGTTAAGCTTAGGATGGCCGTCGACAGCTTCACACCTTGTATACTGTGGATTTAAGCATCAATAAATTATTTTCGGAATCGGAGCGGAAAGCAGCAATAGAGCAAAATGTCAACGGCACCCGGGATTCCCAGCCAGTCTCCCATGCTGGTACTTACCGGGCCCTAAGCTGGGTAGCAGTCTGCGATCTGACGAGAGCAGGCGCGTTCAGCTTAGGATGGCCATTGACAGCTTCATGCTTTTTATACTGTGCATTTAAGCATCAATAAATCCTTTTCGGAATCGGAGAGGAAGGCGGCTACAGAGCAAAATGTCAACAACACCTGGGATTCCCAGCCAGTCTCCCATGCTGGTACTTACCGGGCCCTAAGCTGGGTAGCTGTCTGCAATCTGACGAGAACAGGCGCATTCAGCTTAGGATGGCCGTTGACAGCTTCACGCCCTTTATACTGTGCATTTAAGCATCAATAAATCCTTTTCCGAATCGGAGCGGAAGGCAGCAACAGATTAAAATGTCAACTGCACCCGGGATTCCCAGCCAGTCTCCCATGCTGGTACTTACCAGGCCCTAAGCTGGGTAGCAGTCTGCGATCTGACGAGAGCAGGCGCGTTCAGCTTAGGATGGCCGTTGACAGCTTTACACTTTGTATACTGTGCATTTAGGCATCAATAAATCCTTTTCGGAATCGGAACTGAAGGCAGCATAAGAGCAAAATGTCAACGGCAACCGGGATTCCCAGCCAGTCTCCCATGCCAGTACTTACCGGGCCCTAAGCTGGGTAGCAGTCTGCGATGTGACGAGAGCAGGCGCGTCCAGCTTAGGATGGCCATTGACAGCTTCATGATTTTTGTACTGCGCATTTAAGCATCAATAAATCCTTTTTCGGAATCGGAGCGGAAGGCGGCAACAGAGCAAAATGTCAACTGCACCCGGGATTCCCAGCCAGTCTCCCATGCCGGTACTTACTGAGCCCTAAGCTGGGTAGCAGTCTGCAATCTGACGAGAGCAGGCGCGTTCAGCTTAGGATGGCCGTTGACAGCTTCTCTCCCTTTATACTGTGCATTTAGGCATCAATAAATCCTTTTCGGAATCGGAACGGAAGGCGGCAGCAGAGCAAAATGTCAACGGCAGCCGGGATTCCCAGCCAGTGTCCCATGCCAGTACTTACCAGGCCCTAAGCTGGGTAGCAGTCTGCGATCTGACGAGAGCAGGCGTGTTCAGCTTAGGATGGCCATTGACAGCTTCATGATTTTTATACTGTGCATTTAAGCATCAATAAATCATTTTCGGAATCGGAACGGAAGGCGGCAACAGAGCAAAATGTCAACTACACCCGGGATTCCCAGCCAGTCTCCCATGCCGGTACTTAATGGGCCCTAGGCTGGGTAGCAGTCTGCGATCTGACGAGAGCAGGCGCGTTCAGCTTAGGATGGCCATTGACAGCTTCATGCTTTTTATACTGTGCATTTAAGCATCAATAAATCCTTTTCGGAATCGGAACGGAAGGCGGCAACAGGGCATAATGTCAACTGCACCCGGGATTCCCAGCCAGTCTCCCATGCCGGTACTTACTGGGCCCTAAGCTGGGTAGCAGTCTGCGATCTGACGAGAGCAGGCGCGTTCAGCTTAGGATGGCCGTTGACATCTTCACGCCTTGTATACTGTGGATTTAAGCATCAATAAATATTTTTATTAATCGGAGAGGAAGGCGGCAACAAAGCAAAATGTCAACGGCACCTTGGATTGCCAGCCAGTCTCCCATGCCGGTAACTGCCGGGCAGCAGTCTGCGATCTGAGGAGAGCAGGCACGTTCAGGCTTAGGATGGCCGTTGACAGCTTCACACCCTGTGTATTGTGGATTTAAGCATCAATAAATCCTTTTCCGAATCGGAGCGGAAGGCGGCAACAGATTAAAGTGTCAACTGCACCCGGGATTCCCAGAAAGTCTCCCATGCTGGTACTTACCAGGCCCTAAGCTGGGTAACAGTCTGCGATCTGACAAGAACAGGCGCATTCAGCTTAGGATGGCCGTAGACATCTTCACACCCTGTATACTGTGGATTTAAGCATCAATAAATCGTAAGCGTAAGGAGCGTAAGGCGGCAACAGAGCAAAAGGTCAACTGCACCTGGGATTCCCAGCCAGTCTCCCATGCTGGTACTTACCGGGCCCTAAGCTGGGTAGCAGTCTGCGATCTGACGAGAGCAGGCACGTTCAGCTTAGGATGGCCGTTGACAGCTTCTCGCCCTTTATACTGTGCATTTAAGCATCAATAAATCCTTTTCGGAATCGGAAACGGAAGGCGGCAACAGAGCAAAATGTCAACGGCAGCCGGGATTCCCAGCCAGTGTCCCATGCCGGTACTTACCGGCCCAAAGATCTGTACCAGTCTGCGATCTGACAAGAGCAGGCGCGTTAAGCTTAGGATGGCCGTCGACAGCTTCACACCTTGTATACTGTGGATTTAAGCATCAATAAATTCTTTTCGGAATCGGAGCGGAAGGCAGCAATAGAGCAAAATGTCAACGGCACCCGGGATTCCCAGCCAGTCTCCCATGCCAGTACTTACCAGGCCCTAAGCTGGGTAGCAGTCTGCGATCTGACGAGAGCAGGCGCGTTCAGCTTAGGACAGCCATTGACAGCTTCATGCTTTTTATACTGTGCATTTAAGCATCAATAAATCCTTTTCGGAATCGGAGAGGAAGGCAGCAACAGAGCAAAATGTCAATAGCACCTTGGATTGCCAGCCAGTCTCCCATGCCCGTACTTGCTGGGCAGCAGTCTGCGATCTGACAACAACAGGCACATTCAGCTTAGGATAGCCGTAGACGGCTTCACACCCTCTATACTGTGGATTTAAGCATCAATAAATCCTTTTCGGAATCGGAGCGGAAGGCGGCTACAGAGCAAAATGTCAACAACACCTGGGATTCCCAGCCAGTCTCCCATGCTGGTACCTACCGGGCCCTAAGCTGGGTAGCAGTCTGCGATCTGACGAGAGCAGGCGCGTTCAGCTTAGGATGGCCGTTGACAGCTTCACGCCCTTTATACTGTGGATTTAAGCATCAATAAATCCTTTTCGGAATCGGAGCGGAAGGCGGCAACAGATTAAAATGTCAACTGCACCCGGAATTCCCAGCCAGTCTCCCATGCTGGTACTTACCAGGCCCTAAGCTGGGTATCAGTCTGCGATCTGACGAGAGCAGGCGCATTCAGCTTAGGATGGCCGTTGACAGGTTCACACTTTGTATACTGTGCATTTAAGCATCAATAAATCCTTTTCGGAATCGGAACGGAAGGCGGCAACAGAGCAAAATGTCAACGGCAGCCGGGATTCCCAGCCAGTGTCCCATGCCGGTACTTACCGGGCCCTAAGATCTGTACCAGTCTGCGATCTGACGAGAGCAGGCGCGTTAAGCTTAGGATGGCCGTTGACAGCTTCACACCTTGTATACTGTGGATTTAAGCATCAATAAATTCTTTTCGGAATCGGAGCGGAAGGCAGCAATAGAGCAAAATGTCAATGGCAACCGGTATTCCCAGCCAGTCTCCCATGCCAGTGCTTACCGGGCCCTAAGCTGGGTAGCAGTCTGCAATCTGACGAGAGCAGGTGCGTTCAGCTTAGGATGGCCATTGACAGCTTCATTCTTTTTATACTGTGCATTTAAGCATCAATAAATCCTTTTCGGAATCGGAACGGAAGGCGGCAACAGAGCAAAATGTCAACTGCACCCAGATTCCCAGCCAGTCTCCCATGCCGGTACTTACTGGGCCCTAAGCTGGGTAGCGGTCTGCGATCTGACGAGAGCAGGCGCGTTCAGCTTAGGATGGCCGTTGACATCTTCATGCTTTGTATATTGTGGATTTAAGCATCAATAAATATTTTTATTAATCGGAGAGGAAGGCGGCAACAGAGCAAAATGTCAATGGCACCTTGTATTGCCAGCCAGTCTCCCATGCCGGTAACTGCCGGGCAGCAGTCTGTGATCTGAGGAGAGCAGGCACGTTCAGGCTTAGGATGGCCGTTGACAGCTTCACACCCTGTGTACTGTGGATTTAAGCATCAATAAATCCTTTTCCGAATCGGAGCGGAAGGCGGCAACAGATTAAAATGTCAACTGCACCCGGGATTCCCAGCCAGTCTCCCATGCTGGTACTTACCAGGCCCTAAGCTGGGTAGAAGTCTGCGATCTGACGAGAGCAGGCGCGTTCAGCTTAGGATGGCCGTTGACAGCTTCACACTTTGTGTACTGTGGATTTAAGCATCAATAAATAATTTTCGGAATCGGAGCAGAAACAGAGCAAAATGTCAACTGCACCCGGGATTCCCAGCCAGTCTCCCATGCTGGTACTTACCAGGCCCGAAGCTGGGAAGCAGTCTGCGATCTGACGAGAGCAGGCGCGTTCAGCTTAGGATGGCCACTGAAAGCTTCTTGCTTTTTATACTGTGCATTTAAGCATCAATAAATCCTTTTCGGAATCGGAGAGGAAGGCGGCAACAGAGCAAAATGTCAATAGCACCTTGGATTGCCAGCCAGTCTCCCATGCCCGTACTTGCCGGGCAGCAGTCTGCGATCTGACAAGAACAGGCACATTCAGCTTAGGATAGCCGTAGACGGCTTCACACCCTGTATACTGTGGATTTAAGCATCAATAAATCCTTTTCGGAATCGGAGCGGAAGGCGGCTACAGAGCAAAATGTCAACAACACCTGGGATTCCCAGCCAGTCTCCCATGCTGGTACTTACCGGGCCTAAGCTGGGTAGCAGTCTGTGATCTGACGAGAGCAGGCGCGTTCAGCTTATGATGGTCGTTGACAGCTTCACGCCCTTTATACTGTGCATTTAAGCATCAATAAATAATTTTCCGAATCGGAGCGGAAGGCGGCAACAGAGCAAAATGTCAACTGCACCCGGGATTCCCAGCCAGTCTCCCATGCTGGTACTTATCGGGCCCTAAGCTGGGTAGCAGTCTGCGATCTGACGAGAGCAGGCGCGTTCAGCTTAGGATGGCCGTTGACAGCTTCACATTTTGTATACTGTGCATTTAAGCATCAATAAATCCTTTTCGAAATAGAAACGGAAGGCGGCAACAGAGCAAAATGTCAACGGCAGCCGGGATTCCCAGCCAGTCTCCCATGCTGGTACTTACCGGGCCCTAAGCTGGGTAGCAGTCTGCGATCTGACGAGAGCAGGCGCGTTCAGCTTAGGATGGCCGTTGACAGCTTCTCGCCCTTTATACTTTGCATTTAAGCATCAATAAATCCTTTTCGGAATCGGAACGGAAGGCGGCAACAGAGCAAAATGTCAACGGCATCCGGGATTCCCAGCCAGTGTCCCATGCCGGTACTTACCGGGCCCTAAGATCTGTACCAGTCTGCGATCTGACGAGAACAGGCGCATTCAGCTTAGGATGGCCGTAGACATCTTCACACCCTGTATACTGTGGATTTAAGCATCAATAAATCCTTTTCGGAATCGGAGCGTAAGGCGGCAACAGAGCAAAATGTCAATGACACCTGGGATTCCCAGCCAGTCTCCCATGCTGGTACTTAACGGGCCCTAAGCTGGGGAGCAGTCTGCGATCTGACGAGAGCAGGCGCGTTCAGCTTAGGATGGCCGTTGACAGCTTCACACTTTGTATACTGTGGATTTAAGCATCAATAAATAATTTTCGGAATCGGAGCAGAAACAGAGCAAAATGTCAACTGCACCAGGGATTCCCAGCCAGTCTCCCATGCTGGTACTTACCAGGCCCGAAGCTGGGAAGCAGTCTGCGATCTGACGAGAACAGGCGCATTCAGCTTAGGATGGCCGTAGACATCTTCACACCCTGTATACTGTGCATTTAAGCATCAATAAATCCTTTTCAGAATCGGAACGGAAGGCGGCAACAGAGCAAAATGTCAACGGCAGCCGGGATTCCCAGCCAGTGTCCCATGCCGGTACTTACCGGGCCCTAAGATCTGTACCAGTCTGCGATCTGACGAGAGCTGGCGCGTTAAGCTTAGGATGGCCGTCGACAGCTTCACACCTTGTATACTGTGGATTTGAGCATCAATAAATTTTTTTCGGAATCGGAGCGGAAGGCAGCAATAGAGCAAAATGTCAACTGCACCCGGGATTCCCAGCCAGTCTCCCATACTGGTACTTACCAGACCCGAAGCTGGGAAGCAGTCTGCGATCTGACGAGAACAGGCGCATTTAGCTTAGGATGGCCGTAGACATCTTCACACCCTGTATACTGTGCATTTAAGCATCAATAAATCCTTTTCAGAATCGGAACGGAAGGCGGCAACAGATTAAAATGTCAACTGCACCCGGGATTCCCAGCCAGTCTCCCATGCTGGTACTTACCAGGCCCTAAGCTGGGTAGCAGTCTGCGATCTGATGAGAGCAGGCGCGTTCAGCTTAGGATGGCCGTTGACAGCTTCACATTTTGTATACTGTGCATTTAAGCATCAATAAATCCTTTTCGGAATCGAAACGGAAGGCGGCAACAGAGCAAAATGTCAACGGCAGCCGGGATTCCCAGCCAGTCTCCCATGCTGGTACTTACCGGGCCCTAAGCTGGGTAGCAGTCTGCGATCTGACGAGAGCAGGCGCGTTCAGCTTAGGATGGCCGTTGACAGCTTCTCGCCCTTTATACTGTGCATTTAAGCATCAATAAATCCTTTTCGGAATCGGAACGGAAGGCGGCAACAGAGCAAAATGTCAACGGCAGCCGGGATTCCCAGCCAGTGTCCCATGCCGGTACTTACCGGGCCCTAAGATCTGTACCAGTCTGCGATCTGACGAGAACAGGCGCATTCAGCTTAGGATGGCCGTAGACATCTTCACACCCTGTATACTGTGGATTTAAGCATCAATAAATCCTTTTCGAAATCGGAGCGTAAGGCGGCAACAGAGCAAAATGTCAATGACACCTGGGATTCCCAGCCAGTCTCCCATGCTGGTACTTAACGGGCCCTAAGCTGGGTAGCAGTCTGCGATCTGACGAGAGCAGGTGCGTTCAGCTTCACACTTTGTATACTGTGGATTTAAGCATCAATAAATAATTTTCGGAATCGGAGCAGAAACAGAGCAAAATGTCAACTGCACCCGGGATTCCCAGCCAGTCTCCCATGCTGGTACTTACCAGGCCCGAAGCTGGGAAGCAGTCTGCGATCTGACGAGAACAGGCGCATTCAGCTTAGGATGGCCGTAGACATCTTCACACCCTGTATACTGTGCATTTAAGCATCAATAAATCCTTTTCAGAATCGGAACGGAAGGCGGCAACAGAGCAAAATGTCAACGGCAGCCGGGATTCCGAGCCAGTGTCCCATGCCGGTACTTACCGGGCCCTAAGATCTGTACCAGTCTGCGATCTGACGAGAGCTGGCGCGTTAAGCTTAGGATGGCCGTCGACAGCTTCACACCTTGTATACTGTGGATTTAAGCATCAATAAATTATTTTCGGAATCGGAGCGGAAGGCAGCAATAGAGCAAAATGTCAACGGCACCTGGGATTCCCAGCCAGTCTCCCCTGCCAGTACTTACCGGGCCCTAAGCTGGGTAGCAGTCTGCGATCTGACGAGAGCAGGCGCGTTCAGCTTACGATGGCCATTGACAGCTTCATGCTTTTTATACTGTGCATTTAAGCATCAATAAATCCTTTTCGGAATCGGAGAGGAAGGCGGCAACAGAGCAAAATGTCAATAGCACCTTGGATTGCCAGCCAGTCTCCCATGCCCGTACTTGCCAGGCAGCAGTCTGCGATCTGACAAGAACAGGCACATTCAGCTTAGGATAGCCGTAGACGGCTTCACACCCTGTATACTGTGGATTTAAGCATCAATAAATCATTTTCGGAATCGAAGCGGAAGGCGGCTACAGAGCAAAAAGTGAACACCACCTGGGATTCCCAGCCAGTCTCCCATGCTGGTACTTAACGGGCCCTAAGCTGGGTAGCAGTCTGTGATCTGACGAGAGCAGGCGCGTTCAGCTTAGGATGGCCGTTGACAGCTTCACACTTTGTATACTGTGGATTTAAGCATCAATAAATAATTTTCGGAATCGGAGCAGAAACAGAGCAAAATGTCAACTGCACCCGGGATTCCCAGCCAGTCTCCCATGCTGGTACTTACCAGGCCCGAAGCTGGGAAGCAGTCTGCGATCTGACGAGAACAGGCGCATTCAGCTTAGGATGGCCGTAGACATCTTCACACCCTGTATACTGTGGATTTAAGCATCAATAAATCCTTTTCGGAATGGGAGCGTAAGGCGGCAACAGAGCAAAATGTCAACGGCAGCCGGGATTCCCAGCCAGTGTCCCATGCCGGTACTTACCGGGCCCTAAGATCTGTACCAGTCTGCGATCTGACGAGAGCAGGCGCGTTAAGCTTAGGATGGCCGTCGACAGCTTCACACCTTGTATACTGTGGATTTAAGCATCAATAAATTATTTTCGGAATCGAAGCGGAGGGCAGCAATAGAGCAAAATGTCAACGGCACCTTGGATTCCCAGCCAGTCTCCCATACCAGTACTTACCGGGTCCTAAGTTGGGTAGCAGTCTGCGATCTGACGAGACCAGGCGCGTTCAGCTTAGGATGGCCGTTGACAGCATCTCGCCCTTTATACTGTGCAATTAAGCATCAATAAATCCTTTTCGGAATCGGAACGGAAGGCGGCAACAGAGCAAAATGTCAACGGCAGCCGGGATTCCCAGCCAGTGTCTCATGCCGGTACTTACCGGGCCCTAAAATCTGTACCAGTCTGCGATCTGACGAGAGCAGGCGAGTTAAGCTTAGGATGGCCGTCGACAGCTTCACACCTTGTATACTGTGGATTTAAGCATCAATAAATTCTTTTCGGAATCGGAGCGGAAGGCAGCAATAGAGCAAAATTTCAACAGCACCCAGGTTTCCCAGCCAGTCTCCCATGCCAGTACTTACCGGGCCCTAAGCTGGGTAGCAGTCTGCGATCGGACGAGTGCAGGCGCGTTCAGCTTAGGATGGCCATTGACAGCTTCATGCTTTTTATACTGTGCATTTAAGCATCAATAAATCCTTTTCGGAATCGGAGAGGAAGGCGGCAACAGAGCAAAATGTCAATAGCACCTTGGATTGCCAGCTAGTCTCCCATGCCCGTACTTGCCGGGCAGCAGTCTGCGATCTGACAAGAACAGGCACATTCAGCTTAGGATAGCCGTAGACGGCTTCACACCCTGTATACTGTGGATTTAAGCATCAATAAATCCTTTTCGGAATCGGAGCGGAAGGCGGCTACAGAGCAAAATGTCAACAACACCTGGGATTCCCAGCCAGTCTCCCATGCTGGTACTTACCTGGACTAAGCTGGGTAGCAGTCTGCGATCTGACGAGAGCAGGCGCGTTCAGCTTAGGATGGCCGTTGACAGCTTCATGCCCTTTATACTGTGCATTTAAGCATCAATAAATAATTTTCCGAATCGGAGCGGAAGGCGGCAACAGAGCAAAATGTCAACTGCACCCGGGATTCCCAGCCAGTGTCCCATGCCGGTACCTACCGGGCCCTAAGATCTGTACCAATCTGCGATCTGACGAGAGCAGGCGCGTTAAGTTTAGGATGGCCGTTGACAGCTTCACACTTTGTATACTGTGGATTTAAGCATCAATAAATAATTTTCGGAATCGGAGCAGAAACAGAGCAAAATGTCAACTGCACCCGGGATTCCCAGCCAGTCTCCCATGCTAGTACTTACCATGCCCGAAGCTGGGAAGCAGTCTGCGATCTGACGAGAACAGGCGCATTCAGCTTAGGATGGCCGTAGACATCTTCACACCCTGTATACTGTGGATTTAAGCATCAATAAATCCTTTTCGGAATCGGAGCGTAAGGCAGCAACAGAGCAAAATGTCAACGGCAGCCGGGATTCCCAGCCAGTGTCCCATGCCGGTACTTACTGGGCCCTAAGATCTGTACCAGTCTGCGATCTGACGAGAGCAGGCGCGTTAAGCTTAGGATGGCCGTCGACAGCTTCACACCTTGTATACTGTGGATTTAAGCATCAATAAATTATTTTCGGAATCGGAGCGGAGGGCAGCAATAGAGCAAAATGTCAACGGCACCTGGGATTCCCAGCCAGTCTCCCATGCCAGTACTTACCGGGCCCTAAGCTGGGTAGCAGTCTGCGATCTGACGAGAGCAGGCGCGTTCAGCTTAGGATGGCCATTGACAGCTTCATGCTTTTTATACTGTGCATTTAAGCATCAATAAATCCTTTTCGGAATCGGAGAGGAAGGCGGCAACAGAGCAAAATGTCAATAGCACCTTGGATTGCCAGCCAGTCTCCCATGCCCGTACTTGCCGGGCAGCAGTCTGCGATCTGACAAGAACAGGCACATTCAGCTTAGGATAGCCGTAGAAGGCTTCACACCCTGTATACTGTGGATTTAAGCATCAATAAATCCTTTTTGGAATCGAAGCGGAAGGCGGTTACAGAGCAAAATGTCAACAACACCTGGGATTCCCAGCCAGTCTCCCATGCTGGTACTTACCGGGCCCTAAGCTGGGTAGCAGTCTGCAATCTGACGAGAGCAGGCGCGTTAAGCTTAGGATGGCCGTCGACAGCTTCACACCTTGTATACTGTGGATTTAAGCATCAATAAATTCTTTTCGGAATTGGAGCCGAAGGCAGCAATAGAGCAAAATATCAACGGCACCCGGGATTGCCAGCCAGTCTCCCATGCCAGTACTTACCGGGCCCTAAGCTGGGTAGCAGTCTGCGATCTGACGAGAGCAGGCGCGTTCAGCTTAGGATGGCCGTTGCCATCTTCATGACTTGTATACTGTGGATTTAAGCATCAATAAATATTTTTTTTAATATGAGCGGAAGGCAGCAATAGAGCAAAATGTCAACGGCACCTGGGATTCCCAGCCAGTCTACCATGCCAGTACTTACCGGGCCCTAAGCTGGGTAGCAGTCTGCGATCTGACGAGAGCAGGCGCGTTCAGCTTAGGATGGCCATTGACAGCTTCATGCTTTTTATACTGTGCATTTAAGCATCAATAAATCCTTTTCGGAATCGGAGAGGAAGGCGGCAACAGAGCAAAATGTCAATAGCACCTTGGATTGCCAGCCAGTCTCCCATGCCCGTACTTGCCGGGCCGCAGTCTGCGATCTGACAAGAACAGGCACATTCAGCTTAGGATAGCCGTAGAAGGCTTCACACCCTGTATACTGTGGATTTAAGCATCAATAAATCCTTTTTGGAATCGAAGCGGAAGGCGGTTACAGAGCAAAATGTCAACAACACCTGGGATTCCCAGCCAGTCTCTAATGCTGGTACTTACCGGGCCCTAAGCTGGGTAGCAGTAGGCAATCTGACGAGAGCAGGCGCGTTAAGCTTAGGATGGCCGTCGACAGCTTCACACCTTGTATACTGTGGATTTAAGCATCAATAAATTATTTTCGGAATCGGAGCCGAAGGCAGCAATAGAGCAAAATATCAACGGCACCCGGGATTGCCAGCCAGTCTCCCATGCCAGTACTTACCGGGCCCTAAGCTGGGTAGCAGTCTGCGATCTGACGAGAGCAGGCGCGTTCAGCTTAGGATGGCCGTTGACATCTTCATGCCTTGTATACTGTCGATTTAAGCATCAATAAATATTTTTTTTAATCGGAGAGGAAGGCGGCAACAGATCAAAATGTCAATAGCACCTTGGATTGCCAGCCAGTCTCCCATGCCCGTACTTGCCGGGCAGCAGTCTGCGATCTGACAAGAACAGGCGCATTCAGCTTAGGATAGCCGTAGACGGCTTCACACCCTGTATATTGTGGATTTAAGCATCAATAAATCCTTTTCGGAATCGGAGCAAAATGTCTACAGAGCTACAGAGCAAAATGTCAACAACACCTGAGATTCCCAGCCAGTCTCCCATGCTGGTACTTACCGGGCCCTAAGCTGGGTAGCAGTCTGCGATCTGACGAGAGCAGGCGCGTTCAGCTTAGGATGGCCGTTGACAGCTTCACACTTTGTATACTGTGCATTTAAGCATCAATAAATCCTTTTCGGAATCGGAACGGAAGGCGGCAACAGAGCAAAATGTCAACTGCACCCGGGATTCCCAGCCAGTCTCCCATGCCGGTACTTACTGGGCCCTAAGCTGGGTAGCAGTCTGCGATCTGACGAGAGCAGGCGCGTTCAGCTTAGGATGGCCGTTGACATCTTCACACCTTGTATATTGTGGATTTAAGCATCAATAAATATTTTTTTAATCGGAAAGGAAGGCGGCAATAGAGCAAAATGTCAATGGCACCTTGGATTGCCAGCCAGTCTCTCATGACGGTAACTGCCGGGCAGCAGTCTGCGATCTGAGGAGAGCAGGCACGTTCAGGCTTAGGATGGCCGTTGACAGCGTCACACCCTGTATATTGTGGATTTAAGCATCAATAAATCCTTTTCGAAATCGGAACGGAAGGCGGCAACAGAGCATAATGTCAACTGCACCCGGGATTCCCAGCCAGTCTCCCATGCCGGTACTTACTGGGCCCTAAGCTGGGTAGCAGTCTGCAATCTGACGAGAGCAGGCGCGTTCAGCTTAGGATGGCCATTGACAGCTTCATGATTTTTATACTGTGCATTTAAGCATCAATATATCCTTTTCGGAATCGGAACGGAAGGCGGCAACAGAGCAAAATGTCATCTGCACCCGGGATTCCCAGCCAGTCTCCCATGCCGGTACTTACTGGGCCCTAAGCTGGGTAGCAGTCTGCGATCTGACGAGAGCAGGCGAGTTCAGCTTAGGATGGCCATTGACAGCTTCATGCTTTTTATACTGTGCATTTAAGCATCAATAAATCCTTTTCGGAATCGGAACGGAAGGCGGCAACAGAGCATAATGTCAACTGCACCCGGGATTCCCAGCCAGTCTCCCATGCCGGTACTTACTGGGCCCTAAGCTGGGTAGCAGTCTTCGATCTGACGAGAGCAGGCGCGTTCAGCTTAGGATGGCCGTTGACATCTTCACGCCTTGTATACTGTGGATTTAAGCATCAATAAATATTTTTATTAATCGAAGTGGAAGGCGGCAACAGAGCAAAATGTCAATGGCACCTTGGATTGCCAGCCAGTCTCCCATGCCGGTAACTGCTGGGCAGCAGTCTGCGATCTGAGGAGAGCAGGCACGTTCAGGCTTAGGATGGCCGTTGACAGCTTCACACCCTGTGTATTGTGGATTTAAGCATCAATAAATCCTTTTCCGAATCGGAGCAGAAGGCGGCAACAGATTAAAATTTCAACTGCACCCGGGATTCCCAGCCAGTCTCCCATGCCGTTACTTACCGGGCCCTAAGCTGGGTAGCAGTCTGCGATCTGAGGAGAGCAGGCACGTTCAGGCTTAGGATGGCCGTTGACAGCTTCACACCCTGTATATTGTGGATTTAAGCATCAATAAATCCTTTTCCGAATCGGAGGGGAAGGCGGCAACAGATTAAAATGTCAACTGCACCCGGGATTCCCAGCCAGTCTCCCATGCTGGTACTTACCAGGCTCTAAGCTGGGTAGCAGTCTGCGATCTGACAAGAACAGGCGCATTCAGCTTAGGATAGCCGTAGACGGCTTCACACCCTGCATATTGTGGATTTAAGCATCAATAAATCCTTTTCGGAATCGGAGCAAAATGTCTACAGAGCTACAGAGCAAAATGTCAACAACACCTGAGATTCCCAGCCAGTCTCCCATGCTGGTACTTACCGGGCCCTAAGATGGGTAGCAGTCTGCGATCTGACGAGAGCAGGCGCGTTCAGCTTAGGATGGCCGTTGACAGCTTCACACTTTGTATACTGTGCATTTAAGCATCAATAAATCCTTTTCGCAATCGGAACGGAAGGCGGCAACAGAGCAAAATGTCAACTGCACCCGGCATTCCCAGCCAGTCTCCCAAGCCGGTACTTACTGGGCCCTAAGCTGGGTAGCAGTCTGCGATCTGACGAGAGCAGGCGCGTTCAGCTTAGGATGGCCGTTGACATCTTCACACCTTGTATATTGTGGATTTAAGCATCAATAACTTTTTTTTAATCGGAGAGGAAGGCGGCAACAGAGCAAAATGTCAATGGCACCTTGGATTGCCAGCCAGTCTCCCATTCCAGTAACTGCCGGGCAGCAGTCTGCGATCTGAGGAGAGCAGGCACGTTCAGGCTTAGGATGGCCGTTGACAGCTTCACACCCTGTATATTGTGGATTTAAGCATCAATAAATCCTTTTCCGAATCGGAGGGGAAGGCGGCAACAGATTAAAATGTTAACTGCACCCGGGATTCCCAGCCAGTCTCCCATGCTGGTACTTACCAGGCTCCAAGCTGGGTAGCAGTCTGCGATCTGACGAGAGCAGGCGCGTTCAGCTTAGGATGGCCGTTGACAGCTTCACACTTTGTATACTGTGGATTTAAGCATCAATAAATAATTTTCGGAATCGGAGCAGAATGTCAACTGCACCCGGGATTCCCAGCCAGTCTCCCATGCTGGTACTTACCAGGCCCGAAGCTGGGTAGCAGTCTGCGATCTGACGAGAACAGGCGCATTCAGCTTAGGATGGCCGTAGACATCTTCACACCCTGTATACTGTGGAGTTAAGCATCAATAGATCTTTTTCGGAATAGGAGCGTAAGGCGGCAACAGAGCAAAATGTCAACGACACCTGGGATTCCCAGCCAGTCTCCCATGCTGGTACTTACCGGGCCCTAAGCTGGGTAGCAGTCTGCGATCTGACGAGAGCAGGCGCGTTCAGCTTAGGATGGCCGTTGACAGCTTCGCGCCCTTTATACTGTGCATTTAAGCATCAATAAATCCTTTTCCGAATCTGAGCGGAAGGCGGCAACAGATTAAAATGTCAAATGCACCCGGGATTCCCAGCCGGTCTCCCATGCTGGTACTTACCAGGCCCTAAGCTGGGTAGCAGTCTGCGATCTGACGAGAGCAGGCGCGTTCAGCTTAGGATGGCCTTTGACAGCTTCACGCCCTTTATACTGTGCATTTAAGCATCAATAAATCCTTTTCGGAATCGGAACGTAAGGCGGCAACAGAGCAAAATGTCAACAGCAGACGGGATTCCCAGCCAGTGTCCCATGCCGGTACTTACCGGGCCCTAAGATCTGTACCAGTTTGCGATCTGACGAGAGCAGGCGCGTTAAGCTTAGGATGGCCATCGACAGCTTCACACCCTGTATACTGTGAATTTAAGCATCAATAAATTATTTTCGGAATCGGAGCGGAGGGCAGCAATAGAGCAAAGTGTCAACGGCACCTGGGATTCCCAGCCAGTCTCCCATGCCAGTACTTACCGGGCCCTAAACTGGGTAGCAGTTTGCAAGGCGGCTACAGAGCAAAATGTCAACAACACCTGGGATTCCCAGCCAGTCTCCCATGCTGGTACTTACCGGGCCCTAAGCTGGGTAGCAGTCTGCGATCTGACGAGAGCAGGTGCGTTCAGCTTAGGATGGCCGTTGATAGCTTCTCGCTCTTTATACTGTGGATTTAAGCATCAATAAATATTTTTTTTAATCGGAGAGGAAGGCGGCAACAGATCAAAATGTCAATAGCACCTGGGATTCCCAGCCAGTCTCCCATGCCAGTACTTACCGGGCCCTAAACTGGGTAGCAGTTTGCAAGGCGGCAACAGAGCAAAATGTCATCTGCACCCGGGATTCCCAGCCAGTCTCCCATGCCGGTACTTACTGGGCCCTAAGCTGGGTAGCAGTCTGCGATCTGACGAGAGCAGGCGAGTTCAGCTTAGGATGGCCATTGACAGCTTCATGCTTTTTATACTGTGCATTTAAGCATCAATAAATCCTTTTCGGAATCGGAACGGAAGGCGGCAACAGAGCATAATGTCAACTGCACCCGGGATTCCCAGCCAGTCTCCCATGCCGGTACTTACTGGGCCCTAAGCTGGGTAGCAGTCTGCGATCTGACGAGAGCAGACGCGTTCAGCTTAGGATGGCCGTTGACATCTTCACGCCTTGTATATTGTGGATTTAAGCATCAATAAATATTTTTATTAATCGAAGTGGAAGGCGGCAACAGAGCAAAATGTCAATGGCACCTTGGATTGCCAGCCAGTCTCCCATGCCTGTAACTGCTGGGCAGCAGTCTGCGATCTGAGGAGAGCAGGCACGTTCAGGCTTAGGATGGCCGTAGACAGCATCACACCCTGTGTATTGTGGATTTAAGCATCAATAAATCCTTTTCCGAATCGGAGCAGAAGGCGGCAACAGATTAAAATTTCAACTGCACCCGGGATTCCCAGCCAGTCTCCCATGCCGTTACTTACCGGGCCCTAAGCTGGGTAGCAGTCTGCGATCTGACGAGAGCAGGCGCGTTCAGCTTAGGATGGCCGTTGACATCTTCATGCCTTGTATACTGTGGATTTAAGCATCAATAAATTATTTTCGGAATCGGAGCCGAAGGCAGCAATAGAGCAAAATATCAACGGCACCCGGGATTGCCAGCCAGTCTCCCATGCCAGTACTTACCGGGCCCTAAGCTGGGTAGAAGTCTGCGATCTGACGAGAGCAGGCGCGTTCAGCTTAGGATGGCCGTTGACATCTTCATGCCTTGTATACTGTGGATTTAAGCATCAATAAATATTTTTTTTAATCGGAGAGGAAGGCGGCAACAGATCAAAATGTCAATAGCACCTGGGATTCCCAGCCAGTCTCCCATGCTGGTACTTACCGGGCCCTAAGCTGGGTAGCAGTCTGCGATCTGACGAGAGCAGGCGCGTTCAGCTTAGGATGGCCGTTGACAGCTTCATGCCCTTTATACTGTGCATTTAAGCATCAATAAATCCTTTTCCGACTCGGAGCGGAAGGCGGCAACAGATTAAAATGTCAACTGCACCCGGGATTCCCAGCCAGTCTCCCATGCTGGTACTTACCAGACCCTAAGCTGGGTAGCAGTCTGCGATCTGACGAGAGCAGGCGCGTTCAGCTTAGGATGGCCGTTGACAGCTTCACGCCTTGTATATTGTGGATTTAAGCATCATTAAATATTTTTATTAATCGGAGAGGAAGGCGGCAACAGAGCAAAATGTCAATGGCACCTTGGATTGCCAGCCAGTCTCCCATGCCGGTAACTGCCGGGCAGCAGTCTGCGATCTGAGGAGAGCAGGCACGTTCAGGCTTAGGATGGCCGTTGACAGCTTCACACCCTGTATATTGTGGATTTAAGCATCAATAAATCCTTTTCCGAATCGGAGCGGAAGGCGGCAACAGATTAAAATGTCAACTGCACCCGGGATTCCCAGCCAGTCTCCCATGCTGGTACTTACCAGGCCCTAAGCTGGGTAGCAGTCTGCGATCTGATGAGAGCAGGCGCGTTCAGCTTAGGATGGCCGTTGACATCTTCACGCCTTGTATATTGTGGATTTAAGCATCAATAAATCCTTTTCGGAATCGGAGCAAAATGTCTACAGAGCTACAGAGCAAAATTTCAACAACACCTGAGATTCCCAGCCAGTCTCCCATGCTGGTACTTACCGGGCCCTAAGCTGGGTAGCAGTCTGCAATCTGACGAGAGCAGGCGCGTTCAGCTTAGGATGTCCGTTAACAGCTTCACCCCCTTTATACTGTGCATTTAAGCATCAATAAATCCTTTTCCGAATCTGAGCGGAAGGCGGCAACAGATTAAAATGTCAACTGCACCTGGGATTCCCAGCCAGTCTCCCATGCTGGTACTTACCAGGCCCTAAGCTGGGTAGCAGTCTGCGATCTGACGAGAGCAGGCGCATTCAACTTAGGATGGCCGTTGACAGCTTCACACTTTGTATACTGTGCATTTAAGCATCAATAAATCCTTTTCGGAATCGGAACGGAAGGCGGCAACAGAGCAAAATGTCAACGGCAGCCGGGATTCCCAGCCAGTGTCCCATGCCGGTACTTACCGGGCTCTAAGATCTGTACCAGTCTGCGATCTGACGAGAGCAGGCGCGTTAAGCTTAGGATGGCCGTCGACAGCTTCACACCTTGTATACTGTGGATTTAAGCATCAATAAATTATTTTCGGAATCGGAGCGGAAGGCAGCAATAGTGCAAAATGTCAACCGGAATTCCCAGCCAGTCTCCCATGCCAGTACTTACCGGGCCCTAAGCTGGGTAGCAGTCTGCGATCTGATGAGAGCAGGCGCGTTCAGCTTAGGATGACCATTGACAGCTTCATGCATTTTATACTGTGCATTTAAGCATCAATAAATCATTTTCGGAATCGGAACGGAAGGCGGCAACAGAGCAAAATGTCAAATGCACCCGGGATTCCCAGCCGGTCTCTCATGCTGGTACTTACCAGACCCTAAGCTGGGTAGCAGTCTGCGATCTGACGAGAGCAGGCGTGTTCAGCTTAGGATGGCCGTTGACAGCTTCACACTTTGTATACTGTGGATTTAAACATCAATAAAGAAATTTTCGGAATCGGAGCAGAAACAGAGCAAAATGTCAACTGCACCCGGGATTCCCAGCCAGTCTCCCATGCTGGTACTTACCAGGCCCGAAGCTGGGTAGCAGTCTGCGATCTGACGAAATCAGGCGCATTCAGCTTAGGATGGCCGTAGACATCTTCGCACCCTGTATACTGTATACTGTGGATTTAAGCATCAATAAATACTTTTCGGAATCGGAGCGGAAGGCGGCAACAGAGCAAAATGTCAACGACACCTGGGATTCCCAGCCAGTCTCCCATGCTGGTACTTACCGGGCCTTAAGCTGGGTAGCAGTCTGCGATCTGCCAAGAGCAGGCGCGTTCAGCTTAGGATGGCCATTGACAGCTTCATGCTTTTTATACTGTGCATTTAAGCATCAATAAATCCTTTTCGGAATCGGAACGGAAGGCGGCAACAGAGCAAAATGTCAACTGCACCCGTGATTCCCAGCCAGTCTCCCATTCCGGTACTTACTGGGCCCTAAGCTGGTTAGCAGTCTGCAAACTGATGAGAGCAGGCAAGTTCAGCTTAGGATGGCCGTTGACATCTTCACGCCTTGTATAATGTGGATTTAAGCATCAATAAATATTTTTATTAATCGGAGAGGAAGGCGGCAACAGAGCAAAATGTCAATGGCACCTTGGATTGCCAGCCAGTCTCCCATGCCGGTATCTGCCGGGCAGCAGTCTGCGATTTGAGGAGAGCAGGCACGTTCAGGCTTAGGATGGCCTTTGACAGCTTCACACCCTGTATATTGTGGATTTAAGCATCAATAAATCATTTTCCGAATCGGAGCGGAAGGCGGCAACAGATTAAAATGTCAACTGCACCCGGGATTCCCAGCCAGCCTCCCATGCTGGTGCTTACCAGGCCCTAAGCTGGGTAGCAGTCTGCGATCTGATGAGAGCAGGCGCATTCAGCTTAGGATGGCCGTTCACAGCTTCACACTTTGTATACTGTGGATTTAAGCATCAATAAATAATTTTAGGAATCGGAGCAGAAAAAAAGCAAAATGTCAACTGCACCCGGGATTCCCAGCCAGTCTCTCATGCTGGTACTTACCAGGCCCGAAGCTGGGTAGCAGTCTGCGATCTGACGAGAACAGGCGCCTTCAGCTTAGGATGGCCGTAGACATCTTCACACCCTGTATACTGTGGATTTAAGCATCAATAAATCCTTTTCGGAATCGGAGCGGAAGGCGGCAACAGAGAAAAATGTCAATAGCACCTTGGATTGCCAGCCAGTCTCCCATGCCCGTACTTGCCGGGCAGCAGTCTGCGATCTGACAAGAACAGGCGCATTCAGCTTAGGATAGCCGTAGACGGCTTCACACCCTGTATACTGTTGATTTAAGCATCAATAAATCCTTTTCGGAATCGGAGCAAAATGTCTACAGAGCTACAGAGCAAAATGTCAACAACACCTCAGATTCCCAGCCAGTCTCCCATGCTGGTACTTACCGGGCCCTAAGCTGGGTAGCAGTCTGCAATCTGACAAGAGCAGGCGCGTACAGCTTAGGATGGCCGTTGACAGCTTCACGCCCTTTATACTGTGCATTTAAGCATCAATAAATCCTTTTCGGAATCGGAACGTAAGGTGGCAACAGAGCAAAATGTCAACAGCAGACGGGATTCCCAGCCAGTGTCCCATGCTGGTACTTACCAGGCCCTAAGCTGGGTAGCAGTCTGCGATCTGACGAGAGCAGGCGCGTTCAGCTTAGGATGGCCTTTGACAGCTTCACGCCCTTTATACTGTGCATTTAAGCATCAATAAATCCTTTTCGGAATCGGAACGTAAGGTGGCAACAGAGCAAAATGTCAACAGCAGACGGGATTCCCAGCCAGTGTCCCATGCCGGTACTTACCGGGCCCTAAGATCTGTACCAGTCTGAGATCTGACGAGAGCAGGCGCGTTAAGCTTAGGATGGCCGTCGACAGCTTCACACCTTGTATACTGTGAATTTAAGCATCAATAAATCCTTTTCGGAATCGGAGCGTAAGGCGGCAACAGAGCAAAATGTCAACTGCACCCGGGA
Organism: Hyla sarda; assembly: GCF_029499605.1. Taxonomy (NCBI): domain Eukaryota; kingdom Metazoa; phylum Chordata; class Amphibia; order Anura; family Hylidae; genus Hyla; species Hyla sarda. The sequence goes on from NC_079189.1 coordinate 257,988,337, forward strand.
TTCCCAGCCAGTCTCCCATGCCGGTACTTACTGGGCCCTAAGCTGGGTAGCAGTCTGCGATCTGACGAGAGCAGGCGCGTTCAGCTTAGGATGGCCGTTGACATCTTCACACCTTGTATATTGTGGATTTAAGCATCAATAAATATTTTTTTAATCGGAAAGGAAGGCGGCAATAGAGCAAAATGTCAATGGCACCTTGGATTGCCAGCCAGTCTCTCATGACGGTAACTGCCGGGCAGCAGTCTGCGATCTGAGGAGAGCAGGCACGTTCAGGCTTAGGATGGCCGTTGACAGCGTCACACCCTGTATATTGTGGATTTAAGCATCAATAAATCCTTTTCCGAATCGGAGCGGAAGGCGGCAACAGATTAAAATGTCAACTGCACCCGGGATTCCCAGCCAGTCTCCCATGCTGGTACTTACCAGGTCCGAAGCTGGGTAGCAGTCTGCGATCTGATGAGAACAGGCGCATTCAGCTTAGGATGGCCATAGACATCTTCATACCCTGTATACTGTGGATTTAAGCATCAATAAATCCTTTTCGGAATCGGAACGGAAGGCGGCAACAGAGCAAAATGTCAACGGCAGCCGGGATTCCCAGCCAGTGTCCCATGCCGGTACTTACCGGGCCCTAAGATCTGTACCAGTCTGCGATCTGACGAGAGCAGGCGCGTTAAGCTTAGGATGGCCGTCGACAGCTTTACACCTTGTATACTGTGGATTTAAGCATCAATAAATTAATTTCGGAATCGGAGCGGAAGGCAGCAATAGAGCAAAATGTCAACGGCACCCGGGATTCCCAGCCAGTCTCCCATGCCGGTACTTACTGGGCCCAAAGCTGGGTAGCAGTCTGCGATCTGACGAGAGCAGGCGCGTTCAGCGTAGGATGGCCGTTGACATCTTCACGCCTTGTATATTGTGGATTTAAGCATCAATAAATATTTTTATTAATCGGAGAGGAAGGCGGCAACAGAGCAAAATGTCAATGGCACCTTGGATTGCCAGCCAGTCTCCCATGCCGGTAACTGCCGGGCAGCAGTCTGCGATCTGAGGAGAGCAGGCACGTTCAGGCTTAGGATGGCCGTTGACAGCTTCACACCTTGTATATTGTGGATTTAAGCATCAATAAATCCTTTTCTGAATCGGAGCGGAAGGCGGCAACAGATTAAAATGTCAACTGCACCCAGGATTCCCAGCCAGTCTCCCATGCTGGTACTTACCAGGCCCTAAGCTGGGTAGCAGTCTGCGATCTGACGAGAGCAGGTGCGTTCAGCTTAAGATGGCCGTTGGCAGCTTCACAATTTGTATACTGTGGATTTAAGCATCAATAAATAATTTTCGGAATCGGAGCAGAAACAGAGCAAAATGTCAACTGCACCCGGGATTCCCAGCCAGTCTCCCATGCTGGTACTTACCAGGCCCGAAGCTGGGTATCAGTCTGCGATCTGACGAGAACAGGCGCATTCAGCTTAGGATGGCCGTAGACATCTTCACACCCTGTATACTGTGGATTTAAGCATCAATAAATCCTTTTCGGAATCGGAGCGTAAGGCGGCAACAGAGCAAAATGTCAACGACACCTGGGATTCCCAGCCAGTCTCCCATGCTGGTACTTACCGGGCCCTAAGCTGGGTAGCAGTCTGCGATCTGACGAGAGCAGGCGTGTTCAGCTTAGGATGGCCGTTGACAGCTTCTCGCCCTTTATACTGTGCATTTAAGCATCAATAAATCCTTTTCGGAATCGGAACGGAAGGCGACAACAGAGCAAAATGTCAACGGCAGCCGGGATTCCCAGCCAGTGTCCCATGCCGGTACTTACCGGGCCCTAAGATCTGTACCAGTCTGTGATCTGACGAGAGCAGGCGCGTTAAGCTTAGGATGGCCGTCGACAGCTTCACACCTTGTATACTGTGGATTTAAGCATCAATAAATTCTTTTCGGAATCGGAGCGGAAGGCAGCAATAGAGCAAAATGTCAACGGCACCTGGGATTCCCAGCCAGTCTCCCATGCCAGGACTTACCGGGCCCTAAGCTGGGTAGCAGTCAGCGATCTGACGAGAGCAGGCGCGTTCAGCTTACGATGGCCATTGACAACTTCATGCTTTTTATACTGTGCATTTAAGCATCAATAAATCCTTTTCGGAATCGGAGAGGAAGGCGGCAACAGAGCAAAATGTCAATAGCACCTTGGATTGCCAGCCAGTCTCCCATGACCGTACTTGCCGGGCAGCATTCTGCGATCTGACAAGAACAAGCACATTCAGCTTAGGATAGCCGTAGACGGCTTCACACCCTGTATACTGTGGATTTAAGCATCAATAAATCCTTTTCGGAATCGAAGCGGAAGGCGGCTACAGAGCAAAATGTCAACAACACCTGGGATTCCCAGCCAGTCTCCCATGCTGGTACTTACCAGGCCCTAAGCTGGGTATCAGTCTGCGATCTAACGAGAGCAGGCGCGTTCAGCTTAGGATGACCGTTGACAGCTTCACACTTTGTATATTGTGCATTTAAGCATCAATAAATCCTTTTCGGAATCGGAGCGTAAGGCGGCAACAGAGCAAAATGTCAACGGCAGCCGGGATTCCCAGCCAGTGTCCCATGCCGGTACTTACCGGGCCCTAAGATCTGTACCAGTCTGCGATCTGACGAGAGCAGGCGCGTTCAGCTTAGGATGGCCGTTTACAGCTTCTCGCCCTTTATACTGTGCATTTAAGCATCAATAAATCCTTTTCGGAATCGGAACGGAAGGCGGCAACAGAGCAAAATGTCAACGGCAGCCGGGATTCCCAGCCAGTGTCTCATGCCGGTACTTACCGGGCCCTAAGATCTGTACCAGTCTGCGATCTGACGAGAGCAGGCGCGTTAAGCTTAGGATGGCCGTCGACAGCTTCACACCTTGTATACTGTTGATTTAAGCATCAATAAATTATTTTCGGAATCGGAGCGGAGGGCAGCAATAGAGCAAAATGTCAACGGCACCTGGGATTCCCAGCCAGTCTCCCATGCCAGTACTTACCGGGCCCTAAGCTGGGTAGCAATCTGCGATCTGACGAGAGCAGGCGCGTTCAGCTTAGGATGGCCATTGACAGCTTCATGCTTTTTATACTGTGCATTTAAGCATCAATAAATCCTTTTCGGAATCGGAGAGGAAGGCGGCAACAGAGCAAAATGTCAATAGTTCCTTGGATTGCCAGCCAGTCTCCCATGCCCGTACTTGCCGGGCAGCAGTCTGCAATCTGACAAGAACAGGCACATTCAGCTTAGGATAGACAAAGACGGCTTCACACCCTGTATACTGTGGATTTAAGCATCAATAAATCCTTTTCGGAATCGAAGCGGAAGGCGGCTACAGAGCAAAATGTCAACAACACCTGGGATTCCCAGCCAGTCTCCCATGCTGGTACTTACCGGGCCCTAAGCTGGGTAGCAGTCTACAATCTGACGAGAGCAGGCGCTTTCAGCTTAGGATGGCCGTTGACAGCTTCACACTTTGTATACTGTGGATTTAAGCATCAATAAATAATTTTCGAAATCGGAGCAAAATGTCAACGGCAGCCGGGATTCCCAGCCAGTCTCCCATGCCGGTACTTACCAGGCCCAAAGCTGGGTAGCAGTCTGCGATCTGACGAGAACAGGCGCATTCAGCTTAGGATGGCCGTAGACACCTTCACACCCTGTATACTGTGGATTTAAGCATCAATAAATCCTTTTCGGAATCGGAGCGGATGGCGGCAACAGAACAAAATGTCAACGACACCTGGGATTCCCAGCCAGTCTCCCATGCTGGTACTTACCTGGCCCTAAGCTGGGTAGCAGTCTGACGAAAGCAGGCGCGTTCAGCTTAGGATGGCCGTTTACAGCTTCTCGCCCTTTAAACTGTGCATTTAAGCATCAATAAATCCTTTTCGGAATCGGAACGGAAGGAGGCAACAGAGCAAAATATCAACGGCAGCCGGGATTCCCAGCCAGTGTCTCATGCCGATACTTACCGGGCCCTAAGATCTGTACCAGTCTGCGATCTGACGAGAGCAGGCGCGTTAAGCTTAGGATGGCCGTCGACAGCTTCACACCTTGTATACTGTGGATTTAAGCATCAATAAATTCTTTTCGGAATCGGAGCGGAAGGCAGCAATAGAGCAAAATGTCAACGGCACCCGGGATTCCCAGCCAGTCTCCCATGCCAGTACTTACTGGGCCCTAATCTGGGTAGCAGTCTGCGATCTGACGAGAGCAGGCGCGTTCAGATTAGGATGGCCATTGACAGCTTCATGCTTTTTATACTGTGCATTTAAGCATCAATAAATCCTTTTCGGAATCGGAGAGGAAGGCGGCAACAGAGCAAAATGTCAATAGCACCTTGGATTGCCAGCCAGTCTCCCGTGCCCGTACTTGCCGGGCAGCAGTCTGCGATCTGACAAGAACAGGCACATTCAGCTTAGGATAGCCGTAGATGGCTTCACACCCTGTATACTGTGGATTTAAGCATCAATAAATCCTTTTCGGAATCGGAGCGGAGGGCGGCTACAGAGCAAAATGTCAACAACACCTGGGATTCCCAGCCAGTCTCCCATGCTGGTACTTACCGGGCCCTAAGCTAGGTAGCAGTCTGCGATTTTACGAGAGCAGGCACGTTCAGCTTAGGATGGCCGTTGACATCTTTACGCCTTGTATATTGTGGATTTAAGCATCAATAAATATTTTTATTAATCGGAGAAGAAGGCGGCAACAGAGCAAAATGTCAACGACACCTGGGATTCCCAGCCAGTCTCCCATGCTGGTACTTACCGGGCCCTAAACTGGGTAGCAGTCTGCAATCTGACGAGAGCAGGCGCGTTCAGCTTATTAAGGCTGTTGACAGCTTCTCGCCCTTTATACTGTGCACTTAAGCATCAATAAATCCTTTTCGGAATTGGAAACGGAAGGCGGCAACAGAGCAAAATGTCAACGGCAGCCGGGATTCCCAGCCAGTGTCCCATGCCGGTACTTACCGGGCCCTAAGATCTGTACCTGTCTGCGATCTGACAAGAGCAGGCGCGTTAAGCTTAGGATGGCCGTCGACAGCTTCACACTTTGTATACTGTGGATTTAAGCATCAATAAATTCTTTTCGGAATCGGAGCGGAAGGCAGCAATAGAGCAAAATGTCAACGGCACCTGGGATTCCCAGCCAGTCTCCCCTGCCAGTACTTACCGGGCCCTAAGCTGGGTAGCAGTCTGCGATCTGACGAGAGCAGGCGCGTTCAGCTTAGGATGGCCGTTGACAGCTTCATGCTTTTTATACTGTGCATTTAAGCATCAGTAAATCCTTTTCGGAATCGGAGAGGAAGGCGGCAACAGAGCAAAATGTCAACTGCACCCGGGATTCCCAGCCAGTCTCCCATGCCGGTACTTACTGGGCCCTAAGCTGGGTAGCAGTCTGCGATCTGACGAGAGCAGGCGCGTTAAGCTTAGGATGGCCGTCGACAGCTTCACACCTTGTATACTGTGGATTTAAGCATCAATAAATTCTTTTCGGAATCGGAGCGGAAGGCAGCAATAGAGCAAAATGTCAACGGCACCCGGGATTCCCAGCCAGTCTCCCATGCCAGTACTTACTGGGCCCTAATCTGGGTAGCAGTCTGCGATCTGACGAGAGCAGGCGCGTTGAGATTAGGATGGCCATTGACAGCTTCATGCTTTTTATACTGTGCATTTAAGCATCAATAAATCCTTTTCGGAATCGGAGAGGAAGGCGGCAACAGAGCAAAATGTCAATAGCACCTTGGATTGCCAGCCAGTCTCCCGTGCCCGTACTTGCCGGGCAGCAGTCTGCGATCTGACAAGAACAGGCACATTCAGCTTAGGATAGCCGTAGATGGCTTCACACCCTGTATACTGTGGATTTAAGCATCAATAAATCCTTTTCGGAATCGGAGCGGAAGGCGGCTACAGAGCAAAATGTCAACAACACCTGGGATTCCCAGCCAGTCTCCCATGCTGGTACTTACCGGGCCCTAAGCTAGGTAGCAGTCTGCGATCTGACGAGAGCAGGCACGATCAGCTTAGGATGGCCGTTGACAGCTTCACGCCCTTTATACTGTGCGTTTAAGCATCAATAAATCATTTTCCGAATCGGAGCGGAAGGCGGCAACAGAGCAAAATGTCAACTGCACCCAGGATTCCCAGCCAGTCTCCCATGCCGGTACTTACTGGGCCCTAAGCTGGGTAGCAGTCTGCGATCTGACGAGAGCAGGCGCGTTCAGCTTAGGATGGCCGTTGACATCTTTATGCCTTGTATATTGTGGATTTAAGCATCAATAAATATTTTTATTAATCGGAGAAGAAGGCGGCAACAGAGCAAAATGTCAATGGCACCTTGGATTGCCAGCCAGTCTCCCATGCCGGTATCTGCCGGGCAGCAGTCTGCGATCTGAGGACAGCAGGCACGTTCAGGCTTAGGATGGCCGTTGACAGCTTCACACCCTGTATATTGTGGATTTAAGCATCAATAGATCCTTTTCCGAATTGGATCGGAAGGCGGCAACAGATTAAAATGTCAACTTCACCCGGGATTCCCAGCCAGTCTCCCATGCTGGTACTTACCAGGCCCTAAGCTGGGTAGCAGTCTGCGATCTGACGAGAGCAGGCGCGTTCAGCTTAGGATGGCCATTGACAGCTTCATGCTTTTTATACTGTGCATTTAAGCATCAATAAATCATTTTCGGAATCAGAACGGAAGGCGGCAACAGAGCAAAATGTCAACTGCACTCGGGATTCCCAGCCAGTCACCCATGCCGGTACTTACTGGGCCCTAAGCTGGGTAGCAGTCTGCGATCTGATGAGAGCAGGCGCGTTCAGCTTAGGATGGCCGTTGACATCTTCACGCCTTGTAAATTGTGGATTTAAGCATCAATAAATATTTTTATTAATCGGAGAGGAAGGCGGCAACAGAGCAAAATGTTAATGGCACCTTGGATTGCCAGCCAGTCTCCCATGCCGTTAACTGCCGGGCAGCAGTCTGCGACCTGAGGAGAGCAGGCACGTTCAGGCTTAGGATGGCCGTTGACAGCTTCACACCCTGTATATTGTGAATTTAAGCATCAATAAATCCTTTTCCGAATCGGAGCGGAAGGCGGCAACAGATTAAAATGTCAACTGCACCCGGGATTCCCAGCCAGTCTCCCATGCTGGTACTTACCAGGCCCTAAGCTGGGTAGCAGTCTGCGATCTGACGAGAGCAGGCGCGTTCAGCTTAGGATGGCCGTTGACAGCTTCACACTTTGTATACTGTGGATTTAAGCATCAATAAATAATTTTCGGAATCGGAGCAGAAACAGAGCAAAATGTCAACTGCACCCGGGATTCCCAGTCAGTCTCCCATGCTGGTACTTACCAGGTCCGAAGCTGGGTAGCAGTCTGCGATCTGATGAGAACAGGCGCATTCAGCTTAGGATGGCCAAAGACATCTTCATGCCCTGTATACTGTGGATTTAAGCATCAATAAATCCTTTTCGGAATCGGAACGGAAGGCGGCAACAGAGCAAAATGTCAACGGCAGCCGGGATTCCCAGCCAGTGTCCCATGCCGGTACTTACCGGGCCCTAAGATCTGTACCAGTCTGCGATCTGACGAGAGCAGGCGCGTTAAGCTTAGGATGGCCGTCGACAGCTTCACACCTTGTATACTGTGGATTTAAGCATCAATAAATTCTTTTCGGAATCGGATCGGAAGGCAGCAATAGAGCAAAATGTCAACGGCACCTGGGAATCCCAGCCAGTCTCCCATGCCAGTACTTACCGGGCCCTAAGCTGGGTAGCAGTCTGCAATCTGACGAGAGCAGGCGCGTTCAGCTTACGATGGCCATTGACAGCTTCATGCTTTTTATACTGTGCATTTAAGCATCAATAAATCCTTTTCGGAATCGGAGAGGAAGGCGGCAACAGAGCAAAATGTCAATAGCACCTTGGATTGCCAGCCAGTCTCCCGTGCCCGTACTTGCCGGGCAGCAGTCTGCGATCTGACAAGAACAGGCACATTCAGCTTAGGATAGCCGTAGACGGCTTCACACCCTGTATATTGTGGATTTAAGCATCAATAAATACTTTTACGAATCGGAGCGGAAGGTGGCAACAGATTAAAATGTCAACTGCACCCGGGATTCCCAGCCAGTCTACAATGCTGGTACTTACCGGGCCCTAAGCTGGGTAGCAGACTGCGATCTGATGAGAGCAGGCGCGTTCAGCTTAGGATGGCCGTTGACAGCTTCACACTTTGTATACTGTGGATTTAAGCATCAATAAATAATTTTCGAAATCGGAGCAGAAACAGAGCAAGATGTCAACGGCAGCCGGGATTCCCAGGCAGTCTCCCATGCTGGTACTTACCAGGCCCGAAGCTGGGTAGCAGTCTGCGATCTGACGAGAACAGGCGCATTCAGCTTAGGATGGCCGTAGACAACTTCACACCCTGTATACTGTGAATTTAAGCATCAATAAATCCTTTTCGGAATCGGAGCGGAAGGCGGCAACAGAACAAAATGTCAACGACACCTGGGATTCCCAGCCAGTCTCCCATGCTGGTACTTACCGGGCCCTAAGCTGTGTAGCAGTCTGCGATCTGACGAGAGCAGGCTCGTTCAGCTTAGGATGGCCGTTGACAGCTTCTCGCCCTTTATACTGTGCATTTAAGCATCAATAAATCCTTTTCGGAATCGGAACAGAAGGCGGCAACAGAGAAAAATGTCAACGGCAGCCGGGATTCCCATCCAGTGTCTCATGCCGGTACTTACCGGGCCTTAAGATCTGTACCAGTCTGCGATCTGACGAGAGCAGGCGCGTTAAGCTTAGGATGGCCGTCGACAGCTTCACACCTTGTATACTGTGGATTTAAGCATCAATAAATTATTTTCGGAATCAGAGCGGAAGGCGGCAACAGAGCAAAATGTCAACAACACCTGGAATTCCCAGCCAGTCTCCCATGCTGGTACTTACCGGGCCCTAAGCTGGGTAGCAGTCTGCGATCTGACAAGAGCAGGCGCCTTCAGCTTAGGATGGCCGTTGACAGCTTCACATTTTGTATACTGTGGATTTAAGCATCAATAAATAATTTTCGGAATCGGAGCAGAAACTGAGCAAAATGTCAACTGCACCCGGGATTCCCAGCCAGTCTCCCATGCTGGTACTTACCAGTCCCGAAGCTGGGAAGCAGTCTGCGATCTGACGAGAACAGGCGCATTCAGCTTAGGATGGCCGTAGACATCTTCACACCCTGTATACTGTGGATTTAAGCATCAATAAATCCTTTTCGGAATCGGAGCGTAAGGCGGCAACAGAGCAAAATGTCAACGGCAGCCGGGATTCCCAGCCAGTGTCCCATGCCGGTACTTACCGGGCCCTAAGATCTGTACCAGTCTGCGATCTGACGAGAGCAGGCGCGTTCAGCTTAGGATGGCCGTTTACAGCTTCTCGCCCTTTATACTGTGCATTTAAGCATCAATAAATCCTTTTCGGAATCGGAACGGAAGGCGGCAACAGAGCAAAATGTCAACGGCAGCCGGGATTCCCAGCCAGTGTCTCATGCCGGTACTTACCGGGCCCTAAGATCTGTACCAGTCTGCGATCTGACGAGAGCAGGCGCGTTAAGCTTAGGATGGCCGTCGACAGCTTCACACCTTGTATACTGTTGATTTAAGCATCAATAAATTATTTTCGGAATCGGAGCGGAGGGCAGCAATAGAGCAAAATGTCAACGGCACCTGGGATTCCCAGCCAGTCTCCCATGCCAGTACTTACCGGGCCCTAAGCTGGGTAGCAATCTGCGATCTGACGAGAGCAGGCGCGTTCAGCTTAGGATGGCCATTGACAGCTTCATGCTTTTTATACTGTGCATTTAAGCATCAATAAATCCTTTTCGGAATCGGAGAGGAAGGCGGCAACAGAGCAAAATGTCAATAGTTCCTTGGATTGCCAGCCAGTCTCCCATGCCCGTACTTGCCGGGCAGCAGTCTGCAATCTGACAAGAACAGGCACATTCAGCTTAGGATAGACAAAGACGGCTTCACACCCTGTATACTGTGGATTTAAGCATCAATAAATCCTTTTCGGAATCGAAGCGGAAGGCGGCTACAGAGCAAAATGTCAACAACACCTGGGATTCCCAGCCAGTCTCCCATGCTGGTACTTACCGGGCCCTAAGCTGGGTAGCAGTCTACAATCTGACGAGAGCAGGCGCTTTCAGCTTAGGATGGCCGTAGACACCTTCACACCCTGTATACTGTGGATTTAAGCATCAATAAATCCTTTTCAGAATCGAAGCGGATGGCGGCAACAGAACAAAATGTCAACGACACCTGGGATTCCCAGCCAGTCTCCCATGCTGGTACTTACCTGGCCCTAAGCTGGGTAGCAGTCTGCGATCTGACGAAAGCAGGCGCGTTCAGCTTAGGATGGCCGTTTACAGCTTCTCGCCCTTTATACTGTGCATTTAAGCATCAATAAATCCTTTTCGGAATCGGAACGGAAGGAGGCAACAGAGCAAAATGTCAACGGCAGCCGGGATCCCCAGCCAGTGTCTCATGCCGGTACTTACCGGGCCCTAAGATCTGTACCAGTCTGCGATCTGACAAGAGCAGGCGCGTTAAGCTTAGGATGGCCGTCGACAGCTTCACACCTTGTATACTGTGGATTTAAGCATCAATAAATTCTTTTCGGAATCGGAGCGGAAGGCAGCAATAGAGCAAAATGTCAACGGCACCCGGGATTCCCAGCCAGTCTCCCATGCCAGTACTTACTGGGCCCTAATCTGGGTAGCAGTCTGCGATCTGACGAGAGCAGGCGCGTTCAGATTAGGATGGCCATTGACAGCTTCATGCTTTTTATACTGTGCATTTAAGCATCAATAAATCCTTTTCGGAATCGGAGAGGAAGGCGGCAACAGAGCAAAATGTCAATAGCACCTTGGATTGCCAGCCAGTCTCCCGTGCCCGTACTTGCCGGGCAGCAGTCTGCGATCTGACAAGAACAGGCACATTCAGCTTAGGATAGCCGTAGATGGCTTCACACCCTGTATACTGTGGATTTAAGCATCAATAAATCCTTTTCGGAATCGGAGCGGAGGGCGGCTACAGAGCAAAATGTCAACAACACCTGGGATTCCCATCCAGTGTCTCATGCCGGTACTTACCGGGCCTTAAGATCTGTACCAGTCTGCGATCTGACGAGAGCAGGCGCGTTAAGCTTAGGATGGCCGTCGACAGCTTCACACCTTGTATACTGTGGATTTAAGCATCAATAAATTATTTTCGGAATCAGAGCGGAAGGCGGCAACAGAGCAAAATGTCAACAACACCTGGGATTCCCAGCCAGTCTCCCATGCTGGTACTTACCGGGCCCTAAGCTGGGTAGCAGTCTGCGATCTGACAAGAGCAGGCGCCTTCAGCTTAGGATGGCCGTTGACAGCTTCACATTTTGTATACTGTGGATTTAAGCATCAATAAATAATTTTCGGAATCGGAGCAGAAACTGAGCAAAATGTCAACTGCACCCGGGATTCCCAGCCAGTCTCCCATGCTGGTACTTACCAGTCCCGAAGCTGGGAAGCAGTCTGCGATCTGACGAGAACAGGCGCATTCAGCTTAGGATGGCCGTAGACATCTTCACACCCTGTATACTGTGGATTTAAGCATCAATAAATCCTTTTCGGAATCGGAGCGTAAGGCGGCAACAGAGCAAAATGTCAACGGCAGCCGGGATTCCCAGCCAGTGTCCCATGCCGGTACTTACCGGGCCCTAAGATCTGTACCAGTCTGCGATCTGACGAGAGCAGGCGCGTTCAGCTTAGGATGGCCGTTTACAGCTTCTCGCCCTTTATACTGTGCATTTAAGCATCAATAAATCCTTTTCGGAATCGGAACGGAAGGCGGCAACAGAGCAAAATGTCAACGGCAGCCGGGATTCCCAGCCAGTGTCTCATGCCGGTACTTACCGGGCCCTAAGATCTGTACCAGTCTGCGATCTGACGAGAGCAGGCGCGTTAAGCTTAGGATGGCCGTCGACAGCTTCACACCTTGTATACTGTTGATTTAAGCATCAATAAATTATTTTCGGAATCGGAGCGGAGGGCAGCAATAGAGCAAAATGTCAACGGCAGCTGGGATTCCCAGCCAGTCTCCCATGCCAGTACTTACCGGGCCCTAAGCTGGGTAGCAATCTGCGATCTGACGAGAGCAGGCGCGTTCAGCTTAGGATGGCCATTGACAGCTTCATGCTTTTTATACTGTGCATTTAAGCATCAATAAATCCTTTTCGGAATCGGAGAGGAAGGCGGCAACAGAGCAAAATGTCAATAGTTCCTTGGATTGCCAGCCAGTCTCCCATGCCCGTACTTGCCGGGCAGCAGTCTGCAATCTGACAAGAACAGGCACATTCAGCTTAGGATAGACAAAGACGGCTTCACACCCTGTATACTGTGGATTTAAGCATCAATAAATCCTTTTCGGAATCGAAGCGGAAGGCGGCTACAGAGCAAAATGTCAACAACACCTGGGATTCCCAGCCAGTCTCCCATGCTGGTACTTACCGGGCCCTAAGCTGGGTAGCAGTCTACAATCTGACGAGAGCAGGCGCTTTCAGCTTAGGATGGCCGTAGACACCTTCACACCCTGTATACTGTGGATTTAAGCATCAATAAATCCTTTTCAGAATCGAAGCGGATGGCGGCAACAGAACAAAATGTCAACGACACCTGGGATTCCCAGCCAGTCTCCCATGCTGGTACTTACCTGGCCCTAAGCTGGGTAGCAGTCTGCGATCTGACGAAAGCAGGCGCGTTCAGCTTAGGATGGCCGTTTACAGCTTCTCGCCCTTTATACTGTGCATTTAAGCATCAATAAATCCTTTTCGGAATCGGAACGGAAGGAGGCAACAGAGCAAAATGTCAACGGCAGCCGGGATCCCCAGCCAGTGTCTCATGCCGGTACTTACCGGGCCCTAAGATCTGTACCAGTCTGCGATCTGACGAGAGCAGGCGCGTTAAGCTTAGGATGGCCGTCGACAGCTTCACACCTTGTATACTGTGGATTTAAGCATCAATAAATTCTTTTCGGAATCGGAGCGGAAGGCAGCAATAGAGCAAAATGTCAACGGCACCCGGGATTCCCAGCCAGTCTCCCATGCCAGTACTTACTGGGCCCTAATCTGGGTAGCAGTCTGCGATCTGACGAGAGCAGGCGTGTTCAGATTAGGATGGCCATTGACAGCTTCATGCTTTTTATACTGTGCATTTAAGCATCAATAAATCCTTTTCGGAATCGGAGAGGAAGGCGGCAACAGAGCAAAATGTCAATAGCACCTTGGATTGCCAGCCAGTCTCCCGTGCCCGTACTTGCCGGGCAGCAGTCTGCGATCTGACAAGAACAGGCACATTCAGCTTAGGATAGCCGTAGATGGCTTCACACCCTGTATACTGTGGATTTAAGCATCAATAAATCCTTTTCGGAATCGGAGCGGAGGGCGGCTACAGAGCAAAATGTCAACAACACCTGGGATTCCCAGCCAGTCTCCCATGCTGGTACTTACCGGGCCCTAAGCTAGGTAGCAGTGTGCGATTTTACGAGAGCAGGCACGTTCAGCTTAGGATGGCCGTTGACAGCTTCACGCCCTTTATACTGTGCATTTAAGCATCAATAAATCATTTTCCGAATCGGAGCGGAAGGCGGCAACAGAGCAAAATGTCAACTGCACCCAGGATTCCCAGCCAGTCTCCCATGCCGCTACTTACTGGGCCCTAAGCTGGGTAGCAGTCTGCGATCTGACGAGAGCAGGCGCGTTCAGCTTAGGATGGCCGTTGACATCTTTATGCCTTGTATATTGTGGATTTAAGCATCAATAAATATTTTTATTAATCGGAGAAGAAGGCGGCAACAGAGCAAAATGTCAATGGCACCTTGGATTGCCAGCCAGTCTCCCATGCCGGTATCTGCCGGGCAGCAGTCTGCGATCTGAGGACAGCAGGCACGTTCAGACTTAGGATGGCCGTTGACAGCTTCACACCCTGTATATTGTGGATTTAAGCATCAATAGATCCTTTTCCGAATTGGATCGGAAAGAGAGCAGGCGCGTTCAGCTTAGGATGGCCATTGACAGCTTCATGCTTTTTATACTGTGCATTTAAGCATCAATAAATCCTTTTCAGAATCGGAACGGAAGGCGGCAACAGAGCAAAATGTCAACTGCACTCGGGATTCCCAGCCAGTCACCCATGCCGGTACTTACTGGGCCCTAAGCTGGGTAGCAGTCTGCGACCTGAGGAGAGCAGGCACGTTCAGGCTTAGGATGGCCGTTGACAGCTTCACACTTTGTATACTGTGGATTTAAGCATCAATAAATAATTTTCGGAATCGGAGCAGAAACAGAGCAAAATGTCAACTGCACCCGGGTTTCCCAGCCAGTCTCCCATGCTGGTACTTACCAGGCCCTAAGCTGGGTAGCAGTCTGCGATCTGACGAGGGCAGGCGCGTTCAGCTTAGGATGGCCGTTGACGGCTTCACACTTTGTATACTGTGGATTTAAGCATCAATAAATAATTTTCGGAATCGGAGCAGAAACAGAGCAAAATGTCAACTGCACCCGGGATTCCCAGTCAGTCTCCCATGCTGGTACTTACCAGGTCCGAAGCTGGGTAGCAGTCTGCGATTTGATGAGAACAGGCGCATTCAGCTTAGGATGGCCATAGACATCTTCATGCCCTGTATACTGTGGATTTAAGCATCAATAAATCCTTTTCGGAATCGGAACGGAAGGCGGCAACAGAGCAAAATGTCAACGGCAGCCGGGATTCCCAGCCAGTGTCCCATGCCGGTACTTACCGGGCCCTAAGATCTGTACCAGTCTGCGATCTGACGAGAGCAGGCGCGTTAAGCTTAGGATGGCCGTCGACAGCTTCACACCTTGTATACTGTGGATTTAAGCATCAATAAATTCTTTTCGGAATCGGAGCGGAAGGCAGCAATAGAGCAAAATGTCAACGGCACCTGGGAATCCCAGCCAGTCTCCCATGCCAGTACTTACCGGGCCCTAAGCTGGGTAGCAGTCTGCGATCTGACGAGAGCAGGCGCGTTCAGCTTACGATGGCCATTGACAGCTTCATGCTTTTTATACTGTGCATTTAAGCATCAATAAATCCTTTTCGGAATCGGAGAGGAAGGCGGCAACAGAGCAAAATGTCAATAGCACCTTGGATTGCCAGCCAGTCTCCCGTGCCCGTACTTGCCGGGCAGCAGTCTGCGATCTGACAAGAACAGGCACATTCAGCTTAGGATAGCCGTAGACGGCTTCACACCCTGTATACTGTGGATTTAAGCATCAATAAATCCTTTTCGGAATCGAAGCGTAAGGCGGCTACAGAGCAAAATGTCAACAACACCTGGGATTCCCAGCCAGTCTCCCATGCTGGTACTTACCAGGCCCTAAGATTGGTAGCAGTCTGCGATCTGACGAGAGCAGGCGCGTTCAGCTTAGAATGGCCGTTGACAGCTTCACGCTTTGTATACTGTGGATTTAAGCATCAATAAATAATTTTCGGAATCGGAGAGGAAGGCGGCAACAGAGCAAAATGTCAATGGCACCTTGGATTGCCAGCCAGTCTCCCATGCCGATAACTGCCGGGCAGCAGTCTGCGATATGAGGAGAGCAGGCATGTTCAGGCTTAGGATGGCCGTTGACAGCTTCACACCCTGTATATTGTGGATTTAAGCATCAATAAATCCTTTTCCGAATCGGAGCGGAAGGTGGCAACAGATTAAAATGTCAACTGCACCCGGGATTCCCAGCCAGTCTACAATGCTGGTACTTACCGGGCCCTAAGCTGGGTAGCAGACTGCGATCTGATGAGAGCAGGCGCGTTCAGCTTAGGATGGCCGTTGACAGCTTCACACTTTGTATACTGTGGATTTAAGCATCAATAAATAATTTTCGGAATCGGAGCAGAAACAGAGCAAAATGTCAACGGCAGCCGGGATTCCCAGGCAGTCTCCCATGCTGGTACTTACCAGGCCCGAAGCTGGGTAGCAGTCTGCGATCTGACGAGAACAGGCGCATTCAGCTTAGGATGGCCGTAGACATCTTCACACCCTGTATACTGTGAATTTAAGCATCAATAAATCCTTTTCGGAATCGGAGCGTAAGGCGGCAACAGAGCAAAATGTCAACGGCAGCCGGGATTCCCAGCCAGTGTCCCATGCCGGTACTTACCGGGCCCTAAGATCTGTACCAGTCTGCGATCTGACGAGAGCAGGCGCGTTCAGCTTAGGATGGCCGTTTACAGCTTCTCGCCCTTTATACTGTGCATTTAAGCATCAATAAATCCTTTTCGGAATCGGAACGGAAGGCGGCAACAGAGCAAAATGTCAACGGCAGCCGGGATTCCCAGCCAGTGTCTCATGCCGGTACTTACCGGGCCCTAAGATCTGTACCAGTCTGCGATCTGACGAGAGCAGGCGCGTTAAGCTTAGGATGGCCGTCGACAGCTTCACACCTTGTATACTGTGGATTTAAGCATCAATAAATTCTTTTCGGAATCGGAGCGGAAGGCAGCAATAGAGCAAAATGTCAACGGCACCCGGGATTCCCAGCCAGTCTCCGATGCCAGTACTTACTGGGCCCTAAGCTGGATAGCAGTCTGCGATCTGACGAGAGCAGGCGCGTTCAGATTAGGATGGCCATTGACAGCTTCATGCTTTTTATACTGTGCATTTAAGCATCAATAAATCCTTTTCGAAATCGGAGAGGAAGGCGGCAACAGAGCAAAATGTCAATAGCACCTTGGATTGCCAGCCAGTCTCCCATGCCCGTACTTGCCGGGCAGCAGTCTGCGATCTGACAAGAACAGGCACATTGAGCTTAGGATAGCCGTAGACGGCTTCACACCCTGTATACTGTGGATTTAAGCATCAATAAATCCTTTTCGGATTCGGAGCGGAAGGCGGCTACAGAGCAAAATGTCAACAACACCTGGGATTCCGAGCCAGTTTCCCATGCTGGTACTTTCCAGGCCCTAAGCTAGGTAGCAGTCTGCGATCTGACGAGAGCAGGCACGTTTAGCTTAGGATGGCCGTTGACAGCTTCACGCCCTTTATACTGTGCGTTTAAGCATCAATAAATCATTTTCCGAATCGGAGCGGAAGGCGGCAACAGAGCAAAATGTCAACTGCACCCGGGATTCCCAGCCAGTCTCCCATGCCGGTACTTACTGGGTCCTAAGATGGGTAGCAGTCTGCGATCTGACGAGAGCAGGCGCGTACAGCTTAGGATGGCCGTTTACATCTTTACGCCTTGTATATTGTGGATTTAAGCATCAATAAATATTTTTATTAATCGGAGAAGAAGGCGGCAACAGAGCAAAATGTCAATGGCACCTTGGATTGCCAGCCAGTCTCCCATGCCGGTATCTGCCGGGTAGCAGTCTGCGATCTGAAGACAGCAGGCACGTTCAGTCTTAGGATGGCCGTTGACAGCTTCACACCCTGTATATTGTGGATTTAAGCATCAATAGATCCTTTTCCGAATTGGATCGGAAGGCGGCAACAGATTAAAATGTCAACTGCACCCGGGATTCCCAGCCAGTCTCCCATGCTGGTACTTACCAGGCCCTAAGCTGGGTAGCAGTCTGCGATCTGACGAGAGCAGGCGCGTTCAGCTTAGGATGGCCGTTGACAGCTTCACACTTTGCACACTTTGTATACTGTGCATTTAAGCATCAATAAATCCTTTTCGGAATCGGAACGGAAGGCGGCAACAGAGCAAAATGTCAACGACAGCCGGGATTCCCAGCCAGTTTCCCATGCCGGTACTTACCGGGCCCTAAGATCTGTACCAGTCTGCGATCTGACGAGAGCAGGCACGTTAAGCTTAGGATGGCCGTCGACAGCTTCACACCTTGCATACTGTGGATTTAAGCATCAATAAATTCTTTTCGGAATCGGAGCGGAGGGCAGCAATAGAGCAAAATGTCAAAGGCACCTGGGATTCCCAGCCAGTCTCCCATGCCAGTACTTACCAAGCCCTAAGCTGGGTAGCAGTCTGCGATCTGACAAGAGCAGGCGCGTTCAGCTTAGGATGGCCATTGACAGCTTCATGCTTTTTATACTGTGCATTTAAGCATCAATAAATCCTTTTCGGAATCGGAGAGGAAGGCGGCAACAGAGCAAAATGTCAATAGTTCCTTGGATTGCCAGCCAGTCTCCCATGCCCGTACTTGCCGGGCAGCAGTCTGCAATCTGACAAGAACAGGCACATTCAGCTTAGGATAGACAAAGACGGCTTCACACCCTGTATACTGTGGATTTAAGCATCAATAAATCCTTTTCGAAATCGAAGCGGAAGGCGGCTACAGAGCAAAATGTCAAAGGCACCTGGGATTCCCAGCCAGTCTCCCATGCCAGTACTTACCAGGCCCTAAGCTGGGTAGCAGTCTGCGATCTGACAAGAGCAGGTGCGTTCAGCTTAGGATGGCCATTGACAGCTTCATGCTTTTTATACTGTGCATTTAAGCATCAATAAATCCTTTTCGGAATCGGAACGGAAGGCGGCAACAGAGCAAAATGTCAATAGCACCTTGGATTGCCAGCCAGTCTCCCATGCCCGTACTTGCCGGGCAGCAGTCTGCGATCTGACAAGAACAGGCACATTCAGCTTAGGATAGCCGTAGACGGCTTCAAACCCTGTATACTGTGGATTTAAGCATCAATAAATCCTTTACGGAATCGGAGCGGAAGGCGGCTACAGAGCAAAATGTCAACAACACCTGGGATTCCCAGCCAGTCTCCCATGCTGGTACTTACCGGGCCCTAAGCTTGGTAGCAGTCTGCGATCTGATGAGAGCAGGCGCGTTCAGCTTAGGATGGCCGTTAACAGCATCACGCCCTTTATACTGTGCATTTAAGCATCAATAAATCCTTTTCCGAATCGGAGCGGAAGGCGGCAACAGAGCAAAATGTCAATGGCAGCCGGGATTCCCAGCCAGTGTCCCATGCCGGTACTTACCGGGCCCTAAGATCTGTACCAGTCTGCGATCTGACGAGAGCAGGCGCGTTAAGCTTAGGATGGCCGTTGACAGCTTCACACCTTGTATACTGTGGATTTAAGCATCAATAAATTATTTTCGGAATCGGAGCGGAAGGCAGCAATAGAGCAAAATGTCAACGGCACCTGGGATTCCCAGCAAGTCTGCCATGCCAGTACTTACCGGGCCGTAAGCTGGGTAGCAGTCTGCGATCTGACGAGAGCAGGCGCGTTCAGCTTACGACGGCCATTGACAGCTTCATGCTTTTTATACTGTGCATTTAAGCATCAATAAATCCTTTTCGGAATCGGAAAGGAAGGCGGCAACAGAGCAAAATGTCAATAGCACCTTGGATTCCCAGCCAGTCTCCCATGCCTGTACTTGCCGGGCAGCAGTCTGCGATCTGACAAGAACAGGCACATTCAGCTTAGGATAGCCGTAGACGGCTTCACACCCTGTATACTGTGGATTTAAGCATCAATAAATCATTTTCGAAATCGAAGCGGAAGGCGGCTACAGAGCAAAATGTCAACAACACCTGGGATTCCCAGCCAGTCTCCCATGCTGGTACTTACCGGGCCCTAAGCTGGGTAGCAGTCTGCGATCTGACGAGAGCAGGCGCGTTCAGCTTAGGATGGCCGTTGACAGCTTCACACTTTGTATACTGTGGATTTAAGCATCAATAAATAATTTTCGGAATCGGAGCAGAAACAGAGCAAAACGTCAACGGCAACCGGGATTCCCAGCCAGTCTCCCATGCTGGTACTTACCAGGCCCTAAGCTGAGTAGCATTCTGCGATCTGACGAGCGCAGGCGCGTTCAGCTTAAGATGGCCGTTGACAGCTTCACACTTTGTATACTGTGGATTTAAGCATCAATAAATAATTTTCGGAATCGGAGAAGAAACAGAGCAAAATGTCAACTTCACCCGGGATTCCCAGCCAGTCTCCCATGTTGGTACTTACCAGGCCCGAAGCTGGGAAGCAGTCTGCGATCTGACGAGAACAGGCGCATTCAGCTTAGGATGGCTGTAGACATCTTCACACCCTGTATACTGTGGATTTAAGCATCAATAAATCCTTTTCGGAATCGAAGCGGAAGGCGGCTTTAGAGCAAAATGTCAACAACACCTGGGATTCCCAGCCAGTCTCCCATGCTGGTACTTACCGGGCCCTAAGCTGGGTAGCAGTCTGCGATCTGACGAGAGCAGGCGCGTTCAGCTTAGGATGGCCGTTGACAGCTTCACGCCCTTTATACTGTGCATTTAAGCATCAATAAATCCTTTTCCGAATCGGAGCGGAAGGCGGCAACAGATTAAAATGTCAACTGCACCCGGGATTCCCAGCCATTCTCCCATGCTGGTACTTACCAGGCCCTAAGCTGGGTAGCAGTCTGCGATCTGACGAGAGCAGGCGCGTTCAGCTTAGGATGGCCGTTGACAGCTTCGCACTTTGTATACTGTGGATTTAAGCATCAATAAATAATTTTCGGAATCGGAACAGAAACAGAGCAAAATGTCAACTGCACCCGGGATTCCCAGCCAGTCTCCCATGCTGGAACTTACCGGGCCCTAAGCTGGGTATCAGTCTGCGATCTGACGAGAGCAGGCGCGTTCAGCTTTGGATGGCCGTTGACAGCTTCTCGCCCTTTATACTGTGCATTTAAGCATCAATAAATCGTTTTTCGGAATCGGAACGGAAGGCGGCAATAGAGCAAAATGTCAACGGCACCTGGGATTCCCAGCCAGTCTCCCATGCCAGTACTTTCCGGGCCCTAAGCTGGGTAGCAGTCTGCGATCTGTCGAGAGCAGGCGCCTTCAGCTTACGATGGCCATTGACAGCTTCATGCTTTTTATACTGTGCATTTACGCATCAATAAATCCTTTTCGGAATCAGAGAGGAAGGCGGCAACAGAGCAAAATGTCAATAGCACCTTGGATTGCCAGCCAGTCTCCCATGCCCGTACTTGCCGGGCAGCAGTCTGCGATCTGACAAGAACAGGCACATTCAGCTTAGGATAGCCGTAGACGGCTTCACACCCTGTATACTGTGGATTTAAGCATCAATAAATCCTTTTCGGAATCGAAGCGGAAGGCGGCTACAGAGCAAAATGTCAACAACACCTGGGATTCCCAGCCAGTCTCCCAAGCTGGTACTTACCGGGCCCTAAGCTGGGTAGCAGTCTGCGATCTGACGAGAACAGGCGCATTCAGCTTAGGATGGCCGTAGACATCTTCACACCCTGTATACTGTGGATTTAAGCATCAATAAATCCTTTTTCGGAATCGGAGCGAAAGGCGGCAACATAGCAAAATGTCAACGACACCTGGGATTCCCAGCCAGTCTCCCATGCTGGTACTTACCGGGCCCTAAGCTGGGTAGCAGTCTGCGATCTGACGAGAGCAGGCGCGTTCAGCTTAGGATGGCCGTTGACAGCTTCTCGCCCTTTATACTGTGCATTCAGGCATCAATAAATCCTTTTCGGAATCGGAGCGGAAGGCGGCAAAAGAGCAAAATGTCAACGGCAGCCGGGATTCCCAGCCAGTGTCCCATGCCAGTACTTACCAGGCCCTAAGCTGGGTAGCAGTCTGCGATCTGACGAGAGCAGGCGCGTTCAGCTTAGGATGGCCATTGACAGCTTCATGATTTTTATACTGTGCATTTAAGCATCAATAAATCCTTTTCGGAATCGGAACGGAAGGCGGCAACAGAGCAAAATGTCAACTGCACCCGGGATTCCCAGCCAGTCTCCCATGTTAGTACTTGCCGGGCAGCAGTCTGCGATCTGACAAGAACAGGCACATTCAGCTTAGGACAGCCGTAGACGGCTTCACACCCTGTATACTGTGGATTTAAGCATCAAAAAATCCTTTTCGGAATCGGAGCGGAAGGCGGCTACAGAGCAAAATGTCAACAACACCTGGGATTGCCAGCCAGTCTCCCATGCTGGTACTTACCGGGCCCTAAGCTGGGTAGCAGTCTGCGATCTGACGAGAGCAGGCGCGTTCAGCTTAGGATGGCCGTTGACAGCTTCACGCCCTTTATACTGTGCATTTAAGCATCAATAAATCCTTTTCCGAATCGGAGCGGAAGGCAGCAACAGATTAAAATGTCAACTGCACCCGGGATTCCCAGCCAGTCTCCCATGCTGGTACTTACCAGGCCCTAAGCTGGGTAGCAGTCTGCGATCTGACGAGCGCAGGCGCGTTCAGCTTAGGATGGCCGTTGACAGCTTCACACTTTGTATACTGTGCATTTAAGCATCAATAAATCCTTTTCGGAATCGGAACGGAAGGCGGCAACAGAGCAAAATGTCAACGGCAACCGGGATTCCCAGCCAGTCTCCCATGCCAGTACTTACCAGGCCCTAAGCTGGGTAGCAGTCTGCGATGTGACGAGAGCAGGCGCGTTCAGCTTAGGATGGCCATTGACAGCTTCATGATTTTTATACTGCGCATTTAAGCACCAATAAATCCTTTTCGGAATCGGAGAGGAAGGCGGCAACAGAGCAAAATGTCAACTGCACCCGGGATTCCCAGCCAGTCTCCCATGCCGGTACTTACTGGGCCCTAAACTGGGTAGCAGTCTGCAATCTGACGAGAGCAGGCGCGTTCAGCTTAGGATGGCCGTTGACATCTTTACGTGTTGTATATTGTGGATTTAAGCATCAATAAATCCTTTTCCGAATCGGAGCGGATGGCGGCAACAGATTAAAATGTCAACTGCACCCAGGATTCCAGCCAGTCTCCCATGCTGGTACTTACCAGGCCCTAAGCTGGGTAGCAGTCTGCAATCTGACGAGAGCAGGCACGTTCAGCTTAGGATGGCTGTTGACAGCTTCACACTTTGTATACTGTGGATTTAAGCATCAATAAATTATTTTCGGAATCGGAGCAAAATGTCAACTGCACTCGGGATTCCCAGCCAGTCTCCCATGCTGGTACTTACCAGGCCCGAAGCTGGGTAGCAGTCTGCGATCTGACGAGAACAGGCGCATTCAGCTTAGGATGGCCGTAGACATCTGCACACCCTGTATACTGTGGATTTAAGCATCAATAAATCCTTTTCGGAAGCGGAGCGTAAGGCGGCAACAGAGCAAAATGTCAACGACACCTGGGATTCCCAGCCAGTCTCCCATGCTGGTACTTACCGGGCCCTAAGCTGGGTAGCAGTCTGCGATCTGACGAGAGCAGGCGCGTTCAGCTTAGGATGGCCGTTGACAGCTTCTCGCCCTTTATACTGTGCATTTAAGCATCAATAAATCCTTTTCAGAATCGGAACGGAAGGCGGCAACAGAGCAAAATGTCAACGGCAGCCGGGATTCCCAGCCAGTGTCCCATGCCGGTAATTACCGGGCCCTAAGATCTGTACCAGTCTGCGATCTGACGAGAGCAGGCGCGTTAAGCTTAGGATGGCCGTCGACAGCTTCACACCTTGTATACTGTGGATTTAAGCATCAATAAATTCTTTTCGGAATTGGAGCGGAAGGCAGCAATAGAGCAAAATGTCAACGGCACCCGGGATTCCCAGCCAGTCTCCCATGCCAGTACTTACCGGGCCCTAAGCTGGGTAGCCGTCTGCGATCTGACGAGAGCAGGCGCGTTCAGCTTAGGATGGCCGTTGACATCTTCACGCCTTGTATATTGTGGATTTAAGCATCAATAAATATTTTTATTAATCGGAGAGGAAGGCGGCAACAGAGCAAAATGTCAATGGCACCTTGGATTGCCAGCCAGTCTCCCATGCCGGTAACTGCCAGGCAGCAGTCTGCGATCTGAGGAGAGCAGGCACGTTCAGGCTTAGGATGGCCGTTGACAGCTTCACACCCTGTATATTGTGGATTTAAGCATCAATAAATCCTTTTCCGAATCGGAGCGGAAGGCGGCAACAGATTAAAATGTCAACTGCACCCG
The DNA here is from genome assembly GCF_029499605.1 of Hyla sarda. Taxonomy (NCBI): domain Eukaryota; kingdom Metazoa; phylum Chordata; class Amphibia; order Anura; family Hylidae; genus Hyla; species Hyla sarda. The sequence goes on from NC_079189.1 coordinate 258,012,286, forward strand.
GGATTCCCAGCCAGTCTCCCATGTTGGTACATACCAGGCCCTAAGCTGGGTAGCAGTCTGCTATCTGACGAGCACAGGCGCGTTCAGCTTAGGATGGCCGTTGACAGCTTCACACTTTGTATACTGTGGATTTAAGCATCAATAAATAATTTTCGGAATCGGAGCAAAATGTCAACTGCACCCGGAATTCCCAGCCAGTCTCCCATGCTGGTACTTACCAGGCCCGAAGCTGGGTAGCAGTCTGCGATCTGACGAGAGCAGGCGCGTTCAGCTTAGGATGGCCGTTGACAGCTTCATGCCTTGTATATTGTTGATTTAAGCATCAATAAATATTTTTATTAATCGAAGAGGAAGGCGGCAACAGAGCAAAATGTCAATGGCACCTTGGATTGCCAGCCAGTCTCCCATGCCGGTAACTGCCGGGCAGTAGTCTGCGATCTGAGGAGGGCAGGCACGTTCAGGCTTAGGATGGCCGTTGACAGCTTCACACCTTGTGTATTGTGGATTTAAGCATCAATAAATCCTTTTCCGAATCGGAGCGGAAGGCTGCAACAGATTAAAATGTCAACTGCACCTGGGATTCCCAGCCAGTCTCCCATGCCAGTACCTACTGGGCCCCAAGCTGGGTAGCAGTCTGCGATCTGACGAGAGCAGGCGCGTTCAGCTTAGGATGGCCATTGACAGCTTCATGATTTTTATACTGTGCATTTAAGCATCAATAAATCCTTTTCGGAATCGGAAGGGAAGGCGGCAACAGAGCAAGATGTCAACTGCACCCGGGATTCCCAGCCAGTCTCCCATGCCGGTACTTACTGGGCCCTAAGCTGGGTAGCAGTCTGCGATATGACGAGAGCAGGCGCGTTCAGCTTAGGATGGCCATTGACAGCTTCATGCTATTTATACTGTGCATTTAAGCATCAATAAATCCTTTTCGGAATCGGAACGGAAGGCGGCAACAGAGCATAATGTCAACTGCACCCGGGATTCCCAGCCAGTCTCCCATGCCGGTACTTACTGGGCCCTAAGCTGGGTAGCAGTCTGCGATCTGACGAGAGCAGGCGCGTTCAGCTTAGGATGGCCGTTGACATCTTCACGCCTTGTATATTGTGGATTTAAGCATCAATAAATATTTTTATTAATCGGAGAAGAAGGCGGCAACAGAGCAAAATGTCAATGGCACCTTGGATTGCCAGCCAGTCTCCCATGCCGGTATCTGCCGGGCAGCAGTCTGCGATCTGAAGACAGCAGGCACGTTCAGGCTTAGGATGGCCGTTGACAGCTTCACACCCTGTATATTGTGGATTTAAGCATCAATAGATCCTTTTCCGAATTGGATCGGAAGGCGGCAACAGATTAAAATGTCAACTGCACCCGGGATTCCCAGCCAGTCTCCCATGCTAGTACTTACCAGGCCCTAAGCTGGGTAGCAGTCTGCGATCTGACGAGAGCAGGCGAGTTCAGCTTAGGATGGCCGTTGACAGCTTCACACTTTGCACACTTTGTATACTTTGTATACTGTGCATTTAAGCATCAATAAATCCTTTTCGGAATCGGAACGGAAGGCGGCAACAGAGCAAAATTTCAACGACAGCCGGGATTCCCAGCCAGTTTCCCATGCCGGTACTTACCGGGCCCTAAGATCTGTACCAGTCTGCGATCTGACGAGAGCAGGCACGTTAAGCTTAGGATGGCCGTCGACAGCTTCACACCTTGCATACTGTGGATTTAAGCATCAATAAATTCTTTTCGGAATCGGAGCGGAGGGCAGCAATAGAGCAAAATGTCAAAGGCACCTGGGATTCCCAGCCAGTCTCCCATGCCAGTACTTACCAGGCCCTAAGCTGGGTAGCAGTCTGCGATCTGACAAGAGCAGGCGCGTTCAGCTTAGGATGGCCATTGACAGCTTCATGCTTTTTATACTGTGCATTTAAGCATCAATAAATCCTTTTCGGAATCGGAGAGGAAGGCGGCAACAGAGCAAAATGTCAATAGTTCCTTGGATTGCCAGCCAGTCTCCCATGCCCGTACTTGCCGGGCAGCAGTCTGCAATCTGACAAGAACAGGCACATTCAGCTTAGGATAGACAAAGACGGCTTCACACCCTGTATACTGTGGATTTAAGCATCAATAAATCCTTTTCGGAATCGAAGCGGAAGGCGGCTACAGAGCAAAATGTCAACAACAACTGGGATTCCCAGCCAGTCTCCCATGCTGGTACTTACCGGGCCCTAAGCTGGGTAGCAGTCTGCAATCTGACGAGAGCAGGCGCATTCAGCTTAGGATGGCCGTTGACAGCTTCACACTTTGTATACTGTGGATTTAAGCATCAATAAATAATTTTCGGAATCGGAGCAAAATGTCAACGGCAACCGGGATTCCCAGCCAGTCTCCCATGCCGGTACTTACCAGGCCCGAAGCTGGGTAGCAGTCTGCGATCTGACGAGAACAGGCGCATTCAGCTTAGGATGGCCGTAGACATCTTCATACCCTGTATACTGTGGATTTAAGCATCAATAAATCCTTTTCGGAATCGGAGAGGATGGCGGCAACAGAACAAAATTTCAGCGACACCTGGGATTCCCAGCCAGTCTCCCATGCTGGTACTTACCGGGCCCTAAGCTGGGTAGCAGTCTGCGATCTGACGAGAGCAGGCGCGTTCAGCTTAGGATGGCCGTTTACAGCTTCTCGCCCTTTATACTGTGCATTTAAGCATCAATAAATCCTTTTCGGAATCGGAACGGAAGGCGGCAACAGAGCGAAATGTCAACGGCAGCCGGGATTCCCAGCCAGTCTCCCATGCTGGTACTTACCGGGCCCTAAGCTAGGTAGCAGTCTGCGATCTGACGAGAGCAGGCACGTTCAGGCTTAGGATGGCCGTTGACAGCTTCACGCCCTTTATACTGTGCGTTTAAGCATCAATAAATCATTTTCCGAATCGGAGCGGAAGGCGGCAACAGAGCAAAATGTCAACTGCACCCGGGATTCCCAGCCAGTCTCCCATGCCGGTACTTACTGGGCCCTAAGCTGGGTAGCAGTCTGCGATCTGACGAGAGCAGGCGCGTTCAGCTTAGGATGGCCGTTGACATCTTTACGCCTTGTATATTGTGGATTTAAGCATCAATAAATATTTTTATTAATCGGAGAAGAAGGCGGCAACAGAGCAAAATGTCAATGGCACCTTGGATTGCCAGCCAGTCTCCCATGCCGATATCTGCCGGGCAGCAGTCTGCGATCTCAGGACAGCAGGCACAGGATGGCCGTTGACAGCTTCACACCCTGTATATTGTGGATTTAAGCATCAATAGATCCTTTTCTGAATTGGATCGGAAGGCGGCAACAGATTATAATGTCAACTGCACCCGGGATTCCCAGCCAGTCTCCCATGCTGGCACTTACCAGGCCCTAAGCTGGGTAGCAGTCTGCGATCTGACGAGAGCAGGCGCGTTCAGCTTAGGATGGCCGTTGACAGCTTCACACTTTGTATACTGTGCATTTAAGCATCAATAAATCCTTTTCGGAATCGGAACGGAAGGCGGCAACAGAGCAAAATGTCAACGGCAGCCGGGATTCCCAGCCAGTGTCCCATGCCGGTACTTACCGGGCCCTAAGATCTGTACCAGTCTGCGATCTGACGAGAGCAGGCGCGTTAAGCTTAGGATGGCCGTCGACAGCTTTACACCTTGTATGCTGTGGATTTAAGCATCAATAAATTCTTTTCGGAATCGGAGCGGAAGGCAGCAATAGAGCAAAATGTCAACGGCAACCAGGATTCCCAGCCAGTCTCCCATGCCAGTACTTACCGGGCCCTAAGCTGGGTAGCCGTCTGCGATCTGACGAGAGCAGGCGCGTTCAGCTTACGATGGCCATTGACAGCTTCATGCTTTTTATACTGTGCATTTAAGCATCAATAAATAATTTTCGGAATCGGAGCAGAAACAGAGCAAAATGTCAACGGCAGCCGGGATTCCCAGCCAGTCTCCCATGCTGGTACTTACCAGGCCCGAAGCTGGGTAGCAGTCTGCGATCTGACGAGAACAGGCACATTCAGCTTAGGATGGCCGTAGACATCTTCACACCCTGTATACTGTGGATTTAAGCATCAATAAATCCTTTTCGGAATCGGAGCGGCAACAGAACAAAATGTCAACAACACCTGGGATTCCCAGCCAGTCTCCCATGCTGGTACTTACCGGGCCCTAAGCTGGGTAGCATTCTGCGATCTGACGAGAGCAGGCGCTTTCAGCTTAGGATGGCCGTTGACAGCTTCCCGCCCTTTATACTGTGCATTTAAGCATCAATAAATCCTTTTCGGAATCGGAACGGAAGGCAGCAATAGAGCAAAATGTCAACGGCACCCGGGATTCCCAGCCAGTCTCCCATGCCAGTACTTACCGGGCCCTCAGCTGGGTAGCAGTCTGCGATCTGACGAGAGCAGGCGCGTTCAGCTTAGGATGGCCATTGACAGCTTCATGCTTTTTATACTGTTCATTTAAGCATCAATAAATCCTTTTCGGAATCGGAGAGGAAGGCGGCAACAGAGCAAAATGTCAATAGCACCTTGGATTGCCAGCCAGTCTCCCATGCCCGTACGTGCCGGGCAGCAGTCTGCGATCTGACAAGAACAGGCACATTCAGCTTAGGATAGCCGTAGACGGCTTCAAACCCTGTATACTGTGGATTTAAGCATCAATAAATCCTTTTCGGAATCGGAGCGTAAGGCGGCAACAGAGCAAAATGTCAACGACACCTGGGATTCCCAGCCAGTCTCCCATGCTGGTACTTACCGGGCCCTAAGCTGGGTAGCAGTCTGCGATCTGACGAGAGCAGGCGCGTTCAGCTTAGGATGGCCGTTGACAGCTTCTCGCCCTTTATACTGTGCATTTAAGCATCAATAAATCCTTTTCAGAATCGGAACGGAAGGCGGCAACAGAGCAAAATGTCAACGGCAGCCGGGATTCCCAGCCAGTGTCCCATGCCGGTAATTACCGGGCCCTAAGATCTGTACCAGTCTGCGATCTGACGAGAGCAGGCGCGTTAAGCTTAGGATGGCCGTCGACAGCTTCACACCTTGTATACTGTGGATTTAAGCATCAATAAATTCTTTTCGTAATTGGAGCGGAAGGCAGCAATAGAGCAAAATGTCAACGGCACCCGGGATTCCCAGCCAGTCTCCCATGCCAGTACTTACCGGGCCCTAAGCTGGGTAGCCGTCTGCGATCTGACGAGAGCAGGCGCGTTCAGCTTAGGATGGCCGTTGACATCTTCACGCCTTGTATATTGTGGATTTAAGCATCAATAAATATTTTTATTAATCGGAGAGGAAGGCGGCAACAGAGCAAAATGTCAATGGCACCTTGGATTGCCAGCCAGACTCCCATGCCGGTAACTGCCGGGCAGCAGTCTGCGATCTGAGGAGAGCAGGCACGTTCAGGCTTAGGATGGCCGTTGACAGCTTCACACCCTGTATATTGTTGATTTAAGCATCAATAAATCCTTTTCGGAATCAGAGAGGAAGGCGGCAACAGAGCAAAATGTCAATAGCACCTTGGATTGCCAGCCAGTCTCCCATGCCCGTACTTGCCGGGCAGCAGTCTGCGATCTGACAAGAACAGGCACATTCAGCTTAGGATAGCCGTAGACGGCTTCACAACCTGTATACTGTGGATTTAAGCATCAATAAATCCTTTTCGGAATCGGAGCGGAAGGCGGCTACAGAGCAAAATGTCAACAACACCTGGGATTCCCAGCCAGTCTCCCATGCTGGTACTTACCGGGCCCTAAGCTGGGTAGCAGTCTGCGTTCTGACGAGAGCAAGCGCGTTCAGCTTAGGATGGCCGTTGACAGCTTCACGCCCTTTATACTGTGCATTTAAGCATCAATAAATCCTTTTCCGAATCAGAGCGGAAGGCGGCAACAGATTAAAATGTCAACTGCACCCGGGATTCCCAGCCAGTCTCCCATGCTGGTACTTACCAGGCCCTAAGCTGGGTAACAGTCTGCAATCTGACGAGAGCAGGCGCGTCCAGCTTAGGATGGCCGTTGACAGCTTCACACTTTGTATACTGTGGATTTAAGCATCAATTAATATTTTTATTAATCGGAGAGGAAGGCGGCAACAGAGCAAAATGTCAATGGCACCTTGGATTGCCAGCCAGTCTCCCACGCCGGTATCTGCCGGGCAGCAGTCTGCGATCTGAGGAGAGCAGACACGTTCAGCTTAGGATGGCCGTTGACAGCTTCACACCCTGTATATTGTGGATTTAAGCATCAATAAATCCTTTTCCGAATCGGAGCGGAAGGCGGCAACAGATTAAAATGTCAACTGCACCCGGGATTCCAGCCAGTCTACCATGCTGGTACTTACCAGGCCCTAAGCTGGGTATCAGTCTGCGATCTGACGAGAGCAGGCGCGTTCAGCTTAGGATGGCCGTTGACAGCTTCACACCCTGTATTCTGTGCATTTAAGCATCAATAAATCCTTTTCGGAATCGGAACGGAAGGCGGCAACAGAGCATAATGTCAACTGCACCCGGGATTCCCAGCCAGTCTCCCATGCCGGTACTTACTGGGCCCTAAGCTGGGTAGCAGTCTGCGATCTGACGAGAGCAGGCGCGTTCAGCTTAGGATGGCCGTTGACAGCTTCATGCTTTTTATACTGTGCATTTAAGCATCAATAAATCCTTTTCGGAATCAGAACAGAAGGCGGCAACAGAGCATAATGTCAACTGCACCCGGGATTCCCAGCCAGTCTCCCATGCCGGTACTTACTGGGCCCTAAGCTGGGTAGCAGTCTGCGATCTGACGAGAGCAGGCACGTTCAGCTTAGGATGGCCGTTGACATCTTCACGCCTTGTATATTGTGAATTGAAGCATTAATAAATATTTTTATTAATCGGAGAGGAAGGCGGCAACAGAGCAAAATGTCAATGGCACCTTGGATTGCCAGCCAGTCTCCCATGCCGGTAACTGCCAGGCAGTAGTCTGCGATCTGAGGAGAGCAGGCACGTTCAGGTTTAGGATGGCCGTTGACAGCTTCACACCCTGTGTATTGTGGATTTAAGCATCAATAAATCCTTTTCGGAATCGGAACGGAAGGCGGCAACAGAGCAAAATGTCAACTGCACCCGGGATTCCCAGCCAGTCTCCCATGCCGGTACTTACTGGGCCCTAAGCTGGGTAGCAGTCTGCGATCTGACGAGAGCAGGCGCGTTCAGCTTAGGATGGCCGTTGACATCTTCACGCCTTGTATATTGTGAATTTAAGCATCAATAAATATTTTTATTAATCGGAGAGGAAGGCGGCAAAAGAGCAAAATGTCAATGGCACCTTGGATTGCCAGCCAGTCTCCCATGCCGGTAACTGCCGGGCAGTAGTCTGTGATCTGAGGAGAGCAGGCACGTTCAGGCTTAGGATGGCCGTTGACAGCTTCACACCCTGTATATTGTTGATTTAAGCATCAATAAATCCTTTTCCGAATCGGAGCGGAAGGCGGCAACAGATTAAAATGTCAACTGCACCCGGGATTCCCAGCCAGTCACCCATGCTGGTACTTACCAGGCCCAAAGCTGGGTGGCAGTCTGCGATCTGACGAGAACAGGCGCATTCAGCTTAGGATGGCCATAGACATCTTCACACCCTGTATACTGTGGATTTAAGCATCAATAAAACCTTTTCGGAATCGGAGCGGAAGGCGGCAACAGAGCAAAATGTCAACGACACCTGGGATTCCCAGCCAGTCTCCCATGCTGGTACTTACCGGGCCCTAAGCTGGGTAGCAGTCTGCGATCTGACGAGAGCAGGCGCGTTCAGCTTAGGATGGCCGTCGACAGCTTCTCGCCCTTTAAACTGTGCATTTAGGCATCAATAAATCCTTTTCGGAATCGGAACGGAAGGCGGCAACAGAGCAAAATGTCAACGGCAGCCGGGATTCCCAGCCAGTGTCCCATGCCGGTACTTACCGGGCCCTAAGATCTGTACCAGTCTGCGATCTGACGAGAGCAGGCGCGTTAAGCTTAGGATGGCCGTCGACAGCTTCACACCTTGTATACTGTGGATTTAAGCATCAATAAATTATTTTCGGAATCGGAGCGGAAGGCAGCAATAGAGCAAAATGTCAACGGCACCCGGGATTCCCAGCCAGGCTCCCATGCCAGTACTTACCGGGCCCTAAGCTGGGTAGCAGTCTGCGATCTGACGAGAGCAGGCGCATTCAGCTTAGGATGGCCATTGACAGCTTCATGCTTTTTATACTGTGCATTTAAGCATCAATAAAGCCTTTTCGGAATCGTAGAGGAAGGCGGCAACAGAGCAAAATGTCAATAGCACCTTGGATTGCCAGCCAGTCTCCCATGCCCGTACTTGCCGGGCAGCAGTCTGCGATCTGACAAGAACAGACACATTCAGCTTAGGATAGCCGTAGACGGCTTCACACCCTGTATACTGTGGATTTAAGCATCAATAAATCCTTTTCGGAATCGGAGCGGAAGGCGGCTACAGAGCAAAATGTCAACAACACCTGGGACTCCCAGCCAGTCTCCCATGCTGGTACTTACCAGGCCCTAAGCTGGGTATCAGTCTGCGATCTGACGAGAGCAGGCGCGTTCAGCTTAGGATGGCCGTTGACAGCTTCACACCCTGTATACTGTGCATTTAAGCATCAATAAATCCTTTTCGGAATCGGAACGGATGGCGGCAACAGAGCAAAATGTCAACGGCAGCCGGGATTCCCAGCCAGTGTCCCATGCCGGTACTTACCGGGCCCTAAGATCTGTACCAGTCTGCATTCTGACGAGAGCAGGCGCGTTAAGCTTAGGATGGCCGTCGACATCTTCACACCTAGTATACTGTGGATTTAAGCATCAATAAATTATTTTCGGAATCGGAGCGGAAGGCAGCAATAGAGCAAAATGTCAACGGCAACCGGGATTCCCAGCCAGTCTCCCATGCCAGTACTTACCGGGCCCTAAGCTAGGTAGCAGTCTGCGATCAGACGAAAGCAGGCGCGTTCAGCTTAGGATGGCCATTGACAGCTTCATGATTTTTATACTGTGCATTTAAGCATTAATAAATCATTTTCGGAATCGGAACGGAAGGCGGCAACAGAGCAAAATGTCAACTGCACCCGGGATTCCCAGCCAGTCTCCCATGCCAGTACTTACTGGGCCCTAAGCTGGGTAGCAGTCTGCGATCTGACGAGAGAAGGCGCGTTCAGCTTAGGATGGCCGTTGACATCTTCACGCCTTGTATATTGTGAATTTAAGCATCAATAAATATTTTTATTAATCGGAGAGGAAGGCGGCAACAGAGCAAAATGTCAATGGCACCTTGGATTGCCAGCCAGTCTCCCATGCCGGTAACTGCCGGGCAGTAGTCTGCGATCTGAGGAGAGCAGGCACGTTCAGGCTTAGGATGGCCGTTGACAGCTTCACACCCTGTGTATTGTGGATTTAAGCATCAATAAATCCTTTTCCGAATCGGAGCGGAAGGCGGCAACAGATTAAAATGTCAACTGCACCTGGGATTCCCAGCCAGTCTCCCATGCTGGTACTTACCAGGCCCTAAGCTGGGTAGCAGTCTGCGATCTGACGAGAGCAGGAGCGTTCAGCTTAGGATGGCCGTTGACAGCTTCACACTTTGTATACTGTGGATTTAAGCATCAATAAATAATTTTCGGAATCGGAGCAGAAACAGAGCAAAATGGCAACTGCACCCGGGATTCCCAGCCAGTCTCCCATGCCGGTACTTACTGGGCCCTAAGCTGGGTAGCAGTCTGCGATCTGACGAGAGCAGGCGCGTTCAGCTTAGGATGGCCGTTGACATCTTCACGCCTTGTATATTGTGAATTTAATCATCAATAAATATTTTTATTAATCGGAGAGGAAGGCGGCAACAGAGCAAAATGTCAATGGCACCTTGGATTGCCAGCCAGTCTCCCATGCCGGTAACTGCCGGGCAGTGGTCTGCGATCTGAGGAGAGCAGGCACGTTCAGGCTTAGGATGGCCGTTGACAGCTTTACACCCTGTGTATTGTGGATTTAAGCATCAATAAATCCTTTTCCGAATCGGAGCGGAAGGCGGCAACAGATTAAATTGTCAACTGCACCTGGGATTCCCAGCCAGTCTCCCATGCTGGTACTTACCAGGCCCTAAGCTGGGTAGCAGTCTGCTATCTGACGAGAGCAGGCGCGTTAAGCTTAGGATGGCCGTCGACAGCTTCACACCTTGTATACTGTAGATTTAAGCATCAATAAATAATTTTCGGAATCGGAGCGGAAGGCAGCAATAGAGCAAAATGTCAACGGCAACCGGGATTCCCAGCCAGTCTCCCATGCCAGTACCTACCGGGCCCTAAGCTAGAGCAGTCTGCGATCTGACGAGAGCAGGCGCGTTCAGCTTAGGATGGCCATTGACAGCTTCATGCTTTTTATACTGTGCATTTAAGCATCAATAAATCCTTTTCGGAATCGAAGCGGAAGGCGGCAACAGATTAAAATGTCAACTGCACCCGGGATTCCCAGCCAGTCTCCCATGCTGGTACTTACTGTGCCCTTAGCTGGGTAGCAGTCTGCGATCTGACAAGAGCAGGCGCGTTCAGCTTAGGATGGCCGTTGACATCTTCACGCCTTGTATATTGTGGATTTAAGCATCAATAAATATTTTTATTAATCGGAGAGGAAGGCGGCAACAGAGCAAAATGTCAATGGCACTTTGAATTGCCAGCCAGTCTCCCATGCTGGTAACTGCCGGGCAGCAGTCTGCGATCTGAGGAGAGCAGGCATGTTCAGGCTTAGGATGGCCGTTGACAGCTTCACACCCTGTGTATTGTGGATTTAAGCATCAATAAATAATTTTCGGAATCGGAGCAGAAACAGAGCAAAATGTCAACTGCACCCGGGATTCCCAGCCAGTCTCCCATGCTGGTACATACCAGGCCCGAAGCTGGGTAGCATTCTGCGATCTGACGAGAACAGGAGCATTCAGCTTAGGATGGCCGTAGACATCTTCACACCCTGTATACTGTGGATTTAAGCATCAATAAATCCTTTTCGGAATCGGAGCGTAAGGCGGCAACAGAGCAAAATGTCAACTGCACCCGGGATTCCCAGCCAGTCTCCCATGCCAGTACTTACCGGGCTCTAAGCTGGGTAGCAGTCTGCGATCTGACGAGAGCAGGCGCGTTCAGCTTAGGATGGCCATTGACAGCTTCATGCTTTTTATACTGTGCATTTAAGCATCAATAAATCCTTTTCGGAATCAGAGAGGAAGGCGGCAACAGAGCAAAATGTCAATAGCACCTTGGATTGTCAGCCAGTCTCCCATGCCTGTACTTGCCGGGCAGCAGTCTGCGATCTGACAAGAACAGGCACATTCAGCTTAGGATAGCCGTAGACGGCTTCACAACCTGTATACTGTGGATTTAAGCATCAATAAATCCTTTTCGGAATCGGAGCGGAAGGCGGCTACAGAGCAAAATGTCAACAACACCTGGGATTCCCAGCCAGTCTCCCATGCTGGTACTTACCGGGCCCTAAGCTGGGTAGCAGTCTGCGTTCTGACGAGAGCAAGCGCGTTCAGCTTAGGATGGCCGTTGACAGCTTCACGCCCTTTATACTGTGCATTTAAGCATCAATAAATCCTTTTCCGAATCAGAGCGGAAGGCAGCAACAGATTAAAATGTCAACTGCACCCGGGATTCCCAGCCAGTCTCCCATGCTGGTACTTACCAGGCCCTAAGCTGGGTAACAGTCTGCAATCTGACGAGAGCAGGCGCGTCCAGCTTAGGATGGCCGTTGACAGCTTCACACTTTGTATACTGTGGATTTAAGCATCAATTAATATTTTTATTAATCGGAGAGGAAGGCGGCAACAGAGCAAAATGTCAATGGCACCTTGGATTGCCAGCCAGTCTCCCACGCCGGCATCTGCCGGGCAGCAGTCTGCGATCTGAGGAGAGCAGACACGTTCAGCTTAGGATGGCCGTTGACAGCTTCACACCCTGTATATTGTGGATTTAAGCATCAATAAATCCTTTTCCGAATCGGAGCGGAAGGCGGCAACAGATTAAAATGTCAACTGCACCCGGGATTCCAGCCAGTCTACCATGCTGGTACTTACCAGGCCCTAAGCTGGGTATCAGTCTGCGATCTGACGAGAGCAGGCGCGTTCAGCTTAGGATGACCGTTGACAGCTTCACAGCCTGTGTATTGTGGATTTAAGCATCAATAAATTCTTTTCGGAATCGGAGCGTAAGGCGGCAACAGAGCAAAATGTCAACGACACCTGGGATTCCCAGCCAGTCTCCCATGCTGGTACTTACCGGGCCCTAAGCTGGGTAGCAGTCTGCGATCTGACGAGAGCAGGCGCGTTCAGCTTAGGATGGCCGTTGACAGCTTCTCGCCCTTTATACTGTGCATTTAAGCATCAATAAATCCTTTTCAGAATCGGAACGGAAGGCGGCAACAGAGCAAAATGTCAACGGCAGCCGGGATTCCCAGCCAGTGTCCCATGCCGGTAATTACCGGGCCCTAAGATCTGTACCAGTCTGCGATCTGACGAGAGCAGGCGCGTTAAGCTTAGGATGGCCGTCGACAGCTTCACACCTTGTATACTGTGGATTTAAGCATCAATAAATTCTTTTCGTAATTGGAGCGGAAGGCAGCAATAGAGCAAAATGTCAACGGCACCCGGGATTCCCAGCCAGTCTCCCATGCCAGTACTTACCGGGCCCTAAGCTGGGTAGCCGTCTGCGATCTGACGAGAGCAGGCGCGTTCAGCTTAGGATGGCCGTTGACATCTTCACGCCTTGTATATTGTGGATTTAAGCATCAATAAATATTTTTATTAATCGGAGAGGAAGGCGGCAACAGAGCAAAATGTCAATGGCACCTTGGATTGCCAGCCAGACTCCCATGCCGGTAACTGCCGGGCAGCAGTCTGCGATCTGAGGAGAGCAGGCACGTTCAGGCTTAGGATGGCCGTTGACAGCTTCACACCCTGTATATTGTTGATTTAAGCATCAATAAATCCTTTTCGGAATCAGAGAGGAAGGCGGCAACAGAGCAAAATGTCAATAGCACCTTGGATTGCCAGCCAGTCTCCCATGCCCGTACTTGCCGGGCAGCAGTCTGCGATCTGACAAGAACAGGCACATTCAGCTTAGGATAGCCGTAGACGGCTTCACAACCTGTATACTGTGGATTTAAGCATCAATAAATCCTTTTCGGAATCGGAGCGGAAGGCGGCTACAGAGCAAAATGTCAACAACACCTGGGATTCCCAGCCAGTCTCCCATGCTGGTACTTACCGGGCCCTAAGCTGGGTAGCAGTCTGCGTTCTGACGAGAGCAAGCGCGTTCAGCTTAGGATGGCCGTTGACAGCTTCACGCCCTTTATACTGTGCATTTAAGCATCAATAAATCCTTTTCCGAATCAGAGCGGAAGGCGGCAACAGATTAAAATGTCAACTGCACCCGGGATTCCCAGCCAGTCTCCCATGCTGGTACTTACCAGGCCCTAAGCTGGGTAACAGTCTGCAATCTGACGAGAGCAGGCGCGTCCAGCTTAGGATGGCCGTTGACAGCTTCACACTTTGTATACTGTGGATTTAAGCATCAATTAATATTTTTATTAATCGGAGAGGAAGGCGGCAACAGAGCAAAATGTCAATGGCACCTTGGATTGCCAGCCAGTCTCCCACGCCGGTATCTGCCGGGCAGCAGTCTGCGATCTGAGGAGAGCAGACACGTTCAGCTTAGGATGGCCGTTGACAGCTTCACACCCTGTATATTGTGGATTTAAGCATCAATAAATCCTTTTCCGAATCGGAGCGGAAGGCGGCAACAGATTAAAATGTCAACTGCACCCGGGATTCCAGCCAGTCTACCATGCTGGTACTTACCAGGCCCTAAGCTGGGTATCAGTCTGCGATCTGAAGAGAGCAGGCGCGTTCAGCTTAGGATGGCCGTTGACAGCTTCACACCCTGTATTCTGTGCATTTAAGCATCAATAAATCCTTTTCGGAATCGGAACGGAAGGCGGCAACAGAGCATAATGTCAACTGCACCCGGGATTCCCAGCCAGTCTCCCATGCCGGTACTTACTGGGCCCTAAGCTGGGTAGCAGTCTGCGATCTGACGAGAGCAGGCGCGTTCAGCTTAGGATGGCCGTTGACAGCTTCATGCTTTTTATACTGTGCATTTAAGCATCAATAAATCCTTTTCGGAATCAGAACAGAAGGCGGCAACAGAGCATAATGTCAACTGCACCCGGGATTCCCAGCCAGTCTCCCATGCCGGTACTTACTGGGCCCTAAGCTGGGTAGCAGTCTGCGATCTGACGAGAGCAGGCACGTTCAGCTTAGGATGGCCGTTGACATCTTCACGCCTTGTATATTGTGAATTGAAGCATCAATAAATATTTTTATTAATCGGAGAGGAAGGCGGCAACAGAGCAAAATGTCAATGGCACCTTGGATTGCCAGCCAGTCTCCCATGCCGGTAACTGCCAGGCAGTAGTCTGCGATCTGAGGAGAGCAGGCACGTTCAGGCTTAGGATGGCCGTTGACAGCTTCACACCCTGTGTATTGTGGATTTAAGCATCAATAAATCCTTTTCGGAATCGGAACGGAAGGCGGCAACAGAGCAAAATGTCAACTGCACCCGGGATTCCCAGCCAGTCTCCCATGCCGGTACTTACTGGGCCCTAAGCTGGGTAGCAGTCTGCGATCTGACGAGAGCAGGCGCGTTCAGCTTAGGATGGCCGTTGACATCTTCACGCCTTGTATATTGTGAATTTAAGCATCAATAAATATTTTTATTAATCGGAGAGGAAGGCGGCAACAGAGCAAAATGTCAATGGCACCTTGGATTGCCAGCCAGTCTCCCATGCCGGTAACTGCCGGGCAGTAGTCTGTGATCTGAGGAGAGCAGGCACGTTCAGGCTTAGGATGGCCGTTGACAGCTTCACACCCTGTATATTGTTGATTTAAGCATCAATAAATCCTTTTCCGAATCGGAGCGGAAGGCGGCAACAGATTAAAATGTCAACTGCACCCGGGATTCCCAGCCAGTCACCCATGCTGGTACTTACCAGGCCCAAAGCTGGGTGGCAGTCTGCGATCTGACGAGAACAGGCACATTCAGCTTAGGATGGCCATAGACATCTTCACACCCTGTATACTGTGGATTTAAGCATCAATAAAACCTTTTCGGAATCGGAGCGGAAGGCGGCAACAGAGCAAAATGTCAACGACACCTGGGATTCCCAGCCAGTCTCCCATGCTGGTACTTACCGGGCCCTAAGCTGGGTAGCAGTCTGCGATCTGACGAGAGCAGGCGCGTTCAGCTTAGGATGGCCGTCGACAGCTTCTCGCCCTTTAAACTGTGCATTTAGGCATCAATAAATCCTTTTCGGAATCGGAACGGAAGGCGGCAACAGAGCAAAATGTCAACGGCAGCCGGGATTCCCAGCCAGTGTCCCATGCCGGTACTTACCGGGCCCTAAGATCTGTACCAGTCTGCGATCTGACGAGAGCAGGCGCGTTAAGCTTAGGATGGCCGTCGACAGCTTCACACCTTGTATACTGTGGATTTAAGCATCAATAAATTATTTTCGGAATCGGAGCGGAAGGCAGCAATAGAGCAAAATGTCAACGGCACCCGGGATTCCCAGCCAGGCTCCCATGCCAGTACTTACCGGGCCCTAAGCTGGGTAGCAGTCTGCGATCTGACGAGAGCAGGCGCATTCAGCTTAGGATGGCCATTGACAGCTTCATGCTTTTTATACTGTGCATTTAAGCATCAATAAAGCCTTTTCGGAATCGTAGAGGAAGGCGGCAACAGAGCAAAATGTCAATAGCACCTTGGATTGCCAGCCAGTCTCCCATGCCCGTACTTGCCGGGCAGCAGTCTGCGATCTGACAAGAACAGACACATTCAGCTTAGGATAGCCGTAGACGGCTTCACACCCTGTATACTGTGGATTTAAGCATCAATAAATCCTTTTCGGAATCGGAGCGGAAGGCGGCTACAGAGCAAAATGTCAACAACACCTGGGACTCCCAGCCAGTCTCCCATGCTGGTACTTACCAGGCCCTAAGCTGGGTATCCGTCTGCGATCTGACGAGAGCAGGCGCGTTCAGCTTAGGATGGCCGTTGACAGCTTCACACCCTGTATACTGTGCATTTAAGCATCAATAAATCCTTTTCGGAATCGGAACGGATGGCGGCAACAGAGCAAAATGTCAACGGCAGCCGGGATTCCCAGCCAGTGTCCCATGCCGGTACTTACCGGGCCCTAAGATCTGTACCAGTCTGCATTCTGACGAGAGCAGGCGCGTTAAGCTTAGGATGGCCGTCGACAGCTTCACACCTAGTATACTGTGGATTTAAGCATCAATAAATTATTTTCGGAATCGGAGCGGAAGGCAGCAATAGAGCAAAATGTCAACGGCAACCGGGATTCCCAGCCAGTCTCCCATGCCAGTACTTACCGGGCCCTAAGCTAGGTAGCAGTCTGCGATCAGACGAAAGCAGGCGCGTTCAGCTTAGGATGGCCATTGACAGCTTCATGATTTTTATACTGTGCATTTAAGCATTAATAAATCATTTTCGGAATCGGAACGGAAGGCGGCAACAGAGCAAAATGTCAACTGCACCCGGTATTCCCAGCCAGTCTCCCATGCCAGTACTTACTGGGCCCTAAGCTGGGTAGCAGTCTGCGATCTGACGAGAGAAGGCGCGTTCAGCTTAGGATGGCCGTTGACATCTTCACGCCTTGTATATTGTGAATTTAAGCATCAATAAATATTTTTATTAATCGGAGAGGAAGGCGGCAACAGAGCAAAATGTCAATGGCACCTTGGATTGCCAGCCAGTCTCCCATGCCGGTAACTGCCGGGCAGTAGTCTGCGATCTGAGGAGAGCAGGCACGTTCAGGCTTAGGATGGCCGTTGACAGCTTCACACCCTGTGTATTGTGGATTTAAGCATCAATAAATCCTTTTCCGAATCGGAGCGGAAGGCGGCAACAGATTAAAATGTCAACTGCACCTGGGATTCCCAGCCAGTCTCCCATGCTGGTACTTACCAGGCCCTAAGCTGGGTAGCAGTCTGCGATCTGACGAGAGCAGGAGCGTTCAGCTTAGGATGGCCGTTGACAGCTTCACACTTTGTATACTGTGGATTTAAGCATCAATAAATAATTTTCGGAATCGGAGCAAAAACAGAGCAAAATGGCAACTGCACCCGGGATTCCCAGCCAGTCTCCCATGCCGGTACTTACTGGGCCCTAAGCTGGGTAGCAGTCTGCGATCTGACGAGAGCAGGCGCGTTCAGCTTAGGATGGCCGTTGACATCTTCACGCCTTGTATATTGTGAATTTAATCATCAATAAATATTTTTATTAATCGGAGAGGAAGGCGGCAACAGAGCAAAATGTCAATGGCACCTTGGATTGCCAGCCAGTCTCCCATGCCGGTAACTGCCGGGCAGTGGTCTGCGATCTGAGGAGAGCAGGCACGTTCAGGCTTAGGATGGCCGTTGACAGCTTCACACCCTGTGTATTGTGGATTTAAGCATCAATAAATATTTTTCCGAATCGGAGCGGAAGGCGGCAACAGATTAAATTGTCAACTGCACCTGGGATTCCCAGCCAGTCTCCCATGCTGGTACTTACCAGGCCCTAAGCTGGGTAGCAGTCTGCTATCTGACGAGAGCAGGCGCGTTAAGCTTAGGATGGCCGTCGACAGCTTCACACCTTGTATACTGTGGATTTAAGCATCAATAAATAATTTTCGGAATCGGAGCGGAAGGCAGCAATAGAGCAAAATGTCAACGGCAACCGGGATTCCCAGCCAGTCTCCCATGCCAGTACCTACCGGGCCCTAAGCTAGAGCAGTCTGCGATCTGACGAGAGCAGGCGCGTTCAGCTTAGGATGGCCATTGACAGCTTCATGCTTTTTATACTGTGCATTTAAGCATCAATAAATCCTTTTCGGAATCGAAGCGGAAGGCGGCAACAGATTAAAATGTCAACTGCACCCGGGATTCCCAGCCAGTCTCCCATGCTGGTACTTACTGTGCCCTTAGCTGGGTAGCAGTCTGCGATCTGACAAGAGCAGGCGCGTTCAGCTTAGGATGGCCGTTGACATCTTCACGCCTTGTATATTGTGGATTTAAGCATCAATAAATATTTTTATTAACCGGAGAGGAAGGCGGCAACAGAGCAAAATGTCAATGGCACTTTGAATTGCCAGCCAGTCTCCCATGCTGGTAACTGCCGGGCAGCAGTCTGCGATCTGAGGAGAGCAGGCATGTTCAGGCTTAGGATGGCCGTTGACAGCTTCACACCCTGTGTATTGTGGATTTAAGCATCAATAAATAATTTTCGGAATCGGAGCAGAAACAGAGCAAAATGTCAACTGCACCCGGGATTCCCAGCCAGTCTCCCATGCTGGTACATACCAGGCCCGAAGCTGGGTAGCAGTCTGCGATCTGACGAGAACAGGAGCATTCAGCTTAGGATGGCCGTAGACATCTTCACACCCTGTATACTGTGGATTTAAGCATCAATAAATCCTTTTCGGAATCGGAGCGTAAGGCGGCAACAGAGCAAAATGACAACTGCACCCGGGATTCCCAGCCAGTCTCCCATGCCAGTACTTACCGGGCTCTAAGCTGGGTAGCAGTCTGCGATCTGACGAGAGCAGGCGCATTCAGCTTAGGATGGCCATTGACAGCTTCATGCTTTTTATACTGTGCATTTAAGCATCAATAAATCCTTTTCGGAATCAGAGAGGAAGGCGGCAACAGAGCAAAATGTCAATAGCACCTTGGATTGTCAGCCAGTCTCCCATGCCTGTACTTGCCGGGCAGCAGTCTGCGATCTGACAAGAACAGGCACATTCAGCTTAGGATAGCCGTAGACGGCTTCACAACCTGTATACTGTGGATTTAAGCATCAATAAATCCTTTTCGGAATCGGAGCGGAAGGCGGCTACAGAGCAAAATGTCAACAACACCTGGGATTCCCAGCCAGTCTCCCATGCTGGTACTTACCGGGCCCTAAGCTGGGTAGCAGTCTGCGTTCTGACGAGAGCAAGCGCGTTCAGCTTAGGATGGCCGTTGACAGCTTCACGCCCTTTATACTGTGCATTTAAGCATCAATAAATCCTTTTCCGAATCAGAGCGGAAGGCAGCAACAGATTAAAATGTCAACTGCACCCGGGATTCCCAGCCAGTCTCCCATGCTGGTACTTACCAGGCCCTAAGCTGGGTAACAGTCTGCAATCTGACGAGAACAGGCGCGTCCAGCTTAGGATGGCCGTTGACAGCTTCACACTTTGTATACTGTGGATTTAAGCATCAATTAATATTTTTATTAATCGGAGAGGAAGGCGGCAACAGAGCAAAATGTCAATGGCACCTTGGATTGCCAGCCAGTCTCCCACGCCGGTATCTGCCGGGCAGCAGTCTGCGATCTGAGGAGAGCAGACACGTTCAGCTTAGGATGGCCGTTGACAGCTTCACACCCTGTATATTGTGGATTTAAGCATCAATAAATCCTTTTCCGAATCGGAGCGGAAGGCGGCAACAGATTAAAATGTCAACTGCACCCGGGATTCCAGCCAGTCTACCATGCTGGTACTTACCAGGCCCTAAGCTGGGTATCAGTCTGCGATCTGACGAGAGCAGGCGCGTTCAGCTTAGGATGGCCGTTGACAGCTTCACACCCTGTGTATTGTGGATTTAAGCATCAATAAATCCTTTTCGGAATCGGAACGGAAGGCGGCAACAGAGCATAATGTCAACTGCACCCGGGATTCCCAGCCAGTCTCCCATGCCGGTACTTACTGGGCCCTAAGCTGGGTAGCAGTCTGCGATCTGACGAGAGCAGGCGCGTTCAGCTTAGGATGGCCGTTGACATCTTCACGCCTTGTATATTGTGGATTTAAGCATCAATAAATATTTTTATTAATCGGAGAGGAAGGCGGCAACAGAGCAAAATGTCAATGGCACCTCGGATTGCCAGCCAGTCTCCCATGCCGGTAACTGCCGGACAGCAGTCTGCGATCTGAGGAGAGCAGGCACGTTCAGGCTTAGGATGGCCGTTGACAGCTTCACACCCTGTATATTGTTGATTTAAGCATCAATAAATCCTTTTCCGAATCGGAGCGGAAGGCGGCAACAGATTAAAATGTCAACTGCACCCGGGATTCCCAGCCAGTCACCCATGCTGGTACTTACCAGGCCCTAAGCTGGGTAGCAGTCTGCGATCTGACGAGAGCAGGCGTGTTCAGCTTAGGATGGCTGTTGACAGCTTCACACTTTGTATACTGTGGATTTAAGCATCAATAGATAATTTTCGGAATCGGAGCAAAATGTCAACTGCACCCGGGAATCCCAGCCAGTCTCCCATGCTGGTACTTACCAGGCCCGAAGCTGGGTGGCAGTCTGCGATCTGACGAGAACAGGCGCATTCAGCTTAGGATGGCCATAGACATCTTCACACCCTGTATACTGTGGATTTAAGCATCAATAAAACCTTTTCGGAATCGGAGCGGAAGGCGGCAACAGAGCAAAAAGTCAACGACACCTGGGATTCCCAGCCAGTCTCCCATGCTGGTACTTACCGGGCCCTAAGCTGGGTAGCAGTCTGCGATCTGACGAGAGCAGGCGCGTTCAGCTTAGGATGGCCATCGACAGCTTCTCGCCCTTTAAACTGTGCATTTAGGCATCAATAAATCCTTTTCGGAATCGGAACGGAAGGCGGCAACAGAGCAAAATGTCAACGGCAGCCGGGATTCCCAGCCAGTGTCCCATGCCGGTACTTACCGGGCCCTAAGATCTGTACCAGTCTGCGATCTGACGAGAGCAGGCGCGTTAAGCTTAGGATGGCCGTCGACAGCTTCACACCTTGTATACTGTGGATTTAAGCATCAATAAATTATTTTCGGAATCGGAGCGGAAGGCAGCAATAGAGCAAAATGTCAACGGCACCTGGGATTCCCAGCCAGTCTCCCATGCCAGTACTTACCGGGCCCTAAGCTGGGTAGCAGTCTGCGATCTGACGAGAGCAGGCGCATTCAGCTTAGGATGGCCATTGACAGCTTCATGCTTTTTATACTGTGCATTTAAGCATCAATAAATCCTTTTCGGAATCGTAGAGGAAGGCGGCAACAGAGCAAAATGTCAATGGCACCTTGGATTGCCAGCCAGTCTCCCATGCCCGTACTTGCCGGGCAGCAGTCTGCGATCTGACAAGAACAGGCACATTCAGCTTAGGATAGCCGTAGACGGCTTCACACCCTGTATACTGTGGATTTAAGCATCAATAAATCCTTTTCGGAATCGGAGCGGAAGGCGGCTACAGAGCAAAATGTCAACAACACCTGGGACTCCCAGCCAGTCTCCCATGCTGGTATTTACCGGGCCCTAAGCTGGGTAGCAGTCTGCGATCTGAAGAGAGCAGACGCGTTCAGCTTAGGATGGCAGTTGACAGCTTCACGCCCTTTATATTGTGGATTTAAGCATCAATAAATAATTTTCCGAATCGAAGCGGAAGGCGGCAACAGATTAAAATGTCAACTGCACCCTGGATTCCCAGCCAGTCTCCCATGCTGGTACTTACCAGGCCCTAAGCTGGGTATCAGTCTGCGATCTGACGAGAGCAGGCGCGTTCAGCTTAGGATGGCCGTTGACAGCTTCACACCCTGTATACTGTGCATTTAAGCATCAATAAATCCTTTTCGGAATCGGAACGGAAGGCGGCAACAGAGCAAAATGTCAACGGCAGCCGGGATTCCCAGCCAGTGTCCCATGCCGGTACTTACCGGGCCCTAAGATCTGTACCAGTCTGCATTCTGACGAGAGCAGGCGCGTTCAGCTTAGGATGGCCGTCGACAGCTTCACACCTTGTATACTGTGGATTTAAGCATCAATAAATTATTTTCGGAATCGGAGCGGAAGGCAGCAATAGAGCAAAATGTCAACGGCAACCGGGATTCCCAGCCAGTCTCCCATGCCAGTACTTACCGGGCCCTAAGCTAGGTAGCAGTCTGCGATCTGACGAAAGCAGGCGCGTTCAGCTTAGGATGGCCATTGACAGCTTCATGATTTTTATACTGTGCATTTAAGCATCAATAAATCATTTTCGGAATCGTAGAGGAAGGCGGCAACAGAGCAAAATGTCAACTGCACCCGGGATTCCCAGCCAGTCTCCCATGCCGGTACTTACTGGGCCCTAAGCTGGGTAGCAGTCTGCGATCTGACGAGAGAAGGCGCGTTCAGCTTAGGATGGCCGTTGACATCTTCACGCCTTGTATATTGTGAATTTAAGCATCAATAAATATTTTTATTAATCGGAGAGGAAGGCGGCAACAGAGCAAAATGTCAATGGCACCTTGGATTGCCAGCCAGTCTCCCATGCCGGTAACTGCCGGGCAGTAGTCTGCGATCTGAGGAGAGCAGGCACGTTCAGGCTTAGGATGGCCGTTGACAGCTTCACACCCTGTGTATTGTGGATTTAAGCATCAATAAATCCTTTTCCGAATCGGAGCGGAAGGCGGCAACAGATTAAAATGTCAACTGCACCTGGGATTCACAGCCAGTCTCCCATGCTGGTACTTACCAGGCCCTAAGCTGGGTAGCAGTCTGCGATCTGACGAGAGCAGGCGCGTTCAGCTTAGGATGGCCGTTGACAGCTTCACACTTTGTATACTGTGGATTTAAGCATCAATAAATAATTTTCGGAATCGGAGCAGAAACAGAGCAAAATGGCAACTGCACCCGGGATTCCCAGCCAGTCTCCCATGCCGGTACTTACTGGGCCCTAAGCTGGGTAGCAGTCTGCGATCTGACGAGAGCAGGCGCGTTCAGCTTAGGATGGCCGTTGACATCTTCACGCCTTGTATATTGTGAATTTAAGCATCAATAAATATTTTTATTAATCGGAGAGGAAGGCGGCAACAGAGCAAAATGTCAATGGCACCTTGGATTGCCAGCCAGTCTCCCATGCCGGTAACTGCCGGGCAGTGGTCTGCGATCTGAGGAGAGCAGGCACGTTCAGGCTTAGGATGGCCGTTGACAGCTTCACACCCTGTGTATTGTGGATTTAAGCATCAATAAATCCTTTTCCGAATCGGAGCGGAAGGCGGCAACAGATTAAATTGTCAACTGCACCTGGGATTCCCAGCCAGTCTCCCATGCTGGTACTTACCAGGCCCTAAGCTGGGTAGCAGTCTGCGATCTGACGAGAGCAGGCGCGTTAAGCTTAGGATGGCCGTCGACAGCTTCACACCTTGTATACTGTGGATTTAAGCATCAATAAATTATTTTCGGAATCGGAACGGAAGGCGGCAACAGAGCATAATGTCAACTGCACCCGGGATTCCCAGCCAGTCTCCCATGCCGGTAATTACTGGGCCCTAAGCTGGGTAGCAGTCTGCGATCTGACAAGAGCAGGCGCGTTCAGCTTAGGATGGCCGTTGACATCTTCACGCCTTGTATATTGTGGATTTAAGCATCAATAAATATTTTTATTAATCGGAGAGGAAGGCAGCAACAGAGCAAAATGTCAATGGCACCTTGAATTGCCAGCCAGTCTCCCATGCTGGTAACTGCCGGGCAGCAGTCTGCGATCTGAGGAGAGCAGGCATGTTCAGGCTTAGGATGGCCGTTGACAGCTTCACACCCTGTGTATTGTGGATTTAAGCATCAATAAATAATTTTCGGAATCGGAGCAGAAACAGAGCAAATTGTCAACTGCACCCGGGATTCCCAGCCAGTCTCCCATGCTGGTACTTACCAGGCCCGAAGCTGGGTAGCAGTCTGCGATCTGACGAGAACAGGCGCATTCAGCTTAGGATGGCCGTAGACATCTTCACACCCTGTATACTGTGGATTTAAGCATCAATAAATCCTTTTCGGAATCGGAGCGTAAGGCGGCAACAGAGCAAAATGTCAACTGCACCCGGGATTCCCAGCCAGTCTCCCACGCCAGTACTTACCGGGCTCTAAGCTGGGTAGCAGTCTGCGATCTGACGAGAGCAGGCGCGTTCAGCTTAAGATGGCCATTGACAGCTTCATGCTTTTTATACTGTGCATTTAAGCATCAATAAATCCTTTTCGGAATCAGAGAGGAAGGCGGCAACAGAGCAAAATGTCAATAGCACCTTGGATTGCCAGCCAGTCTCCCATGCCCGTACTTGCCGGGCAGCAGTCTGCGATCTGACAAGAACAGGCACATTCAGCTTAGGATAGCCGTAGACTGCTTCACAACCTGTATACTGTGGATTTAAGCATCAATAAATCCTTTTCGGAATCGGAGCGGAAGGCGGCTACAGAGCAAAATGTCAACAACACCTGGGATTCCCAGCCAGTCTCCCATGCTGATACTTACCGGGCCCTAAGCTGGGTAGCAGTCTGCGTTCTGACGAGAGCAAGCGCGTTCAGCTTAGGATGGCCGTTGACAGCTTCACGACCTTTATACTGTGCATTTAAGCATCAATAAATCCTTTTCCGAATCAGAGCGGAAGGCGGCAACAGATTAAAATGTCAACTGCACCCGGGATTCCCAGCCAGTCTCCCATGCTGGTACTTACCAGGCCCTAAGCTGGGTAACAGTCTGCAATCTGACGAGAGCAGGCGCGTCCAGCTTAGGATGGCCGTTGACAGCTTCACACTTTGTATACTGTGGATTTAAGCATCAATTAATATTTTTATTAATCGGAGAGGAAGGCGGCAACAGAGCAAAATGTCAATGGCATCTTGGATTGCCAGCCAGTCTCCCACGCCGGTATCTGCCGGGCAGCAGTCTGCGATCTGAGGAGAGCAGACACGTTCAGCTTAGGATGGCCGTTGACAGCTTCACACCCTGTATATTGTGGATTTAAGCATCAATAAATCCTTTTCTGAATCGGAGCGGAAGGCGGCAACAGATTAAAATGTCAACTGCACCCGGGATTCCAGCCAGTCTACCATGCTGGTACTTACCAGGCCCTAAGCTGGGTATCAGTCTGCGATCTGACGAGAGCAGGCGCGTTCAGCTTAGGATGGCCGTTGACAGCTTCACACCCTGTATTCTGTGCATTTAAGCATCAATAAATCCTTTTCGGAATCGGAACGGAAGGCGGCAACAGAGCATAATGTCAACTGCACCCGGGATTCCCAGCCAGTCTCCCATGCCGGTACTTACTGGGCCCTAAGCTGGGTAGCAGTCTGCGATCTGACGAGAGCAGGCGCGTTCAGCTTAGGATGGCCGTTGACATCTTCATGCCTTGTATATTGTGAATTTAAGCATCAATAAATATTTTTATTAATCGGAGAGGAAGGCGGCAACAGAGCAAAATGTCAATGGCACCTTGGATTGCCAGCCAGTCTCCCATGCCGGTAACTGCCAGGCAGTAGTCTGCGATCTGAGGAGAGCAGGCACGTTCAGGCTTAGGATGGCCGTTGACAGCTTCACACCCTGTGTATTGTGGATTTAAGCATCAATAAATCCTTTTCGGAATCGGAACGGAAGGCGGCAGCAGAGCAAAATGTCAACTGCACCCGGGATTCCCAGCCAGTCTCCCATGCCGGTACTTACTGGGCCCTAAGCTGGGTAGCAGTCTGCGATCTGACGAGAACAGGCGCGTTCAGCTTAGGATGGCCGTTGACATCTTCACGCCTTGTATATTGTGAATTTAAGCATCAATAAATATTTTTATTAATCGGAGAGGAAGGCGGCAACAGAGCAAAATGTCAATGGCACCTTGGATTGCCAGCCAGTCTCCCATGCCGGTAACTGCCGGGCAGTAGTCTGCGATCTGAGGAGAGCAGGCACGTTCAGGCTTAGGATGGCCGTTGACAGCTTCACACCCTGTATTTTGTTGATTTAAGCATCAATAAATCCTTTTCCGAATCGGAGCGGAAGGCGGCAACAGATTAAAATGTCAACTGCACCCGGGATTCCCAGCCAGTCACCCATGCTGGTACTTACCAGGCCCTATGCTGGGTAGCAGTCTGCGATCTGACAAGAGCAGGCGTGTTCAGCTTAGGATGGCCGTTGACAGCTTCACACTTTGTATACTGTGGATTTAAGCATCAATAAATAATTTTCGGAATCGGAGCAAAATATCAACTGCACCCGGGAATCCCAGCCAGTCTCCCATGCTGGTACTTACCAGGCCCGAAGCTGGGTGGCTGTCTGCGATCTGACGAGAACACGCGCATTCAGCTTAGGATGGCCATAGACATCTTCACACCCTGTATACTGTGGATTTAAGCATCAATAAAACCTTTTCGGAATCGGAGCGGAAGGCGGCAACAGAGCAAAATGTCAACGACACCTGGGATTCCCAGCCAGTCTCCCATGCTGGTACTTACCGGGCCCTAAGCTGGGTAGCAGTCTGCGATCTGACGAGAGCAGGCGCGTTCAGCTTAGGATGGCCGTCGGCAGCTTCTCGCCCTTTAAACTGTGCATTTAGGCATCAATAAATCCTTTTCGGAATCGGAACGGAAGGCGGCAACAGAGCAAAATGTCAACGGCAGCCGGGATTCCCAGCCAGTGTCCCATGCCGGTACTTACCGGGCCCTAAGATCTGTACCAGTCTGCGATCTGACGAGAGCAGGCGCGTTAAGCTTAGGATGGCCGTCGACAGCTTCACACCTTGTATACTGTGGATTTAAGCATCAATAAATTATTTTCGGAATCGGAGCGGAAGGCAGCAATAGAGCAAAATGTCAACGGCACCCGGGATTCCCAGCCAGTCTCCCATGCCATTACTTACCGGGCCCTAAGCTGGGTAGCAGTCTGCGATCTGACGAGAGCAGGCGCATTCAGCTTAGGATGGCCATTGACAGCTTCATGCTTTTTATACTGTGCATTTAAGCATCAATAAATCCTTTTCGGAATCGTAGAGGAAGGCGGCAACAGAGCAAAATGTCAATAGCACCTTGGATTGCCAGCCAGTCTCCCATGCCCGTACTTGCCGGGCAGCAGTCTGCGATCTGACAAGAACAGGCACATTCAGCTTAGGATAGCCGTAGACGGCTTCACACCCTGTATACTGTGGATTTAAGCATCAATAAATCCTTTTCGGAATCGGAGCGGAAGGCGGCTACAGAGCAAAATGTCAACAACACCTGGGACTCCCAGCCAGTCTCCCATGCTGGTACTTACCGGGCCCTAAGCTGGGTAGCAGTCTGCGATCTGAAGAGAGCAGATGCGTTTAGCTTAGGATGGCAGTTGACAGCTTCATGCCCTTTATATTGTGGATTTAAGCATCAATAAATAATTTTCCGAATCGAAGCGGAAGGCGGCAACAGATTAAAATGTCAACTGCACCCTGGATTCCCAGCCAGTCTCCCATGCTGGTACTTACCAGGCCCTAAGCTGGGTATCAGTCTGCGATCTGACGAGAGCAGGCGCGTTCAGCTTAGGATGGCCGTTGACAGCTTCACACCCTGTATACTGTGCATTTAAGCATCAATAAATTATTTTCGGAATCGGAGCGGAAGGCAGCAATAGAGCAAAATGTCAACGGCAACCGGGATTCCCAGCCAGTCTCCCATGCCAGTACTTACCGGGCCCTAAGCTAGGTAGCAGTCTGCGATCTGACGAAAGCAGGCGCGTTCAGCTTAGGATGGCCATTGACAGCTTCATGTTTTTTATACTGTGCATTTAAGCATCAATAAATCATTTTCGGAATCAGAACGGAAGGCGGCAACAGAGCAAAATGTCAACTGCACCCGGGATTCCCAGCCAGTCTCCCATGCCGGTACTTACTGGGCCCTAAGCTGGGTAGAAGTCTGCGATCTGACGAGAGAAGGCGCGTTCAGCTTAGGATGGCCGTTGACATCTTCACGCCTTGTATATTGTGAATTTAAGCATCAATAAATATTTTTATTAATCGGAGAGGAAGGCGGCAACAGAGCAAAATGTCAATGGCACCTTGGATTGCCAGCCAGTCTCCCATGCCGGTAACTGCCGGGCAGTAGTCTGCGATCTGAGGAGAGCAGGCACGTTCAGGCTTAGGATGGCCGTTGACAGCTTCACACCCTGTGTATTGTGGATTTAAGCATCAATAAATCCTTTTCCGAATCGGAGCGGAAGGCGGCAACAGATTAAAATGTCAACTGCACCTGGGATTCCCAGCCAGTCTCCCATGCTGGTACTTACCAGGCCCTAAGCTGGGTAGCAGTCTGCGATCTGACAAGAGCAGGCGCGTTCAGCTTAGGATGGCCGTTGACAGCTTCACACTTTGTATACTGTGGATTTAAGCATCAATAAACAATTTTCGGAATCGGAGCAGAAACAGAGCAAAATGGCAACTGCACCCAGGATTCCCAGCCAGTCTCCCATGCTGGTACTTACCAGGCCCGAAGCTGGGTAGCAGTCTGCGATTTGACGAGAACAGGCGCATTCAGCTTAGGATGGCCATAGACATCTTCACACCCTGTATACTGTGGATTTAAGCATCAATAAATCCTTTTCGGAATCGGAGCGTAAGGCGGCAACAGAGCAAAATGTCAACGACACCTGGGATTCCCAGCCAGTCTCCCATGCTGGTACTTACCAGGCCCTAAGCTGGGTATCAGTCTGCGATCTGACGAGAGCAGGCGCGTTCAGCTTAGGATGGCCGTTGACAGCTTCACGCCCTTTATATTGTGGATTTAAGCATCAATAAATAATTTTCCGAATCGAAGCGGAAGGCGGCAACAGATTAAAATGTCAACTGCACCCGGGATTCCCAGCCAGTCTCCCATGCTGGTACTTACCAGGCCCTAAGCTGGGTAGCAGTCTGCGATCTGACGAGAGCAGGCGCGTTCAGCTTAGGATGGCCGTTGACAGCTTCACACTTTGTATACTGTGCATTTAAGCATCAATAAATCCTTTTCGGAATCGGAACGGAAGGCGGCAACAGAGCAACATGTCAACGACACCTGGGATTCCCAGCCAGTCTCCCATGCTGGTACTTACCGGGCCCTAAGCTGGGTAGCAGTCTGCGAGCTGACGAGAGCAGGCGCGTTCAGCTTAGGATGGCCGTTGACAGCTTCTTGATTTTTATATTGTGCATTTAAGCATCAATATATCCTTTTCGGAATCGGAACGGAAGGCGGCAACAGAGCAAAATGTCAACTGCACCCGGGATTCCCAGCCAGTCTCCCATGCTGGTACTTACTGGGCCCTAAGCTGGGTAGCAGTCTGCGATCTGACGAGAGCAGGCGCGTTCTGCTTAGGATGGCTGTTGACAGCTTCTCGCCCTTTATACTGTGCATTTAGGCATCAATAAATCCTTTTCGGAATCGGAACGGAAGGCGGCAACAGAGCAAAATGTCAACGGCAGCCGGGATTCCCAGCCAGTCTCCCATGCTGGTACTTACCAGGCCCTAAGCTGGGTATCAGTCTGCGATCTGTCGAGAGCAGGCGCGTTCAGCTTAGGATGGCCGTTGACAGCTTCACACTTTGTATACTGTGCATTTAAGCATCAATAAATCCTTTTCGGAATCGGAACGGAAGGCGGCAACAGAGCAAAATGTCAACGGCAGCCGGGATTCCCAGCCAGTGTCCCATGCCGGTACTTACCGGGCCCTAAGATCTGTACCAGTCTGCGATCTGACGAGAGCAGGCGCGTTAAGCTTAGGATGGCCGTCGACAGCTTCACACCTTGTATACTGTGGATTTAAGCATCAATAAATTCTTTTCGGAATCGGAGCGGAAGGCAGCAATAGAGCAAAATGTCAACGGCAACCAGGATTCCCAGCCAGTCTCCCATGCCAGTACCTACCGGGCCCTAAGCTAGAGCAGTCTGCGATCTGACGAGAGCAGGCGCGTTCAGCTTAGGATGGCCATTGACAGCTTCATGCTTTTTATACTGTGCATTTAAGTATCAATAAATCCTTTTCGGAATCGGAGCGGAAGGCGGCAACAGATTTAAATGTCAACTGCACCCGGGATTCCCAGCCAGTCTCCCATGCTGGTACTTACTGTGCCCTTAGCTGGGTAGCAGTCTGCGATCTGACGAGAGCAGGCGCGTTCATCTTAGGATGGCCATTGACAGCTTAATGCTTTTTATACTGTGAATTTAAGCATCAATAAATCCTTTTCAGAATCGGAACGGAAGGCAGCAACAGAGCATAATGTCAACTGCACCCGGGATTCCCAGCCAGTCTCCCATTCCGGTAATTACTGGGCCCTAAGCTGGGTAGCAGTCTGCGATCTGACGAGAGCAGGCGCGTTCAGCTTAGGACGGCCGTTGACATCTTCACGCCTTGTATATTGTGGATTTAAGCATCAATAAATATTTTTATTAATCGGAGAGGAAGGCGGCAACAGAGCAAAATGTCAATGGCACCTTGGATTGCCAGCCAGTCTCCCATGCTGGTAACTGCCGGACAGTAGTCTGCGATCTGAGGAGAGCAGGCACGTTCAGGCTTAGGATGGCCGTTGACAGCTTCACACCCTGTGTATTGTGGATTTAAGCATCAATAAATCCTTTTCCGAATCGGAGCGGAAGGCAGCAACAGATTAAAATGTCAACTGCCCCTGGGATTCCCAGCCAGTCTCCCATGCTGGTACTTACCAGGCCCTAAGCTGGGTAAAAGTCTGCGATCTGACGAGAGCAGGCGCGTTCAGCTTAGGATGGCCGTTGACAGCTTCACACTTTGTATACTGTGGATTTAAGCATCAATAAACAATTTTCGGAATCGGAGCAGAAACAGAGCAAAATGGCAACTGCACCCGGGATTCCCAGCCAGTCTCCCATGCTGGAACTTACCAGGCCCGAAGCTGGGTAGCAGTCTGCGATCTGACGAGAACAGGCGCATTCAGCTTAGGATGGCCATAGACATCTTCACACCCTGTATACTGTGGATTTAAGCATCAATAAATCCTTTTCGGAATCGGAGCGTAAGGCGGCAACAGAGCAAAATGTCAACGACACCTGGGATTCCCAGCCAGTCTCCCATGCTGGTACTTACCAGGCCCTAAGCTGGGTATCAGTCTCCGATCTGACGAGAGCAGGCGCGTTCAGCTTAGGATGGCTGTTGACAGCTTCACGCCCTTTATATTGTGGATTTAAGCATCAATAAATAATATTCCGAATCGAAGCGGAAGGCGGCAACAGATTAAAATGTCAACTAGACCCGGGATTCCCAGCCAATCTCCCATGCTGGTACTTACCAGGCCCTAAGCTGGGTAGCAGTCTGCGATCTGACGAGAGCAGGCGCGTTCAGCTTAGGATGGCTGTTGACAGCTTCACACTTTGTATACTGTGCATTTAAGCATCAATAAATCCTTTTCAGAATCGGAACGGAAGGCGGCAACAGAGCAAAATGTCAACGACACCTGGGATTCCCAGCCAGTCTCCCATGCTGGTACTTACCGGGCCCTAAGCTGGGTAGCAGTCTGCGATCTGACGAGAGCAGGCACGTTCAGCTTAGGATGGCCGTTGACAGCTTCTTGATTTTTATATTGTGCATTTAAGCATCAATATATCCTTTTCGGAATCGGAACGGAACGGAAGGCGGCAACAGAGCAAAATGTCAACTGCACCCGGGATTCCCAGCCAGTCTCCCATGCTGGTACTTACCGGGCCCTAAGCTGGGTAGCAGTCTGCGATCTGACGAGAGCAGGCGCGTTCAGCTTAGGATGGCCGTTGACAGCTTCACACTTTGTATACTGTGCATTTAAGCATCAATAAATCCTTTTCGGAATCGGAACGGAAGGCGGCAACAGAGCAAAATGTCAACGGCAGTCGGGATTCACAGCCAGTGTCCCATGCCGGTACTTACCGGGCCCTAAGATTTGTACCAGTCTGCGATCTGACGAGAGCAGGCGCGTTAAGCTTAGGATGGCCGTCGACAGCTTCACACCTTGTATACTGTGGATTTAAGCATCAATAAATTATTTTCGGAATCGGAGCGGAAGGCAGCAATAGAGCAAAATGTCAACGGCAACCGGGATTCCCAGCCAGTCTCCCATGCCAGTACCTACCGGGCCCTAAGCTAGAGCAGTCTGCGATCTGACGAGAGCAGGCGCGTTCAGCTTAGGATGGCCATTGACAGCTTCATGCTTTTTATACTGTGCATTTAAGCATCAATAAATCCTTTTCGGAATCGGAGCGGAAGGCAGCAACAGATTAAAATGTCAACTGCACCCGGGATTCCCAGCCAGTCTCCCATGCTGGTACTTACTGTGCCCTTAGCTGGGTAGCAGTCTGCGATCTGACGAGAGCAGGCGCGTTCAGCTTAGGTAGGCCATTGACAGCTTCATGCTTTTTATACTGTGCATTTAAGCATCAATAAATCCTTTTCGGAATCGGAACGGAAGGCGGCAACAGAGCAAAATGTCAACTGCACCCGGGATTCCCAGCCAGTCTCCCATGCCGGTAATTACTGGGCCCTAAGCTGGGTAGCAGTCTGCGATCTGACGAGAGCAGGCGCGTTCAGCTTAGGATGGCCGTTGACAGCTTCACACTTTGTATACTGTGCATTTAAGCATCAATAAATCCTTTTCGGAATCGGAACGGAAGGCGGCAACAGAGCAAAATGTCAACGGCAGTCGGGATTCACAGCCAGTGTCCCATGCCGGTACTTACCGGGCCCTAAGATTTGTACCAGTCTGCGATCTGACGAGAGCAGGCGCGTTAAGCTTAGGATGGCCGTCGACAGCTTCACACCTTGTATACTGTGGATTTAAGCATCAATAAATTATTTTCGGAATCGGAGCGGAAGGCAGCAATAGAGCAAAATGTCAACGGCAACCGGGATTCCCAGCCAGTCTCCCATGCCAGTACCTACCGGGCCCTAAGCTAGAGCAGTCTGCGATCTGACGAGAGCAGGCGCGTTCAGCTTAGGATGGCCATTGACAGCTTCATGCTTTTTATACTGTGCATTTAAGCATCAATAAATCCTTTTCGGAATCGGAGCGGAAGGCAGCAACAGATTAAAATGTCAACTGCACCCGGGATTCCCAGCCAGTCTCCCATGCTGGTACTTACTGTGCCCTTAGCTGGGTAGCAGTCTGCGATCTGACGAGAGCAGGCGCGTTCAGCTTAGGTAGGCCATTGACAGCTTCATGCTTTTTATACTGTGCATTTAAGAATCAATAAATCCTTTTCGGAATCGGAACGGAAGGCGGCAACAGAGCAAAATGTCAACTGCACCCGGGATTCCCAGCCAGTCTCCCATGCCGGTAATTACTGGGCCCTAAGCTGGGTAGCAGTCTGCGATCTGACGAGAGCTGGCGCGTTCTGCTTAGGATGGCCGTTGACATCTTCACGCCTTGTATATTGTGGATTTAAGCATCAATAAATATTTTTATTAATCGGAGAGGTAGGCGGCAACAGAGCAAAATGTCAATGGCACTTTGAATTGCCAGCCAGTCTCCCATGCTGGTAACTGCCAGGGAGCAGTCTGCGATCTGAGGAGAGCAGGCATGTTCAGGCTTAGGATGGCCATTGACAGCTTCACACCCTGTGCATTGTGGATTTAAGCATCAACAAATCCTTTTCCGAATCGAAGCGGAAGGCAGCAACAGATTAAAATGTCAACTGCACCCGGGATTCCCAGCCAGTCTCCCATGCTGGTACTTACCAGGCCCTAAGCTGGGTAGCAGTCTGCGATCTGACGAGAGCAGGCGCGTTCAGCTTAGGATGGCCGTTGACAGCTTCACACTTTGTATACTGTGGATTTAAGCATCAATAAATAATTTTCGGAATCGGAGCAGAAACAGAGCAAAATGTCAACTGCACCCGGGATTCCCAGCCAGTCTCCCATGCTGGTACTTACCAGGCCCGAAACTGGGTAGCAGTCTGCGATCTGACGAGAACAGGCGCATTCAGCTTAGGATGGCCGTAGACATCTTCACACCCTGTATACTGTGGATTTAAGCATCAATAAATCCTTTTCGGAATTGGAGCGTAAGGCGGCAACAGAGCAAAATGTCAACGACACCCGGGATTCCCAGCCAGTCTCCCACGCCAGTACTTACCGGGCTCTAAGCTGGGTAGCAGTCTGCGATCTGACGAGAGCAGGCGCGTTCAGCTTAGGATGGCCATTGACAGCTTCATGCTTTTTATACTGTGCATTTAAGCATCAATAAATCCTTTTCGGAATCAGAGAGGAAGGCGGCAACAGAGCAAAATGTCAATAGCACCTTGGATTGCCAGCCAGTCTCCCATGCCCGTACTTGCCGGGCAGCAGTCTGCGATCTGACAAGAACAGGCACATTCAGCTTAGGATAGCCGTAGACTGCTTCACAACCTGTATACTGTGGATTTAAGCATCAATAAATCCTTTTCGGAATCGGAGCGGAAGGCGGCTACAGAGCAAAATGTCAACAACACCTGGGATTCCCAGCCAGTCTCCCATGCTGATACTTACCGGGCCCTAAGCTGGGTAGCAGTCTGCGTTCTGACGAGAGCAAGCGCGTTCAGCTTAGGATGGCCGTTGACAGCTTCACGCCCTTTATACTGTGCATTTAAGCATCAATAAATCCTTTTCCGAATCAGAGCGGAAGGCGGCAACAGATTAAAATGTCAACTGCACCCGGGATTCCCAGCCAGTCTCCCATGCTGGTATTTACCAGGCCCTAAGCTGGGTAACAGTCTGCAATCTGACGAGAGCAAGCGCGTCCAGCTTAGGATGGCCGTTGACAGCTTCACACTTTGTATACTGTGGATTTAAGCATCAATTAATATTTTTATTAATCGGAGAGGAAGGCGACAACAGAGCAAAATATGAATGGCACCTTGGATTGCCAGCCAGTCTCCCACGCCGGTATCTGCCGGGCAGCAGTCTGCGATCTGAGGAGAGCAGACACGTTCAGCTGAGGATGGCCCTTGACAGCTTCACACCCTGTATATTGTGGATTTAAGCATCAATAAATCCTTTTCCGAATCGGAGCGGAAGGCGGCAACAGATTAAAATGTCAACTGCACCCGGGATTCCAGCCAGTCTACCATGCTGGTACTTACCAGGCCCTAAGCTGGGTATCAGTCTGCGATCTGACGAGAGCAGGCGCGTTCAGCTTAGGATGGCCGTTGACAGCTTCACACCCTGTATTCTGTGCATTTAAGCATCAATAAATCCTTTTCGGAATCGGAACGGAAGGCGGCAACAGAGCATAATGTCAACTGCACCCGGGATTCCCAGCCAGTCTCCCATGCCGGTACTTACTGGGCCCTAAGCTGGGTAGCAGTCTGCGATCTGACGAGAGCAGGCGCGTTCAGCTTAGGATGGCCGTTGACATCTTCACGCCTTGTATATTGTGAATTTAAGCATCAATAAATATTTTTATTAATCGGAGAGGAAGGCGGCAACAGAGCAAAATGTCAATGGCACCTTGGATTGCCAGCCAGTCTCCCATGCCGGTAACTGCCGGGCAGTAGTCTGCGATCTGAGGAGAGCAGGCACGTTCAGGCTTAGGATGGCCGTTGACAGCTTCACACCCTGTATATTGTTGATTTAAGCATCAATAAATCCTTTTCCGAATCGGAGCGGAAGGCGGCAACAGATTAAAATGTCAACTGCACCCGGGATTCCCAGCCAGTCACCCATGCTGGTACTTACCAGGCCCTATGCTGGGTAGCAGTCTGCGATCTGACGAGAGCAGGCGTGTTCAGCTTAGGATGGCCGTTGACAGCTTCACACTTTGTATACTGTGGATTTAAGCATCAATAAATAATTTTCGGAATCGGAGCAAAATGTCAACTGCACCCGGGAATCCCAGCCAGTCTCCCATGCTGGTACTTACCAGGCCCGAAGCTGGGTGGCAGTCTGCGATCTGACGAGAACACGCGCATTCAGCTTAGGATGGCCATAGACATCTTCACACCCTGTATACTGTGGATTTAAGCATCAATAAAACCTTTTCGGAATCGGAGCGGAAGGCGGCAACAGAGCAAAATGTCAACGACACCTGGGATTCCCAGCCAGTCTCCCATGCTGGTACTTACCGGGCCCTAAGCTAGGTAGCAGTCTGCGATCTGACGAGAGCAGGCGCGTTCAGCTTAGGATGGCCGTCGGCAGCTTCTCGCCCTTTAAACTGTGCATTTAGGCATCAATAAATCCTTTTCGGAATCGGAACGGAAGGCGGCAACAGAGCAAAATGTCAACGGCAGCCGGGATTCCCAGCCAGTGTCCCATGCCGGTACTTACCGGGCCCTAAGATCTGTACCAGTCTGCGATCTGACGAGAGCAGGCGCGTTAAGCTTAGGATGGCCGTCGACAGCTTCACACCTTGTATACTGTGGATTTAAGCATCAATAAATTATTTTCGGAATCGGAGCGGAAGGCAGCAATAGAGCAAAATGTCAACGGCACCCAGGATTCCCAGCCAGTCTCCCATGCCAGTACTTACCGGGCGCTAAGCTGGGTAGCAGTCTGCGATCTGACGAGAGCAGGCGCATTCAGCTTAGGATGGCCATTGACAGCTTCATGCTTTTTATACTGTGCATTTAAGCATCAATAAATCATTTTCGGAATCGGAACGGAAGGCGGCAACAGAGCAAAATGTCAACTGCACCTGGGATTCCCAGCCAGTCTCCCATGCCGGTACTTACTGGGCCCTAAGCTGGGTAGCAGTCTGCGATCTGACGAGAGAAGGCGCGTTCAGCTTAGGATGGCTGTTGACATCTTCACGCCTTGTATATTGTGAATTTAAGCATCAATAAATATTTTTATTAATCGGAGAGGAAGGCGGCAACAGAGCAAAATGTCAATGGCACCTTGGATTGCCAGCCAGTCTCCCATGCCGGTAACTGCCGGGCAGTAGTCTGCGATCTGAGGAGAGCAGGCACGTTCAGGCTTAGGATGGCCGTTGACAGCTTCACACCCTGTGTATTGTGGATTTAAGCATCAATAAATCCTTTTCCGAATCGGAGCGGAAGGCGGCAACAGATTAAAATGTCAACTGCACCTGGGATTCCCAGCCAGTCTCCTATGCTGGTACTTACCAGGCCCTAAGCTGGGTAGCAGTCTGCGATCTGACAAGAGCAGGCACGTTCAGCTTAGGATGGCCGTTGACAGCTTCACACTTTGTATACTGTGGATTTAAGCATCAATAAACAATTTTCGGAATCGGAGCAGAAACAGAGCAAAATGGCAACTGCACCCAGGATTCCCAGCCAGTCTCCCATGCTGGTACTTACCAGGCCCGAAGTTGGGTAGCAGTCTGCGATCTGACGAGAACAGGCGCATTCAGCTTAGGATGGCCATAGACATCTTCACACCCTGTATACTGTGGATTTAAACATCAATAAATCCTTTTCGGAATCGGAGCGTAAGGCGACAACAGAGCAAAATGTCAACGACACCTGGGATTCCCAGCCAGTCTCCCATGCTGGTACTTACCAGGCCCTAAGCTGGGTATCAGTCTGCGATCTGACGAGAGCAGGCGCGTTCAGCTTAGGATGGCCGTTGACAGCTTCACGCCCTTTATATTGTGGATTTAAGCATCAATAAATAATTTTCCGAATCGAAGCGGAAGGCGGCAACAGATTAAAATGTCAACTGCACCCGGGATTCCCAGCCAGTCTCCCATGCTGGTACTTACCAGGCCCTAAGCTGGGTAGCAGTCTGCGATCTGACCAGAGCAGGCGCGTTCAGCTTAGGATGGCCGTTGACAGCTTCACACATTGTATACTGTGCATTTAAGCATCAATAAATCCTTTTCGGAATCAGAACGGAAGGCGACAACAAAGCACAACGTCAACGACATCTGGGATTCCCAGCCAGTCTCCCATGCTGGTACTTACCGGGCCCTAAGCTGGGTAGCAGTCTGCGATCTGCCGAGAGCAGGCGCGTTCAGCTTAGGATGGCCATTGACAGCTTCTTGATTTTTATATTGTGCATTTAAGCATCAATATATCCTTTTCGGAATCGGAACGGAAGGCGGCAACAGAGCAAAATGTCAACTGCACCTGGGATTCCCAGCCAGTCTCCCATGCTGGTACTTACCGGGCCCTAAGCTGGGTAGCAGTCTGCGATCTGACGAGAGCAGGCGCGTTCTGCTTAGGATGGCTGTTGACAGCTTCTCGCCCTTTATACTGTGCATTTAGGCATCAATAAATCCTTTTCGGAATCGGAACGGAAGGCGGCAACAGAGCAAAATGTCAACGGCAGCCGGGATTCCCAGCCAGTCTCCCATGCTGGTACTTACCAGGCCCTAAGCTGGGTATCAGTCTGCGATCTGTCGAGAGCAGGCGCGTTCAGCTTAGGATGGCCGTTGACAGCTTCACACTTTGTAAACTGTGCATTTAAGCATCAATAAATCCTTTTCGGAATCGGAACGGAAGGCGGCAACAGAGCAAAATGTCAACGGCAGCCGGGATTCCCAGCCAGTGTCCCATGCCGGTACTTACCGGGCCCTAAGATCTGTACCAGTCTGCGATCTGACGAGAGCAGTCGCGTTCAGCTTAGGATGGCCGTTGACATCTTCACGCCTTGTATATTGTGAATTTAAGCATCAATAAATATTTTTATTAATCGGAGAGGAAGGCGGCAACAGAGCAAAATGTCAATGGCACCTTGGATTGCCAGCCAGTCTCCCATGCCGGTAACTGCCGGGCAGTAGTCTGCGATCTGAGGAGAGCAGGCACGTTCAGGCTTAGGATGGCCGTTGACAGCTTCACACCCTGTGTATTGTGGATTTAAGCATCAATAAATCCTTTTCCGAATCGGAGCGGAAGGCGGCAACAGATTAAAATGTCAACTGCACCTGGGATTCCCAGCCAGTCTCCCATGCTGGTACTTACCAGGCCCTAAGCTGGGTAGCAGTCTGCAATCTGACGAGAGCAGGCGCGTTCAGCTTAGGATGGCCGTTGACAGCTTCACACTTTGTATACTGTGGATTTAAGCATCAATAAACAATTTTCGGAATCGGAGCAGAAACAGAGCAAAATGGCAACTGCACCCGGGATTCCCAGCCAGTCTCCCATGCTGGTACTTACCAGGCCCGAAGCTGGGTAGCAGTCTGCGATCTGACGAGAACAGGCGCATTCAGCTTAGGATGGCCATAGACATCTTCACACCCTGTATACTGTGGATTTAAGCATCAATAAATCCTTTTCGGAATCGGAGCGTAAGGCGGCAACAGAGCAAAATGTCAACGACACCTGGGATTCCCAGCCCGTCTCCCATGCTGGTACTTACCAGGCCCTAAGCTGGGTATCAGTCTGCGATCTGACGAGAGCAGGCGCGTTAAGCTTAGGATGGCCGTTGACAGCTTCACGCCCTTTATATTGTGGATTTGAGCATCAATAAATAATATTCCGAATCGAAGCGGAAGGCGGCAACAGATTAAAATGTCAACTGCACCCGGGATTCCCAGCCAGTCTCCCATGCTGGTACTTACCAGGCCCTAAGCTGAGTAGCAGTCTGCAATCTGACGAGAGCAGGCGCGTTCAGCTTAGGATGGCCGTTGACAGCTTCACACTTTGTATACTGTGCATTTAAGCATCAATAAATCCTTTTCGGAATCGGAACGGAAGGCGGCAACAGAGCAAAATGTCAACGACACCTGGGATTCCCAGCCAGTCTCCCATGCTGGTACTTACAGGGCCCTAAGCTGGCTAGCAGTCTGCGATCTGACGAGAGCAGGCACGTTCAGCTTAGGATGGCCGTTGACAGCTTCTTGATTTTTATATTGTGCATTTAAGCATCAATATATCCTTTTCGGAATCGGAACGGAAGGCGGCAACAGAGCAAAATGTCAACTGCACCCGGGATTCCCAGCCAGTCTCACATGCTGGTACTTACCGGGCCCTAAGCTGGGTAGCAGTCTGCAATCTGACGAGAGCAGGCGCGTTCAGCTTAGGATGGCCGTTGACAGCTTCTCGGCCTTTATACTGTGCATTTAGGCATCAATAAATCCTTTTCGGAATCGGAACGGAAGGCGACAACAGAGCAAAATGTCAACGGCAGCCGGGATTCCCAGCCAGTCTCCCATGCTGGAACTTACCAGGCCCCAAACTGGGTATCAGTCTGCGATCTGTCGAGAGCAGGCGCGTTCAGCTTAGGATGGCCGTTGACAGCTTCACACTTTGTATACTGTGCATTTAAGCATCAATAAATCCTTTTCGGAATCGGAAACGGAAGGCGGCAACAGAGCAAAATGTCAACGGCAGCCGGGATTCCCAGCCAGTGTCCCATGCCGGTACTTACCGGGCCCTAAGATCTGTACCAGTCTGCGATCTGACGAGAGCAGGCGCGTTAAGCTTAGGATGGCCGTCGACAGCTTCACACCTTGTATACTGTGGATTTAAGCATCAATAAATTATTTTCGGAATCGGAGCGGAAGGCAGCAATAGAGCAAAATGTCAACGGCAACCGGGATTCCCAGCCAGTCTCCCATGCCAGTACCTACCGGGCCCTAAGATCTGTATCAGTCTGCGATCTGACGAGAGCAGGCGCGTTCAGCTTAGGATGGCCATTGAAAGCTTCATGCTTTTTATACTGTGCATTTAAGCATCAATAAATCCTTTTCGGAATCGGAGCGGAAGGCGGCAACAGATTAAAATGTCAACTGCACCCGGGATTCCCAGCCAGTCTCCCATGCTGGTACTTACTGTGCCCTTAGCTGGGTAGCAGTCTGTGATCTGACGAGAGCAGGCACGTTCAGCTTAGGATGGCCATTGACAGCTTCATGCATTTTATACTGTGCATTTAAGCATCAATAAATCCTTTTCGGAATCGGAACAGAAGGCGGCAACAGAGCATAATGTCAACTGCACCCGGGACTCCCAGCCAGTCTCCCATGCCGGTATTTACTGGGCCCTAAGCTGGGTAGCAGTCTGCGATCTGACGAGAGCAGGCGCGTTCAGCTTAGGATGGCCGTTGACGTCTTCACGCCTTGTATATTGTGGATTTAAGCATCAATAAATATTTTTATTAATCGGAGAGGAAGGCAGCAACAGAGCAAAATGTCAATGGCACCTTGAATTGCCAGCCAGTCTCCCATGCTGGTAACTGCTGGGCAGCAGTCTGTGATCTGAGGAGAGCAGGCACGTTCAGGCTTAGGATGGCCGTTGACAGCTTCACACCCTGTGTATTGTGGATTTAAGCATCAATAAATCCTTTTCCGAATCGGAGCGGAAGGCAGCAACAAATTAAAATGTCAACTGCACCCGGGATTCCCAGCCAGTCTCCCATGCTGGTACTTACCAGGCCCTAAGCTGGGTAGCAGTCTGCGATCTGACGAGAGCAGGCGCGTTCAGCTTAGGATGGCCGTTGACAGCTTCACACTTTGTATACTGTGGATTTAAGCATCAATAAATAATTTTCGGAATCGGAGCAGAAAAAGAGCAAAATGTCAACTGCACCCGGGATTCCCAGCCAGTCTCCCATGCTGGTACTTACCAGGCCCGAAGCTGGGTAGCAGTCTGCGATCTGACGAGAACAGGCGCATTCAGCTTAGGATGGCCGTAGACATCTTCACACCCTGTATACTGTGGATTTAAGCATCAATAAATCCTTTTCGGAATCGGAGCGTAAGTTGGCAACAGAGCAAAATGTTGACGACACCTGGGATTCCCAGCCAGTCTCCCATGCTGGTACTTATCGGGCCCTAAGCTGGGTAGCAGTCTGCTATCTGACGAGAGCAGGCGCGTTCAGCTTAGGATGGCCGTTGACAGCTTCACACTTTGTATACTGTGGATTTAAGCATCAATAAATAATTTTCGGAATCGGAGCAGAATGTCAACTGCACCCGGGATTCCCAGCCAGTCTCCCATGCTGGTACTTACCAGGCCCGAAGCTGGGTAGCAGTCTGCAATCTGACGAGAGCAGGCGCGTTCAGCTTAGGATGGCCTTTGACAGCTTCTCGGCCTTTATACTGTGCATTTAGGCATCAATAAATCCTTTTCGGAATCGGAACGGAAGGCGACAACAGAGCAAAATGTCAACGACACCTGGGATTCCCAGCCAGTCTCCCATGCTGGTACTTACC
The DNA here is from genome assembly GCF_029499605.1 of Hyla sarda. Lineage (NCBI taxonomy): Eukaryota > Metazoa > Chordata > Amphibia > Anura > Hylidae > Hyla > Hyla sarda. The sequence continues at coordinate 258,054,212 of NC_079189.1, forward strand.
GGGCCCTAAGCTGGGTAGCAGTCTGCGATCTGACGAGAGCAGGCGCGTTCAGCTTAGGATGGCCGTTGACAGCTTCGCGCCCTTTATACTGTGCATTTAAGCATCAATAAATCCTTTTCCGAATCTGAGCGGAAGGCGGCAACAGATTAAAATGTCAAATGCACCCGGGATTCCCAGCCGGTCTCCCATGCTGGTACTTACCAGGCCCTAAGCTGGGTAGCAGTCTGCGATCTGACGAGAGCAGGCGCGTTCAGCTTAGGATGGCCTTTGACAGCTTCACGCCCTTTATACTGTGCATTTAAGCATCAATAAATCCTTTTCGGAATCGGAACGTAAGGCGGCAACAGAGCAAAATGTCAACAGCAGACGGGATTCCCAGCCAGTGTCCCATGCCGGTACTTACCGGACCCTAAGATCTGTACCAGTTTGCGATCTGACGAGAGCAGGCGCGTTAAGCTTAGGATGGCCATCGACAGCTTCACACCCTGTATACTGTGAATTTAAGCATCAATAAATTATTTTCGGAATCGGAGCGGAGGGCAGCAATAGAGCAAAGTGTCAACGGCACCTGGGATTCCCAGCCAGTCTCCCATGCCAGTACTTACCGGGCCCTAAACTGGGTAGCAGTTTGCAAGGCGGCTACAGAGCAAAATGTCAACAACACCTGGGATTCCCAGCCAGTCTCCCATGCTGGTACTTACCGGGCCCTAAGCTGGGTAGCAGTCTGCGATCTGACGAGAGCAGGTGCGTTCAGCTTAGGATGGCCGTTGATAGCTTCTCGCCCTTTATACTGTGGATTTAAGCATCAATAAATTCTTTTCGAAATCGGAGCGGAAGGCAGAAATAGAGCAAAATGTCGACGGCACCCGGGATTCCCAGCCAGTCTCCCATGCCAGTACTTACCGGGCCCTAAGCTGGGTAGCAGTCTGCGATCTGACGAGAGCAGGCGCGTTCAGCTTAGGATGGCCATTGACAGCTTCATGCTTTTTATACCGTGCATTTAAGCATCAATAAATCCTTTTCGGAATCGGAGAGGAAGGCGGCAACAGAGCAAAATGTCAATAGCACCTTGGATTGCCAGCCAGTCTCCCATGCCCGTACTTGCCGGGCAGCAGTCTGCGATCTGACAAGAACAGGCACATTCAGCTTAGGATAGCCGTAGACGGCTTCACACCCTGTATACTGTGGATTTAAGCATCAATAAATCCTTTTCGGAATCGGAGCGGAAGGCGGCTACAGAGCAAAATGTCAACAACACCTGGGATTCCCAGCCAGTCTCCCATGCTGGTACTTACCGGGCCCTAAGCTGGGTAGCAGTCTGCAATCTGACGAGAGCAGGCGAGTTCAGCTTAGGATGGCCGTTGACATCTTCACGCCTTGTATATTGTGGATTTAAGCATCAATAAATATTTTTATTAATCGGAGAGGAAGGCGGCAACAGAGCAAAATGTCAATGGCACCTTGGATTGCCAGCCAGTCTCCCATGCCGGTAACTGCCGGGCAGCAGTCTGCGATCTGAGGAGAGCAGGCACGTTTAGGCTTAGGATGGCCGTTGACAGCTTCACACCCTGTATATTGTGGATTTAAGCATCAATAAATCCTTTTCGGAATCGGAGCGGAAGGCCGCAACAGAACAGAATGTCAACGACACCTGGGATTCCCAGCCAGTGTCTCATGCCGGTACTTACCGGGCCCTAAGATCTGTACCAGTCTGCGATCTGACGAGAGCAGGCGCGTTAAGCTTAGGATGGCCGTCGACAGCTTCACACCTTGTATACTGTGGATTTAAGCATCAATAAATTATTTTCGGAATCGGAGCGGAAGGCAGCAATAGAGCAAAATGTCAATGGCACCCGGGATTCCCAGCCAGTCTCCCATGCCAGTACATACCGGGCCCTAAGCTGGGTAGCAGTCTGCGATCTGACGAGAGCAGGCGCGTTCAGCTTAGGATGGCCATTGACAGCTTCATGCTTTTTATACTGTGCATTTAAGCATCAATAAATCCTATTCGGAATCGGAGAGGAAGGCGGCAACAGAGCAAAATGTCAATAGCACCTTGGATTGCCAGCCAGTCTCCCATGCCCGTACTTGCCGGGCAGCAGTCTGCGATCTGACAAGAACAGGCACATTCAGCTTAGGATAGCCGCAGACGGCTTCACACCCTGTATACTGTGGATTTAAGCATCAATAAATCCTTTTCGGAATCGGAGCGGAAGGCGGCTACAGAGCAAAATGTCAACAACACCTGGGATTCCCAGCCAGTCTCCCATGCTGGTACTTACCGGGCCCTAAGCTGAGTAGTAGTCTGCGATCTGACGAGAGCAGGCACGTTCAGCTTAGGATGGCCGTTGACAGCTTCACGCCCTTTATACTGTGCATTTAAGCATCAATAAATCATTTTCTGAATCGGAGCGGAAGGTGGCAACAGAGCAAAATGTCAACTGCACCCGGGATTCCCAGCCAGTCTCCCATGCCGGTACTTACTGGGCCCTAAGCTGGGTAGCAGTCTGCGATCTGACGAGAGCAGGCGCGTTCAGCTTAGGATGGCCGTTGACATCTTCACGCCTTGTATATTGTGGATTTAAGCATCATTAAATCCTTTTCGGAATCGGAGCAAAATGTCTACAGAGCTACAGAGCAAAATGTCAACAACACCTGAGATTCCCAGCCAGTCTCCCATGCTGGTACTTACCGGGCCCTAAGCTGGGTAGCAGTCTGCAATCTGAGGAGAGCAGGCGCGTTCAGCTTAGGATGTCCGTTAACAGCTTCACGCCCTTTATACTGTGCATTTAAGCATCAATAAATCCTTTTCCGAATCGGAGCGGAAGGCGGCAACAGATTAAAATGTCAACTGCACCCGGGATTCCCAGCCAGTGTCCCATGCCGGTACTTACCGGGCTCTAAGATCTGTACCAGTCTGCGATCTGACGAGAGCAGGCGCGTTAAGCTTAGGATGGCCGTCGACAGCTTCACACCTTGTATACTGTGGATTTAAGCATCAATAAATTATTTTCGGAATCGGAGCGGAAGGCAGCAATAGAGCAAAATGTCAACCGGGATTCCCAGCCAGTCTCCCATGCCAGTACTTACCGGGCCCTAAGCTGGGTAGCAGTCTGCGATCTGATGAGAGCAGGCGCGTTCAGCTTAGGATGGCCATTGACAGCTTCATGCTTTTTATACTGTGCATTTAAGCATCAATAAATCCTTTTCGGAATCGGAAAGGAAGGCGGCAACAAAGCAAAATGTAAACTGCACCCGGGCTTCCCAGCCAGTCTCCCATGCCGGTACTTACTGGGCCCTAAGCTGGGTAGCAGTCTGCGATCTGACGAGAGCAGGCGCGTTCAGCTTAGGATGGCCGTTGACATCTTCACACCTTGTATATTGTGGATTTAAGCATCAATAAATATTTTTTTAATCGGAAAGGAAGGCGGCAATAGAGCAAAATGTCAATGGCACCTTGGATTGCCAGTCAGTCTCTCATGACGGTAACTGCCGGGCAGCAGTCTGCGATATGAGGAGAGCAGGCACGTTCAGGCTTAGGATGGCCGTTGACAGCGTCACACCCTGTATATTGTGGATTTAAGCATCAATAAATCCTTTTCGAAATCAGAACGGAAGGCGGCAACAGAGAATAATGTCAACTGCACCCGGGATTCCCAGCCAGTCTCCCATGCCGGTACTTACTGGGCCCTAAGCTGGGTAGCAGTCTGCGATCTGACGAGAGCAGGCGCGTTCAGCTTAGGATGGCCATTGACAGCTTCATGATTTTTATACTGTGCATTTAAGCATCAATAAATCCTTTTCGGAATCGGAACGAAAGGCGGCAACAGAGCAAAATGTCATCTGCACCCGGGATTCCCAGCCAGTCTCCCATGCCGGTACTTACTGGGCCCTAAGCTGGGTAGCAGTCTGCGATCTGATGAGAGCAGGCGAGTTCAGCTTAGGATGGCCATTGACAGCTTCATGCTTTTTATACTGTGCATTTAAGCATCAATAAATCCTTTTCGGAATCGGAACGGAAGGCGGCAACAGAGCATAATGTCAACTGCACCCGGGATTCCCAGCCAGTCTCCCATGCCGGTACTTACTGGGCCCTAAGCTGGGTAGCAGTCTGCGATCTGACGAGAGCAGACGCGTTCAGCTTAGGATGGCCGTTGACATCTTCACGCCTTGTATATTGTGGATTTAAGCATCAATAAATATTTTTATTAATCGAAGTGGAAGGCGGCAACAGAGCAAAATGTCAATGGCACCTTGGATTGCCAGCCAGTCTCCCATGCCGGTAACTGCTGGGCAGCAGTCTGCGATCTGAGGAGAGCAGGCACGTTCAGGCTTAGGATGGCCGTAGACAGCATCACACCCTGTGTATTGTGGATTTAAGCATCAATAAATCCTTTTCCGAATCGGAGCAGAAGGCGGCAACAGATTAAAATTTCAACTGCACCCGGGATTCCCAGCCAGTCTCCCATGCCGTTACTTACCGGGCCCTAAGCTGGGTAGCAGTCTGCGATCTGACGAGAGCAGGCGCGTTCAGCTTAGGATGGCCGTTGACATCTTCACGCCTTGTATACTGTGGATTTAAGCATCAATAAATTATTTTCGGAATCGGAGCGGAAGGCAGCAATAGAGCAAAATGTCAACCGGGATTCCCAGCCAGTCTCCCATGCCAGTACTTACCGGGCCCTAAGCTGGGTAGCAGTCTGCGATCTGATGAGAGCAGGCGCGTTCAGCTTAGGATGGCCATTGACAGCTTCATGCTTTTTATACTGTGCATTTAAGCATCAATAAATCCTTTTCGGAATCGGAAAGGAAGGCGGCAACAAAGCAAAATGTAAACTGCACCCGGGCTTCCCAGCCAGTCTCCCATGCCGGTACTTACTGGGCCCTAAGCTGGGTAGCAGTCTGCGATCTGACGAGAGCAGGCGCGTTCAGCTTAGGATGGCCGTTGACATCTTCACACCTTGTATATTGTGGATTTAAGCATCAATAAATATTTTTTTAATCGGAAAGGAAGGCGGCAATAGAGCAAAATGTCAATGGCACCTTGGATTGCCAGTCAGTCTCTCATGACGGTAACTGCCGGGCAGCAGTCTGCGATATGAGGAGAGCAGGCACGTTCAGGCTTAGGATGGCCGTTGACAGCGTCACACCCTGTATATTGTGGATTTAAGCATCAATAAATCCTTTTCGAAATCAGAACGGAAGGCGGCAACAGAGAATAATGTCAACTGCACCCGGGATTCCCAGCCAGTCTCCCATGCCGGTACTTACTGGGCCCTAAGCTGGGTAGCAGTCTGCGATCTGACGAGAGCAGGCGCGTTCAGCTTAGGATGGCCATTGACAGCTTCATGATTTTTATACTGTGCATTTAAGCATCAATAAATCCTTTTCGGAATCGGAACGAAAGGCGGCAACAGAGCAAAATGTCATCTGCACCCGGGATTCCCAGCCAGTCTCCCATGCCGGTACTTACTGGGCCCTAAGCTGGGTAGCAGTCTGCGATCTGATGAGAGCAGGCGAGTTCAGCTTAGGATGGCCATTGACAGCTTCATGCTTTTTATACTGTGCATTTAAGCATCAATAAATCCTTTTCGGAATCGGAACGGAAGGCGGCAACAGAGCATAATGTCAACTGCACCCGGGATTCCCAGCCAGTCTCCCATGCCGGTACTTACTGGGCCCTAAGCTGGGTAGCAGTCTGCGATCTGACGAGAGCAGACGCGTTCAGCTTAGGATGGCCGTTGACATCTTCACGCCTTGTATATTGTGGATTTAAGCATCAATAAATATTTTTATTAATCGAAGTGGAAGGCGGCAACAGAGCAAAATGTCAATGGCACCTTGGATTGCCAGCCAGTCTCCCATGCCGGTAACTGCTGGGCAGCAGTCTGCGATCTGAGGAGAGCAGGCACGTTCAGGCTTAGGATGGCCGTAGACAGCATCACACCCTGTGTATTGTGGATTTAAGCATCAATAAATCCTTTTCCGAATCGGAGCAGAAGGCGGCAACAGATTAAAATTTCAACTGCACCCGGGATTCCCAGCCAGTCTCCCATGCCGTTACTTACCGGGCCCTAAGCTGGGTAGCAGTCTGCGATCTGACGAGAGCAGGCGCGTTCAGCTTAGGATGGCCGTTGACATCTTCACGCCTTGTATACTGTGGATTTAAGCATCAATAAATTATTTTCGGAATCGGAGCCGAAGGCAGCAATAGAGCAAAATATCAACGGCACCCGGGATTGCCAGCCAGTCTCCCATGCCAGTACTTACCGGGCCCTAAGCTGGGTAGAAGTCTGCGATCTGACGAGAGCAGGCGCGTTCAGCTTAGGATGGCCGTTGACATCTTCATGCCTTGTATACTGTGGATTTAAGCATCAATAAATATTTTTTTTAATCGGAGAGGAAGGCGGCAACAGATCAAAATGTCAATAGCACCTGGGATTCCCAGCCAGTCTCCCATGCTGGTACTTACCGGGCCCTAAGCTGGGTAGCAGTCTGCGATCTGACGAGAGCAGGCGCGTTCAGCTTAGGATGGCCGTTGACAGCTTCATGCCCTTTATACTGTGCATTTAAGCATCAATAAATCCTTTTCCGACTCGGAGCGGAAGGCGGCAACAGATTAAAATGTCAACTGCACCCGGGATTCCCAGCCAGTCTCCCATGCTGGTACTTACCAGACCCTAAGCTGGGTAGCAGTCTGCGATCTGACGAGAGCAGGCGCGTTCAGCTTAGGATGGCCGTTGACAGCTTCACGCCTTGTATATTGTGGATTTAAGCATCATTAAATATTTTTATTAATCGGAGAGGAAGGCGGCAACAGAGCAAAATGTCAATGGCACCTTGGATTGCCAGCCAGTCTCCCATGCCGGTAACTGCCGGGCAGCAGTCTGCGATCTGAGGAGAGCAGGCACGTTCAGGCTTAGGATGGCCGTTGACAGCTTCACACCCTGTATATTGTGGATTTAAGCATCAATAAATCCTTTTCCGAATCGGAGCGGAAGGCGGCAACAGATTAAAATGTCAACTGCACCCGGGATTCCCAGCCAGTCTCCCATGCTGGTACTTACCAGGCCCTAAGCTGGGTAGCAGTCTGCGATCTGATGAGAGCAGGCGCGTTCAGCTTAGGATGGCCGTTGACATCTTCACGCCTTGTATATTGTGGATTTAAGCATCAATAAATCCTTTTCGGAATCGGAGCAAAATGTCTACAGAGCTACAGAGCAAAATTTCAACAACACCTGAGATTCCCAGCCAGTCTCCCATGCTGGTACTTACCGGGCCCTAAGCTGGGTAGCAGTCTGCGATCTGACGAGAGCAGGCGCGTTCAGCTTAGGATGTCCGTTAACAGCTTCACCCCCTTTATACTGTGCATTTAAGCATCAATAAATCCTTTTCCGAATCGGAGCGGAAGGCGGCAACAGATTAAAATGTCAACTGCACCCGGGATTCCCAGCCAGTCTCCCATGCTGGTACTTACCAGGCCCTAAGCTGGGTAGCAGTCTGCGATCTGACGAGAGCAGGCGCATTCAACTTAGGATGGCCGTTGACAGCTTCACACTTTGTATACTGTGCATTTAAGCATCAATAAATCCTTTTCGGAATCGGAACGGAAGGCGGCAACAGAGCAAAATGTCAACGGCAGCCGGGATTCCCAGCCAGTGTCCCATGCCGGTACTTACTGGGCCCTAAGATCTGTACCAGTCTGCGATCTGACGAGAGCAGGCGCGTTAAGCTTAGGATGGCCGTCGACAGCTTCACACCTTGTATACTGTGGATTTAAGCATCAATAAATTATTTTCGGAATCGGAGCGGAAGGCAGCAATAGAGCAAAATGTCAACCGGAATTCCCAGCCAGTCTCCCATGCCAGTACTTACCGGGCCCTAAGCTGGGTAGCAGTCTGCGATCTGATGAGAGCAGGCGCGTTCAGCTTAGGATGACCATTGACAGCTTCATGCATTTTATACTGTGCATTTAAGCATCAATAAATCATTTTCGGAATCGGAGCGGAAGGCGGCAACAGAGCAAAATGTCAACGACACCTGGGATTCCCAGCCAGTCTCCCATGCTGGTACTTACCGGGCCTTAAGCTGGGTAGCAGTCTGCGATCTGCCAAGAGCAGGCGCGTTCAGCTTAGGATGGCCATTGACAGCTTCATGCTTTTTATACTGTGCATTTAAGCATCAATAAATCCTTTTCGGAATCGGAACGGAAGGCGGCAACAGAGCAAAATGTCAACTGCACCCGTGATACCCAGCCAGTCTCCCATTCCGGTACTTACTGGGCCCTAAGCTGGTTAGCAGTCTGCAATCTGATGAGAGCAGGCAAGTTCAGCTTAGGATGGCCGTTGACATCTTCACGCCTTGTATAATGTGGATTTAAGCATCAATAAATATTTTTATTAATCGGAGAGGAAGGCGGCAACAGAGCAAAATGTCAATGGCACCTTGGATTGCCAGCCAGTCTCCCATGCCGGTATCTGCCGGGCAGCAGTCTGCAATCTGACAAGAGCAGGCGCGTACAGCTTAGGATGGCCGTTGACAGCTTCACGCCCTTTATACTGTGCATTTAAGCATCAATAAATCCTTTTCCGAATCGGAGCGGAAGGCGGCAACAGATTAAAATGTCAAATGCACCCGGGATTCCCAGCCGGTCTCCCATGCTGGTACTTACCAGGCCCTAAGCTGGGTAGCAGTCTGCGATCTGACGAGAGCAGGCGCGTTCAGCTTAGGATGGCCTTTGACAGCTTCACGCCCTTTATACTGTGCATTTAAGCATCAATAAATCCTTTTCGGAATCGGAACGTAAGGTGGCAACAGAGCAAAATGTCAACAGCAGACGGGATTCCCAGCCAGTGTCCCATGCCGGTACTTACCGGGCCCTAAGATCTGTACCAGTCTGAGATCTGACGAGAGCAGGCGCGTTAAGCTTAGGATGGCCGTCGACAGCTTCACACCTTGTATACTGTGAATTTAAGCATCAATAAATCCTTTTCGGAATCGGAGCGTAAGGCGGCAACAGAGCAAAATGTCAACTGCACCCGGGATTCCCAGCCAGTCTCCCATGCCGGTACTTACTGGGCCCTAAGCTGGGTAGCAGTCTGCGATCTGACGAGAGCAGGCGCGTTCAGCTTAGGATGGCCGTTGACATCTTCACACCTTGTATATTGTGGATTTAAGCATCAATAAATATTTTTTTAATCGGAAAGGAAGGCGGCAATAGAGCAAAATGTCAATGGCACCTTGGATTGCCAGCCAGTCTCTCATGACGGTAACTGCCGGGCAGCAGTCTGCGATCTGAGGAGAGCAGGCACGTTCAGGCTTAGGATGGCCGTTGACAGCGTCACACCCTGTATATTGTGGATTTAAGCATCAATAAATCCTTTTCCGAATCGGAGCGGAAGGCGGCAACAGATTAAAATGTCAACTGCACCCGGGATTCCCAGCCAGTCTCCCATGCTGGTACTTACCAGGTCCGAAGCTGGGTAGCAGTCTGCGATCTGATGAGAACAGGCGCATTCAGCTTAGGATGGCCATAGACATCTTCATACCCTGTATACTGTGGATTTAAGCATCAATAAATCCTTTTCGGAATCGGAACGGAAGGCGGCAACAGAGCAAAATGTCAACGGCAGCCGGGATTCCCAGCCAGTGTCCCATGCCGGTACTTACCGGGCCCTAAGATCTGTACCAGTCTGCGATCTGACGAGAGCAGGCGCGTTAAGCTTAGGATGGCCGTCGACAGCTTTACACCTTGTATACTGTGGATTTAAGCATCAATAAATTAATTTCGGAATCGGAGCGGAAGGCAGCAATAGAGCAAAATGTCAACGGCACCCGGGATTCCCAGCCAGTCTCCCATGCCGGTACTTACTGGGCCCAAAGCTGGGTAGCAGTCTGCGATCTGACGAGAGCAGGCGCGTTCAGCGTAGGATGGCCGTTGACATCTTCACGCCTTGTATATTGTGGATTTAAGCATCAATAAATATTTTTATTAATCGGAGAGGAAGGCGGCAACAGAGCAAAATGTCAATGGCACCTTGGATTGCCAGCCAGTCTCCCATGCCGGTAACTGCCGGGCAGCAGTCTGCGATCTGAGGAGAGCAGGCACGTTCAGGCTTAGGATGGCCGTTGACAGCTTCACACCTTGTATATTGTGGATTTAAGCATCAATAAATCCTTTTCTGAATCGGAGCGGAAGGCGGCAACAGATTAAAATGTCAACTGCACCCAGGATTCCCAGCCAGTCTCCCATGCTGGTACTTACCAGGCCCTAAGCTGGGTAGCAGTCTGCGATCTGACGAGAGCAGGTGCGTTCAGCTTAAGATGGCCGTTGGCAGCTTCACAATTTGTATACTGTGGATTTAAGCATCAATAAATAATTTTCGGAATCGGAGCAGAAACAGAGCAAAATGTCAACTGCACCCGGGATTCCCAGCCAGTCTCCCATGCTGGTACTTACCAGGCCCGAAGCTGGGTATCAGTCTGCGATCTGACGAGAACAGGCGCATTCAGCTTAGGATGGCCGTAGACATCTTCACACCCTGTATACTGTGGATTTAAGCATCAATAAATCCTTTTCGGAATCGGAGCGTAAGGCGGCAACAGAGCAAAATGTCAACGACACCTGGGATTCCCAGCCAGTCTCCCATGCTGGTACTTACCGGGCCCTAAGCTGGGTAGCAGTCTGCGATCTGACGAGAGCAGGCGTGTTCAGCTTAGGATGGCCGTTGACAGCTTCTCGCCCTTTATACTGTGCATTTAAGCATCAATAAATCCTTTTCGGAATCGGAACGGAAGGCGACAACAGAGCAAAATGTCAACGGCAGCCGGGATTCCCAGCCAGTGTCCCATGCCGGTACTTACCGGGCCCTAAGATCTGTACCAGTCTGCGATCTGACGAGAGCAGGCGCGTTAAGCTTAGGATGGCCGTCGACAGCTTCACACCTTGTATACTGTGGATTTAAGCATCAATAAATTCTTTTCGGAATCGGAGCGGAAGGCAGCAATAGAGCAAAATGTCAACGGCACCTGGGATTCCCAGCCAGTCTCCCATGCCAGGACTTACCGGGCCCTAAGCTGGGTAGCAGTCAGCGATCTGACGAGAGCAGGCGCGTTCAGCTTACGATGGCCATTGACAACTTCATGCTTTTTATACTGTGCATTTAAGCATCAATAAATCCTTTTCGGAATCGGAGAGGAAGGCGGCAACAGAGCAAAATGTCAATAGCACCTTGGATTGCCAGCCAGTCTCCCATGACCGTACTTGCCGGGCAGCATTCTGCGATCTGACAAGAACAGGCACATTCAGCTTAGGATAGCCGTAGACGGCTTCACACCCTGTATACTGTGGATTTAAGCATCAATAAATCCTTTTCGGAATCGAAGCGGAAGGCGGCTACAGAGCAAAATGTCAACAACACCTGGGATTCCCAGCCAGTCTCCCATGCTGGTACTTACCAGGCCCTAAGCTGGGTATCAGTCTGCGATCTAACGAGAGCAGGCACGTTCAGCTTAGGATGACCGTTGACAGCTTCACACTTTGTATATTGTGCATTTAAGCATCAATAAATCCTTTTCGGAATCGGAAACGGAAGGCGGCAACAGAGCAAAATGTCAACGGCAGCCGGGATTCCCAGCCAGTGTCCCATGACGGTACTTACCGGGCCCTAAGATCTGTACCAGTCTGCGATCTGACGAGAGCAGCCGCGTTAAGCTTAGGATGGCCGTCGACAGCTTCACACCTTGTATACTGTGGATTTAAGCATCAATAAATTATTTTCGGAATCGGAGCGGAGGGCAGCAATAGATCAAAATGTCAACGGCACATGGGATTCCCAGCCAGTCTCCCATGCTGGTACTTACCAGGCCCGAAGCTGGGTATCAGTCTGCGATCTGACGAGAACAGGCGCATTCAGCTTAGGATGGCCGTAGACATCTTCACACCCTGTATACTGTGGATTTAAGCATCAATAAATCCTTTTCGGAATCGGAGCGTAAGGCGGCAACAGAGCAAAATGTCAACGACACCTGGGATTCCCAGCCAGTCTCCCATGCTGGTACTTACCGGGCCCTAAACTGGGTAGCAGTCTGCAATCTGACGAGAGCAGGCGCGTTCAGCTTAGTAAGGCCGTTGACAGCTTCTCGCCCTTTATACTGTGCACTTAAGCATCAATAAATCCTTTTCGGAATTGGAAACGGAAGGCGGCAACAGAGCAAAATGTCAACGGCAGCCGGGATTCCCAGCCAGTGTCCCATGCCGGTACTTACCGGGCCCTAAGATCTGTACCTGTCTGCGATCTGACAAGAGCAGGCGCGTTAAGCTTAGGATGGCCGTCGACAGCTTCACACTTTGTATACTGTGGATTTAAGCATCAATAAATTCTTTTCGGAATCGGAGCGGAAGGCAGCAATAGAGCAAAATGTCAACGGCACCTGGGATTCCCAGCCAGTCTCCCTTGCCAGTACTTACCGGGCCCTAAGCTGGGTAGCAGTCTGCGATCTGACGAGAGCAGGCGCGTTCAGCTTAGGATGGCCGTTGACAGCTTCATGCTTTTTATACTGTGCATTTAAGCATCAGTAAATCCTTTTCGGAATCGGAGAGGAAGGCGGCAACAGAGCAAAATGTCAACTGCACCCGGGATTCCCAGCCAGTCTCCCATGCCGGTACTTACTGGGCCCTAAGCTGGGTAGCAGTCTGCGATCTGACGAGAGCAGGCGCGTTAAGCTTAGGATGGCCGTCGACAGCTTCACACCTTGTATACTGTGGATTTAAGCATCAATAAATTCTTTTCGGAATCGGAGCGGAAGGCAGCAATAGAGCAAAATGTCAACGGCACCCGGGATTCCCAGCCAGTCTCCCATGCCAGTACTTACTGGGCCCTAATCTGGGTAGCAGTCTGCGATCTGACGAGAGCAGGCGCGTTGAGATTAGGATGGCCATTGACAGCTTCATGCTTTTTATACTGTGCATTTAAGCATCAATAAATCCTTTTCGGAATCGGAGAGGAAGGCGGCAACAGAGCAAAATGTCAATAGCACCTTGGATTGCCAGCCAGTCTCCCGTGCCCGTACTTGCCGGGCAGCAGTCTGCGATCTGACAAGAACAGGCACATTCAGCTTAGGATAGCCGTAGATGGCTTCACACCCTGTATACTGTGGATTTAAGCATCAATAAATCCTTTTCGGAATCGGAGCGGAAGGCGGCTACAGAGCAAAATGTCAACAACACCTGGGATTCCCAGCCAGTCTCCCATGCTGGTACTTACCGGGCCCTAAGCTAGGTAGCAGTCTGCGATCTGACGAGAGCAGGCACGATCAGCTTAGGATGGCCGTTGACAGCTTCACGCCCTTTATACTGTGTGTTTAAGCATCAATAAATCATTTTCCGAATCGGAGCGGAAGGCGGCAACAGAGCAAAATGTCAACTGCACCCGGGATTCCCAGCCAGTCTCCCATGCTGGTACTTACCAGGCCCTAAGCTGGGTAGCAGTCTGCGATCTGACGAGAGCAGGCGCGTTCAGCTTAGGATGGCCATTGACAGTTTCATACTTTTTATACTGTGCATTTAAGCATCAATAAATCATTTTCGGAATCAGAACGGAAGGCGGCAACAGAGCAAAATGTCAACTGCACTCGGGATTCCCAGCCAGTCACCCATGCCGGTATTTACTGGGCCCTAAGCTGGGTAGCAGTCTGCGATCTGATGAGAGCAGGCGCGTTCAGCTTAGGATGGCCGTTGACATCTTCACGCCTTGTAAATTGTGGATTTAAGCATCAATAAATATTTTTATTAATCGGAGAGGAAGGCGGCAACAGAGCAAAATGTCAATGGCACCTTGGATTGCCAGCCAGTCTCCCATGCTGTTAACTGCCGGGCAGCAGTCTGCGACCTGAGGAAAGCAGGCACGTTCAGGCTTAGGATGGCCGTTGACAGCTTCACACCCTGTATATTGTGGATTTAAGCATCAATAAATCCTTTTCCGAATCGTAGCGGAAGGCGGCAACAGATTAAAATGTCAACTGCACCCGGGATTCCCAGCCAGTCTCCCATGCTGGTACTTACCAGGCCCTAAGCTGGGTAGCAGTCTGCGATCTGACGAGAGCAGGCGCGTTCAGCTTAGGATGGCCGTTGACAGCTTCACACTTTGTATACTGTGGATTTAAGCATCAATAAATAATTTTCGGAATCGGAGCAGAAACAGAGCAAAATGTCAACTGCACCCGGGATTCCCAGTCAGTCTCCCATGCTGATACTTACCAGGTCCGAAGCTGGGTAGCAGTCTGCGATCTGATGAGAACAGACGCATTCAGCTTAGGATGGCCATAGACATCTTCATGCCCTGTATACTGTGGATTTAAGCATCAATAAATCCTTTTCGGAATCGGAACGGAAGGCGGCAACAGAGCAAAATGTCAACGGCAGCCGGGATTCCCAGCCAGTGTCCCATGCCGGTACTTACCGGGCCCTAAGATCTGTACCAGTTTGCGATCTGACGAGAGCAGGCGCGTTAAGCTTAGGATGGCCGTCGACAGCTTCACACCTTGTATACTGTGGATTTAAGCATCAATAAATTCTTTTCGGAATCGGATCGGAAGGCAGCAATAGAGCAAAATGTCAACGGCACCTGGGAATCCCAGCCAGTCTCCCATGCCAGTACTTACCGGGCCCTAAGCTGGGTAGCAGTCTGCAATCTGACGAGAGCAGGCGCGTTCAGCTTACGATGGCCATTGACAGCTTCATGCTTTTTATACTGTGCATTTAAGCATCAATAAATCCTTTTCGGAATCGGAGAGGAAGGCGGCAACAGAGCAAAATGTCAATAGCACCTTGGATTGCCAGCCAGTCTCCCGTGCCCGTACTTGCCGGGCAGCAGTCTGCGATCTGACAAGAACAGGCACATTCAGCTTAGGATAGCCGTAGACGGCTTCACACCCTGTATATTGTGGATTTAAGCATCAATAAATCCTTTTCCGAATCGGAGCGGAAGGTGGTAACAGATTAAAATGTCAACTGCACCCGGGATTCCCAGCCAGTCTACAATGCTGGTACTTACCGGGCCCTAAGCTGGGTAGCAGACTGCGATCTGATGAGAGCAGGCGCGTTCAGCTTAGGATGGCCGTTGACAGCTTCACACTTTGTATACTGTGGATTTAAGCATCAATAAATAATTTTCGAAATCGGAGCAGAAACAGAGCAAAATGTCAACGGCAGCCGGGATTCCCAGGCAGTCTCCCATGCTGGTACTTACCAGGCCCGAAGCTGGGTAGCAGTCTGCGATCTGACGAGAACAGGCGCATTCAGCTTAGGATGGCCGTAGACATCTTCACACCCTGTATACTGTGAATTTAAGCATCAATAAATCCTTTTCGGAATCGGAGCGGAAGGCGGCAACAGAACAAAATGTCAACGACACCTGGGATTCCCAGCCAGTCTCCCATGCTGGTACTTACCGGGCCCTAAGCTGTGTAGCAGTCTGCGATCTGACGAGAGCAGGCTCGTTCAGCTTAGGATGGCCGTTGACAGCTTCTCGCCCTTTATACTGTGCATTTAAGCATCAATAAATCCTTTTCGGAATCGGAACAGAAGGCGGCAACAGAGCAAAATGTCAACGGCAGCCGGGATTCCCAGCCAGTGTCTCATGCCGGTACTTACCGGGCCCTAAGATCTGTACCAGTCTGCGATCTGACGAGAGCAGGCGCGTTAAGCTTAGGATGGTCGTCGACAGCTTCACACCTTGTATACTGTGGATTTAAGCATCAATAAATTATTTTCGGAATCGGAGCGGAAGGCGGCAACAGAGCAAAATGTCAACAACACCTGGGATTCCCAGCCAGTCTCCCATGCTGGTACTTACCGGGCCCTAAGCTGGGTAGCAGTCTGCGATCTGACAAGAGCAGGCGCCTTCAGCTTAGGATGGCCGTTGACAGCTTCACATTTTGTATACTGTGGATTTAAGCATCAATAAATAATTTTCGGAATCGGAGCAGAAACTGAGCAAAATGTCAACTGCACCCGGGATTCCCAGCCAGTCTCCCATGCTGGTACTTACCAGTCCCGAAGCTGGGAAGCAGTCTGCGATCTGACGAGAACAGGCGCATTCAGCTTAGGATGGCCGTAGACATCTTCACACCCTGTATACTGTGGATTTAAGCATCAATAAATCCTTTTCGGAATCGGAGCGTAAGGCGGCAACAGAGCAAAATGTCAACGGCAGCCGGGATTCCCAGCCAGTGTCCCATGCCGGTACTTACCGGGCCCTAAGATCTGTACCAGTCTGCGATCTGACGAGAGCAGGCGCGTTCAGCTTAGGATGGCCGTTTACAGCTTCTCGCCCTTTATACTGTGCATTTAAGCATCAATAAATCCTTTTCGGAATCGGAACGGAAGGCGGCAACAGAGCAAAATGTCAACGGCAGCCGGGATTCCCAGCCAGTGTCTCATGCCGGTACTTACCGGGCCCTAAGATCTGTACCAGTCTGCGATCTGACGAGAGCAGGCGCGTTAAGCTTAGGATGGCCGTCGACAGCTTCACACCTTGTATACTGTTGATTTAAGCATCAATAAATTATTTTCGGAATCGGAGCGGAGGGCAGCAATAGAGCAAAATGTCAACGGCACCTGGGATTCTCAGCCAGTCTCCCATGCCAGTACTTACCGGGCCCTAAGCTGGGTAGCAATCTGCGATCTGACGAGAGCAGGCGCGTTCAGCTTAGGATGGCCATTGACAGCTTCATGCTTTTTATACTGTGCATTTAAGCATCAATAAATCCTTTTCGGAATCGGAGAGGAAGGCGGCAACAGAGCAAAATGTCAATAGTTCCTTGGATTGCCAGCCAGTCTCCCATGCCCGTACTTGCCGGGCAGCAGTCTGCAATCTGACAAGAACAGGCACATTCAGCTTAGGATAGACAAAGACGGCTTCACACCCTGTATACTGTGGATTTAAGCATCAATAAATCCTTTTCGGAATCGAAGCGGAAGGCGGCTACAGAGCAAAATGTCAACAACACCTGGGATTCCCAGCCAGTCTCCCATGCTGGTACTTACCGGGCCCTAAGCTGGGTAGCAGTCTACAATCTGACGAGAGCAGGCGCTTTCAGCTTAGGATGGCCGTTGACAGCTTCACACTTTGTATACTGTGGATTTAAGCATCAATAAATAATTTTCGAAATCGGAGCAAAATGTCAACGGCAGCCGGGATTCCCAGCCAGACTCCCATGCCGGTACTTACCAGGCCCAAAGCTGGGTAGCAGTCTGCGATCTGACGAGAACAGGCGCATTCAGCTTAGGATGGCCGTAGACACCTTCACACCCTGTATACTGTGGATTTAAGCATCAATAAATCCTTTTCGGCATCGGAGCGGATGGCGGCAACAGAACAAAATGTCAACGACACCTGGGATTCCCAGCCAGTCTCCCATGCTGGTACTTACCTGGCCCTAAGCTGGGTAGCAGTCTGCGATCTGACGAAAGCAGGCGCGTTCAGCTTAGGATGGCCGTTTACAGCTTCTCGCCCTTTATACTGTGCATTTAAGCATCAATAAATCCTTTTCGGAATCGGAGAGGAAGGCGGCAACAGAGCAAAATGTCAATAGCACCTTGGATTGCCAGCCAGTCTCCCGTGCCCGTACTTGCCGGGCAGCAGTCTGCGATCTGACAAGAACAGGCACATTCAGCTTAGGATAGCCGTAGATGGCTTCACACCCTGTATACTGTGGATTTAAGCATCAATAAATCCTTTTCGGAATCGGAGCGGAGGGCGGCTACAGAGCAAAATGTCAACAACACCTGGGATTCCCAGCCAGTCTCCCATGCTGGTACTTACCGGGGCCTAAGCTAGGTAGCAGTCTGCGATTTTACGAGAGCAGGCACGTTCAGCTTAGGATGGCCGTTGACATCTTTACGCCTTGTATATTGTGGATTTAAGCATCAATAAATATTTTTATTAATCGGAGAAGAAGGCGGCAACAGAGCAAAATGTCAACGACACCTGGGATTCCCAGCCAGTCTCCCATGCTGGTACTTACCGGGCCCTAAACTGGGTAGCAGTCTGCAATCTGACGAGAGCAGGCGCGTTCAGCTTATTAAGGCCGTTGACAGCTTCTCGCCCTTTATACTGTGCACTTAAGCATCAATAAATCCTTTTCGGAATTGGAAACGGAAGGCGGCAACAGAGCAAAATGTCAACGGCAGCCGGGATTCCCAGCCAGTGTCCCATGCCGGTACTTACCGGGCCCTAAGATCTGTACCTGTCTGCGATCTGACAAGAGCAGGCGCGTTAAGCTTAGGATGGCCGTCGACAGCTTCACACTTTGTATACTGTGGATTTAAGCATCAATAAATTCTTTTCGGAATCGGAGCGGAAGGCAGCAATAGAGCAAAATGTCAACGGCACCTGGGATTCCAAGCCAGTCTCCCCTGCCAGTACTTACCGTGCCCTAAGCTGGGTAGCAGTCTGCGATCTGACGAGAGCAGGCGCGTTCAGCTTAGGATGGCCGTTGACAGCTTCATGCTTTTTATACTGTGCATTTAAGCATCAGTAAATCCTTTTCGGAATCGGAGAGGAAGGCGGCAACAGAGCAAAATGTCAACTGCACCCGGGATTCCCAGCCAGTCTCCCATGCCGGTACTTACTGGGCCCTAAGCTGGGTAGCAGTCTGCGATCTGACGAGAGCAGGCGCGTTAAGCTTAGGATGGCCGTCGACAGCTTCACACCTTGTATACTGTGGATTTAAGCATCAATAAATTCTTTTCGGAATCGGAGCGGAAGGCAGCAATAGAGCAAAATGTCAACGGCACCCGGGATTCCCAGCCAGTCTCCCATGCCAGTACTTACTGGGCCCTAATCTGGGTAGCAGTCTGCGATCTGACGAGAGCAGGCGCGTTGAGATTAGGATGGCCATTGACAGCTTCATGCTTTTTATACTGTGCATTTAAGCATCAATAAATCCTTTTCGGAATCGGAGAGGAAGGCGGCAACAGAGCAAAATGTCAATAGCACCTTGGATTGCCAGCCAGTCTCCCGTGCCCGTACTTGCCGGGCAGCAGTCTGCGATCTGACAAGAACAGGCACATTCAGCTTAGGATAGCCGTAGATGGCTTCACACCCTGTATACTGTGGATTTAAGCATCAATAAATCCTTTTCGGAATCGGAGCGGAAGGCGGCTACAGAGCAAAATGTCAACAACACCTGGGATTCCCAGCCAGTCTCCCATGCTGGTACTTACCGGGCCCTAAGCTAGGTAGCAGTCTGCGATCTGACGAGAGCAGGCACGATCAGCTTAGGATGGCCGTTGACAGCTTCACGCCCTTTATACTGTGCGTTTAAGCATCAATAAATCATTTTCCGAATCGGAGCGGAAGGCGGCAACAGAGCAAAATGTCAACTGCACCCAGGATTCCCAGCCAGTCTCCCATGCCGGTACTTACTGGGCCCTAAGCTGGGTAGCAGTCTGCGATCTGACGAGAGCAGGCGCGTTCAGCTTAGGATGGCCGTTGACATCTTTACGCCTTGTATATTGTGGATTTAAGCATCAATAAATATTTTTATTAATCGGAGAAGAAGGCGGCAACAGAGCAAAATGTCAATGGCACCTTGGATTGCCAGCCAGTCTCCCATGCCGGTATCTGCCGGGCAGCAGTCTGCGATCTGAGGACAGCAGGCACGTTCAGGCTTAGGATGGCCGTTGACAGCTTCACACCCTGTATATTGTGGATTTAAGCATCAATAGATCCTTTTCCGAATTGGATCGGAAGGCGGCAACAGATTAAAATGTCAACTTCACCCGGGATTCCCAGCCAGTCTCCCATGCTGGTACTTACCAGGCCCTAAGCTGGGTAGCAGTCTGCGATCTGACGAGAGCAGGCGCGTTCAGCTTAGGATGGCCATTGACAGCTTCATGCTTTTTATACTGTGCATTTAAGCATCAATAAATCATTTTCGGAATCAGAACGGAAGGCGGCAACAGAGCAAAATGTCAACTGCACTCGGGATTCCCAGCCAGTCACCCATGCCGGTACTTACTGGGCCCTAAGCTGGGTAGCAGTCTGCGATCTGATGAGAGCAGGCGCGTTCAGCTTAGGATGGCCGTTGACATCTTCACGCCTTGTAAATTGTGGATTTAAGCATCAATAAATATTTTTATTAATCGGAGAGGAAGGCGGCAACAGAGCAAAATGTCAATGGCACCTTGGATTGCCAGCCAGTCTCCCATGCCGTTAACTGCCGGGCAGCAGTCTGCGACCTGAGGAGAGCAGGCACGTTCAGGCTTAGGATGGCCGTTGACAGCTTCACACCCTGTATATTGTGGATTTAAGCATCAATAAATCCTTTTCCGAATCGGAGCGGAAGGCGGCAACAGATTAAAATGTCAACTGCACCCGAGATTCCCAGCCAGTCTCCCATGCTGGTACTTACCAGGCCCTAAGCTGGGTAGCACTCTGCGATCTGACGAGAGCAGGCGCGTTCAGCTTAGGATGGCCGTTGACAGCTTCACATTTTGTATACTGTGGATTTAAGCATCAATAAATAATTTTCGGAATCGGAGCAGAAACTGAGCAAAATGTTAACTGCACCCGGGATTCCCAGCCAGTCTCCCATGCTGGTACTTACCAGTCCCGAAGCTGGGAAGCAGTCTGCGATCTGACGAGAACAGGCGCATTCAGCTTAGGATGGCCGTAGACATCTTCACACCCTGTATACTGTGGATTTAAGCATCAATAAATCCTTTTCGGAATCGGAGCGTAAGGCGGCAACAGAGCAAAATGTCAACGGCAGCCGGGATTCCCAGCCAGTGTCCCATGCCGGTACTTACCGGGCCCTAAGATCTGTACCAGTCTGCGATCTGACGAGAGCAGGCGCGTTCAGCTTAGGATGGCCGTTTACAGCTTCTCGCCCTTTATACTGTGCATTTAAGCATCAATAAATCCTTTTCGGAATCGGAACGGAAGGCGGCAACAGAGCAAAATGTCAACGGCAGCCGGGATTCCCAGCCAGTGTCTCATGCCGGTACTTACCGGGCCCTAAGATCTGTACCAGTCTGCGATCTGACGAGAGCAGGCGCGTTAAGCTTAGGATGGCCGTCGACAGCTTCACACCTTGTATACTGTTGATTTAAGCATCAATAAATTATTTTCGGAATCGGAGCGGAGGGCAGCAATAGAGCAAAATGTCAACGGCACCTGGGATTCCCAGCCAGTCTCCCATGCCAGTACTTACCGGGCCCTAAGCTGGGTAGCAATCTGCGATCTGACGAGAGCAGGCGCGTTCAGCTTAGGATGGCCATTGACAGCTTCATGCTTTTTATACTGTGCATTTAAGCATCAATAAATCCTTTTCGGAATCGGAGAGGAAGGCGGCAACAGAGCAAAATGTCAATAGTTCCTTGGATTGCCAGCCAGTCTCCCATGCCCGTACTTGCCGGGCAGCAGTCTGCAATCTGACAAGAACAGGCACATTCAGCTTAGGATAGACAAAGACGGCTTCACACCCTGTATACTGTGGATTTAAGCATCAATAAATCCTTTTCGGAATCGAAGCGGAAGGCGGCTACAGAGCAAAATGTCAACAACACCTGGGATTCCCAGCCAGTCTCCCATGCTGGTACTTACCGGGCCCTAAGCTGGGTAGCAGTCTACAATCTGACGAGAGCAGGCGCTTTCAGCTTAGGATGGCCGTTGACAGCTTCACACTTTGTATACTGTGGATTTAAGCATCAATAAATAATTTTCGAAATCGGAGCAAAATGTCAACGGCAGCCGGGATTCCCAGCCAGACTCCCATGCCGGTACTTACCAGGCCCAAAGCTGGGTAGCAGTCTGCGATCTGACGAGAACAGGCGCATTCAGCTTAGGATGGCCGTAGACACCTTCACACCCTGTATACTGTGGATTTAAGCATCAATAAATCCTTTTCGGAATCGGAGCGGATGGCGGCAACAGAACAAAATGTCAACGACACCTGGGATTCCCAGCCAGTCTCCCATGCTGGTACTTACCTGGCCCTAAGCTGGGTAGCAGTCTGCGATCTGACGAAAGCAGGCGCGTTCAGCTTAGGATGGCCGTTTACAGCTTCTCGCCCTTTATACTGTGCATTTAAGCATCAATAAATCCTTTTCGGAATCGGAGAGGAAGGCGGCAACAGAGCAAAATGTCAATAGCACCTTGGATTGCCAGCCAGTCTCCCGTGCCCGTACTTGCCGGGCAGCAGTCTGCGATCTGACAAGAACAGGCACATTCAGCTTAGGATAGCCGTAGATGGCTTCACACCCTGTATACTGTGGATTTAAGCATCAATAAATCCTTTTCGGAATCGGAGCGGAGGGCGGCTACAGAGCAAAATGTCAACAACACCTGGGATTCCCAGCCAGTCTCCCATGCTGGTACTTACCGGGCCCTAAGCTAGGTAGCAGTCTGCGATTTTACGAGAGCAGGCACGTTCAGCTTAGGATGGCCGTTGACATCTTTACGCCTTGTATATTGTGGATTTAAGCATCAATAAATATTTTTATTAATCGGAGAAGAAGGCGGCAACAGAGCAAAATGTCAACGACACCTGGGATTCCCAGCCAGTCTCCCATGCTGGTACTTACCGGGCCCTAAACTGGGTAGCAGTCTGCAATCTGACGAGAGCAGGCGCGTTCAGCTTATTAAGGCCGTTGACAGCTTCTCGCCCTTTATACTGTGCACTTAAGCATCAATAAATCCTTTTCGGAATTGGAAACGGAAGGCGGCAACAGAGCAAAATGTCAACGGCAGCCGGGATTCCCAGCCAGTGTCCCATGCCGGTACTTACCGGGCCCTAAGATCTGTACCTGTCTGCGATCTGACAAGAGCAGGCGCGTTAAGCTTAGGATGGCCGTCGACAGCTTCACACTTTGTATACTGTGGATTTAAGCATCAATAAATTCTTTTCGGAATCGGAGCGGAAGGCAGCAATAGAGCAAAATGTCAACGGCACCTGGGATTCCAAGCCAGTCTCCCCTGCCAGTACTTACCGGGCCCTAAGCTGGGTAGCAGTCTGCGATCTGACGAGAGCAGGCGCGTTCAGCTTAGGATGGCCGTTGACAGCTTCATGCTTTTTATACTGTGCATTTAAGCATCAGTAAATCCTTTTCGGAATCGGAGAGGAAGGCGGCAACAGAGCAAAATGTCAACTGCACCCGGGATTCCCAGCCAGTCTCCCATGCCGGTACTTACTGGGCCCTAAGCTGGGTAGCAGTCTGCGATCTGACGAGAGCAGGCGCGTTAAGCTTAGGATGGCCGTCGACAGCTTCACACCTTGTATACTGTGGATTTAAGCATCAATAAATTCTTTTCGGAATCGGAGCGGAAGGCAGCAATAGAGCAAAATGTCAACGGCACCCGGGATTCCCAGCCAGTCTCCCATGCCAGTACTTACTGGGCCCTAATCTGGGTAGCAGTCTGCGATCTGACGAGAGCAGGCGCGTTGAGATTAGGATGGCCATTGACAGCTTCATGCTTTTTATACTGTGCATTTAAGCATCAATAAATCCTTTTCGGAATCGGAGAGGAAGGCGGCAACAGAGCAAAATGTCAATAGCACCTTGGATTGCCAGCCAGTCTCCCGTGCCCGTACTTGCCGGGCAGCAGTCTGCGATCTGACAAGAACAGGCACATTCAGCTTAGGATAGCCGTAGATGGCTTCACACCCTGTATACTGTGGATTTAAGCATCAATAAATCCTTTTCGGAATCGGAGCGGAAGGCGGCTACAGAGCAAAATGTCAACAACACCTGGGATTCCCAGCCAGTCTCCCATGCTGGTACTTACCGGGCCCTAAGCTAGGTAGCAGTCTGCGATCTGACGAGAGCAGGCACGATCAGCTTAGGATGGCCGTTGACAGCTTCACGCCCTTTATACTGTGCGTTTAAGCATCAATAAATCATTTTCCGAATCGGAGCGGAAGGCGGCAACAGAGCAAAATGTCAACTGCACCCAGGATTCCCAGCCAGTCTCCCATGCCGGTACTTACTGGGCCCTAAGCTGGGTAGCAGTCTGCGATCTGACGAGAGCAGGCGCGTTCAGCTTAGGATGGCCGTTGACATCTTTACGCCTTGTATATTGTGGATTTAAGCATCAATAAATATTTTTATTAATCGGAGAAGAAGGCGGCAACAGAGCAAAATGTCAATGGCACCTTGGATTGCCAGCCAGTCTCCCATGCCGGTATCTGCCGGGCAGCAGTCTGCGATCTGAGGACAGCAGGCACGTTCAGGCTTAGGATGGCCGTTGACAGCTTCACACCCTGTATATTGTGGATTTAAGCATCAATAGATCCTTTTCCGAATTGGATCGGAAGGCGGCAACAGATTAAAATGTCAACTTCACCCGGGATTCCCAGCCAGTCTCCCATGCTGGTACTTACCAGGCCCTAAGCTGGGTAGCAGTCTGCGATCTGACGAGAGCAGGCGCGTTCAGCTTAGGATGGCCATTGACAGCTTCATGCTTTTTATACTGTGCATTTAAGCATCAATAAATCATTTTCGGAATCAGAACGGAAGGCGGCAACAGAGCAAAATGTCAACTGCACTCGGGATTCCCAGCCAGTCACCCATGCCGGTACTTACTGGGCCCTAAGCTGGGTAGCAGTCTGCGATCTGATGAGAGCAGGCGCGTTCAGCTTAGGATGGCCGTTGACATCTTCACGCCTTGTAAATTGTGGATTTAAGCATCAATAAATATTTTTATTAATCGGAGAGGAAGGCGGCAACAGAGCAAAATGTCAATGGCACCTTGGATTGCCAGCCAGTCTCCCATGCCGTTAACTGCCGGGCAGCAGTCTGCGACCTGAGGAGAGCAGGCACGTTCAGGCTTAGGATGGCCGTTGACAGCTTCACACCCTGTATATTGTGAATTTAAGCATCAATAAATCCTTTTCCGAATCGGAGCGGAAGGCGGCAACAGATTAAAATGTCAACTGCACCCGGGATTCCCAGCCAGTCTCCCATGCTGGTACTTACCAGGCCCTAAGCTGGGTAGCAGTCTGCGATCTGACGAGAGCAGGCGCGTTCAGCTTAGGATGGCCGTTGACAGCTTCACACTTTGTATACTGTGGATTTAAGCATCAATAAATAATTTTCGGAATCGGAGCAGAAACAGAGCAAAATGTCAACTGCACCCGGGATTCCCAGTCAGTCTCCCATGCTGGTACTTACCAGGTCCGAAGCTGGGTAGCAGTCTGCGATCTGATGAGAACAGGCGCATTCAGCTTAGGATGGCCAAAGACATCTTCATGCCCTGTATACTGTGGATTTAAGCATCAATAAATCCTTTTCGGAATCGGAACGGAAGGCGGCAACAGAGCAAAATGTCAACGGCAGCCGGGATTCCCAGCCAGTGTCCCATGCCGGTACTTACCGGGCCCTAAGATCTGTACCAGTCTGCGATCTGACGAGAGCAGGCGCGTTAAGCTTAGGATGGCCGTCGACAGCTTCACACCTTGTATACTGTGGATTTAAGCATCAATAAATTCTTTTCGGAATCGGATCGGAAGGCAGCAATAGAGCAAAATGTCAACGGCACCTGGGAATCCCAGCCAGTCTCCCATGCCAGTACTTACCGGGCCCTAAGCTGGGTAGCAGTCTGCAATCTGACGAGAGCAGGCGCGTTCAGCTTACGATGGCCATTGACAGCTTCATGCTTTTTATACTGTGCATTTAAGCATCAATAAATCCTTTTCGGAATCGGAGAGGAAGGCGGCAACAGAGCAAAATGTCAATAGCACCTTGGATTGCCAGCCAGTCTCCCGTGCCCGTACTTGCCGGGCAGCAGTCTGCGATCTGACAAGAACAGGCACATTCAGCTTAGGATAGCCGTAGACGGCTTCACACCCTGTATATTGTGGATTTAAGCATCAATAAATACTTTTCCGAATCGGAGCGGAAGGTGGCAACAGATTAAAATGTCAACT